>NC_088384.1:107269615-107875576 GCF_037993035.2 Macaca fascicularis | reverse complement strand
TACTGCCACCTCAGGCTCCTGGGTTCAAGTAATTCTGCCTCAGCCTTCTGAATAGCTGGGATTACAGGTGCCTGCCACTACGCCCAGCTAATTTTTTTGTATTTGTAGGAGAGATGAGGTTTCACCATGATGGCGAGGCTGGTCTCGAAGTCCTGACCTCATGATTTGCCTATCTCGGCCTCCCAAAGTGCTGGGATTATAGGCGTGAGCCACCACGGCCGGCCTGTACATTGTTTTTTAGATATAGTGCCATTGCACACTTAACAGGATATAGTGTAAACATAGCTTTTATATGCACTGGGAAACCAAAGTCATGTGACTTGCTTTATTGCAATATTTGCTTTATTGTTGTGGTCTGTGTTGATCTAAAAGGAAGAGACTAAGGCACAAAATACAATTTAGAGTTTATTTGCGCCAAAGTGAGGATAGCTGCTTGGAAGACTCAGACCCAAATAACCCTGGATATGACCTCTGTACGGCTTTTGTTACAAACAGGTTGGTTGATTGATTGATTGATCACTGCACTCTAGCCTGGGTGACAGAGCAAGACCCTGTCGCCCAGGCTGGAGTGCAGTGATGTGAACATGGCTCGCTGCAGCCTCAACCTCCCAGGCTCAAGCAGTCTGCCCACCTCAGCCTCCTGAGTAGCTGAGACTACAGGCATGTACCACCATGCCCAGCTAAGTTTTGTATTTTTTGTAGAGACAAGATCTCACTATCTTGCCCAAGCAGGTCTTGAACTCCCAGGCTCAAGTGATCCTCTCATCTTGGCCTCCCAAAGTGCTGGGATTACAGGCATGAGCTACTGAGTCTGGCCTATTTATTTATTTGACAGGGTTTCACTCTGTCACCCAGCTTGGAGTGCAGTGGCACAATCATGGCTCACTATAGCCTCAGCCTCCTGGGCTCAACCAATCCTCCCACCTCAACGTCCCAAGTAGCTGGCATTACAGGCGCGTGCCACCATGGCCCAGCTCATTCTTTTATTTTTTGTACAGATGGGTCAAGAAATCCTACTTCCTCGGCCTCCTAAAGTGCTGGGATTACAGGCGCAAGCCACTGGTCCAGGCCATAAGCAGGTTTTTAAAGCGGAAAGAAAGCGGACAGGGAGTGGGCTGATACTTGTTCATCAGAAATTCTCATTGGTTTACAGAAATAACATTGATTAATAATTGACTATACCTTGTTAACTTATGGGGTGTGAGTTACAGTGTCTGGTGCAGCATTATTAGGTGAATGTCTAGCTACTTGTGGCAATAACGAGTGGTTTCAGGAGATGAATACATACTCAAAAGAGGGAGTAGAAGTGATTGCTGCTTCATTTTAATGTCTCTCTGGGCTTGATAATTCAAAAATACTTGCATTCCTGAGATAAGAGTTGTTTTCTTTTTTCATCTGGAGCCAAACCCACAATATCTCTCAGGTATGCTTGTATAAAATGAACACATGTCAAAGAATTATTAACAAATTTACAGTTGATTCAGAGGAGAATTTAAAATGAGCTCCTAAATTGCTGGCAATTAGGAACGTTGAAAAGAACTTACAAACAGATGCAAAACATGATCAATATCCACAGGCAATAACTGCATTCCACTGGACAAAGTACATTTGCATTTCTATGGACAAGAATCATTTGCATAATTATCAGTTTTCTACAATTTATAGAGTTGTAAAATAGCTCAAGGACAATGAAAGACACAAGGAAGGGTATGCTAAGGCAGGCTATCAAGCCATCTTTTTGATGCTTTCAATCTTTTTTTTTTTTTTTTGGGACAGAGTTTTGCTCTTGTTGCCCAGGCTGGAGTGCAATGGCCTGATCTTGGCTCACCACAACCTCCGCCTCTTGGGTTCAAGCAATTCTCCTGCCTCAGCCTCTCGAGTAGCTGGGATTACAGGCATGCGCCTCCATGCTCGGCTAATTTTGTATTTTTAGTGGACATGGGGATTCACCATATTGGTCAGGCTGGTCTCGAACTCCCGACCTCAAGTGATCTGCCCCCTCTCGGCCTCCCAAAGTGCCAGGATTACAAGTATGAGCCACCGTGCCTGGCCGATGCTTTCAAAGTTTTTAACAACCTTCACTAGGATGTCATCTCCTTGAAACAGGGGCTGTGTCTGACTGTACCCCCTACGCATAGACCGTTGTAGGTGTTTAGTGAAGACGACTTGACGGAATGATTGGACATCTGTTGATTTTCTCTCCTCCTAACCTCTTAGTGCCCTTTTTGGAGGTAAAAACAGAATATTTTTGGGTGTAGTGGCTCACGCCTCTGATCCCAGCACTTTGGGAGGCTGACACAGGAGGCTCATTTGGGCTCAGGAGTTTGAGACCAGGCTGGGCAACATGGCAGTCTCTACAAAAAAATTCAGAAATTAGCTGCATGCCTGTAGTTCCAGCTTCTTGAGGGGACTGAGGTGGGAGGATAGTTTGAGCCTGCGTGGCCAAGGCTGCAGCGAGCCATGATCGCACTATTGCACTCCAGCCTGGGCGGGACAGAGCAAGTCTCTATCTCAAAAACACAGACACAGCCCAGAATATTATTAAATTTTAGCTAGATATTGTTGCTTATGGAAAGTTCTCAACCTAAGACATTCTTTCTCTTTCCAAAAAAAAACAAAAAACAAAAGGTTGGGAAAGGATTGGATTGGTAAGTGTTACAGAGAGACACAGCTGGGCGTAGTGGCTCACACCAGGCTTGTAATGTCAGCACTTTGGGAGGCCAAGGTGAGAAGATCACTTGAGGCCAGAAGTTCAAGAGCAGCCTGGCCAACATGGTGAAACCCCATCTCTACTAAAAATACAAACATTTGCTGGGCTTGGAGGCACACACCTGTTATCCCAGCTACTCGGGGGGCTGAGACAGGAGAATCACTTGAACCCGGGAAGCGAAGGTTGCAGTGAGCCGAGATGGCGCCACTGCACTCCAGCCTGGGTGACAGAGCGAGACTCCATCTCAAAAAAAAAAAAAAAAAAAAAGACACACACACACAGTCTTATTAGAGATTTTAAAATGATTTAACATCACATTCTAGCCCAGTGGTTCTTAACCTGGACAATTTTGTCCCCCCAGGAGACATTTCACAACGTCTGAAAACATTTGTGGTTGTCACAGCTGGGGTGAGGCAGCTACTGGCATTTAGTCGGTAGCAACCAAGAATGCTGCTACATTTCCTATAATGCGTAGCACAGCCCCCCATGGTAAATATTCAGCCCAAATGTCAATAGTGCCGAAGTAGGGAAACTGCTTTGGGGGGATACCTAGAATATTTATCCAGAGAGAATTCATGGAGAGAGAATTGTAGGCACTAAAAGGATTTTATTTTCTCCCAGCCTGAGTTTACCCAAAGCATGTTTATTATTTATTCCCATTTTCCCTGCCTCCTCCATCTCTCATCACTGCCATTACCCTTGACTTCTTGCCCACTTACCACCAAATACTCCTTCTTTACAGGAGGTCCAAAGTAGCAGTGGGGCAGGGCACAGTGGCTCATGCCTGTAATCCCAGCACTCTGGGAGGCTGAGGTGCTTGGATTACCTGAGGCCAGGAGCTTGAGACCAGCCTGACCAACATGGCGAAAACCCGTCTCGACTAAAAATACAAAAATTAGCTGGGTGTAGTGGCGCACGCCTGTAATCCCAGCTACTCGGGAGGCTGAGGCCGGAGAATTGCTTGAACCCGGGAGTTGGAGATTGTAGTGAGCTGGGATCACGCCACTGCACTTCAGCCTGGGCGACAGAGTGAGACTCCGTCTCCAAACAAACAAACAAACAAATAATAAAGCAGGAGTGGGCTTGGAGGTCTATGAACATAAGGCTTCATGGTGGGCCACAATGAGAGTTTCAAGGTATATTCCAGCTCCAGCCTGCAATCCATCAGGCATGGACGGCATGTGACATGACCTCTGTGGGCCACAGTCTCTCTGATTTCTGGAAAGTAGAAGTCGGACTAGATTGGCTTATCCCTCCAGGACCTTTCCACTCCACGTACCTAGGAGTCAGGGGTGTACTGTACCCAGGGCCTATTGGATGGAGAGGATTGTCAAGGGGCATTTCCTGAGGAAGCAGAACCATGAGGTGACTATTTCTGGGCAGAAGGTAGTGCTGTGTCAGGAAGAGGGGTGTTGTGTCCCCAGAAAGGGGCCTCAGATTAACCTCTCACATGTCATCACTGCCGCCAGCCTTGCCCCTCTCCCAGGCCCTGGCACCGCTCTGGTGATCCCTTGGGTGTCTCGCTCATCCCAAGCAGGCATCTGGTTCTCTCTCAAGATGAGATTTAAGCCTGCAAGTGCCTCTCTTTCTGAGGGATCACCTTGCTGAAAAGGAGTTTTGGCCTGGTGCAGTGGCTCACACCTGTAATCCCAGGACACTAGGAGGTCAAGGCAGGAGGATGGCTTGAGCCCAGGAGTTCAAGGCCAGCCTGGGCAACATAGTGAGACCTTGTCTCTACAAAAAAATAAAATAAATTAGCTTGGCATGCAGTGCACACCTGTAGTCCCAGCTACAACAGAGCAAGACTCTGTCTCTTAAAATAAAAATGGCTGGCCGGGCGCGGTGGCTCAAGCCTGTAATCCCAGCACTTTGGGAGGCCGAGACGGGCGGATCACGAGGTCAGGAGATTGAGACCATCCTGGCTAACACGGTGAAACCCCGTCTCTACTAAAAAATACAAAAAACTAGCCGGGCGAGGTGGCAGGCGCCTGTAGTCCCAGCTACTCGGGAGGCTGAGGCAGGAGAATGGCGGGAACCCGGGAGGCGGAGCTTGCAGTGAGCTGAGATCCGGCCACTGCACTCCAGCCTGGGCGGCAGAGCAAGACTCCGTCTCAAAAAAAAAAAAAAAAAAAAAAAAAAAAAAAAAAAAAAAAAAGGCTAGGCGCAGTGGCTCATGCCTGTAATCCCAGCACTTAGGGAGGCTGAGGCAGGTGGATCACCTGAGGTCAGGAGTTTGAGACCAGCCTGGCTAACATGGTGAAACCTCTTCTCTACAAAAAATACAAAAATTAGCTGGTTGTGGTGGCGTGTGCCTGTAGTCCCAGCTACTCAGGAGGCTGAGGCGGGAGAATCGCTTGAACCTGGGAGGCGGAGGTTGCAGTGAGCTGAGATCACGCCACTGCACTGCACTCCAGCCTGGGCAGCAGAGTGAGACTCCGTCTCAAAAAATAACAAAAATAAAAACAAAAAGAAGTTTTTTTTTTTTTTTAAAGTATTTAAATGTATTTTCTCCTCTGATTATGAAAGTATACTAAAGAGAATTGGCCGGGCGCGGTGGCTCAAGCCTGTAATCCCAGCACTTTGGGAGGCCGAGACGGGTGGATCACGAGGTCAGGAGATCGAGACCATCCTGGCTAACACGGTGAAACCCCATCTCTACTAAAAAATACAAAAAACTAGCCGGGCGAGGTGGCGGGCGCCTGTAGTCCCAGCTACTCGGGAGGCTGAGACAGGAGAATGGCGTAAACCCGGGAGGTGGAGCTTGCAGTGAGCTGAGATCCGGCCACTGCACCCCAGCCTGGGCGACAGAGCAAGACTCTGTCTCAAAAAAAAAAAAAAAAGAAAAAGAAAATTTGGAACGTAAAGGCTGGGCGCAGTGGCTCACGTCTATAATCCCAGCACTTTGGGAGGCCGAGGCGGGCAGATCACGAGGTCAGGAGATTGAGACCATCCTGGCTAACACAGTGAAACCCCATCTCTACTAAAAATTCAAAAAAAAATTATCTGGGCGTGGTGGCGGGCGCCTGTAGTCCCAGCTACTGAGGAGGCTGAGGCAGGAGAATGGCGGGAACCCGGGAGGTGGAGTTTGCAGTGAGCTGAGATCATGCCACTGCACTCCAGCCTGGGCGACAGAGTGAGATTCCATCTCAAAACAAACAAACAAAAAAGAAAATGTGGAAAGTAAAAAGGCAAAAACACCCACTTACAATTTCCCCCTCCCTTTCCATATGAGAATGTTAGTACTTTTGAAGGTTAATAATGGGCTCTTTGATCTTTTAAAAACTTGTTTAAAGAAAAAATTATTGCAAAGCAACACGTTTCACTAGAGAAAAAGTATTGAGTGTTGACAAAAAATAAAAAAAGGATGAAATATTTAAGATCCACCTGGATGTACCACAAAATGTTAATAAGGGAAACTGTCCCCAGGACTGGGGACATGGATATAGGATGGGGACATATGAAACTTTCTGTGCTAATTGCTTACATTTTCTATAAATGGAAAACTACTAAAACAAAAAAAACTTTAATTAAATTGTATTTTAAAAACCCACCTGGAATCTTTTTTTCAGAGATGATCATTGATAATGCTCTTGTATTCATTATTGAATTAGGGAAAACTATGAATATTCATATCATAGAAGCAGGACTTTCAATAGCTAATCTTTTCTCTTTTTTTTTGAAACGGAGTCTCTCACTGTTGCCTAGGCTGGAGTGCATGATCTCGGCTCACTGCAACTCCACCTCTCGGGTTCAAGTGATTCTCCTACCGCAACCTCTTGAGTAGGTGAGATTACCAGTGCCTGCCACCATGCCTGGCTAATTTTTTGTATTTTTAGTAGAGACAGGGTTTCACTATGTTGGCCAGGCTGGTCTTGAACTCCTGACCTTGTGATCTGCCTGCCTTGGCCTCCCAAACTGCTGGGATTACAGGCATGAGCCACTGTGCCCGGCGAGTAGCTAACCTTTGATGAGCATTTACCATGTGACAGACATCATATAAAGTTATTTTTTACATGTTTTCATGATTGCACTTAATCATTCCAAAAACCCTGCAACAATGACCCTCAGAGACTGCTTCCTCTGTGTGCAGGCACCCTTCTAATTGTTTTATGTATATGAGTAACTCATTTAATCCTTTCAATAACCTTATGAGGTTAGTACTATCAGCATGCCCATTTTACAGATGAGGAAACTGAGTCCCAGCAGAGTCTGTCACCAGCCTCAAGTTCCACAGCTGGAAGGTAGTGGAAGTGATGCCGGATCCCAGAGGAGGGAGTCACTATTGTTGTTCCATGATTTAGAAAATAGGGCAGTCTGGCCGGGTGCAGTGGCTCATGCCTGTAGCCCCAGCACTTTGGGAGGCTGAGAAGGGCAGATGGCTTGAATCCAGAAGTTTGAGACCAGCCTAGGCAACATGGCAAAACCCCGTCTCTACTAAAAATACAAAAATTAGCCAGGCATGGTGGTAGGTGCTTGTAGTTTCAGCTTCTCAGGAGTCTGAGGGAAGAAGATTGATTGAGCCTGGGAGGTCAATCCTGCAGTGAGCTGGTGATCACACCACTGCCCTCCAGCCTGGGTGACAGAGTGAGGCACCGTCTCAAAAGAGAAAAGAAAGAAAATAAGGCATTCTGATGAGGATGGCCGAGGTGAGCTCCGCAAGGGAGCTTAAAATTACTTGGAATCAGGATTAGTTGGTGCCTGGAGGTGTCACGGTAACTGTGGTTCCATTGGTTACAGGAGGCCATTTTTTCCTGCTTTCTGAAGCATGAAAGACCAGGCCTCGGAGCCTCGCCTAGTTCCTTGCTAACCATGTGGCTTTCTGCAGGTCCCTCTGAGCTTCTAAGTCCTCACCTGTAAAATGGGTCCGATTATTTAGTCTGAACTGGCAGGACTGTTGGGAGTGTTAAATGTGGAACTACATGCATGTCGCAGGGGCTTGATAAAAACGATAGCTCACATTCATTGAATTGCAACAGCGTAGGGAACCCTGGGTTAAAGTTTTATGTTCCCCATCTCCTTGGTCTTCTTTTTTTTGAGACAGAGTCTCCGGCTCTGTTGCCCAGACTGGAGTGCAATGGCACCATCTCGGCTCACTGCAACTTCCACCTCCCAGGTTCAAGCCATTCTCCTGCCTCAGCCTCACGAGTACCTGGGATTACAGGCGCGCAGCCACCACACCTGGGTAATTTTTTTGTATTTTTTTTTTTTTTTTAGTAGAGACAGGGTTTCATTATGTTGACCAGGCTGGTCTTGAATGCCTGACCTCAAGTGATCTGCCCACCTCGGCCTCCCAAAATGTCAGGATTACAGGTGTGAGCCACTGTGCCCAGCCTCCTCGGTCTTCTCTTGTACCCTGTGTAGTAATGGGGTTGAGAAGAGGGTGTGGAGTTTGAAAGGGGAATGTCTAGCAAAGCAGATGGGAGATGGTGGGACCCACACTGAGGCCATAACTGGCATGTCAGGGTGTTTACACTTCTTCCACGTAAGAAGCCTTTACTGAGTGCCAGCTTGTGCCATGCTATGTATGAAGCATCATTTTAGATGTAGAAGGGACAGGAGGAAGCAAGGCACACCAGCCCTCTTGGCTGGAGAATGCTATTTCTGCTCCAAAAGTGCAATGCAGCAATTACTAATGACATGTTTCTTTTCTTGAGGAACTTCTCTGGGGCACGAGATAAGTCACACTTCTTGGTTTGAGATCCACCTCAGACACTGGGATATTTGGTGGTTCCATCCTGTATGGCATCCACTTACTGGCAGTTAGCACTAAGTTAAAAAACAAAAAAATAAAAGAAAAGGGCCAAGCGCAGTGGCCTGTGGGAGCAGGGAAAGGTTTCTGGTGAGAGTTGGAAAGGCGGACTGGGCCGGATGCTCTTCCTTCGTCCCAATTAAATCTCTATGGCATTTAGCAAATGCCAGGGAAGAGCCCAGCACTTTGGGAGGCCGAGGTGGACAGATCACATGAGGACAGGAGTTCAAGACCAGTCTGGCCAACATGGTGAAACCCCATCTCCACTAAAAATACACAAATTAGCCGGGCGTGGTGATGGTACATCTATAATCCCAGCTACTTGGGTGGCTGAGGCAGGAGAATTGCTTGAACCTGGGAGGCGGATGTTGCAGTGAGCTGAGATTTCGCCACTGCACTCCAGCCTGGGCGACAGAGGGAGATTCTGTTTCAAAAGGAAAAAGAAAAGAAATGGTGTCCAACATGATTTGTCATCAGATGTAACTATGTAAAAGTCAGCTTTAGTTTATATGGTATTACATTTTCAGGCTCTTTAGTTACATATTGATTTTTAAACTCCCTCACTTTGTTTTTTCCCACTTTTTTTTTTTTTTTTTTTCCTGCCTTCATAACTTTATCAGGCCTTTGAAAAGTTCATGGGTCCTAGACACTGTGGGAGAGTGTGGAAGTGAGTGTGGATGTGGTCTGCAGTGAAGGAGATAGATTCACGGTGTGTGAGACCGTGAATCACAGTGACAGGTAATGCAGGGTGACTGTCTGAGGCCTGAGAGTGGGGCCCATGTGCAAGTCCAAGAAAGTGGCTGGTGTGAGAATGAGGGTGTTCAGATTACTGAAGGGTGTTTGGATGAAAGAGGCAGTTGCGTGTGTGTGTGATGGTGAGTTCCCAGAATCCAGATAGAGAATGAGAGTGAGGATGGTGAAGGTCAGAGGGTGAAGGAGTCTGAAAAGCTGAGGGTCCCTGTGATTTCTGCGGGCACATGGGTGTGAAGTTTGAGAAACTGGGTGCATGGATGATAGTGACCAACAGGAGGGTGAGCGTGTTATGTGTGTGGATGACTCACATGTAATTGTGAATGCTGGATGTTGCCGGCAGTGAGCAGTGGCAGGTGTGTGTGTGTGGGGCCTGGGCATGAATGTGCACGTTGGTGCAAGAGTGAGTGAGAATGACTGATGGGGTGAAAGTGGCCGGGTGCGCGTGTGATTGTGCATGTCTGATGTTGGTGTGTGATGAGTGTGACAGCGCCCGTGTGTAGGGCTGGGATGTGATTGTGAATGTGGGATTTTGGGGGTGTGTGGCGGCAGGGCGCGCGCACGGCGGGCGTGGGCGGGGGGCGCGTGGCCGGGTGGGCGCGCGTGGGGGGCGCGCGGCGCGGGCCGGGGGCGGGGACACTGCAGCGGCCGCGGCGGCGCGGACACGGCCCGGCCGCCCCCCGTGGCAGGCGCGGCGCGGAGCGAGCGGGCGCAGCGCGGAGCTCGGGCCCATGGTGCGCCCGTGTCCGTCGGTCGGGCCGCGCGGGCGGCTCCGCGCGTGGCCCGGCGCTCGCGAGCTCGCCCCCTCGCTGCGGGCCCGGCCCGCCCGCTGCCGCCGCCTCCTCCCCCGGGGCGGCGCGGCGCCGGCGGGCGGCGGCGCGGAGGCCGGACCGGGCGGCGGCCCAGGCGGCGCGGGGGGCGCGGCGGCCAAGGCGGGCGGCGCCGCCGACATGACGGACAACATCCCGCTGCAGCCGGTGCGCCAGAAGAAGCGGATGGACAGCAGGCCCCGCGCCGGGTGAGTGGGCCCGGCTCGCGTTCTCCTTTGTCCGCGCCTCCCGGAGCCGGCGCTCGGGCCAGCCTGGCCCGGCCTGACAGGTTGGCCGCGCGCCCTGCCCGGCGCCATGAGCCCGGGGCAGGGCCGGGGAGGCGGGGAGGCGGCGAGGGGGTCCCTGCGCTCCAGCCCCGGGCGGCCCCTAGCCTGATGCCGGCCCTTTGGGGTTCGAGCGCCCGGTTGCCTGGCCTCCCTGCCCACCTTCCTTTAGAAACCCCGAGAAGCCGGGCCCGCCCCAGCGCTGTTTACACACTCGCGGAATTCGGATCTGCCATGCCTTCTCACCGTTTCATTGTTCCGTAATTAATATCTGTCGTTGAGGTAACGATTTGGTCAATGTCACACCGAGCTCTGTGCTTGGAGCCTTACTTGGGAGCCCAGATATGCTCAGCTTTTAGGGGGGCACGGCCTACGCCACGGGGTACCCCATCAGCGCCCCTGGGTCCCAACCCCAGGAGGCTGCGCCGAGACCACCTGCGCTCCGGTGGCCCCTTCCCCCTCCGCCCCGGGGTGGACCCGAACCAGCAGCCGCAGGAGGGTGGGAGGGGCTCCAACTGGCGGCTTGGTGACACAACCCCTTGTGTTCTCCCCTCACAATTTAGGGGAAGGAATCCCACGGCTGGGACAGGGGCTGCCGCCTGCTGTGTCTTTCCCCTTAGCAGGAGACCCCGAGGGCAACCTAGACGCGGAACATGTGAGGGTTTTCCCGCATTTGGGGAGAGGGGATGGGTTGGTATTTTGCGCCTCGCCGTCTTCCTGTTCGGAGGATGGCAGCGTGACATGTTGAGGTTTGCGGGGCTCTCGCATTGCCTGCCATAGACTTACCTGGGCTTGAGGGGCGGGGGTGGGAAGGACAGGGGTGGGCGCTGGTGCAAATGCAGATTCCCCGGCCCCCGCCTAGACCCGCCAATCAGAGTTCTGGGGGGCGGGGCCTGGAGATGTGCATTTCCACAGGCGGTGCAGGTGAGGCTGGAGCCCGCGGGAGGCTGAACGCGGTGTTGGGCGGGGCCTGCGGCCGCTCTGCTCCGCCCTTGCTCGGGTGTCCGGTCCTCCCTGGGCACTTCCCGGTGGCGGCTGCTTATTGCAGCGTCAGTTGCTCGGAACAGTAGACGCAGAGGGTGGGGTAAACCCTAAAGGTGGCTTCACCAGGTGTCAGTGGAATTAAAAAAAAAAGAATGGTGCTGGCGGCCATTTTGTGGGGTCTTTGTCCCTGGCTTCCTGAATCCTCCGATGAAGAGGCCTCACTGATATTACCCAGAGGAGGAAATTGGAGCTTACGGAGGTTAAGGGCTGTAGGGAAGACTCTGCAAAATGGAGATTGAACTCCGGATTGTCTGACCCAAAGATAGTTCCCTCACTCCTCCCTTCTCTGTTTTGCGTTCCTTGTTGTTATTATTATTGAGATGGAGTCTCGCTCTGTTGCCCAGGCTGGAGTGCTGTGGCGAGATCTCCGCTCACTGCAGCCTCTGCCTCCCGACTTCAAGCAATTATCTGCCTCAGCCTCCCGAGTAGCTGGGATTACAGGCGCCAGATACCACGCCCAGCTAATTTTTGTATTTTTAGTAGAGACGGGGGTTTCACCATCTTGGCCAGGCTCGTCTTGAACTCCTGACCTCGTGATCCACCCACCTCGGCCTACCAAAGTGCTGGGATTATAGGTGTGAGTCACCGTGCCCGACTATTTTATTATTTTTTTTAAATGAGGGAGTAGCAGGGGACCACCTTGCTATGTTGCTCAGGCTGGTCTCAAACTCTTGGCCTCAAAGAGTCCTTGCGCCTCAACCTCCTGGAGGTAGTCTCCTGGGTTGGCTTTTGTTTTTGTTTTGAAGACAGAGTTTCGCTCTTGTTGCCCAGGCTGGAGTGCAGCGGTGTGAACAACCTCTGCCTCCCAGGTTCAAGCGATTCTCCTGCCTCAGCCTCCTGAGTAGCTGGGATTACAGGCATGTGCCACCATGCCCGGCTAATTTTGTATTTTAAGTAGAGATGGGGTTTCTCCATGTTGGTCAGGTTGGTCTCGAACTCTTGACCTCAGGTGATCCGCCCACCTTGGCCTCCCAAAGTGCTGGGATTACAGATGTGAGCCACTGTGCCCGGCCAATCTATTTCTTAAACAGTGACATGGATTTGGATTCACATCGTGTATCAGGGTTGCTGTGCATTTGCATAAATGCTCTTGTATATCATCTGCATTTTCAGGAGTAGCAACATCAAGGTGGGAATCCTGAAGTTTAGAAACACTTGAGAAGCGCAGAGAGATGGAGGAGCTTCCTGAAATAGACTAGGGGCTGGGGGATGACAGCCTGAGGGCTAAAGTGGGTGGGTGGTTAAAGGAAGAAGAAAGTAATATGTAATCCGTCAGGCTTTCTGTTGGACTCTTGAGATAAATACGGCTGTTTTAATCCTTACAACAACCGTGTGAGTTTTTAGAGTTAATTCTCCCATTTTATTGACAGGGAAGCAAAGATTCACTGATGTTAATGTGTTCCTGGTCTTGGAGGTTGTAAGTGAGAGGAGGCAGTTTTGAACCAGATCCACCCATTTCACCTGATGGTTCTAGGCAATAAAACTGTGGAATGGTTGGAGGATTTGTGGTTAAAAAAAAACAAAAACAAGATGCCATATGTCGTAGGGGACAGAATGCAATTATTTCTGGGGTCACTCGGCATATGTTGCGAACACTCGCAGCTTATTTTTGGAGGAATCCCCCGGCTTCAAAGTTCTTTTCTCTCTTGAGAAAGTTACCACATCCTGATATTGAGAAAAAGTTTGAAATGGTGTAGTTAGGAAACAAGGTATTTCACCTCCATTGCTGGAAACCATTTTATGACATCACATCCTTTGCTTGTGGCTGCCTGGAGCTCCTTTCTTGGTGAAATGGCAGGGATTGTTTGTTAGGAGCCAGAACTCAGGAATCCATTGAGGAGCTGGGTTCACACCCAGGCTCTGCTGCTTACTAGCTGTGTGATCTTGGGAAAATAACTGTAACTCTCTGAGCCTCAGTTGTTTCATCAGTAAAATGGGAATAACAATAATTATATATCTCATAGAGTTGATTAGTCCATGTAAAGTTTAGTCCATGTAAAGTTTAGGAGAATAAGTGCTCAGTATGCCTTAGGATCACTGGATGTTTGCATGAAGTTTACCGTTGGGATCTGCAGTGTGCTTCTTTGAGGAGGGGCCTTTTATGAGAAATTTAGAAATGTTATGAATTTCACTGCTTTTTCCTGATGAAATTCAGGTAAATGAGTAACTATATAGAGCATTCCGTCCAGGTATGTCGAGGCCCTGGTGTGGTGATGTGGCAAGGATGGGAGCTTAGGTACCAGGTGGCCGAAGACTTTGCCTCGTTGTAACAATCTATGTTTTGTGGCCACATTGGATGAGGATGCTTTGATGCTTGATATATTTGGATTTGGGGGACTAGGAAGTTTTGAATATGAATCAGATTGAGAAAGAAGAACTGAATAGGTACATTGTCTACCACAATTTTTTAAACAGCTTTATTGAGGTATAATTTATACAGCATACATCTATTGAAAGTGTACAAACCATTGATTTCAGAAAAACAGATGTATAGAATTACGCAACCATCACTCCGGCGCGGGTTTTGAACGTTTCCATCACCTCCGAAAGTCTCCTTCAGCCCATCCACAGTTCATCCCTGCCCTTGCCCCAGTCCCAGGCAGCCCGTGATCCACTTTCGGATTCCATAGATTTGCCCTGTCTGGAAATTGTCTATCAATGGAATCATACCACGTGTTGCCTTTTGTGTCTGGCTGCTTTATTTACCATGAAGTTTTTGAAGTTTCTTTTTATTGTGTAATAGAATTCCAGTTGGGCTCGGTGGCTCACACCTGTAATCCCAGCGCTTTGGGAGGATGAGGCAGGAGGATTGCTTGAGCCCTGGAGTTCAAGAGCAGCCTGGGCAACATAGTGAAACCCTGTCTCTACAAAAATTAGACAATAATAATAAAAAAAAGCCAGGCATGGTGGCTTGAGCCTGTGGTCCCAGCTACTTGGGAGGCTGAGTTAGGGGAGTGCTTCAGCCCAGGAGATCTAGGTGACAGTAAGCCCTGATCGTACCACTGCACTCCAGCCTGGGCAACACAGTGAGACCCTGTCTCAAAAAAAAACCCAAAAAACAAAAAACAAAAAAAACCCATGTGTGGATATATCACCTTAAATTTTTTTTTTTTTTTAAGATAGGGTCTCACTCTTGTCGCCTAGGCTGGAGTGCAGTGGCATGATCTCAGTTCACTGCAACCTCCACCTCCCGGGTTCAAGCGATTCTCATGCATCAACCTCCCGAGTAGCTGGGATTACAGGTGCCCACCGCCACACCCAGCTAATTTTTGTATTCTTGGTAGAGATGGGGCTTCACCATATTGGCCAAGCTGGCCTCGAACTCCTGATCTCAAGTTATCTGCCTGCCTTGGCCTCCCAAAATGCTGAGATTACAGGCGTGAGCCACTGACCCTGACCCGGCCCAGTGTTAACACAGGGTCCTTAAAAGCAAAAGACAGGCGGGAGAGTGAGTATCAGCATAAGAGAAAGATTGGGAGAGGCTGCACTGCTAGCTTGAAGAGGGAAGAAAGGGCCACTAGCCAAGGAATGCAGGGGACTCTAGAAGTTGGAAAAGGTAAGGAAACGGATTCTCCATTGGAGCCTCCAGAAGGAACACAGCCCTGCTGACACCTTCCTTGATTTTAGTCCCATGAGGCCCATTTTGGACTTCAGACCTAACTATAGGGTAATAGACTTGCATTACCACTCAAGTTGTGGTAATTTGTTACAGCAATGAGGAGAAGCTGTCACACACGGATGTGTGCTGCAGACCCTGTGCTCCTCTTTCCATCCTGCGAAGGGGACTGGAGTCTAGACAGGAAGCCCCCTGCCTAGGTGGAGGCATCAGAGGCATTTCAGAGGTCCTACGTTTTGCCTGAGAGCATAGATCTTACATCAGCATGTTTATGTGACTCATTATCTGACGGTGGAGGAAAAAGATGAATATTTATTTAGGACCCGCAGTGTTTTGGCTCTGAACTGACGTTTCCTCTTTCATGCTGCACAATGGCCCTTTGATGTTGGTATTTTTTTTTATTCTTACTTTACTGATAAGGAAACAAAAATGCCCTTTCTCTTTGATGTGATGGAGGTGTGGTGTTAGGTAGGATTCTCATTCTCAGAACTTACTTACATTCTTGTTTTTTGTTTGTTTGTTTTTGAGACGGAGTCTCGCTCTGTCGCCCAGGCTGGAGTGCAGTGGCGCCATCTCAGCTCACTGCAAGCTCCGCCTCCCGGGTTCACACCATTCTCCTGCCTCAGCCTCCCGAGTAGCTGGGACTACAGGTGCCCGCCACCTTGCCCGGCTAATTTTTTTGTATTTTTAGTAGAAACAGGGTTTTATTATGTTAGCCAGGATGATCTCGATCTCCTGACTTCGTGATCCACCTGTCTTGGCCTCCCAAAGTGCTGGGATTACAGGCGTGAGCCACTGCACCCGGCCGTGTGTGTACATTTTAATATCCTTTCTTTGATGTGGTGGAGGGAGTATTAGGTATGAAACATATAGGGGTATGTTTTGAGGGAGGGAATTGTGCTGGTGGGTGAAACCCAGAGACACCCCCCTCCTTGGCCACCGACCTTCCCCTCTCTGGGCTGGAGTAGAGAGTTGCACCAACAGCTCTTTGCCCCCCTGGGATGAGAACAGTGCAGCAGGCCTTGACAGCAGCCCATGGGGCTGTGCTGTCTGTCCTTTGCCAGCGCCCAGCTGCACTTGTGCCATCCCCTTCAGTTACAGAGGTCCTCCCTCGCTCTGCCTTGTGCTGACCAAAACTAGACTAGCTGCTCCCTGCCCTTGTGGAGACCAGAAGATGCGTCATTGCAAACTCACAGAGGGACTCTGAAGGATGGAGGGTGGACATGGGCGCTGTGCCTGTCCGGCTTCCCTGCGGAAGGGCTCTTTCTTTTTTTTTTTTTTTTTTTTTGAGACGGAGTCTGGCTCTGTCCCCCGGGCTGGAGTGCAGTGGCCGGATCTCAGCTCACTGCAAGCTCCGCCCCCCGGGTTTACGCCATTCTCCTGCCTCAGCCTCCCGGCTCTTTCTTTTTTTGAGACAGAGTCTCTTCTGTTGCCCAGGCTGGAGTGCAGTGGTATGATCTCAGCTCTCTACAACCTCTGCCTCCCGGGTTTAAGCGATTCTCCTGCCTCAGCCTCCTGAGTAGCTGGGATTACAGGTGTATGCCGGCATGCTCGGCTAATTTTTGCATTTTTAGTAGAGACGGGGTTTCACCGTGTTGGTCAGGCTGGTCTCAACGCTTGACCTCGTGATCCACCCACCTTGGCCATCCAAAGTGCTGGGATTACAGGCATAAGCCACTGCACCCTGCCCAAAAGGGCTCTTTCTACCTACTGTCCAGCTGGCTGGTGAGAGGAGGTCCCTGTATTCCAGTCCCCAAGGAGTTGGGGGCACCTTTTGACCTTGACCTCTGCCTTGCATGCAACAAGTTGGAAAAAGCAGGCAAGGCATTGAACCAGCCATCTTTGGACTTTTGGCCCTTACTTCTCAGAACAGAATGTTCTTTTAGTGTCTACTCAGATGGAAATGTTGAAAGTTGGTGATAAGGGCTGGCCGTATTTTATGACTGCCTTTGAAGGGGGATGGGATGTGTCTTCAGGGTCACTCATGAAGGTGGTGACTTTGGTTTAATTTGGAAAGAAAAAGACTAGTTGTAACATTTTTATTGATGACATTTAGAATGATTCTGATTTTAATAACTAGTATCTGTTTTCTCTAATTTGTGTGAGTTTGAAAGATTTATATATGTATGAAAGATTAGCAATTATTTTTATGAGCCCTTCTGTTTGTACCAAATGATACTTGCTTTCTTGTTGTAGTCATGGCAGGAAGTTTCCTTTTAGAATTTAAAGAAAAGGCAGTCAATTAAAGAAAACCATGAAGTCTGTAAAAGTTCCTGAGATTTGTAGATACCCCAAGTCATGCCTGACATTTAGGAATTAGTGGCCCATGCTGATATGGCACAGTCTAAACACATAATGTTACTGCTACAAGGGGAAAGAAATAGGAGGGTTGGTTGTGCTTATACATTTAAAACCTTTTTTTTTTTTTTTTTTTTTTTTTTGAGACGTGGTCTCACTCTGTTGCTCAGGCTGGAGTCCAGTGGTGTGATCTCACTGCAACCTCAGCCTCCCGGGTTCAAGCAATCCTACTGCCGCAGCCTCCCCAGTAGCTGGGATTACAAACATGCACCACCATGCCTGTCTAATTTTTGTATTTTTTATAGAGATGTGGTTTCTCCATGTTGCTCAGGCTGTTTTCAAACTCTTGGGCTAAAGCAATCCGCCAGACTCGGCCTATCAAAGTGCTGGGACTACAGGCGCCAGCCACTGTGCCTGGTCCTGCTTTTATTTTTGTCTAAACAGAATTTGCAGAAACTCTGGGGGAAGGCAGTTGGAAGAGGCCCCGTGGGAGCAGGGAAAGGCTTCTGGTGAGAGTTGGAAAGGTGAACTGGGCCGGATGCTCTTCCTTCGTCCCAATTAAATCTCTGTGGCATTTAGCAAATGCCAGGGAAGAGCCTGTTGGCAGCGGTCCCCAAGGAAGAATCAGTTTGTAGTGTCAGCAGTGCCCTGCTCCTAACATGAGCCTGGCAGGATCTCCCACATGCCGCGGACAGTTTGCAGTGACGAGATGAAGTCAGGCTTGGGGCCGGACTTGGTGGCTCATGCTTGCAATCCCAGCACTTTGGGAGGCCAAGGTGGGTGGCTCACTTAAGGTCAGGAGTTCAAGACCAACCTGGCCAACATGGTGAAACCCTGTCTCTACTAAAAATACACCGCGCCTGGCCGATATTTTGGGTTTGATGATTCCCTGTTATGGGGGCTGTCCTGGGCATTGTAGGATGTTTAGCAGCATCTCTGGCCTCTACCCACTAGATGCCAGTACTATCCCCTCCCCGCCCGCCTTGTGACAATCAAGAATGTCTCCAGACATTGCCAAGTGTCCTCTGCGGGGTGAATGGCCCTCGGAGCCACTGGACTAAGGAAACTGATATTCACTGAGTGGCCATATTCTTTATTGTCCTTTTAAGGTGTCTCATCCTGTCTTTAAAAAAAAAACGAAAACAAAACTCAAGACATCTGTTGGATGAGAAATCATACAGTCTGGACTATTGTTCTTGCTGTGAGGTCAGCTTTCTGATTTAGTAATTAAGGAAGCTTTGTGCTGTTAGAACATTTGGGAAATGTTGCAGATGTGGATCCCCCATCCCTCCCCAAATTCACGTGTTTGAAGCTGGAACCCCCAGCACCTCAGAATGTGACTGAATTTGGAGACAGGGCCTTTAAAGAGGTGATCAATTTAAAATGAAGCTGTTAGGCCAGGCGCGGTGGCTCACGCCTGTAATCCCAGCACTTTGGGAGGCCGAGGTGGGTGGATCATGAGGTCAGGAGATCGAGACCATCTTGGCTAACATGGTGAAACCCCATCTCTACTAAAAATACAAAAAATTAGCTGGGCGTGGTGGCGGGCGCCTGTAGTCCCAGCTACTCAGGAGACTGAGGCAGGAGAATGGCGTGAACCCGGGAGGTGGAGCTTGCAGTGAGCTGAGATCGCACCACTGCACTCCAGCCTAGGCGACAGAGCGAGACTCCATCTCAAAAAAAAAAATAAATAATAAATTAAAAATTAAATGAAGCTGTTAGGATGGACCCTTTTCCATTCTGCCCGGTGACCTTATAGGAGGAGATTATGACAGACAGAGAGGCTGAGCATGGTGACTCACACCTGTAATCCCAGCACTTTGGAAGGCTGAGGCAGGCGGATCACTTGAGGTCAGGAGTTTGAGACCAGCCTGGCCAAACATGGTGAAACCCCGTCTCTACTAAAATTACAAAAATTAGCTAGGTGTCGTGACGTGTACCTGTAATCCCAGCTGCTAGGAAGGCCGAGGCAGGAAAATTGCTTTAACTCAGGATGCGGAGGTTGCAGTGAACCAGCCTGGGTGACAGAGCGAGACTGCATCTCAAAAAAGAAAGAAAGAAAGAAAGAAAGAAAGAGAGGGAGGGAGGGAGGGAGGGAGGAAAGACAGAGACACCAGAGAAAAGATTGTGTGAGGACACAGGGGGATGGTGGCTGTCTACAAGCCAAGGAGAGAGGCTTCAGGAGAAACCAACCCTGCTGACACCTTGTTCTTGGACTTCTGGCCTCCAGGACTGTGAAAAAATAAGTTTCTGTTGTTTAAGCCATTCAGTCTATGATGTTTTATTATGGCAGCCCAAGGAAACTAATGTAGGAAGCATCTCATTTATTGCTGTCTTGGCATGTGTGGTATCTCTTAGTGTTACTAAGCTTTCATTTGAAATTAATGTCATGAATAGTACAGCTATGAACATTCTTGAACACGTCATTCAGTATGTCTTATGTGGCTTTGCTGTGCCCTAGGGTATACATTTGTGTTTAGCTTTAGAAGAAAATGATAATTTTCCAAAGCAATTATACTAATTTATACTTCTACCAAGCTGGTCAGTTGTTCCATGTCCTCACCAACACTGTATTGTCTGTCACCTTTCGTTTCAGCCATTGTGATGTGAGCATAATGATATTACAAGAATTTTTTTTTTTTTTAATTGAGATGGAGCCTTGTTCTTTCACCCACAGGCTGGAATGCAGAGGCACGATCTTGGGTCATTGCAACCTCCGCCTCCTGGGTTCAAGCAATTCTCCTGCCTCAGCCTCCTGAGTAGCTGGGATTACAGGTCTGCGGCACCACGCTGGCTGATTTTTGTATTTTTAGTGGAGACGGGGTTTTACCATGTTTGTCAGGCTGGTCTCGAACTCCTGACCTTGTGATCCGCCCACCTTGGCCTTCCAAAGTGCTGGGATTACAGGTGTGAGCCACCACGCCCAGCCAATAAATTTATTTATTTTTTATTTTTTACTTTTTGAGATGAAGTCTCACTCTTTTGCCCCGGCTGGAGTGTAGTGGTGCAATCTTGGCTCACTGCAGCCTCCGGCTCCTGGGTTCAAGGGATTCTCCTGCCTCAGCCTCCTGAATAGTTGGGGTTACAGGTATGTGCCACCATATCTGGCTAATTTTTGTATTTTTTTTTTAGTAGAGACGGGGTTTCACCATGTTGGACAGGCTGGTCTCAAAATCCTGATCTCACATGATCCACCTTGGCCTCCCAAAGTGCTGGGATTACAGGCATGGGCCACCATGCCCGGCCTATTTATTTATTTATTGAGATAGTGTCTCACTCTGTTGCCCAGGATGGAATGCAGTGGTGTGATCTCAGCTCACTGCAACCTCTGCCTTCTGGGTTCAAGCAGTTCTCATGCCTCAGCCTTCCAACTAGCTGGGATTATGGGCATGTACCACCGTGCCCAGTTATTTTTTTTTTGTATTTTTAGTAGATATGGGGTTTAGCCATGTTGGCCAGGCTGGTCTCAAACCTCTTACCTCAGGTGATTCGCCTGCTTTTGGCCTCCCAAAGTGCTGGGAATACAGGTGTGTGCCACCATGCCCAACCTAAGAAATTTATTCTTTTTTTTTTTTTTTAGATGGAGTTTTGTACTTGTTGCTTGGGCTGGAGTGCATTGGTGCAATCTCAGCTCACTGTAACCTCCGCCTCCTGGGGTCAAGTGATTCTCATGCCTCAGCCTCCACGTAGCTAGGATTACAGGCATGTACCACCAGGCCCAGCTAATTTTTTATATTTTTAGTAGAGACGGGGTTTCTCCATGTTGGTCAGGCTGGTCTTGAACTCCCGACCTCAGGTGATCCACCTGCCTTGGCCTCTGAAAGTGCTGGGATTACAGGCATGAGCCACCATGCCCAGCGTTGGCTTCCTTTTCTTTATCTGAGATTGCGTTTTAGACATACAGGTTAGTCACGGGAACACTGAGCTTAAATTGTCATGCCAGGGTGGCCTGTCCTCCTGTGGGTCTCCAGGCTCCAGGGCCTGGCCAGGCACACTCTTCTTGAGTAGTTTATGTTATAAGAGGGACGGTGAAAAAGTCTAATCTTTGTTTTCCTCTAATTGAAAAATGAGGACATATCCACGTAAGAAATATGAGAGAACAGGCCGGGCATGGTGGCTTGTGCCTGTAACCCAGCGCTTTGGGAGGCTGAGGTGGGCGGATCACCTGAGGTCAGGAGTTCGGTTCTAGCCTGTTCCAACATGGTGAAAACTCGTCTCTACCATAAAAAAAAATACAAAAATTGGCTGGGCATGGTGGTACGTGCCTGTAATCCCAGCTACTTGGGAGGTTGAGTCAGGAGAATTCCTTGAACCCGGGAGACAGAGTTTGCAGTGAGTTGAGACTGTGCCACTGCACTCCAGCCTGGGTGACAGAGTAAGACTCAGTCTCATTAAAAAAAAAAAAAAAAAAAAAAAGAAAAATGAGAGAACAGAGAAAACTGATAAAGGAAATAATGCTGGTATGTTATATTTCCTTCAAAGACAATCACAATGAACACAAACCTTTTAGCAGATGATGTTTTCTTCCTGTTTGTGCGTGTACCTTGTTTTATGAGTAGGGACCATGTAGCACATGGGTTTTTGTTATGTTTTGTTTTGAGACGGAGTCTCGCTCTGTCATTGCCCAGGCTGGGGTGCAGTGGCGCTATCTGAGTTCACTGCAAGCTCTGCCTCCTGGGTTCACGCCATTCTCCTGCCTCAGCCTCCTGAGTAGCTGGGACTACAGGCGCCCGCCACCACACCCGGCTAATATTTTGTATTTTTAGTAGGAACGGGGTTTCACCGTGTTAGCCAGGATGGTCTCGATCTCCTAACCTTGTGATCCGCCCACCTTGGCCTCCCAAAGTGCTGGGATTACAGGCATGAGCCCCCGCGCCTGGCTTTTTTTTTTTGAGTCAGGGCCTCACGCCATTTCTCAGGCCGGAGTGGAGGTGCACAATCTCTGCTCACTGTAATGTCTGCCTCCTGGGCTTAAGTGATTCTCTCACCTTTGTTTCCCAAACAGCTGGGACCATAGGCGTGTGTACCACCACAGTTGGCTAACTTTTAGATATTTTAGAGAGACGAGGTCTCATTATATTGCCGAGTGTGGCACATAGGTTTTTATGTTTTACTTTTTCCACTTAGCGTTTTACTATAAAGCATTTTTTACGTTATAGTGTACTTAACAAATAACATTTTATTTTATTTTATTTATGTTTTTGAGATAGAGTCTCACTCTGTTGCCCAGGCTGGATTGCAATGGCATGATTTCGGCTCACTGCAACCTCTGCCTTTCAAGTTCAGGTGATTCTCCTGCCTCCGCCTCCCAAGTAGCTAGGACTACAGGCGCACACCACCACGCCCAGCTAATTTTTGTATTTTTAATAGAGATGGGGTTTTGCCATATGCAAATGACATTTTGAATGACAGCATAATATTTCTTTGAATAGACATCTCTAATTTACTTAACCAGTGCTTTATATTCTCACAAGTTGCTTTGTATTTTATTTTCACTTTACAAGAAATGTTTTCTTTTTCTTTTCTTTCTTTCTTTTTTTTTTGAGACAGAGTCTGGCTCTTGTTGCCCAGGCTGGAGTGCAATGGCGCCATCTTGGCTCACTGCAACTTCTGCTTCCCAGGTTCGAGTGATTGTCCTGCCTCAGCCTCCCAAGTAGCTGGGATTACAGGTGGGTGCCACCACACCCAGTATTTTTGTATTTTTAGTAGAGATAGGATTTGACCATGTTGGCCAGGCTGGCCTCGAACCCCCAACCTCAGGTGATCCACTCACCTCGGCCTCCCAAACTGCTGGGATTAAAGGCATGAGCCACTGTACCCTGCCACAAGTAATGTTTTCATTCCAAATCCTGGCCCTCCAAAAGCAAACAAAGAGAAAGTAGAGAGAGGCACTGACTCCTGCCCTGGGCCTGAGAAGTCACCTGTCTGGGATTGGATAAGCCTGACCAGCAAAGAAGCACTCAAAAATTCAGTTTTGTGTGTGATACCACAGAAAACCAGTGCTTAAGAATCTTGGCCTTGTTTTTGCATGTTTCAGAGAATTGCCGGCTGTTTGAAAGGGCATCCAGATCTCTACACAGTCATAGAAAAGTTAACAGAGGTTTATAGTATGAAGACTAAAAATAGCTACTGTTGATTCCATCCGTTCATTCACTCCATAAACATTTCCTGAGCACTTACTCTGTCTCTGGCAGTTTTAATATTAGGGATATAGCGGTCAACACATGCAACAGAAATCCCTGATAGCATGGGCCTTCCATTCTAGTGACACACAGTAGATTTTCTTGTAAGAATTTTGTTAAACTCCATTGGTTTATTGGGTGCCACCATCACTGTCTTAGGTATTTTAAGTGGATTGTCTTAATGGCATTGTCCAATACTAGGTACTGTCATTGTTCTATTTTCCAGGAAACAGAGGCTTAGCAGGATTAACTAGTCCAGGGTCCCACAGCTCGTAAACTGCTGTCTCTTGTCTCCCAGGTCTCAGCTCAGCTGTCTCTTTGGGACATCTTTCCAGACCATTCACTCTGTAGGAGTCACCTACCGCTGAGTGGCATATTTTTGTTTGGGTTTTTTTTTTTTTTTTTTTGCTTTTTTTTTTTTTTTGTTCCTACCTTGCCCACTACAAAATGTAGGCTCTGTGAGAGCAGTGCCCTCGTTTGACTAGTGAGAGTCCCAGTGCTTAGCACAAAGGCTGGCACATAGTAGGTGCTCAGTAAATACTGGCTGCTTGATTAAATGAGCGAGTGAATAAAGAATAGGAGCAACAGGCATGGTGGCTCACGCCTGTATCCCAGCACTTTGAAAGGCAGAGGTGGGAGGATCTCTTGAGCCCAGGAGTTGGAGACCAGCCTGGGCAACACAGGGAGACTCCATCTTTACCAAGAAAATAAAAAATTAGCTGGGCATGGTAGTGCATGCCCGTGGTCTCAGCTACTTGGGAGGCTGAAGTCGGAGGATCCTTTGAGCCCAGGGGTTTGAGATTGCAGTGAGCCATGATTGTGCCACTGCAGTCCAGCCTGGGATGGAGTGTGACCCTGTCTCCAAAAAAAAAAAAACCCCCCCAAAAACCCAAAAAACAGAAACATTAAAAAATCTCAAGAGCTTTACATTCCTAATTCATTGAGAGATATAAGTGGTGGTAGGACCCACAGTGGGCTTCAGTGAGGGTACATGTTGAGCACTGGAGCCAGAAGGAGGATAAACAATGGAATCCTCATCTGCACAGAAAAAGGGAATCCTTCCTTCCTGTTACGTCTCCCTCCTTCCTTCCCTTCTTTATCCGCATGACCCATGGCTGCAAGGAAGGAGCCACGTCCAGCCTCCTGCCTCTTGTTGGATGTGGAGCTCTTAGACCCCCTTGTGTGTCTCATGGAAGCTCCCATAGCAGTGCCAGCCACCGTAGC
The DNA here is from genome assembly GCF_037993035.2 of Macaca fascicularis. Lineage (NCBI taxonomy): Eukaryota > Metazoa > Chordata > Mammalia > Primates > Cercopithecidae > Macaca > Macaca fascicularis. Next base: position 107,850,910 of record NC_088384.1, on the reverse strand, counting down.
AGGGTTGGAGGGAGGAGGAAGGCAGGCTTGGCAGTGCCAGTGGGGACCCTTGGTGTGTCCCTACTGGGTTCCTGCCATTTGGATTCCTCCCTAGGTTGCCATCTAGACAATTCAGAGGTGGCTCTCAGATTCTACAGCTTGGTGAGATTGCCAGACTCTGGCTAAGAGGGCTGGCTCCGGGGTCAGCCTGCTGGACTCACATCCTGGCTCTGCCCCTTACAGGCTGTAAGACCCTGTAAGGTGCAGTGTCCTCATCTACAAGAGGGCGAGGATAGAAGCCCCTGACTGTAGGATGGTTGGGAGGAGCAAGGCAAGTCATTCGCCTTGAGGGCTTTGCCACAGCGCTTGGCACACACTCGGCACTTACTCATGTTTTCGCTTATTGTTTTGGTGTCTAGGAAATTGCTTTCCACTGGATTCTGTTCTGTTTTCTGGAATCTTGTGGGCCATGCTGTGTGGGGTTGCCAGCCAGGCTTTGTGGCCTAGGCCTGTGTTAGAACCTATGACCGAGTGTCTTGGGTAAACACAAATGCGTGAGGTGAGGGAGGAGTGCTGGGCACTGGGGCATGTGAAAGGGGAATGAGTCATCAGCCCGCGCTTAGTGACAGAGCATCTTTGTGTGCCAGGCCTGGGGGAGGTGAATGGGATCTGGTCTCTGACCTACAAACTCATGGCAAGATCCGAGGCTGCAGACAGAGCTGTGTGCTGTTTGGGCAGCAGGGTGAGCTTTATTATTTTATTATTATTTTTATTTATTTTTGAGACAGAGTCTTGCTCTGTCACCCAGGCTGGAGTGCAAGCGACGCAATCTCGGCTCACTGCAACCTCAGCCTCCCGGATTCAAGCGATTCTCCCGCCTCAGCCTCCCAAGTAGCTGGGATTACAGGTGCCCACCACTGTGCCCAGCTAATTTTATTGGATTTTTTTTTTTTTAAGTAGAGACAGGGTTTCACCATGTTACCCAGGCTGGTCTCAAACTCCTGAGCTCAGGCCATCTGCCTATCTCCCAAAGTACTGGGATTTCAGGGTGAGCCACCGCGCCCGGCCTATTTTATTTTTATTTTTATTTTTTTTATTTTTTTTTTTTTTTGAGACGGAGTCTCGCTCTGTCGCCCAGGCTGGAGTGCAGTGGCGCAATCTCGGCTCACTGCAAGCTCCGCCTCCCGGGTTCACGCCATTCTCCTGCCTCAGCCTCCCGAGTAGCTGGGACTACAGGCGCCCGCCCCTGCGCCCGGCTAATTTTTTCTATTTTTAGTAGAGACGGGGTTTCACCATGGTCTCGATCTCCTGACCTTGTGATCCGCCCACCTCGGCCTCCCAAAGTGCTGGGATTACAGGCGTGAGCCACCACGCCCGGCCTTATTTTTAAATTAGAAAAAAATGTACTGAGTCAGAGTCACAAGGTTTAATACTTAACAGGATAGAGGTGTATCCATTGCAAAGTCAGTTTCCCTCCCACTCTCTCTAGTCAGTTACCCTGTGCCCTTCCCCAGGCAGTGAGTCTTACCATGTTCTTCTGTATTGTTCTAGACATTTTTAAGCATTTATAAAAAAAAACACCATGCATCTTTATATAGATAAATAGATATATATTTTTCTTTTTTATTCTGTTATTAATATGCCCTACACCGTACATGTATTTTTCACTTAACCGTACATTCTGGCCGGCGGTGGCTCGCGCCTGTAATCCCAGCACTTTGGGAGACCAAGGTGGGCGGATCACCTGGGGTCAGGAGTTTGAGACCAGCCTGGTCAACATGGTGAAACTGTCTCTACTACAAATACCAAACTTAGCCAGGCATGGTGGTGGGTGCCTGTAATCCCAGCTACTCAGGAGGCTGAGGAGGCAGAAGAATCACTTGGACCTGGGAGGCGCAGGTTGCAGTGAGCCAAGATCGCACCACTGCACTCTAGCCTGGGCGACTGAGTGAGACTCCGTCTCAAAAAAAAAAAATTCTGAGTTCATTCCGTGTCAGTATATAACAACCTTCTTCACTACCTTTTTGAAATTATTTATTTATTTACTTGTTTAAGATGTGGGAGCTATGTTGCCCAGACTGTCTCAAACTCCTGGGTTCAAGTGATTCTCCTGCCTCAGCGTCCCAAATAGCTGGGACTACAGGCACACACCATTGTACCTGGCCTTTGATCATTATTTTAATGCCTTCATAGTATTACAGTGAATAGTACTGTAGTTTGTTTAGCCAATCTACCACTGATGGTCATTTAGATTATTTCTCCATTTTATTTGTTTGTCTGTCTGTCTATCTATCTACTGTCTGTCTATCTACCTACCTACCTACCTACTTATCTATTTAGCTATCTTTAGAGGCGCTGTCACCCAGGCTGGTCTTGAACTCCTGGCCTCAAGTGAACCCGGGCCTGCAAAGTGCTGGGGTTATAGGCGTTTGCCACTGAGCTTGGTCAGTTATATTTATTTTTTCTAATGGTTTATTATTACTAGGAATGTCACACAAGTCTTTGTGCCCATGTTAGACTGTATGGAATATCTGGAAGGGGAATGGCTGAAGTGAATGTACATTTGTAATTTTGATAGCATCGTCAAAATGTCCTCCGTGAGGTTATGCTGACTTACATCCTTGCCAGCAGTGACAGCGCCTGTTTGTCCATCCTTGCCTTTATTAAGATTTTTGACTTTGGTCATAAAAAAATGATATCTTGGTGTGGTTTTAGTTTTGTATAATATTTAAAAATTGAGTCAGTTGCCAACATTTTATAACTGAATATTTACTCTTCAGAATGTCTTTGTCTTGAAGAATCAGATGGTCTAGGCTTGTGTAGGAACTGGACTGGAGGTGTGCCCCATCCCACTGGACCTTGTGTTTATTTTCATTAATTATTTTTTCTCCTTCTCCTCCTCCCTCCTCCTTCCTCCCTCCCCTCCTCCACCTCCTTCTTTCTTCTTTTCTTCTCTTCTATTTTTAAAAAACAAATAGAGATGGGATCTCACTATGTAGCTCAAGCTGGTTTCGCACTTCTAGCCATAAGTGATCTTCCTGCCTCAGCCTTTCAAAGTGCTGGGATTACAGGCATGAGCCACTGCACCTAGCCTATGTATTTTTTATGTGGCTTGCTGGGCCCCTGTAGGTTTGAGTTTGCCAGTCCTGGTCTAGAGAGAAACAGACCAGTAAAGTCTAAGAGAGCCCGAACTGCTTCCTCCTCTCTTTGCGAAGAGCACAGAGTTGGGTTTGAAAGGATAGATAGAAGATAAAGGGACAGGCTTGCAGGAGGATGTCTGGTGTGAGTGGGTCTTACAGGCATGTTGGGTAGTTTGATAGAAATGGAGCAGTGGGGGAAGATGAGAGCATAGGGTTCTGGGGCATGCCTGCCTTGGTTGCAGGAGAGTGGCTTGGTAATGGGACAGCAGAGATGAAAAGGTGAGAAGACGAGAGCCTTGGACTTGAGTCTGATAGCTGTAGGATGATTGTGGGACTATCGCCTTTCCCTGTCTCTCCAGCCCTCAGTCTTTCCCTGTGAATATTCTGCTGCTCAGCAGGCCTGACTCCTCTTATAGATATGACTCGCATGTCGTCCCACTCCCACACTTTCTTTTCCTGTGTTAATGTGCTAAGGATAATAGCCTCCAGCTCCATCCATGTCCTGCAAAAGACACAATCTTGTTCTTTTTTTATGACTGTGTAGTATTCCATATGCATATGTACCACGTTTTCTTTATCCAGTCTGTCATTGGTGGGCATTGAGGTTGATTCCACATCTTTGCTTTGTGAATAGTGCTGCAGGGAACATTTGTGTGCAGATGTCTTTGTGGTAGAATGATTTATATTCCTTCGGATATTGAAATAAACTTTAAATGTCACATTTTGGGTACTCAGCAGCCACATGTGACTGGTGGCTACTGTGTCGGATGGTGCAGTATAGAATGGTTCCATCATCACAAAAACCTAGCAGGCAGTGCTGCGCCGGAGCAGGGCTCTCCACCTCGGGACTGTTGACATTTGGGGCCAGATTACCCTCTCTGGTGGGGCTCTCCTGGACATTTTAGGATGTTTAGCAGCATCCCTGGGCTCTACCCACTATGTGTCAGTAGTACCCCACTCCCCTGCAGTTGTGACAATCAAACACATCCCTAGACATTGTCAAGCGTCTACAGGGGCAAAATAACCCTGCCCTGTTATTGAGAACGATTGCTGTTGACTAATTCAGACTGCTTTTCTTTTCTTTTCTTTTCTTTTTTTGAGACAGAGTCTCAATCTGTTGCCCAGGCTGGAATGCAGTGGCAGAATATTGGCTCACTACAACTTCCTTCTCCGGGGTTCAAGCGATTCTTCTGCCTCAGTCTCCCCAGTAGCTGGGACTACAGGCACCTGCCACCATGCCCAGCTTTTATATATATATATATATTTAGACAGTCTCGCTCTGTCACCCAGGCTGGAGTGCAGTGGCGCGATCTCGGCTCACTGCAGCCTCTGCCTCTTGGGTTCAAGCAATTCTCCTGCTTCAGCCTCTGAGTAGCTGGGACTGCATCCACACCCAGCTAATTTTTGTATTTTTAGTAGAGACGGCGGGGTTTCACCATGTTGGCCAGAATGGTCTTGATCTCCTGACCTCTTGATCCACCTGCCTCAGCCTCCCAAAGTGCTGGGATTACAGGAGTGAGCCACCGCACCTGGCCCACGCCCAGCTAATTTTTGTATTTTTAGTAGAGACAAGGTTTCGTCATGTTGGCCAGGCTGGTCTCGAACTCCCGACCTTAAGTGATTCGCCCCCCTCGGCCTGCCAAAGTACTGGGATTACAGGCATGAGCCACCATATCTGGCTACTTTTAATTTTTCTTGGTGTTCTTTTTGGATCTGCCCAACGTCAGTGCTGAGACTGTTCTTTCCTGGACCTTGTAACTTCCTGGAAGGTTCGTGTGTCGTGCAGAGAATTCAGCAAATATTTGCGCAGTGCGTACTGACTATAGGGGAACTCGCAGCAGAGATGATGGTGTCTGCGGAGGCCAACTCCTTCCCTACTCCTTGTTATATTAGTTACCTTTTTCAGAAACATTGTTCCCTCGGCTTTGCTCCTCTAATATTTGCTTTTCCCTTGCATTTCAGCCAGATTGTATGAAACCATTGTGTATCTGGTTAGCAGACTATCTGCTGTTAAAACCTTTATTTGTCTTAGAGTCCAATCCTAAGAAAATCCATTTCGGTTTTCCTTTATATAAATGGTCTAGGCTGGGCGTGGTAGCTCATGCCTGTCATCCACCTTGGAAGGCCCAGGCGGGTGGATCACCTGAGGTCAGGAGTTTGAAACTAGCCTCGCCAACATGGTGAAACCCCATCTCTACTGAAAATACAAACATTAGCTGGCCGTGGTGGTGCAGGCCTGTGGTCCCACTACTCAGGAAGCTGAGGTGGGAGGATCGCTTGAGCCTGGGAGGCGGAGGTTATATTGAACCGAGATTGGGCCACTGCATTCCAGCCTGGGTGACAGAGTGAGACCTTGTCTCAAAAAAAAAAAAAAATAAAATAAAATATGAATAAATAAATAAATAAATAAATGGTCTGAGCAGGAAACAATGTAAACTAAGTTATTTCTAAACTTACATTTTAACCTAGTTGAATGGCTGTTGTTATCAATGGGTGAGAAAGTTATTTCATATTTTCCTTTTTTATCTGGAAAAATAGCTTAAGAGAAAGAACTTTTTTTTTTTTTTTTGAGATAGAATCTTACTCTGTCACCAGACTGGAGTACAGTGCCAGAATCTCGGCTCACTGCAACCTCCACCTCCTGGGTTCAAGCAATTCTCCTGTTTCAGCTTTCTGAGTAGCTGAGACTACAGGTATTTGCCACCGCACCCGGCTAATTTTTGTATTTTTAGTAGAGACAGGGTTTCACCATGTTGGCCAGGATGGTCTCGATCTCTTGACCTCATGATCCACCTGCCTCAGCCTCCCAAAGAGCTGGGATTACAGACGTGAGCCACCGCGCCTGGCCTAATTTCTTACTCTTAAAGGATTCGGTCTTGCAGCCCATCTCCCCAGCCTGTCTGGAATGTGGGATGGAAGTTTATTTGTCATGGCAGTGTCAGACGGTCCAGTTTCAGTTTGGTGTTAAGGAACAACAGCAGCACCCACACCACCAAGGTGACAGCTGCCACAACACAGCTTCGGGCCACTGCTCCTCTGGAACCCTGAGGCGCCAGGGAGCTGAAGTCCATCCATGCGACACACGGGGTGTGGCTGCAGCTTCCCCGGGAAGAGAGAGCTGCGTGTATAAATCCACTTCTCAGTAGGAAGGCTGGCTGTCACCTCTCTTGTTTGGACAGATGTGGGGGAATTTGGTCACTTGTAAATTTGCCACCAAGCTCAAGGTTTCTGCTGTGGGACAACAGTTCCAAAATGTTGGGCAGGCAATGGTTCTGGATGCTGCATGATAAATTTAAAGAATTCATGGGCAGGAACTGAATCGCATTGAGACATTTAGCAAGATGCTTATTTATTTTTCAATTTCCCTTCAATATTTACAGCCCTGTCAGGGCCCACTTTTTAGCACCAAACACTTGCTAACTTCTCAGCAGTAAAGAAAGGAGGGACCAGGCGCGGTGGCTCATGCCTGTAATCCCAGCACTTTGGGAGGTCGAGGCGGGTGGATCACCTTAGGTCAGGTGTTCGAGACCAGCCTGGCCAACATGGTGAAACACCGTCGCTACTAAAAATACAAAACTTAGCCGGGCATGGTGGTGCACACCTGTAATCCCAGCTGCTTGGGTGGTTAAGGCACAAGAATTGCTTGAACCCAGGAGGCGGAGGTTGCAGTGAGCTGAGATTGTGCCACTGTACTCCAGCCTGGGCGACAGAGCGAGACTCTGTCTCAAAAAAAAAAAAAAAAAAAAAACAAAAACAAAACAGAAAAAGAAGGGAGGAGCAGCAGCAGCAGGGTAGGCTTCGGGCTCAGAGGCACTGCCAGCTGCAGCAGCCAGCCGGAGTGGAGTAACACACTTTGCTTTTCATTGTGCTGGTTTTGTTATTTATCTTCTATTTATGGCAAGTGATACTGGTTTCTAGTTATGGTAATGGCATGAGGTTATCTTTTTTTTTTTTTTTTTTGAGACAGTGTCTTGCTCTGTTCCCTAGTCTGGAGTACAGCGGCATGATCAGGGCTCACTGCAGCCTCGACTTCCTGGACTCAAGCGATCCTCCGTCCCTAAACCCCCACCTACCTGAGACTATAGGCATGTGCCACCACGCCTGGCTAATTATTTTTGAATTTTAGTAGAGATGAGGTCTCACCATGTTGCTCGGGCTGGTCTCCAACTCCTGAACTCAAGCGATCTTCCCGCCTCGGCCTCTCAAAGTGTTGGGATGACAGGTGTGAGCTATCCCTGGCCAGAGATTATCATTTAAAATACATTTATGTAAATGGGGTGAATCTATTTTAAACAAATAGTTTATATATAAAACCTAGAGCAGGAGTTCTCAACTGGGCACAAGTGGCGTTTTGGGCTAGATACTTCTCTGTTGTGGCGGTTGTCTGTGCATTGTAAGGTGTCTCGCGGCATCCCTGGCCGCCTCCATTCACTAGATGAGAGTAGCATCTTGGAGTTGTGACAACCAACAGTGTCTCCAGATATTGCAGGATACCCACCCTGGGGGTGCAAAATTGCCTCCAGTTGAGAACCACTGATGTAAGGTGATCAAATTTAGACAAAATCGTGTAGTTAGAAGCTAGAGGTATTTGGAGATCATAGAAATCCCATGTGTGTATGAAAATGGCTGAAGTTTGGGAAACTCTGTTCAGGCAAGCTTCCCTCCATTGTGAGGTCCACTTACTTTTTTTTTTTAGACGGAGTTTTGCTCTTGTTGTCCATGCTGGAGTGCAGTGGTGTGATCTTGGCTCACTGCAACCTCAGCCTCCCAGGTTCAAGCTCTTCTCCTGCCTCAGCCTCCCGAGTAGCTGGGATTACAGCCATGCACCACCACGCCCGGCTAATTTTGTATTTTTAGTAGAGGTGGGGTTTCACCATGTTGGTCAGATGGTCTCCATCTCCTGACCTCGTGATCCGCCTGCCTTGGCCTCCCAAAGTGGCGTGAGCCACCATGCCTGGCCTATGAGATCCACTTACTCACGTTCATGTGTGCGTCCTTTGCCACTGACATCAGTTCAAGATTAAGGTGGAAGGAGGTGTCTTGAAAGGGTTGCTCTCCAGCAGCATTGGCCAGTAGAACTCTCAGCCATGATGGAATGTTCTATGTCTGCACAGTCTAGTCTGTAGTTAGTGGTCACATGTAGCTATGGAGCACTCAGTGCGGCCAGGGAAAAGGAGGACTTGAATTATTTTAATTAATTGAAACTTAAAATAGCCACATGTGGTAGAAGCCGCCAAGGTGGACAGCACAACTGTAAAGAAGTCAGAGTAGTAAGGACAGGATGATGAAATGCAGGCTTTAAGGTGTAGACTGTACTCTTTAAACATTATAATTGGGGCCGGGTATCGTGGCTCACGTCTGTAATCCCAGCACTTTGAGAAGCTGAGGTGGGAGGATTGCTCGAGCCCAGGAGTTGGAGACTAGTCTGGGTAACACAGTGAGACTGTTTCTACTAAAAATAAAAAAATAAAAAAAAATTATCCAGGCGTGGTGGCACACACCTGTAGTCCCAGCCACATGGGAGGCTGAGGCAAGAGGATCACTTGAGCCTGGGGAGAAGGAGGCTGCACTGAGCCATGATGGTGCCACCGCACTCCTGCCTGGGCGACAGAGTGAGACCTTGTCTCAAAAAACAAAAACAACAACACAAAACCCATTAGAATTGAAGACATATAAAACCAACAGGAATGTGTCTTTACACATGGCCCAGCCGTGTGGCAGAGAGAAATCTTTTTTTTTTTTTTTTTTTTTTTTTGAGACGGAGTCTCGCTCTGTCGCCCAGGCTGGAGTGCAGTGGCCGGATCTCAGCTCACTGCAAGCTCCGCCTCCTGGGTTTACGCCATTCTCCTGCCTCAGCCTCCCGAGTAGCTGGGACTACAGGCGCCCGCCACCTTGCCCGGCTAGTTTTTTGTATTTTTAGTAGAGACGGGGTTTCACCATGTTAGCCAGGATGGTCTCGATCTCCTGACCTTGTGATCCACCCGTCTCGGCCTCCCAAAGTGCTGGGATTACAGGCTTGAGCCACCGCGCCCGGCCCAGAGAAATCTTTTTATTTATTTTTTTGAGATAGAGTTTTGCTCTTGTCGCCTAGGCTGGAGTGCAATGGTGCAATCTTGGCTCACTGCAACCTCCACCTTCTGGGTTTAAGCGATTCTTCTGCCTCAGTCTCCAGGGTAGCTGGGATTACAGGTGCCCACCACCACGCCCGGCTAATTTTTTTTTTTTGAGATGGAGTCTCACTCTTGTTGCCCATGCTGGGGTACAATGGCACGATCTCAGCTCACCACAACCTCTGTCTCCTGGGTTTAAGCAGTTCTCCTGCCTCAGCCTTACAAGTAGTTTGAATCACAGGCATGCGCCACCACCCATCTAATTTTGTATTTTTAGTAGAGACAGGATTTCTTCATGTTGGTTAGGCTGATCTTGAACTCCTGACCTCAGGTGATCCACCCGCTTTGGCTTCCCAAAGTGCTGGGATTACAGGCGTGAGCCACCATGCCCAGCCTAATTTTTTGTATTTTTTGTAGAGATGGGGTTTCACTATGTTGGTCAGGCTGATCTTGAACTCCTGACCTCAGGTGATCCACCCGCCTTGGCCTCCCAAAGTGCTGGGAATACAAGCATGAACCACCGCGCCTGGCCTGCCAGACAGGAATCTTAAAAGATTTTAGGTAGCGGCTGACAGACTCCCAACTAAAATTGGTTTGAGTTGGCTGGGGCATGGTGACTCACACCTGCAACCCCAGCACTTTGGGAGGCTGAGGCGGGCAGATCCCTTAAGTCCAAGGAGTTTGAGACCAGCCTGGGCTGTATAGGGAGACCTCTGACTCTGCAAAAAATTATAAAATTAGCCAGGTGTGGTGGTGCATGCCTGTAGTCCCATCGGGAGGTGGAGGTGGGAGGATTGCTTGAGTCCAGGAGGTAGAGGCTCCAGAGAGCTATGATCTCGCCACTGCACTGCAGCCTGGGTGACAGAGTGAGACCCTGTCTCTAAATAAATAAATAATAATGAAACAAAGTAAACTGGCTTGAGCAAAGTAAAATACAACAAAAGCCATTTTATTGACTCTGAGACTGAAAGTCTGGGGATGGGTGAATCTTTGCACTCTCTCGAGGTTATCAGGAACTTCTCGTCTCTGCTGTCCTCCTTGGGGGCTTCATTTTCAGGCCGACTAGTCCCTAAATGGGAACAGGGCGTCTGTCCCCTGCCCAGGCGTGTTTTCTGCTACCATAGCAACCCCAGGGAGAAGAGCACGTCTTTCCAAGTATTTCTAGCAAAATCCCAGCCAGGGGTCTCGCTGTCCCTTCTCAAGCCATCATGTCCAGAACATCCAGGGCTCTCCCTGGCTGAGCCTGGAGTCTGCACTCATCATGCCTGAAATTCAGAGATGGGGTTGGGCTCAGCTAAACCCCGTGGAAAGAAGATGGAGGAAATTGACTTTTAAAACCATGATTAAAGAGTAAGTGTAGGTGAGGTTAGGAGATCGAGACCATCCTGGCTAACAAGGTAAAACCCCATCTCTACTAAAAAGTAGAAAAAATCAGCCGGACGTGGTGGTGGGTGCCTGTTGTCCCAGCTACTAGGGAGGCTGAGGGAGGAGGCGGCGGAGCTTGCAGTGAGCCAAGATCGTGCTGCCCGCTCTCCAGTCTGGGAGACAGAGCAAAACTCCATCTCAAAAAGAAAAAAGAGTAAGTGTAGGATAGAAGAAAACTCTGTATGGCAGCCTAGGACTGAGGGAGTAGACCTAAGAAAGGACATACTTGGAAGGGGCCCCTCTCTGGGGCCAGGGTTCAGACCTGGTTGGGGACATTGGGGTCCAGGCTGTTGGATGGCAAGAAAGTTGGCGGGCTTGCAGGGCCAGAGCTGGTCTGCACCCATGGGGAAGGGGGAAAGCAACCTTCCAAGTGCAGATGGGGCTGGTGAGTCATAGCTGGTGGTTCACACGTGTCCCTCCAGAGTGTTGCTCTGTCACCCAGGGTGGAGTACAGTGGTGCGATCTCAGCACACTGCAACCTCTGCCTCCCAGGTTCAAGCGATTCTCTTGTCTCAGCCTCCCGACTAGCTGGGACTCAGGCCTACAGGCACCTGCCACCATGCCTTGTTAATTTTTGTAGTTTCAGTGGAGGTGGAGTTTCTCCATGTTGGCCAGGCTGGTCAACCTCCTGACCTCAAGTGATCCACCTACCTTGGCCTCCCAAAGTGCTGGGATTACAGGCGTGAGCCACCACACCCAGCCTCCCTCCAGCGTTCTCTACTGAGAAAGCTTAACACTGGAGCTCTGAAAAGGAGAGAGGCAAACACTTTGTTATTTATTTACTTATTTAGTTATATTATTATTATTATTATTATTATTATTATTTGAGACGGAGTCTCGCTCTGTTGCCCAGGCTGGTGTGCAGTGGCCCGATCTCCACTCACTGCAAGCTCCGCCTCCCGGGTTCATGCCATTCTCCTGCCTCAGCCTCCCGGGTAGCTGGGTCTACAGGTGCCTACCTCCACGCCCGGCTAATTTTTTGTATTTTTAGTAGAGACGGGGTTTCACCATGTTAGCCCGGATGGTCTCGATCTCCTGACCTTGTGATCTACCCGCCTCGGTCTCTCAAAGTGCTGGGATTACAGGCATGAGCCACTGCGCCCAGCCTGTTTTTTATTTATTTTTATTTTATTTTATTTTTTTTGAGACAGAGTCTTGCTCTGTTGCCCAAACTGTAGTGCAGTGGTGTGATCTCTGCTCACTGCAACCTCCGCCTCCCGGGTTCAAGAGAGTCTTCGGCCTCAGGCTCCCTGGTAGCTGGGATTGCAGGTGTGTCATGCACCACCATGTCTGGCTAACTTTTGTATTTTTAGTAGAGACAGGGTTTCACCACGTTGGCAAGGCTGGTCGTGAACTCCTGACCTCAGGTGATCTGCTCACCTCGGCCTCCCAAAGTACTGGGATTACAGGCGTGAGTCACTACATCCGGCCGAGAGGCATACACTTTCGATGGGGCTTGTGCTGTCCTACAAGTAGGAGAGAGAGAGCTGGAACTGAAGCTGGAGCTGCAGTCTGGGCCTTGGTTTGATCCTTGGCCTTTGGCCAGCACAGCCTAAGATCCTTAGTAGTGTGGGCACGAGCACGCTTCCCAAGTTTGGAGTGGGCAGTGTAGGCAAGTCGATGAATTTTGCTGCCGACACCCTTTGAGATCTTGGGCTCAACCTCTTTGGACTTTGCAAGGGTCTTGATAGCCTCAACATGTGCACTCATGGCCTTGGTGGTGTTGGCCTGCATCTTCTTCATGCCCTTCTTGTTGTACTTCTTGGCAAAGTGCATGTTCCTCAACTTGGGGTTCACCCACTTAAGAAAGTCGTATCGGCCGGGCGCGGTGGCTCACGCCAGTAATCCCAGCACTTTGGGAGGCCGAGGTGGGCGGATCACGAGGTCACGATGCCAAGACCATCCTGGCTAACACGGTGAAACCTCATCTCTACTAAAAATACAAAAAAATTAGCCGGGCGTGGTGGCGGGTACCTGTAGTCCCAGCTACTCGGGAGGCTGAGGCAGGAGAATGGCGTGAACCTGGGAGGCAGAACTTGCAGTGAGCCGAGATCGCGCCACTGCACTCCACCCTGGGCAACAGAGCAAGACTCCGTCTCAAAAAAACAAAAAAAACCCAAAAAAGGCCGGGCGTGGTGGCTCAAGCCTGTAATCCCAGCACTTTGGGAGGCCGAGACGGGTGGATCACGAGGTCAGGAGACCGAGACCATCCTGGCTAACATGGTGAAACCCCGTCTCTACTAAAAATACAAAAAACTAGCCGGGCGAGGTGGCGGGCGCCTGTAGTCCCAGCTACTCGGGAGGCTGAGGCAGGAGAATGGCATGAACCCGGGAGGCGGAGCTTGCAGTGAGCTGAGATCCGACCACTGCACTCCAGCCTGGGCGACAGAGCGAGACTCCGTCTCAAGAAAGTCATATCTTTGTGACTGGGATTTCTTTTTGTTTGTTTGTTTTTTAAAACTTCTTCTAAAAAAAAAAGGATGCATGTGGACTGAGATTTCTTGATGCCATTTCTGTTCCATTTTCTGGACTGGTTGTGTGTAGTTGTATGTGGACTTGGACATGTCTGCACCGGAACCCACAGCTCCCGAAGTGCCTGGAACTGGAAGAGGACTTCATTCTTTAGAGGGGGTTGGGAATTTCATTTATGGCTTATCCCTGTTTATTTAACCAGTCTTCCTTTGATGAACCAGTGTTATGGTCTGAATGTATCCCTTCCCCGTAAATGTGATAGTTGTATAAAGTGGGGCATTCAGGAGGTGATTGGGTCATGAAGGCAGAATCCTCATGAATTCTGTTATAAAAGAGGCAGGAGGGGCTGAGTGCAGTGGCTCACACCTGTAATCTCAACACTTCGGAAGATGAGGTGGGCAGATCACTTGAGCCCAGGAATTTGAGACTAGCCTGGGCTACATGGTGAAACCCCACCTCTCCAAAAAAATACAAAAATTAGCCAGGTGTGATTGTGCTTGCCCGTAGTCCCAGCTACTTGGGAGGCTGAGAGGTGGGAGGATTGGTTGAGCTTGGAAGGTTGAGGCTGCAACAAACTGAGATCATGCCACTACACTCCATCCTGGGCAACAGAGAGACCCTATCTCAAGAAGAAAAAAAAGAAAAAAGGGCATGAGGGGCCGGGCACAGTGGTACAACTTGTAATCCCAGCACTTTGGGAGGCAAAGGTGGGAGGAGAGCTTAAGGCCAGGTGTTTGAGACCACCCTGGACACCATAGCAAGACCCTGACTCTACAAAATATTAAAAAATTAGCCAGGCATGGTGGCACATGCCTTTAGTCCCATATACTTGGGAGGCTAATGTAAGAGGATTGCTTGAGCCCAGGAGTTTGAGGCTGCAGTGAGCTGTGATTGTACCACTGTACTCCAGCCTGGGTAAGAGTGACTTTTTAATTAAAAATTAAATAAATAAATAACAGCAACAACAAAAAGGCCGGGTGTGGTGGCTCACGCCTGTAATCCCAGCACTTTGGGAGTTGGGAGGCCGAGGCGGGCGGATCATGAGGTCAGGAGTTCAAGACCAGCCTGACCAACATGGTGAAACCCCGTCTCTACTTAAAAATACAAAAATTAGCCGAACATGGTGGCGCATGCCTATAATCCCAGCTCAGGAGGCTGAGGCAGGAGAATCATTTGAACCCAGAGGTTGCAGTGAGCAGAGATCGTGCACTCCAGCCTGGGCGACAGAGTTAGACTCGTCTGGGAAAAAAAAAAAAAAAAAAAAAGGCGTGAGGAATGGGCCTCACCAGGTACTGAATCAACTGGTGTCTCCATCTGGGACTTTGCAGCCTCTAGAACTAGGAGCAATACATTTCCATTGTTTGTAAATTACATAGTCTAAGGTATTTTGTTATAGTAGCAGGAAGGGACTGAAACAAATGGTTAGATTTGTTTCCAGTCTCTTGCTCCCACAGTGGAGTGAGTGACCTGTACTTTGTGCATATGCACAAAGATGATAGGCTAAGCAATTAATAAATAGCATATCTGGATAGCTCGATGTGTGGAAACTTCTGCTAAAACAAAACAGAACAAAAATGTTGTATAAACAGTCAACCTGACAGTTTATGATTCTCTTAAATTCATTTTTCATCTTTCATTGGAACCATGCAACTATGAAAACAGTCATTACTGGATTATTATAAGAGAGGGAGAGAAATCCTGGCTCATAGAGGAGTCAGTCTTAAACATCCAGTAAGGTTTCTGCAAATACAATGATGCGTATTTTCTGACAAATGAATCTTCCCTCCCTCCTTTCCTTCCCTTTTTCGCTCCTCCCTTTCCTCTCCCCCTCCCTCTTTGCTTCATTCATTCAAAATGTATTCAGTGAGTGTCCACTGATGGCCAGCATGGGCGATTTGCACTTGGGAACAGGAGTGGGGAGAGTGAGTGGACTCCTTGAGGCTTCTGTGTGTGTCTCTGGCTTTTGGACAACTTAGAAAGGGGCTAACGAGAATGAGTTACTAGAAGTGAAATCTCTTAGCAGAGCCACACTCCACCATGAATGCCGGTTTACTGGAATGAGGATGCTATTTTTAAGAAAGAGCATTGTGTTTCATCATGGAAATTTTGAGCATCTGAGCAGGCAGCCTGCTGGCTCACTCATCTTTAAGGTCCTGATGCACAGAGACTGTGTTTGCTCAGCTCTGTACCCCAGCACCCACCAGGACCTGCCCTGTTGGAAGAAGGGAAGAAGGAAGGTCTGGGTAGACGAGTAATATGTGAGTTGTTGGTTTCACCTCAGCTGGCAACATCCCAGGGGGCTGGCGGGGCTGGCAGGGCTGGGACCTTGTCTCAGCCTTTGAGTGCTGGGGCAGTGAGGTGAGCAGTCCAACGAGGGACGTTTTTGTTGCAGTTTTTCGGGAGCTGGCACTTCTCAGAATGCCTTATTTAATAAAGCTGTTCTGAAGGACAAGCTGCCCTTTTTGGGGTCCTCAGAGTAGCTTTGTTTTGCAAGAGCAGCCCAGATTCCTCAGTGTTCCTTTGCCTTGTGGGAGGGTGACCTGGGAGTGGGGTGCCGAGGTTGGCACCCATGTGCTGCCCTCTTGGGAAAACCATGTTGGGGGCGCCCTTGGGGTCATTCTGCCAACAGCTGGTGTGCTGGCTTCTCTCCAGGTTATATCGAGCTCTGGGACATCATCTTTGTGCCTTGCTCCTCTAATGTGTTGCTGAAAAGGAAAGCTAGGGGTGGAGAGGAGATTCCCCCGCTTCCCCTTTTTCCTTTATATAGCAATCTTGGTGGAACCAGCAGCTGTGACAGCATGGGTTGGGGAAAAGACTAGGCTTTAAAATAAGGCTGACACAGTTCAAGGCCAGACCCAGCTGTTTCTTATGTCTCTGCAGACTTGGGTGCTTTAACTGTTGCAAGCTGCCCCTTTTTTTTGTTTTGTTTTTGGAGACGGAGTCTCCCTCTGTCACCCAGGCTGGAGTGCAGTGGCATGATCTCGGCTCACTGCAACCTCTGCCTCCCGGGTTCAAGCGATTCTCCTGCCTCAGCCTCCGGGGTAGCTGGAATTAAGGCGTGTACCACCACACCTGGCTAATTTTTATATTTCTAGTAGACACGGGGTTTCACCATGTTGGCCAGGCTGGTCTCAAACTCCTGACCTCAGGTAATCTGCCTGCCTCAGCCTCCCAAAGTGCTGGGATTACAGGCGTGAGCCACCTCGCTCGGCCCAAGCTTCTCACTTATCTATGAAGCATAGATGTAGTACTACTGCTTATTGTGATTTATTTATTTATTTATTTATTTATTTATTTATTTATTTATGAGACTGAATCTCGCTGTCTCCCAGGCTGGAGGGCAGTGGCGCGATCTCGGCTCACTGCAAGCTCTGCCTCCCGGGTTCACGCCATTCTCCTGCCTCAGCCTCCTGAGTAGCTGGGACTACAGGCGCCCGCCACCACGCGTGGCTAATTTTTTTTTTTTTGTATTTTTAGTAGAGACGGGGTTTCACTGTGTTAGCTAGGATGGTCTCGATCTCCTGACCTCGTGATCAGCCTGCCTCAGCCTCCCAAAGTGCTAGGATTACAGGTGTGAGCCACTGCACCTGGCTCGATATATTTATTTTCTTAAATCCTTTTATTCTAAAATGAAGCCTATCTTTAAAAAAAAAAATTTTTTTTTTTTTTTTGAGGTGGAGTCTTGCTCTGTCACCCAGACTGGAGTGTAGTGGTGATATCTTGGCTCACTGTAACCTCCACCTACTGGGTTCAAGTGATTCTCCTGCCTCAGCCTCCTGAGTAGCTGGGATTACAGGCTCCCGCCACCATGCCTGGCTAATTTTTGTATTTTTGGTAGAGATGAGGTTTCACCATCTTGGTCAGGCTGATCTCGAACTCCTGACCTTGTGATCCACCTGCCTCAGCCTCCCAAAGTGCTGGGATTACAGGTGTGAGCCACCGTACCTGGCTAAAAAATTATTTTTAACAGAGATGAGAGTCTTACTTTGTTGCCCAGGCTGGTGTCAGTCTCCTGGACCCAAATGATCCCGCCTTGGCCTTCCAAAGTGTTGGAATTACAGGCATGAACCACCATGGCTGGACGAATCCTACTTTTTGGAACACAGTCTTGTGCCACATACTGACATATCAGCCTACCACAGACTACTTTTTTTTTTTTTTTGAGACAGTCTCACTCTGTCGCCCAGGCTGGAGTGTGGTAGCGTGATCTCGGCTCACTGCAAGCTCCGCCTCCTGGGTTCACGCCATTCTCCTACCTCAGATTCCCGAGTAGCTGGGACTACAGGTGCCCACCACCATGCCTGGCTAATTTTTTGTATTTTTAGTAGAGACAGGGTTTCACCATGTTAGCCAGGATGGTCTTGATCTCCTGACCTTGTGATCCGCCCGCCTCAGCCTCCCAAAGTGCTGGGATTACAGGCATGAGCCACCGTGCCCGGCCCACAGAACACATATATAACTGTGTCCCCATTAGATTGGAATACTGTATTTTTACTGTGTTTAGATATGTTCAGACACAAGTACTTACCATTGTGCTGCGACTGCCTGCCTTATTCAGTACAGTCTCATGCCGTACAGGTTAGTAGCTGAGGAGTAATAGGCTGTACGCAGCCTAGTGCGTAGCAGGTGATAGCATCCAGGTTGTGTAAGTCACTCTAGAATGTTCCCACAGTGCCGAAACGGCCTAATGCATTTCTTAGAACATATCCCTGTTGCTTAAAACTGCATGACTGTAAATAATTTGGGATTGGGGACAAAGTATCTTTTTATTTATTTATTTATTTTTTGAGACAAGGTCTCACTCTGTCGCCAGGCTAGAGTGCAGTGGTGCGATCTCAGCTCACTGCGACCTCTGCCTCTAGGTCTCAAGTGATTATCCTCCCTCAGCCTCCTGAGTAGCTGGGATTACAGGCATGCGCCACCACGCCCGACTAATTTTTGCATTTTTGATAGAGATGGGATTTCACCACGTTGGCCAGGATGGTCTCGATCTCTTGACCTCATGATTTGCCCGCCTTGGCCTCCCAAAGTGCTGGGATTACAGGCATGAGCTACCGCTCCCGGCCAGGACAAAGCATCTTTTATTTTGACCACAGCTTCATGGGAGCTTCTGTTCTCTTTTCTTTTTTCACTGAAAGATGAAGCCTTAAATATGACTGTGGTCCTGCACCAGAGAAGATGCTATAGAGAAAAGCATTTTGAGAAGAGTGGGCAGGCATGAGCACAGCCTTGATGTGTGGGCGTGGCTTTGATGCGTGGGTCTGTCTTTCCCACAGGTGCTGCGAGTGGCTGAGATGCTGCGGTGGAGGGGAGGCCAGGCCCCGCACTGTCTGGCTGGGGCACCCCGAGAAGAGGGACCAGAGGTATCCTCGAAATGTCATCAACAATCAGAAGTACAATTTCTTCACCTTTCTTCCTGGGGTATGTGCAGACAGGGACTATGTTCTTTTCTTATTTCCATCACAATTACATGCATTGGTACAGATGTGATGTGATGTGATGTGATATTATGTTATGTTATATTATGTTATATTATTTTTTAGAGTCTCACTCTGTCGCCTAGGCTGGAGTGCAGTGGCATAATCTTGGCTCACTGCAACCTCTGCCTCCTGAGTTCAAGCGATTCTCCTGCCTCAGCCTCCTGAGTAGCTGGGATTACAGGTGTGTGCCACCATGCCCAGCTAATTTTTGTATTTTTAGTAGAGATGGGGTTTCACCATGTTGGCCAGGCTGGTCTTGAACTCCTGACATCAGGTGATCCACCCACTTCAGCCTCCCAAAGTGCTGGGATTACAGGTGTGAGCCACCCTGCCTGCCGGTACAGTCCTGAAAGACTGAGTTCCCTGTGGCAGATGTCGGTGACTTTTCTGTGCCACCTTAGCCCCTGGTTGTTCATCTTCCCTGAGCTCAGCACTGGGTAGTGGCGGGGTTGGAGGTGGGGTGGGTGGAGGGGGCACCTGCCTCTGTCTTCAAGGCTGTGTGACTCCACCTGCTCGGTTAGAGTAACTAGACATGTATTTGGTGTGCTGAGCCTAAGAGTGAAAAAGTCATTCTGGGGACCTCGCATTATGACCAAAACAGCGGAAAAGAATGTCAGCAGTGCTTAAATTTCCCCCCATCATGACACATGTAGTCAGTATTGGCAAGTTGGGAGATAATAGCTTAGAGGAGACAAAAATAAAGCTGCATTTTAATCTTACCATCTATAGGCTGGGGGCAGTGGCTCAGCCTGTAATCCCAGCACTTTGGGAGGCTGAGGCGGGTGGATCACAAGGTCAGGAGTTTGAGACCAGCCTGGCCAAGATGGTGAAACCCCGTCTCTACTAAAAATAAAAAATCAGCCGGGTGTGGTGGCACGTGCCTGTAGTCCCAGCTACTCAGGAACCTGAGGCAGGAGAACTGGGAGGTGGAGGTTGCAGTGAGCCGAGGTTGTGTCACTGTACTCCAGCCTGGGTGACAGAGCGAGACTCCATCTCAAAAATAATAATAATAATAATAATAATAATAAATAATAACAATAAATAAATAAAAAATCTTACCATCTATAGAGAGAATTTTCATTAATGTTTTTGCTAATGATAAATGTTTCTGGTGGCATAACACTTCCACATTAGCTTACATAAATCCATGGACATGTGCTCAGCAAACCTTCCCCCTAACATGCACACAAATTGAATATCTATTTTTATCCAGCACAGCCTCCAAACACACACCAGTTGACTTTGAGAAGCAGCAGTAGCACTCAGCTCCAATGCAGAAAGGAACATAATGGCAGTGTGAGATATTGAGTGATAGTACAGAGGCACAAATCTATTCAGTTGGAATTTTTTTTTTTAGAGACCTGATCTCACTGTCTTTTCTGGGCTGGAGTGCAGTGGCATGATCAGAGCTATGGCAGCCTCAGACTCCTGGGCTCAAGCCATGCTCCTCTCTCAGCCTCCCGAACAGCAGTTTGAATTTTTTTTTTTTTTTTTTTTTTTTTTTTTGAGATGGAGTCTCGCTCTGTCACCTAGGCTGGAGCGCAGTGGTGCCATCTTGGCTCACTGCAGCCTCCACCTCCTGGGTTCAAGCGATTCTCCTGGCTCAGCCTCCCAAGTAGCTGGGATCACAGACACCCACCACCACACCCAGCTGATTTTTTGTATTTTTAATAGAGATGGGGTTTCACCATGTTGGCCAGGCTGGTCTCTTAACTCCTGACCTCAGGTGATCCACCCACCTCGGCCTCCCAAAGTGCTGGGATTATAGGTGCGAGCCAACGTGCCCAGCCGTGAGTGTTTTTTTAAGTGTGATTTTGACTATATTCATTGCCAGTTTCCTCAACGCCCCCCAACTCTCAGTACCTTAAGTGAGAAATAGGTTTATTCTCATTCATGGAAAGTCTGATGCAGACTGGGCCACACTCCTCCATCTCCTGGCGATGCCACCTGGAATATGTGACCATCAAAGTCACCAGGTTGGCACAAGAGGCACCAATGGCTCTTAGCTGCCTTAGCCTCAAAGAGACACAGTACTTCATTACCTGTTGGCCCAAACTAGTCACGTGGTCTCAGTCTGACTCTCGGGTCCTTGCCAATGGTCAGAACCACACTGCTCCCCAGGGGAGGATTCGACTGTGTTATTTTATGGAATAGAGGTCATATTGTGGACATAACTTTTTTTTTTTTTTTTTTTGAGACAGAGTCTCACTCTGTCGCCCAGCCTGGAGTACAATGGCACGATCTCGGCTCACTGCAGCCTCCACCTCCTGGGTTCAAGTGATTCTCCTGCCTCAGCCTCCTGAGTAGCTGGGATTACAGGCGTGTGCCACCATGCCTGGCTAATTTTTGTATTTTTTAGTAGAGATGGGTTTCACGGTGTTGTCCAGGCTGGTCTTGAACTCCTGACCTCGTGATCCACCTGCCTCGGCTTCCCAAAGTGCTGGGATTACAGGCATGCGCCACTGTGCGTGGCCATGTAAGTTTTTAAAAATAATTTTTTATTTTATTTTTTGAGATGGAGTTTCACTTTTTATTTTTTGAGATGGGGGACTCACTGTCACCAGGTGGGAGTGTAGTGACGTGATCTTGGCTCTCTCTCTGCCTCCTGGGCTCAATTGATCTTCCTGCTTCAGCCTCCTCAGTGGCTGAGACTACAGGTGCATGCCACCACTCTTGGCCAATATTTGTATTTTTTGTAGCAATGGGGTTTCACCATGTTGCCATGGCTGCTCTTGAACTCCTCAGCTCAAGCATTCTGCCCACCTCAGCCTCCCAAAGTGCCGAGATTATAGGTGTGAGCCTCCGTGCCTGGCCAGACATAACTTTTTATCTTTCTTTTTGCACTCAACCTTATAGCATAAGCATTTTACACAAAAACCTCCTCCTAAACAACATCTTGAGTGGCCTATTGCACATACAAAATATGTAGTCTAAGAAATAACACAGTCCGGCCGGGTGCGGTGGCTCACACCTGTAATCCCAGCACTTTGGGAGGCTGAGGCGGGCAGATCATAAGGTCAGGAGATTGAGACCATCCTGGCTAACATGGTGAAACCCTGTCTCTACTAAAAATACAAAAAATTAGCCAGGCGTGGTGGCCGGCACCTGTAGTCCCAGCTACTCGGTCGGCTGAGGCAGGAGAATGGCATGAACCCGGGAGGCGGAGCTTGCGGTGAGCGGAGATCGCGCCACGGCACTCCAGCCTGGGGGACAGAGCGAGACTCCGTCTCAAAAAAAACCCAAACAAAACAAAACAAAAACACAATCTGGATGCAGTGACTCAGGTCTATAATCCCAACACTTTGGGAGGCTGAAGTGGGAGGATCGCTTGAGCTCAGGAGTTCAGACCAGCCTGGGCAACATAGGGACACCCTGTCTCTACAAATAAACAAAAAATTTAGCTGGGCATGGTGGTGCATGCTTGTGGTTTCAGCTACTTGGGAGGCTGTGACAGGAGGATTGCCTGAGCCCAGGAGTTCGAGGCTTCAGTGAGCTACGATCACTCCACTGGATGCCAGCCTGGGTGACAGAGCGAGACCTGGTCTCAAAAAACAAAACCAAACCCTAAAACACACGTAACATAGTTGATGCCCCTGTGTGCCCCTCCATGTTAGATTTTACCCCTTCCCCAGGAAGTAACTGCTCTTCTGAATTTGGTGTTTACAATTTCCATGTATACCATTATTTACTCTTTCTTTTACAAAAGATACTTTTATTATTCATGTGTGTTTTTCTAAACAACATATGGAAGTGTTTAAGCTCTATGTGAAAAGTATGGTGTAAATTGTATTCTTATGCAGGATTTTTTTTTTTTTTTTTTTTTTTGAGACAGAGTTTCGCTCTTGTTGCCCAGGCTCGAGTGCAGTCGCACGATCTTGGCTCACTGCAACCTCCGCCTCCTGGGTTCAAGCAGTTCTCCTGCCTCAGCCTCCTGGGTAGTTGGGATTATAGGTGCCCACCCCCATGCCTGGCTAATTTTTGTATTTTTAGTAGGGACAGAGTTTTGCCGTGTTGGTCAGGCTGGTCTCGAACTCCTGACCTCAGGTGATCCGCCCGCCTCGGCCTCCCAAAGTTCTGGGATTATAGGTGTGAGCCACCACGCCTAGCTGCAGGAATGTTTTTAAATATTAGTTTCCCACAATGTTCCAGATTTCATCAGACAAGCCCTGAGTGTCTTTCTCTGTTGTCTCCCTCCATTCCAGGTGCTGTTCAACCAGTTCAAATACTTTTTCAACCTCTATTTCTTACTTCTTGCCTGCTCTCAGTTTGTTCCCGAAATGAGGCTTGGCGCACTCTATACCTACTGGGTTCCCCTGGTAAGTTAATCGGCATTGTTTGTTCAGTAACCTTAGAGGTTGGGAAACAGAAAGTTCTTTGTTTCTCTCGCTGAGGTATCTGGAATGGGATGGTGGCCTTGTAAGGGAGAGGATGCCCTCAGATCAACACATTGGGAGTCTCTGAGACTTTAATGTTGAAGCTCCGTTTCATATACCACCTGGATCAAACTACAGCAAAGGCTGTGCCATTCATTCATTCGTTTAGGTGTTTGGTCTTGCATTATCTCAACAAGGATTTATTGCATGCTTATTGTATATGGCACAAGTCTAGACTCTGGGAACACAGTGGCAAATGAGAAAGACAAATCCCCTGTCCTCATGGATTGTATCACAGGTTAAGCATCCCAAATCCAAAATCCCAAAGGCTCTAAAATCTGGCCAGGTGCAGTGGCTCATGCCTGTAGTCCCAGCACTTTGGGAAGCCGAGGCGGGCAGATTGCCTGAGGCCAGGAGTTCGAGACCGGCCTGGGCAACATGGTGAAACCCATCTCTACTAAAAATATAAAAAATTAGCGGGGTGTGGTGGCACGCGCCTGTAGTCCCAGCTATTTGGGAGGCTGAGGCAGGAGAATCGCTTGAATCCAGGAGGCAGAGGTTGCAGTAAGTTGACATCACGCCACTGCACTCCAGCCTGAGTGATGGAGAGAGACCTGTCTCAAAACAAAAACAAAAACAAACAAAAAATTCCAGATAAATAAAAATAGTGCTCCAAAATCTAAAACTTGTTGAGCACTAACATGGGACTCAAAGGAAATGCTCACTGGAGCGTTGTGGATTTTAGATTTTCGGATTTGAGATGCTCAACTGGTAAGGATGGCACAGATGTTCCCCAGTCTGAAAACATCTGCAATCTCAAACACTTCGGCTCCCAAACATTCTGCATCAGGGATGCTCACCTTGTGTTTGGATTGTTTTCTGAGATCACATTTTATTTTTATCCAATGTAGAGTATTTGAGTGTGAGGGGTTGGAAAAGTAGCAGAATCTGCTTTTGTGCATATGATGTGTGGCAGGACCGAGTGGCCCCTCTATTCCTTCCCTCGCCTCCTTTTCGTTCTCTCTTGCTTTGGCAGATGGTGGTAGAGTACCTGCTGTGTGCCAGGCCCTGTGCTGGGTTCTGGGGGTGCAGCAATGAACAGAGTAGACGAATACTTCTGCCCTGTAGGGCTGATGTTCAGAGGGCGTAGACAATAAACCAATAAACGGAATTGTTACAAATTGTGAAAAGTGCTCTGAAGGTAACAGAATAAGGTCATAGGACAGATGGGGTATCCCAGGTACATTTAGTATTTTTTGCATGAATGAAGGTGAAGGGTAGGAGATGTGAAGGGGCAGCGTTAGCCTGTGTGGCTGTGAAAGGCCTCCTGAAAAGTGATGGGAAGAAGGAGCACATTCCAGAGGGCAGCAATGCAAAGGCCCTGCAGCAGGCATGTGCTTAGAGCATTTGAGAAATAGAAAGAGGTCCAATGTAACTGAGCTGTGGAGAGGGCAGAATGGATACCCTTTTTTCTCCAAACTGAGATATTATGAAATGCAGTTGCTGTTTATATTCTCAACAAGTGGGACCTGGGGGAACACTTGGATTCTGTGTTCATAAATCTCATTAACATTTTTATTTTTATTTATTTATTTATTTATTTTTGAGACGGAGTTTCGCTCTTGCTGCTGGAGTGCAATGGCGCAATCACGGCTCACCACAACCTCCGCTTCCAGGGTTCAAGCAATTTTCCTGCCTCAGCCTCCTGAGTAGCTGGGATTACAGGCGCCCGCCACCGTGCCCAGCTAATTTTTGTAGAGACAGTGTTTCACTCTGTTGGCCAGGCTGGTCTTGAACTACTGACCTCAGGCTATCTACCCACCTTGGCCACCCAAAGTGCTGGGATTACAGGTGTGAGACACTGCGCTTGGCTCTATTTTTATTTTTAATTAAAGAATTTGCTTTTAGGCTGGGTACGGTGGCTCACACCTGTAATTCCAGCATTTTGGGAGGCCGAGATGGGCGGATCACAAGGTCAAGAGATCGAGACCATCCTGGCCAACATGGCAAAACCCCTTCTCTACTAAAAATACAAAAATTAGCTAAGCATGGTGGCATGCACCTGTAGTCCCAGCTACTCAGGAGGCTGAGGCAGGAGAATCGCTTGAATCCGGGAGGTGGAGGTGGCAGTGAGTGCCACCGCACTCCAGCCTAGTCAACAGAACGAGACTCCATCTCAAAAAAGAAAAAAAGAAAGAAAAAAAAAGAATTTGCTTTTAGAGACAGGGTCTCACTTGGTCTTGCCCAGGCTGTAGTGCAGAGTACAATCATAGCTCACGGCAGCCTTGAATTCCTGTGCTAAAGGAATCCTCCCGCCTCAGCCCCCTGTGTGGCTGGGACTACAGGTGCATGCCACCATGCGTGGATAATTTTTTTTAATTCATTTTTTTCCCCATAGGTTATTGGGGTACAGGTGGCATGTTGTTACATGAATAAGTTCTTTAGTGGTGATTTGTGAGATTTTGTTGCACTTATTACCCGAGCAGTATACACTGCATCCTGTTTGTGGTGGTTTATCCCTTGCTCCCCTCCCACTCTTTCCCCCAAATCCCCAAAATCCATGGCATCATTCTTATGCCTTTGTGTCCTCATAGCTTAGCTCCCACATATTAGCTCCCACATATTAGTGAGAACATATGATGTTTGGTTTTCCATTCCTGAATTACTTCACTTGGAATAATAGTCTCCAGTCTCATCCAGGTCACTGCAAAGGCCATTAATTCATTCCTTTTTATGGCTGAGTAGTAGTCCATTGAATATATATACCACAATTTCTTTATCCATTTGTCGATTGATGGGCATTTGGGTTGGTTCCACGATTTTGCAATTGTGAATTGTGCTGCTATAAACATGCGTGTACAAGTATCTTTTTCATATAATGACTTCTTTTCCTCTGGGTAGAACCCGGTAATGGGATTGCTGGGTCAAATGGTAGTTCTACTTTTAGTTCTTTAAGGAATCTCCACACTGTTTTCCATAGTGGTTGTATTTACATTCCCACCAGCAGTGTAGAAGTGTTCCCTGTTCACTGCATCCATGCCAACATCTATTGTTTTTTGATTTTTAGATCATGGCCATTCTTGCAGGAGGGAGGTGGCATTGCATTGTGGTTTTCATTTGCATTTCCCTGATCATTAATGATGTTGAACATTTTTCCTATGTTTGTTGGCCATTTGTGTATCTTCTTTTGAAAATTGTCTATGCATGTCCTTAGTTCACTTTTTGATGGGATTGTTTTTTTCTTACTGATTTGTTTGAGTTAATTGTAGATTCTGGATATTAGTCCTTTGTCAGATGTGAAGATTTTCTCCCACTCTGTGGGTTGTCTGTTTATCCTGCTGACTGTTCCTCTTGCCATGTAAAAGCTCTTTAGTTAAGTTCCAACTATTTATCTTCGTTTTTATTACATTTGCTTTTGGGTTCTTGGTCATGAAATCCTTGCCTAAGCCAATGTCTAGAAGGGTTTTTCCAATGTTATCTTCTAGAATTTTTATAGTTTCAGGACTTAGATTTTAAGTCCTTAATCCATCTTGAGTTGATTTTTTGTATAAGATGAGAGATGAGGATCCAGTTTCATTCTCTTACATGTGGCTAGCCGGTTGTCCAAGCACCATTTGTAGAAAAGAGTGTCCTTTCCCCACTTTATGTTTTTGTTTGTTTTGTTGAAGAGCAGTCAGCTGTAAGTATTTGGGTTTATTTCTGGGTTCTCTATTCTGTTCCATTGGTCTGTGTGCCTATTTTTATACCAGTACCATGCTGTTTTGGTGACTATGGCCTTATTGTGTAGTTTGAAATCAGGTAGTGTGATGCCTCCAGATTTGTTCTTTTTGCTTAGTCTTGCTTTCACTATGCAGGCTCTTTTTTGGTTCCATGTGAATTTTAGAATTCTTTTTTCTTTCTTCTTTTGTTTTTTTTTGAGACCAAGTCTCGCACTGTCGCCCAGGCTGGAATGCAGCGGCGTGATCTTGGCTCACTGCAAGCTCCGCCTCCTGGGTTCACGCCATTCTCCTGCCTCAGCCTCCTGAGTAGCTGGGACTACAAGTGCCGCCACCATGCCCGGCTAATTTTTTTGTATTTTTAGTAGAGACGGGGTTTCACCTGTGTTAGCCAGGATGGTCTCGATCTCCTGACCTCGTGATCCGCCCACCTTGGCCTCCCAAAGTGCTGGGATTACAGGCGTGAGCCACTGTGCCCGGCCCAAGAATTGTTTTTTCTAATTCTGTGAAGAATGATGCTCTTGGCTAATTTTTAAGTTTTATGTAGAGATGGGATCTCATTATGTTGCACAGACTCATCTCCAACTCCTGGGCTCAGGAATCCACCTACCTTGGCCTTCCAAGGTGCTAGGATTACAGATGTGAGCTGACACACCCAACTTATTAAATTTTTTTGACTAAGAGAAAGTTGTAAACATAAAAAAGATTTAGGCTCTCCTTAAAGAAACAAAAACAATAAACCTTTTTGCTGTTGGCAGCAGGTGTGGGATGATAAAGATTTGGTGTAGAGGTGCTTGTGGAGCGGAGGAAGCCAGATGCTCAGGGACCAGGGAGCGGGTGTGCATATGCCATACATGCCATGTTATCAGACAAGCGATGCCAGCAGCTCTTGCCCTGAGAAAAGGAAGGGAGGTCATTTTTTTCCACACAAACAATGCAGGTGCTTCTGGAATGACAAGAATAGTTCTTTTCTGCTCTGAGGCATTTTGGGGTGAAGTAGTTATCTTCTAGAATTTTTATAGTTTCAGGACTTAGATTTTAAGTCCTTAATCCATCTTGAGTTGTTTTTTTGTGTAAGATGAAAGGCACAGGCACCACCTGGCACTTGGTTAAGCATGCCACCTGACACAGGCAAGAATGTCTGTTATCAGAAGGGAAAGGATGCTTGAAGGGCCTTTCTAGCTCTCAGGATGAGAGCTTATGTCAGGTGGCATGCTTAACCAAGTGCCAGGTGGTGCCTGTGCCTTTAAGCACTGATACTGTGATAATCAGGAAACGGTTTTTGTTTTTTTGGGAGACAGAGTCTCGCTCTGTTGCCTAGACTGGAGCACAGTGGCACGATATCGGCTCACTGTAGCCGTCACCTCCCGGGTTCAAGTGACTCTCATGCCTCAGCCTTCTGAGTAACTGGGATTACAGGCACCCACTACCACGCCTGGCTAATTTTTGTATTTTTAGTAGAGACGAGGTTTCACCATGGTGGCCATGTTGCTCTGGAACTCCTGACCTCAAGTGATCCGCCCATGTTGACCTCCCAAAGTGCTGGGATGACAGGTGTGAGCCACTGCACTAGGCCTAGGAAACTGTTGGCTTTACCTTATAAACTGAGATGCCCTAGAGCTGGGCTGACACAGTAAAGCCCTGGGAGAATGAGAACCTCCTGTTGGCTACTCTGCCCAGTCAGGTACAAACAGGGACCAGGAGTTGCCAGACCCAAGAGTTACAAACTCTATAGTTTTATGTGAAATACTCTTAACTTCATTTTAGTTTTTTACTTCTACAACTGTTTACTATATACTTACATAAAAATCAAACCATAAGTTACTTTAACAAAGTTAGTCGGCTGGGCGCAGTGGCTCAAGCCTGTAATCCCAGCACCTTGTGAGGCCGAGACGGGTGGATCACGAGGTCAGGAGATCGAGACCATCCTGGCTAACACGGTGAAACCCCGTCTCTACTAAAAAAAATACAAAAAACTAGCCGGGCGAGGTGGCGGGCGCCTGTAGTCCCAGCTACTCCGGAGGCTGAGGCAGGAGAATGGCGTAAACCCGGGAGGCGGAGCTTGCAGTGAGCTGAGATCCGGCCACTGCACTCCAGCCTGGGCGACAGAGCGAGACTCCGTCTCAAAAAAAAAAAAAAACAAAACAAAGTTAGTCTACAATGTATATAAAATATCATTATATTGCCTTTTATTGGTTATCTTTTTAAAGTGTAGTTATTTGAAAGGTAGTACATTTACATGACTCAAGAAATATACCGATGTCCCTTTTGAAGAATCTACTTCCATCCAGTTTTGCCTCCCAAATACTTTCATTTCTTGTCCTTCCCTCCAGAGTTGCTTTATGAACAAACGAGTACGATGAATAAAAATTCTTACCACTTTCTTTTTACTGATTGATTCATTGAGAATCTCACTCACTGTCACCCAGGCTGGAGTGCAGTGGCATGATCTGGGCTCACCGCAATCTCTGCCTCTCGGGTTCAAGTGATTCTCCTGCCTCAGTCTCCTGAGTAGCTGCGATTACAGGCATGTGCCATCACGCCCAGTTAATTTTTGTATTTTTAGTAGAGACGGGGATTTCACCATTTTTGACCAGGCTGGTCTTGAACTCCTGACCTTAAGTGATCCTCTCGCCTTGGCCTCCCAGAGTATTAGGATTATAGGCATGAGCCACTGTGCCCAGCCCGTTACTACTACTTCTTTTTTTTTTTTTTTTTTGAGACGGAGTCTCGATCTGTTGCCAGGCTGGAATGCAGTGGTGCGATCTTGGGTCACTACAACTTCTGCCTCCCAGGTTCAAGCGATTCTTCTGCCTCAGCCTCCCAAGCAGCTGGGACTACAGGTGCGTGTCACCACGCCCAGCTAATTTTTGTATTTTTAGTAGAGACGGGGTTTTACCATGTTGGCCAGGATGGTCTCAATCTCTTGACCTCTTGATCCGCCCACCTTGGCCTCCCAAAGTGCTGGGATTATAGGTGTGAGCCACCGTGCCCAGCCCATGTTTCTTCTTTTTAGGAACAAAACAAGATACCCATAGTTTTGAATCATTTTTAAAATTTTTTGTGTAATTTTTCTCTTGATTTTTAAACATCAACAACTCATTAAAAACGATTTAGGCTGGGCGCGGTGGCTCCTACCTGTAATCCCAGCACTTTGGGAGGCCAAGGCGGGCGGATCACGAGCTCAGAAGATTGAGACAATCCTGGTGAAACCCCATCTCTACTAAAAATACAAAAAATTAGCCAGGCGTGGCGGCGGGTGCCTGTACTCCCAGCTACTTGGGAGGTGGGGCAGGAGAATGGCGTGAACCCGGGAGGCGGAGCTTGCAGTGAGTGGAGATGGCGCCACTGCACTCCAGCCTGGGTGACAGAGCAAGACTCCGTCTCAAAAAAAAAAAAAAAAAAACAATTTGAAGCAGTATGTGAATTGGACTCATTCCTTTTCCTGGTGTGTGTCTGTTCAGGCTGTCCCTTGGCCTCTCTGCTCTTTTTGAAGATGAGGGACTTTCCTATTACTTCACCCCTGTGCTTTTGGGCTCAGGAGGCCCCTCCCTGGCCCCCAGCAAGGAATGCTCCAGACCCCATCTCTCAAGCCACATCTCTCTTCTCTTTTTTTTTTTTTTGAAACGGAGTCTCTCTGTCACCCAGGCTGGAGTGCAGTGGTGCAATCTCAGCTCACTGTAACTTCCGCCTTTTAGGTTCAAGCGATTCTCCTGCCTCAGCCTCGCGAGGAGCTGGGATTACAGGTGCCCACCACACCTGGCTAATTTTTGTGTTTTTAATAGAGACGGGGGTTTCACCACGTTGGCCAGGCTGATCTTGAACTCCTGACCTCAGGTGATCCACCCACCTCGGCCTCCCAAAGTGCTGGGATTACAGGTGTGAGCCACCATGGCTGACCGTGTTTACCTCTTAATTGCACTCTGTGAAGTCGTGTAATTTGAACCAAGCCTACTTTTCTGAGCCTCAGTTTTGTCATCTGTAAAAAGGAACCATCCTTTCTACTGCTTTGGTTTGTTGGGAGGTTTGTTTAAATGAATTACTGCAAGTAAAATGGTTCATGTGGCTGTATACAATTCTCAGGAAACATTCTCATTTTAATTTTTAAATTCTGCCACTAATGATGTGTTTTTCATTGTTCGATTAAGTTTTAGCTTTTTAATTTTTTTCCCCTGAGACAGGGTCTCATTCTGTCACCCATGCTGGAGTTCTGTGGCTCGAGCTCGGCTCACTGCAACCTCCACCTCCTGGGCTCAGATAATCCTCCTGCCTCAACCTCCTGAGTAGCTGGGACCACAGCATGAGCCACCATGCCTGGCTAATTTTTTTTTTCAGTTTCAGGTTTCTATTTTCGTTTGTAGAACCTGGCTAATTCTTTTTGTAGTTTTTGTAAAGATGGAGTCTCCCTATGTTGCCCAGGCTGGTCTCGAACTCCTGGGCTCAAGCGATCTTGCTGCCTCAGCCTCCCCAAATGCTGGGATTATAGGTGTGAGCCACCACACCCAGCCATGTTTTAGCTTTTAATAATTTTTTTCTTTCTTTCTTTTTTTTTTTTTTTTTTTTGAGACAGAGTCTGCTCTGTTGCCCAGGCTGGAGTGCAGTGGTGCGATCTAGGCTCATTGCAAGCTCCGCCTCTTGGGTTCACGACATTCTCCTGCCTCAGCCTTCTGAGTAGCTGGGACTACAGGCGCCCGCCACTACGTCCGGCTAATTTTTTGTATTTTTAGTAGAGACAGGGTTTCACCACGTTAGCCAGGATGGTCTTGATCTCCTGACCTTGTGAGCTACCCACCTCGGCCTCCCAAAGTGCTGGGATTACAGGCGTCAGCCACCGTGCCCGGTCAATAATTTTTTTCTTGGTACTAATATGTTAGGGGAGAAGTAACTCAAGAGAGCAGAAATAATCTATAACATTAATATGATGACCAAATAAATGTAGGGTATTTTTGTTATTGAGATATAATCTATATGCCATAAAATACACAGATCTTCAGTTTTCAATTCATTGAGTTTTGACATTTGTCAGCCCCCACATAAATACCACCTCAATCAAGATATGGAGCATTTCCATCACCCCAGGAAGTTCCCCAGTGCCTGTTCCTATCACCCCACCCGCCCCCACCACCCCAGGCAACTGCTTTTCTGATTTCTATCTCCCATAGATTAGCTTTGCTTTAGTAAATTTATTTTTGATGTACAACTTTACAAAAGAGGCTTGCACTTTCAGAGTTGCTTGTCTATGAGTTGTCACTGCCTGTGATTCTTCACCAGCTCAGACAGCTGTCTCCTTCAACCGTCCCCCTTCCCCCGCCCACTAAAGCTTCTTTCTAAATATCTGTGAATGGATATTAAGGACCTCCTAAATTGGATGGTTGGAATTTATTCCTGGACTAAATTTGCATCTCTTTGTAAAGCAATTTCTAATCTAAGGCATGGCGTGGCCCCTAGGATTAATGAGAACTGTGTGTGTATGTGTGGGGGGAGACATGATAATTTAGGAGGTGGTGTTTATTTGCAGCAGGGAGGTTAGTGAGTGGCTCCTGTCTTTGTATGAGCACACACTTTCCATGAACATCAATGGGATTTAGCCAGGCCCACGCAGAGAGAAATAGAAACTAGAACATTCGAAAAAACAAACAACAACAAAAACTCGGGTTTTGGCACAGAACAAGAAAATAGCAGCGTGGTGGAGGGGGCCGCTCTGCACGCCGAGTCTGTGCTCCTCGCAGACAGGTTTTCTCTCACTCCCTATGTGGTCTGGTTATGCTTTGATTCTGAAATGTACCAGTTTCTTTTGGCTGCAGTGTGTACTTTACATCTGATTGGAAACAGGAGTAATCCTTTGATTGTAAAGATGTATGGGCGTGGGGAGGAGTTTCACAAAGCAGCACATCTCTGGATAGATTTACATAAGAGATTTAAAGTCCTTTGAATCGAAGTTAATATATTTCACAGCGTAAACAGTATGAAAGTGAAATTCTCCAAGAACCACAACTGCTAACCCTTGGGTGGTTATGCTGACTGTATTTAAAAAATAACTGTCAGGGCAAGCTTTAAAAGGGGATAGGGGGAGGAGTGACAAGGAAAATGAATGGCTGTAAGCACGTAAGTAAAATGAATGACTGATTTTGGCTTTATCGATTACAAGAAGAAATAAATCTAGATTGGAAGTGGATTCTGCTATGGGTGACTCCCTCCATCCAACCAGATTTTATGAGTTGGGGTTCCCAACTCAGGGGAAGGTTGGGGAAGTTTTAAATTTTTATTACTTTCTACTTATGCAGTTAATACTTTAATATAGTTTCCTTATAAAAACTTAAAACAGCTGGGTATGGTGGCCTATGCCTGTAATCCCAGCATTTTGGGGGACTGAGGTGGGTGAATTGTGTGAGCTCAGGAGTTCAAGATCAGCCTGGACAACATGGCAAAAATCCATCTCTGCTGGGCATGGTGGCTCACACCTGTAATCCCAGCACTTTGGGAGACCGAGGCGGGTGGATCACCTGAGGTCGGGAGACCAGCCTGGCCAACGTGGTGAAACCCTGTCTCTAGTAAAAATACAAAAATTCGCCGGGCATGGTGGTGGGTATCTGTAATACCAGCTACTGAGGAGACTGAGGCAAGAGAATCGCTTGAGCCTGGGAGGCAGAGGTTGCAGTGAGCCGAGATGGCACCACTGCACGCCATCCTGAGCAACAGAGTGAGACTCAGCAAACAACAAACCATCTCTACCAAAAATACAAAAATTAGCCAGGCATGGTGGCACACGCCTGTGGTCCCAGCTACTCCGGAGGCTGAGGCAGGAGGATCTCTTGAGCCTGGGAGGTGGAGATTGCAGTGAGCCAGGGTCATACTACTGCACTCTAGCCTGGGTGACAGAGCGAGACCCTATCTCAAAATAAACAAACAAAAAAACACTGTAATCCCAGCACTTTGGGAGGCCGAGGTGGGCGGGTCACGAGGTCAAGAGATTGAGACCATCCTGGCCAACATGGTGAAGCTCTGTGTCTACTAAAAATACAAAAATTAGCTGGGTGTGGTGGTGCGTGCCTGTAGTCCCAGCTACTCGAGAGGCTGAGGCAAGAGAATTGCTTGAACCCGGGAGGCGGATGATGCAGTGAGCCGAGATGGAGCCACTGCACTCTCTATCGAGAGAGCGAGACTCCAACAAACAAAACAAAAAACTTAAAACATTAGAGATAGACTGAAGCTCCTTTCAGTCCCTCTCTATCCTGATCCTAGTCTCCTTCCCGGCAGAGAAATCTAACCTGTAGTTAAGGAAATTGGAAAACATTTAAGTGTGTAAAATTTTGTTGCTGTTTATATGAATGGGGTTGCAGTGTATGTCCTGAAAGATTGGTCTTTTCTGCTGGGCTCTGTGAATGCAATGGATGTATCTTACTCTTTTTAACTGTTGCCTGGTGGTCCCTCCTAAGGGCTCCATCCACCTAAGTTTCTCTAGATACAGTGGCAGTAAAGATTAAGATTTCCTACATTTCAGTTCCCATTTATCACTTAGCAGCTTTATGTCTTTGGGCAAGATTACTCAGCCTCTCTGTGCCTCAGTTTCCTCATCTGCATGGGGAGCTCAGTTATAGGAGCATATCTCAGGGTTGTTGTGAGGCTGAAGTGCACTTACAATAGTGCCCAGCACATGGTGGGTGAGAGACAGTATTAATAGTCACCATCGCTTGCTTGTGGAGGGACAGTTTGAGTGTTCCTGTGTGTGTCACCCTCACTCTGAGGTGGTGAATATGGACGTCCTTGTGCGTGTGTGGCAGCGAGCGTTTCTCTAAGGTAGTGTTTCTCCAGGGTGTGTGTGGGAGTGCGTGTTCCCTAAGACAGATTCAGAGAGGGGGGCTTGCAGCGGTGTGTACGTTTGGAATAACTCACAGGTCCTGCCCCCCTGCCCCCCCAAGTGGCCTCTCGCCTTTTCTGCCCCGGCACCAGGAGGGGACGGTTGGCTGCAGCAGGGCTCACCGCTTGTAGAAAGGCTCACTGTCGTCTCTCTCTGCAGGGCTTCGTCCTGGCCGTCACTGTCATCCGTGAGGCGGTGGAGGAGATCCGATGCTACGTGCGGGACAAGGAAGTCAACTCCCAGGTCTACAGCCGGCTCACAGCACGAGGTCAGCCTTCTGGCTCCTGGGCCACAGGGTTGCAGCTCAATCACAGGCCGCTGACAGTCAGGGGAGAAGAGTTCAAGGCCTGGGCTGCGGGTGTGGGCATGCCACGTGGCAGAACAGTCACTTGGTTACTCCAGCACCAGGGAGGCCTCCATCTGCCCTGGATGACAGGTTGACGGGATCCCACCAGGCCCCAGCGGCGTCCACAGGCCTCTTGGTGTTGGTCTTGTCAAATAACTTGTGTGTCATCAACCTGGAATTACATTCTGTGCGGGGTCGTCCCGGCTGGCTAATCCCTTTCCCTTCCTGCTTCCTGGCTGAAGGAGGGCGCCCCTGCTGTTCACATGGGAGTCTGCAAACCGTTTTCAAAGATACTCTTTTGGCAGTGATTACTTTAACATCAAACTGTTGCTACTTTAGTCTTTAGAAAGGCAACAGACTTAGGTAAATACTGCATCCATGAAGATTTCTTTGAAGGCATTTTATAAATCCTGGAAATTGAGGCCTGGAGAGCATGGAGTCTGATCCAAAAATAAATGACCAGTTTTGTATGTCAGAGTTATATGTTTTGGGCTCAAAAACAAAAAATTGAAATTTTGACCCAGTACAGTGGCTCACGCCTGTAATCCCGCACTTTGGGAGGCTGAGGTGGGTGGATCACCTGAGGTCAGGAGTTCAAGACTAACTTGGCCAACATGGTGGAAACCCTGTCTGTACTACACATGCAAAAATTAGCTGGACATGGTGGCATTCATCTGTAATCCCAGCTACTCCAGAGGCTGAGGCAGGAGAATCACTTGAACCTGGGAGGCGGAGGTTGCAGTGAGCCAAGATCACACCATTGCCCTCCAGCCTGGGTGACAAGAGGGAAACTCCATCTCAAAAAAAAAAAAAAAAAAAAAATTGAAATTGAAATTTTAATAACATTTCCCAGGGATATGAAAATCCTTTTATCATTGACCCCCTCTTGCAAGATATGTGCATTTTAAACGCTGGATCTTAAAAACCCACTCACACGGTGGAAGAGCCACAAAACAACCCAGCCAGTGTTGACTTCTGTTTCTAATTACAATAGATTTACTGTAAGGTTGCATTCAGAAATGAGAGAATGTTACCTAAAGTTTACTAATCTGGCTATGGAACGTCTATTCGATTGTCCCCTAAGATTACTGATCCCATTCGGGGATTAATGCTGTTTAAAGAGGAGGAGGGGAATAAAGGCTACGCGTTGCCTTCAGGAAATTGAGAATTTGGAAAGAGATAAGGTGGTTTGATGCCAAGGGACTTAGCACCTGAGCCAGGGTCTGCACTGCTGTTGACCGCTTTATGTTTCCAAGGAGGCAGTCCATCCACGGTTTCTTCGGGGTTTTCAGTAGAGTTTTCCTTTTGGGAAAAATGTCAGAGGTGTATGTTTTGGGCTAAAAGAAATGCAGATTTTAATGATATTTCCCAAGGGTATGAAAATATTTTGTTCTAGTGTATTTGAATACACTGTCATGGTTGGTGGTCTTAAAAATGTGCAGGTCTCTGGGAGAAGGGGGAATTTAGAGTTGGTAAAGAAATGCTTTATTCATGCTAAACTACTGTATTTAGAACATGTTGCTACCAAAAGAAAAAGAATCAGTGTAATCTTTGCAGAGGCAGGTGGCTTGGGCTTTCCGCGTGAGTGGTCAGAAGACCCTTCTGGAGGGCTTTTTT
Organism: Macaca fascicularis; assembly: GCF_037993035.2. Lineage (NCBI taxonomy): Eukaryota > Metazoa > Chordata > Mammalia > Primates > Cercopithecidae > Macaca > Macaca fascicularis. Next base: position 107,814,394 of record NC_088384.1, on the reverse strand, counting down.
TGTGTGTGGTTCGTGTATATTAAATCCTCCCTTAATAACATATTCTTACTATAACATTTACAACGCTTGGCAACCAACAAAAGCCCCATCGGAGAGAGTGCGGTGGATCTCTTTAGAGCTCAAGAGAAGGGGCCTTCGGATTCCATTCATTCATCCATCCAGGATTCGACCCTCCTTTGGTTCTTTTCATATTGCAATTGCTTTTCCCGTGAATGATTTTTCTGCCCTCTGCTGCACACGCCTTCCCAGCTCTTGCTTTAACTTCACTCAGCTCTTGAAAAGGTCCTAAGGAGAATTGGCAGATGGCTCTAGCATTAAAACCTTGTCTTCCTTTGTGGGTCTCCCTTTGTGGCCCGTGGTGTCCATTGTCATGCCAATGCCACTGTAGGGAAAACAGAGCACAGTTCTGAATATTAACCCAGACCCTGGCGCTGCAATTTGTTGTGAAAGCCCAACAAAACACTGAAGAAACTGTCAGTTTGGAAAGTGATCGAGGCGAGTTTAGTTATTTGATACGCTTTGGGGGGAGGGCCAGGGTAGCAAACCTAAGCTGGGAGATTGCAGGGAAGAGGGAGAAAAAGAAGCCTTTTTTAACTTTCCTGTTAAATTCCTTCATAATATTTCCTTGAGCAAAACTTAACCGTCTTCACTTAGTAAGTTCCAAAGCAAAGTGAAATAAGTATGTATATGTATATTCATGATGGACTGTTTTCTTTCTATCACATGAAGTCTTCTTTTTTTTTTTTTTTTTTTTTAAAGACAGAGTTTGGCTCTTGTTGCCCAAGCTAGAGTGCAGTGGCACGATATTGGCTCACTGCAACCTCCACCTCCCGGCTTTAAGTGATTCTCCTGCCTCAGCCTCCTCAGTAGCTAGGATTACAGGCGCCTGCCACCGCACCTGCCTAATTTTTTTGGATTTTTAATAGAGACGGGGTTTCACCATGTTGGCCAGGCTGGTCTTGAACTCCTGACCTCAGGTGATCCACCTGCCTCAGCCTCCCAAAGTACTGGGATTACAGGCATGAGCCACCACGCCCGGCCTCACATGAAACCTTAAAATGTACTTCTCAACAGTATTTTGCAGGATGAAAATGTCCAGGAGTCAGAATGCCTTGATCACTAAACTATAGGCCATGGTATTTACCTACTTGCTACATCCTTTTGTGATGAATAGTAATAGCAGTACTTGTATCATTATAGTTAAATTTTAAAATTTGTTTTCGCAATAATTCCTAACTAGCAAAAAAATTGCAAGAATTGTATGGAGAATTCTAGTATGCCCTTAACCCAGATTCATGAAATGTGACATTTCACCACGTTGTTTATTTATTTATTTAGAGACAGGGTCTCACTGTGTCACCTGGGCTGGGGTGCAGTGGTGGGATCTGGACTCACTGCAACCTTCGCCTTCCAGGTTCAAGCAGTCTTCTCACTTCAGCCTCCGAGTAGTTGGGACTACAGGTGCACACCCCCACGCCCTGCTAAATTTCTATTTTTTACTTGTAGGGATGGGCTTTCCATGTTGCCCAGGATGCACAGTTGAGTTTTTTCTTCCCTCTAAACCTCCTCATGCAGGCTGGAGTGCAGTGGTGCCATCTTGGCTCACTGCAACCTCTGCTTCCCGGGTTGAAGTGATTCTCCTGCCTCAGCCTCCCGAGTAGCTGGGATGACAGGTGTGCACCACCATGCCCTGCTAATTTTTGTATTTTTAGTAGAGACGGGGTTTCACCATGTTAGCCAGGCTGGTCTTGAACTCCTGACCGCAGGCAGTCGGCCCACTTCAGCCTCCCAAAATGTTGGGATTACAGGTGTGAGCCACTGCACCCGATCACAGTTGCTTTTTAATACTTTCTTTCCCCTCATGTCCATATGCATATAGGTATATCTGGGGTCATTGGAGACAAGTTGCAGACATCATTCCCTTTTGTGCCTAAATACTTAAGTGCTTAATTCCTTAAAGGACATTTCTCTTATATAACATAGTTATGTACAATTACCAAAATCAAAAAAATTGAACATCAGTATATTGCTATTAATTTATAATCCTTTTTAAAATTTTGCCATTTGTCCCTAAAATGTTTTTTGATAGCATTTTTTTCTTAGTTCAGGAATAGACTGGGTTCATCAGTTATATTTAGTTGTCCTCTCTCCTTGGTCTCCTCTAACCTGGCAGAGTTCCTTGGTTTTCTTTGTCTTTCATTATCTTGACATTTTGAAGAGGACAGGCTGGTTTCAAGCCAGTTACTTTGTATCCTGTCACTCCATTTGTATTTGTTGGATGTGGCCTCAAAACTAGATTTATTTTTTATTTATTTGTTTGTTCATTTATTGAGATGGAGTCTTGCTCTGCCACCCAGGCTAGCGTGCAATAGCGTGATCTCAACTCACTGCAACCTCCACCTCCTGGATTCAAGCAGTTCTCCTTGCTTCAGCCACCCAAGTAGCTGGGATTACGGGTGTGTGCCACCATGCCTGGCTAATTTTTGTATTTTTAATAGAGACGCGGTTTTGCCATATTGGCCAGGCTGGTCAAGTGACCCGCCTACCTTGGCCTCCCAAAGGTCTGGGATTACAGGTGTGAGCCACCATGCCTGGCCAGTAATTTTATTTTAAACAGCTGAATTAATAGGAACTCATTGTTGGGAGGAAAAAATGGATGACAGGTTTTTTTTTATTGCTGTTACTTTGTTTTAGTTGTTTTCAACATTTTAGATCATCTTATTTCAATCAAGGTTTATCCTTTTTTTTTTTTTTTTTTTAATTGTAGAGATGGGGTTTCGCCATGTTGCCCAGGCTGGTTTCGAACTCTTGAGCTCAAGTGATCCACCCGCCTCACCCTCCCAAAGTGCTGGGATTACAGGTGTGAGCCACTGTGCCCAGTCAAGGTGTATCTCGAACAACATCAGTTGGATTAATTTTCGATACAACTGCCATGGCTTAATAAGATGTATTTGAAGTACTTTGATAATCAAATTAGCTATCCACATGGAAATGACCTTTTAGTCATTATTTTAGGAAGTATTTGGTTGGGCACAGTGGCTCATGCCTGTAATCCCAGCACTTTAGGAGGCTGGGGTACGAGGATTGCTTGAGGCCAGGAGTTGAACACTGCAGTGAGCCATGATCACATTGCTATACTCTAGACTGGGGGACAGAGCCAGACTCCATCTCTAAAACACACACTACACACACACACACACACACACACACACACACACACACACACACACACACGAGACTTCATCATGTACCAAGTCTATGCTAGGTTTCTGCATCACAGAGATGAACATGAGAGCCTGGGGTCCCAGGAAGTCATATCCAGTGAGGTATTCAGGCCTGTAAACAGATAATTACAAAAAGTGGCATGAGTGTGGTGGTCCTCATAAGGAATGTCCCCTTTCTGGCCACTGCATTCTCGGTTCTGAGCATCGTTCCCAGGAGTTGAAAGTAATGGTTCCGAGCTTGCTCTGCCAGGGTTCAGGAGTCCTGCTTCCACCTGGGTAGATCCTTTAAGTTCTCAGTAAATGAATCTAAATCAGGGAACATAATGGCACCTACCTTAGAGGGTTGCTGTAAGTGAAGCTCCTGCATGGGAAGAGCTCAGCATTGTGCCTTGGGACTTGGCATGGTGGAGAGACGCCAGTGTGGATGGTATTGCAGCAGGCGTTTCTTAAGTGTCAGTGGGTGGATTAATGGAGGTATGAGCCAGGGGTGATGGAGTCCATCAGAGAATCTGGTGATGTCTTTCCAGAAGAGGTGACCTTCATCTTGAGTCTTAGAGGAGGGAAGAGAGCGAGACTGGCTACATGATTTGTGGGACCCAATGCACATGAACATGTAGGACCTTTATTTTATTAAGAATCTCAAGATGGCAACAGCAGGGCATTGAAGCAAGTACGGGACCCTCCTGAACATGGAACTCAGGCCGGGACCCAGATGGCATGCCATGGTAAAGAGTTCTCCAAAAAGGGTATCGAGTCGAATGCAAGGCTGCAGCCTGTGACGGCTGGGGTGGCAGGCTACAGAACCCAGGTTCCAACACCAGCTTGCTGTTCCCAATTAGGCTACGTTTCCTGAGCCTCTCCCTCCTGGGAGAACAGAAGAAAAGACCACCCAGGCCAGTAATAACCTGAGGCTCTGGAAGGGTTGATCCTGTGTTTCAGGAATTCATATACAGTACAGGCATGCTGTAGGAAAAAGGTGGCACTGAGCTGTTTGAAAAATTGCTGTTCAAATTAGGAAGCAGGAGAAAAAATGAAGAAAGGCTACCTGCCATCAGCTAGCCAGGTGCTAGATAAGGTTTAATCTGTAGTTTCTTGTTCTTTATTTTTGAGATGGGGTCTCACTCTGTAACCCAGGCTGGAGTGCACTGGCACAGTCACAGTTCACTGCAGTCTGTAATGCCCAGGCTTAAGTGATTCTCCCACCTCAGCGTCCCAAGTAACTGGGACCATAGTTGCAGGTCACTACACCTGGCTAACTTTTTAATTCTTTGTAGAGATGAAGTTGCCCAGGCTGGTCTCAAATGATCCTCCTGCCTTGGCTTCCCAAAGTGTAGGGATTACAGGCAAGAGCCACCGTGCCCAGCCTAGTCTGTAGTCTTCTAGATAGCCCTGTAAAGGTACCTTTTATGAGTGTAGATGTAGGGAAGGAAAAAATTTCTTTCACTCATTGCTAGGTTCATGGCTGAGGCCCCTATAACAAAAGAGAGGAAAAGCATCCTGTCTGGGATGATGAGCTGGCAAAGGGCAGAGCTGGGATGTGAACCCAGGCTTGTTTGCATGTAAAACCTTAGCCTTTAAATCAAGGTACCTACTATGTGCCAGAAGCTGAGCTCAGCACTTTGGCATATAATATCTGAACAGTTGCTATAGTGTTCAGCCTTAATACATGTGCTACAGAGGTGCTTTTAAGATCTGAGTCATTTTAAAACACATCTCTGAGTCCAAAGAAACATATCAATCTAGCCTCTTCATTGTCAGATGGACAAACTGGTGAAAACCACATGGGGTAGTGCTTTTGGATAAACAAGCATCCTTTTCCTCCTACTTAAAATTCACATTTAAACGTCAGAGACTTAAGAGCATTTCTTAGACCTTTATGAATTTTTATGGTTTTAATTATAGAGCTGTCTTCCTAAATTAATAGCATTCCGTGGCACTGGAAATAAAGCCAGAAAGGAGAAGATCTTGGAGATGTAGCAGATCCAGCAAAACTTAGTTTTGTTACTCAGGAGAATTGGGTTGGACTGGAAAAAAATAATTAGTGAAGGAATTATTTCTCTTTGTACTTGCCTTCCCCAAACCAAAAGTTTAATGGGGGTGGGGGGTTGCCTCGATTATCACAGGTGGTGAGGGAAATGGGATTTGCATTTTCACAAGATGAATTCCATGGGTGTTCATACCAGGAATGCTTTCCCAGACTAACTTGTGATCAAGGGCTAAATGAAGCAGGCAGACAATTAGCCTTGAAAGAAGTGCAAACAGAGGCATAATTAACACAATTGCTGATGCTTCTTTCCTGCTGGGGACATCTGGGCAGGCTGACCGTAAGTCATAAGCCAAAGGTCTACGCTCTTTTGCGTATCTTCAGCTTTCTCCTACATATGTGGTATAAAAAATCGACCTGATAGCTTTCCTTTTCCAGTTCTTTCTAGATAGTTAAGCGATGCCCTCTGCTCACTCTTTCTCATTTACAGAATCACTTGTAACCTCAAGGATCTCACCTCCATTTGAGGATATATTTTTTCAGTGTAGCACAAAACCCATGTACCATTATCTAGGATTGCAATTAATGTGACTTAAATTTCAAGACCTAAGAATGCACGTTTTTCTTTTTTGGAGTTGTATGTCATTGGGGTTAATCAGAAGGTATAATAATGTAGGAAAGGTGCATTAATTAACGGGGAGTTGTTTAGCTAATAATTAACTAAATTGAAACTCTACGTTCCTAAACACAAGTACTACTTATGTTTCAAAGTATAAACTCTGTCCAGACATGAGAGAACATTAAGATATGCGTTATGATTTTTTTTAAAGAAGAGAATTGTATTGATAGACTTTTCAATGTTACTGCAGCAAAACTGCTGCAAAGATCCTTCACTAAGGACCTCAAAGACAATTCAGTGAACAAAGAACTCCCTTCCCAAATTTCCCTTGTCTAAGATTCAGAGCATCAGCAGCTATGAATGAGTCTTATTTATAACAGATTTTGGCGAATACTTTTTCATACTGCCTGATGCAGATATAGAGTGTGTTTTTTTTTTTTTTTTTTTTGAGATGGAGTTTCGCTCTTGTTGCCCAGGCTAGAGTGTAATGGTGCGATCTCAGCTGACTGCAACCTCCGCCTCCCAGGTTCAAGCGATTCTCCTGCGTCAGCCTCCCGAGTAGCTGGGATTACAGGCATGCGCCACCATGCCCGGCTAATTTTGTATTTTTAGTAGAGATGGTATTTCTCCATGTCAGTCAGGCTGGTCTCGAACTCCCGACCACAGGTGACCCACCTGCCTCAGCCTCCCAAAGTGCTGGGATTACATGCCTGAGCCACTGTACCCAGCTTATATATAAAGTTATTCAAGATCCACAAAGTTCAAATTTTCCTTTCAGAGAACTCAATTTCATTTTATTACAAGTAATTGGTGAACTGATCTATTGTTTAATTAAAAAAAAAAAACACCAAAAACTCAAACTTGCAAATTGCGCTGTTATTCCCAAAAGGTACTTCCCCCCTGTAAGGGTGTTCATCTGCTTCATCATTTCTGGGCACCATAAACCGGCAAGACCATTTATATATTTTAAAAGCCACTGTTGGGTATAAACTCGTTACATTTAAACTGCAGCCTTTTTTTTCTAAGTTCCCACTATTTAAACAAAAGCCCCAGGAAGTGCTGGTGATTATTTATAATAATCCTTTCAACTCTTTGCCTGTTTTCAAATAACAGTCTTTTCTTTGGCTTTGGGGAAGGCAGACAACTCTATTTGAATATGAAAATTTCAACTTTAAACCTCTGAACTCTGCTGGGTCTGCAGAGGCGTTTTAATGTCAACCCCAGGAAATGTACACATGAAGCAGAATTTACAACTCATCACTGTCACAGTTAGATTAGAGTGTGAGTTAAAGAGTAATACATTAACCAGGGTTAGTGCATGGAGATTGTTGTTAGAGATCTACAAAAGCAATCAATGTCCTGCATGAACAATGAAAAATACAAGTATAGTTGGAGGTGTTCAGGGTCAAAAAATAGGCCCACACATACTAGTGCCCTGGAATTTATTTAAAAAAAATTTTTTTGGTAGGCTGTTCTGCAGTTTGACTGAATTGTCATTTGCTTGTTTCGACTCAAGGGAAACATCTGGTTTCTCCCTGCAATGTAGACAAACTGCTCTTATTCTGAAGCTGTCATCCATGAAAGGCATGGTTTGGGCTCAATAGGTTTGCTTATGAAAGGCTTGGGGTCCATCGCTACAGAAATAAACAGCTCTAATAATTGGAAGTTTGTTCCCCGTTATAAACTCTGATTGAGAGACGACTTGGGTGAAGTGGCGAAAGCTGAAAGGGATAGATTTATTAGAAGACTTTTAATGATTTAGGATGTGGCAGGCAGCGAATTTTCTGCTTAACTTTTGCAAAAATCTCTTACCTTTTGTAGAATTTCTGCGAATGCATTAAAAAATCTTAGAGCCTTGATTTTGGAGATGGGGTGTTACAGGAAAAGTTCAGAGTTCTGTGGCCTTGGTTCTTAGGACAGGGCCAGGTTTTCCTGCACGCTTTATAAAGAAGGTATTATTGGGAGTTTTTACTAGCCTTCTGGACCAGTTATATAATTTGTGGGACCCAGTGAAAAGTAAAAATGGTGCGGGGGGGTGGGGGGCTTGTTCAAAAATTATTAAGATCAGATGGTTAGATCTTGAGTTAAAAAAAAAAAAAAAAACTGACAATTTTAAGACATTAATGGTAAAGCATCGTCCAAGCTGGGAGCCCTGTGTATTGGTCCTTTTTCTATCTTAGGAGTCTCTGGGGAAGATGAGACCAAAACAGAACAATGACAAAAAACCAAGGAGCGCTTGGGAAGTGTGCCAGCCGGAGGCGCGCTGGGAGGGCATTTTCTTCCCTGCCAGATCAACTGTAGGGAGGGTTCCTGCCCTTTTTTGAGATTGGTAATAATTGCTATCAATGTGCTGTTTTTTCTTTCTCCTGTTACTTTGTTAGGACATAGGAGCCTTTCTGTCAGTTTGCTTCTGTGTATCCTGTTCTTCCCCTTTTTTGCAACAATGTAGAAGACTCAGAACAGTGGTTGATGTGAGGTTAGAAATCATGTGTTTGAGCCCTTTCTACACCCTTACCAATTTTTTCATTCTGGGAGTCAGTTCTAACCACTGAATGCCCAGTGATTCCTCACTTCTAACTTTGGTCTCTCTTTTCTCTTCCTCTTTCTCTCTGCCAACGTGAGAGCTCCTTAGAGGGGGACGTTTTAGTCAAATACTGACAGCCAAGCCTAGGGCCTGGCTGGTGGAAAACTCCCAGTAAATATGGGAATGTAAATAACAGTATCTGCTTTTTTAAATCTCTTTTCTTCTTGGTGCTTTTTCTCCTTTTCATTCTGGTTTTGTATTTTCTCTCATTACATGCACACACACTCACACACACACACACACGCACACATACCATGCCCAGCATGAAGGCCCAAACCATATAGATATTTAATTTAACTTTTTTTTTTTTTTTTTGAGACGGAGTCTCGCACTGTCGCCCGGAGTACAGTGGTACTGGAGTACAGTGGCACGATCTTGGCTCACTGCAACCTCCTCCACCTTCCAGGTTCAAGCGATTCTCCTGCCTCAGCCTCACAAGTAGCTGGGATTACAGGCGCCTGTCACCATGCCCGGCTAATTTTTTGTATTTTTAGTAGAGACCTGGTTTCACTAAGTTAGCCAGCTGGTCTCGAATGCCTGACCTCATGATCCACCCGCCTCGGCCTCCCAAAGTGCTGGGATTACAGGCGTGAGCCACTGCGCCCAGCCTAATTAACTTTTTTGAAAAATAGAGACAGGGTTTTGCCATGCTGCGCAGGCTGGTCTCAAACTCCTGGGCTCAAGCAATCCACCCACCTCGGCCTCCCAAAGTGCTAGGATTGGGAGCTACTGTGCCCAGCCAAACTACATATTTTTGATCACCAAAAGAAAAGGCAACATGGGGCAAGAAGTCCAAATTGACAGCACTCTGCAGTGGCTCAACAGAAGGGGAGAGTCTGGGAATCTGTGTTTGTTCAAGCTGGAGATCCGAGGCTCATCCCCCCAAAACACTGAAATGCTAATGAATGACCGTGGGTAAAAAACCCAAGTGACCTCACGATGGTGCGATGGTGCGGCTCCTGCTTCCTCCCTTAGAGGAGGAGCAAGAGCCCTGTTGGCTGACGGACAGTCGGGTACAGTAGGTGTGTTTGTGTGAAGGATTGGTCTGCTGGGGTTACTCAGAAACTGCTCTGCAAACACAGAGGATTAAAGGGGTTTTTGTTGAGGCAGAACAGATGGACAGAGAGAGGCAGAGTTCAAATGAATGGATCGTAAATCAGGACTCACTTGCAGAAGGGAAAAATCTGGGTCTGGTCACTAAAAAATTTGAGCTAATTTTAATTATTATTATTTTTTCTTATTAGGAAAGCAACCTTATGCTTAATGGAAAAATAATTCATGTGAAAAATTTGGAAAATAAATGTACCAGAGAAAGCCCTGCTGATTCTTTCAGGAGAATCTCCCTGAGTTTGTCCTGTGTCCTGCTAACATACACACATGTACATAGGTGATTATTATTTAATAAGAATGAACACATATACTCTTCTTTGAGTTAGATTTTAAGAGGGAACCTGTGACTAGAGCTTGAAGATGTGAACCCAGGCGTGATCATTTGGGCCAGGCCAGCAACATCAATTTTAGTAATAAAACCAAAGACAATGTGTAAATTTATGTTTGGGAAAGTTGGGACAAGCTCAAGTGAAGGAAAAGTTCATTGGTGCTGAGGGCCACGTTGAATTTACGGTCTTCCTTCAAGTAATACCTTCGTGAGCTCCCAGAAAAATGATGCGTCTGTGTCTATTTTTCCTTTTGCCCCCTAGTGGAGCGAGAAGATTGGTTCAGGCCATGAAATTGTACTGCCAATGAGACCCTCTCTTTACCCATTTCTCTCTTTCTTCCTCTCTCTTTTTTCTTTTTTTTTTTTTTTTTGAGACAGAGTTTCGCTCTTGTTGCCCAGGTTGGAGTGCAGTGGTGCAAACTGGGCTCACTGCAGCCTCCACCTCCCGGGTTCAAGCAATACTCCTGCCTCAGCGCTCCCGAGTAGCTGGGATTATAGGTGTGCGCTACCACATCCAGCTAATTTTGTATTTAGTAGAGATGGGGTTTCTCCATGTTGGTCAGGCTGGTCTCAAACTCCTGACCTCTGGTGATCTGCACGCCTCGGCCTCCCAAAGTATTGGGATTAGAGGCGTGAGCCACTGTGCCCGGCCCTCTCTCTCTCTCTCTTTTTTTTTTTTTTTTTTTTTGAGGCAGCGTCTTGTTCTTTTTCCCAGGCTGCAGTGCAGTGGCACAATCTCAGCTCACAGCAGCCTTGGTTGCCTGGGATCAAGCATTCCTCCTACCTCAGTCTCCTGAGTAGCTGGGACTACAGGCGCACGTCACCACACCTGGCTAATTTTTTGTGTTTGCTGTAGAGATAGGGTCTTGCCATGTTGCCCAGGCTGGTCTTGAACTAATAGGCTCAAGCGATCCACCTGTCTCAGCCTCCCAAAGTGCTGAGATTATAGGTGTGAGTCACTGCATCTGGCCCATTTCTAGTCATCTAATTGGATGTTTTCCAGTCTCTCTGTAAATATATTGACCAAAGCCCAAGACATAATGAAACGAGGCCAGTGGGTCTCTCTCTAGCAGGTCAGCTCCGGTCATTGGATTGAGTTTAGCATCACATTTTATGAAAATGAGGTGCCATTAGATGCTAGATGCTCACTTACGGTGAGATACTCAAAGTAGGAGAGTCCAGAAGTCTTACCAGCAATTGAGGGTTGATCTAGCTCGCCATCGTTAGTTGAGTGCTTTCTAGAAGTCAGTAGTGTTGACTGGGCACAGTGGCTCATGCCTGTAATCCCAGCAATTTGGGAGGCTGAGGTGGGTGGATCACAAGGTCAGGACTTCGAGAACAGCCTGGCCAATATGGTGAAGCCCCGTCTCTACTAAAACTACAAAAATTAGCCAGACGTGGTGGTAGGCGCCTGTAGTCCCAGCTACTCGGGAGGCTGAAGGCAGAAGAATTGCTTGAACGTGGGAGGTGGAGGTTGCAGTGAGCCGAGATCACGCCACTGCACTCCAGCCTGGGCGACAGAGTGAGACTCTGTCTAAGAAAAAAAAAAAAAAAAAAAGAAGTCAGTAGTGTTTGTATCAGACCTTTTGATGCCAATTCTACTAATTGTTTAATGACAAGATTTAATGACATACAAAAATTAGTTAAAATCAAATCTTATGGAACCGATTAAAGAGAGTTGTTTCAATAGGAAAACATTGGAATCCTCTGAAAAATCTCCATGGTAGTGAAATCCTTAAAAAACAAATGATATTAAATTATGTTAAAATGTAAAATATGTGAGACACTAAAAATCTAGAGTTGTGCACTTAGATTATTTCATGTCTTTAAGCTCTTTTTTTTAAATTTTGAGATGGAGTTTTGTCTGGAATGCAAGGGTGAGATCTTGGCTCACTGCAACCTCCACCTCCGGGTTCAAGCGATTCTCCTGCCTCAGTAGCTGAGATTACACGTGCCTGCCACCATGCATGGCTAATTTTTGTATTTTTAGTAGAGACTGGATTTCACCATGTTGGCCAGGCTGGTCTTGAACTCCTGACCTCAGGCGATCCACCCGCCTTGGCCTCCCAAAGTGCTGGGATTATGAGCCACTGTGGTACCCAGGCTATAATTACTTTTTACCTCTCTCTTAGCTGAACATTTGTAAGTTACATGGGCTTGTTACAAGATATCAGTATCACAAAGATTTTGGGGTGTTGCTCCCTGTATGTGAATTTAACCTATCACCAGAATACATTCTCTCTTCCTCTCTGGACTCACTCACAGCATGTGGGGCCGCCTGGCTCCAACTGGCCCCTTCCACTTTCATCTCTTGCTGTTGCCTGCTTTCCTGATGCTTCGCGTCTTGCTGAAAGAGTTCTAGCCTTTGGCTGTGTGCATGCTGTTAGCTATTCACCTGTCCCACTTTCTCACATCTCAGGGTGCCTGTCGTCTGTTACTGGAAGCACAGTGTCCTTCGTCTAATTCTGGCCTCAACTCTCCCACAGAGAGTTTGTTGACAGCCATCCCTCTGATCCTCCAACCCCCTTCATCCATTATTTGTTTATTGCCTCCTCCCCTCCACTGGAATTGGGTCTCATGTATCCCCAGCCCTTAGAACCCCTGGCATACAGCAGATGTTCAGTAAATGCTGCCTGGGTGTTGAGTGAATAATCAAGTGCCTTCTGTGTACTGGGCGCTGCTCCAGGTACTTCTTAGGAGGTGAAATTTCCCTCCTTCCCGCTCTCTCAGTACACGGGGTGCACTGCCAGCGTTTCGCAGGCTGTTTTGCACTAACAGCATCTGTCTGGCTGTCTTGCTTGCCAGATTTTTGGTTGACAACCAAAGGCTGTGGGCCCAGTTCAGCTCTGCGTTTGGTTTTGTATGGCCCGAGAGCTGAGGATGTTTCTTATGTTTTAAAACGTAAAATATACATGTACAAAAGACTATGAGCCTTTTTAGGGGGATCAGTAGTTGGGAGGGTGGAAGACATGGCTCTTGGCCACAGGACGTAAACTATTGACTCTCTGGTTCTTTGCAGAATCATTGTGTCAGCTCCTCTCCTAGGCTAGGAGCTCTCTGAGAATATGGGGACTGTCTTCATCCTTGGTTCCCCAGGACACAGACCTCAGTCATGTTTATTTATTTATTTATTTTTTTTTTTGAGACGGGGTCTCACTGTTGCCCAGGCTGGAGTGACATGATCACAGCTCACTGCAGCCTCTATTTCCTGGGCACAAGCGATCCTCCCACACCTCAGCCTCCCGACTAGCCGGGACTACAGGCATGTACCACCACACCCAGCTAATTTTTATATTTTTGGTAGAGACAGGGTTTTGACATGTGGCCAGGCTGGTTTTGAACTCCTGGGCTCAAGCCATCTGCCTGCTTCGGCCTTCCAAAGTCCTGGGATTACCGATGTGAGCCGCTGTGCCTGGCCCAGCCATGTTTTTTGGGTTGAATGGAACTCACTGCTTTTCTTCTGTACTCTGGAGTCAGCTGCAGGTGTGAATCCCAGCACTGGCCTGTTCTAACTCTGAGACTTTGGGGGAAGGGGGAACATCCTGAGTCTCCTTTCCTCATCTGAAAGCTGGGGATGGAACTACCTTCTTCTGAGGGCTATTGTGAAGATTAAGTGAAACGTCAAAGTCTGTACAGGGCTGAGCACAGAATTAGCATTTAATGTTAGCTTTTACTGCTTAAACATCCAGCAAAATTATACAGTCTGATCATAATCCTATCAATCAAAGCATGTAGCAATTATCAATTAAAAAGTAAATCAGTCCTTTGGAATTAGTTAGCTGCTTTCTTTTTGGTGGTGTTGAAAATTAAGACATTTTTCCCCCCAGTACTTTGCATCGAAGTCACTGTTAAGTGGTGTTGAAAATTAAGACTTTTTTCCCCCAGTACTTTCCATCTAAGTCACTCTTAAGGCAAATATATGGTCTTTCACGAAGGGCTTGAGCTATTCCAGTGCTCTGTGAGGTGGGCATTTTTGTCTGCAGCGGCCTCTGCAGTGGTTGAGCCCTTTCCTGGAGAGGCAGGAGATAATGGTGCTGGAGTCGGTGGCAGCCGCGGGTGGGAGCATGTACTTCTGGGTGTGCTGTGTGTTTGCAGGCTGGGCACTCTGTAAAGACATGTTGAATTGAAATGAATTAAGATGGTGATGTATCTTGAACCTGTTGCGTTGCAGGCACAGTGAAGGTGAAGAGTTCTAACATCCAAGTTGGAGACCTTATCATCGTTGAAAAGGTGAGCAGGATCTGGAAGCTTGTGTGTGAATACCACTTCATGGGTCCTAACGTGTCATTTGTGTATCTGGTAGACGAAGTGAATGATGCATTTTGGGATTCTATCCAAAAACTTTGCCTCGGGAGAAAAATCTCCTGTGAGACACACACACACACACACACACACAAATATTTTTTCAAGGTTTATATGTGTTGGTTAGCCAGAAATCCTGCTTACAAACACAAGTACAAGTTTTGATTTCCTGTTCAATGTGCTTATTATTTTGGGATAAAAAAATATAATAAAATCTTTCCTAGAAGTCTACTTACTATATAGACACTTAAAATATTTATAAAATTTACCTTTTGAGCCATTTTAGCTTGTATTTCCCAACTTAACCATTGTGCTTGTTTTTTATTTTATGGGGAGCAGGGGTTAAGTGTAACCTGAGAACAGTAAAAAGACCAAAAATACATTTTAAAAAATAGCTGTGTCAGTGTGTTTGTTACTTTAGCAAACACTCATATCTTTTTCTAGTGTGTATATTTGGAAGGTATTGGATTTTGGGGGGTGGCTCTGGAGAGGCTTGGAATAATATTTGATTAGAAAAGGGTTGTGTCTTAACTTGTTTCTGTAGAAATTGAGCTATGCTCTTTTAAAAGGATTAAATCCAAGAACTCAAAGCTGCTTTGAGGTAAAGTGAAACTCTTTTGGGTGGTAGCTCAGAAGAACCACACAAACCCCCTCTATGTTATCACATACTTTTCTGTTCATAATTAAATGGGGGCTGCTGGCTCCCCCCGCTTCCCCCAGTGTTTTTGAGAATGGCTTTGGTTGCTGCTTACTACTTTCCTTCCTTATTAAAACCCACTAAAAGCCAAACATCAAGCTGGGAAGTTGGTAGATGCAGAAAGCGTGAGCGCAGGGTCTGTCTTGAGTCTCAGCAGACAGCCTGGAAGAGAGCCAGCTGGGGAGGCAGACTTTCGGGATTTTGGGAGGTAATGGTTGAATTCGCCAGAAAACTAGAAGCTCTCTTTCCAAGATAAGATTTTGATAGGGGATTAGTAAAGTAGCAGCAGTGTGCAAGGTTTTTCAGATTCAAAATAAATCCCCAAATCTGTCTTTGACAAAGGCAGAAACTTAAAAGAGGCTGTGAGTTTCAGTCCCCCCTCCCCACAACCCAAGGAAGGGTTGGGGGTGGAGGCGGAAACCCTCCCTCCCCCCACCGGGCACATGGTCATTCATTCACAGTAACAGTCTTTCTTTTCATAACACAGAACCAGCGGGTCCCTGCCGACATGATCTTCCTGAGGACATCAGAAAAAAACGGTAAACATCTGAGATCAATTTGGAAAATAACCATTAACCTTTCAGTGGTAATTTGGTAAAATAATCATTTGAAAATGTCACAAAGTAGATTATCATTTTGGAGCCATGGAGGCAAATCAAAAGCATCTTTTTCAATAGACCGTTCTTTTTAAACAGTGTTGTTGGTGTTTAAAAGTCCATAGATTTTGGTCATTAAAAAATACAGTTTGTGGAACACCGGCTGACTCACAGCTGGTCAAGTCACGCATACAGTGGCCTTGGGTTTCCTCTCCGGGCTGTGTTAAGCTCAGCCTCAGGAGCTGGGACGAGGAAGTGTCTCTAACATGTAGAAGTAAACAGAAATCCTCTCTCTTCTAAGCTGATACCAGCAGATGTGTCATGAGTGGGGGCAGTATAGAAACTGGGGAGAGGGGGCTGTCTTTTCTGCCCTTTGTTCATGAGTCGGGGACCTTGCCCATAGCACTTATTGATTTATTTATTGTAGCCTGAGTTTGCGGGCTGGGAATCTCTGAAGTCTCCTACAAGGCCTTTAACTCCTTGCAGTTGTTCCCTAGGGTGGCAGCTACCATTGCCTGCCCACCGTATCAGTCTACTAAAATTGCCTTAATGTTTTTTTTTTTTTTCTTGAGACCGGGTCTTGCTCTGTCGCCCAGGCTGGAATGCGGTGGTATGATCTCAGCTTACTGCAACCTCTGCCTCCTGGGTTCAAGCCATTCTCCTGCCTCAGCCTCCCGTGCACCAACATGCCTGGCTAATTTTTATATTTTTGGTAGGGATGGGGTTTCACCGTGTTGGCCAGGCTGGTCTTGAACTCCTGACCTCAAGTGATCCATCAGCCTCCCAAAGTGCTGGAATTACAGGTGTGAGCCACCACGACCGGCCAAAATGGCCTTGATTTTAATTTTTGTTATTTAAGCTGTTCTGAGGAAATAAGGCTGTTTTTCTCTTACCTGGCATGATTGGAGGTTTCTGAACACGTGAAAAATTTACATTCGTATTCCTTTGAGGACGCTGCAACGTATTTCATTATTAATGGAATTAAAGTACAAGTAAAATTATATACTGATATGTAATCAGGACAGGAGGTAAAAGGCACTAGATTAAAACAGTCTTTGAAAAACTACGGCTTTGTCTTCAAATTTGTTCTTGTGTTCTATTTAGTGAAAACAGAGCATTATGGAGTTATCAGGGTCCCTGACATGCTCTGTTTTTCTTAAAAAAAAAAACAAAAAAACCAAAACTATGTGTGTTCTACGTTAATAGTTCTCAAAGACTGAACTGCAGTGTCGTGAATGGGGTGTGTTCTGTATCTGATGGAGTGTACAGCTGACTACTTGCATGGATCTGTATGTCAGACTGAAAGATACACCTCTGAAATGTGCCAGCCCGTAATGACCTCGTGCTTGCCTGGATTGATCGGTGCTGTTCTGAGCTCTATGCACGAATCACCCCTGCAGGGTCAGGACTGTCCCTATCTCCACTTTTACAGACGAGGAAACTGAGGCTCAGAGAGGATAGGCAACTATCAGGGCACAAAGCTAGTATGTGGCAGAGCCTGGACCTGCACTCAGGTGGTTTGGGTCCTGAGAAGGTGCTGGCGATGCCTGGCCAGACAGCTAGGAATGCTGGTCACCCTGTGCTGGTCCCCGTTCTATCTCTCCACTGAAACTCTACAGCAAGATTGTGAGGTCTACGTTTCTCCACATTTTACAGACACTGGAGCTTAACAAGGCCAAGAAACTAGCCTGGGATCTCACTGAGAGAGAATGGTGGAGTGAGGGTTTGAACTCTGAGCTTTCTGATCCCAGAGCTTATTTTGGAAGAAGTGGGAGTTACGATATGTATTTTCCCTTGTGGTCGCTGGCCATTGGTTGGCTGTTTTTACAAGGACCAGAGCAGACGCTGCCCAGAGCTGCTGAGGGAAGGGTGCTTGAGGTGCAGGTGACAGCACCCGACTTCCTTCCCGCAGGGTCATGCTTCTTGCGGACGGATCAGCTGGATGGGGAGACGGACTGGAAGCTGCGGCTTCCCGTGGCCTGCACGCAGAGGCTCCCCACGGCCGCCGTGAGTAGCTTTCCCTGCAGAAGCCCATGCTGGCAACCTATCTTAGCAGGGTCCTCGAACTCAGTGCCTTGGGGGCCAGGAATGGGACGGCAGCTGTGAAGTGGGGCGGGTGGGGGAGCGTGGGGTCCTGGAGAGCCCCTGGGATTAGTTGGCTTCCCTGATGTGGCCAGGCCAAAAGCAGATCCTGAGGGTAGGCAGTGCGCTGTCCCGTGGGAAGCTGAAAACCGTAAGGAGCCTTGCCCACGTGCCTCACCAGAATTTCAAGGGTAAGCCAGAGCATGTCACTGCTCTGCTCAAAACCTACGAAGGTAGGCCAGGCTCGGCGGCATGCACCTGTAGTCCCAGCTCCTCGAGAGGCTGAGTCAGGAGGATTGCTTAAGCCCATGGGTTCGATGCTTTAGTGAGCTGTCATTGTCCCTGGGAATAGCAACTGCACTCCAGCCTGGGCAGCATAGTGAGACCTGTGTCTAATAAAAGTAATAATCATAAAATAAAAAAAAAACCCTCCAAAGATTTCTCATCTTACTGAGAATCAGTTCTGCGGTGCTTGCTGTCATCTTCAGGTCCTTCCCATTTGTCTCTCTGCTGAGGCTGCGACCTCAGTGCCTGGCCTTCTCTCCTCTGCCTGCCAGCCTGTCGGGTCTGTCATTCTGTCCCTGGATGTTTACTGTTGCCGTTTCCTCCACCGGGAGCCCTCTGATCTCTGGCGAGTCTGCCTGGCAGGTCATCTCCACGCTCCACTGAGCTTTTGCTCACGAGTCTCCTTATCGGAGAGGCTCTTTCTGCCCTCCTCTCCCTGCATCCCCACTTCACTCACTTCCAGGCAGCGTCCCTGTGAGTGGGCTCTGCCTGTTGTATTCTCTGCCGCATCCCCAGTGTGCATGGCGGGGTGCCGGCCCTGGCTGAGAGGATGGCC
The DNA here is from genome assembly GCF_037993035.2 of Macaca fascicularis. Taxonomy (NCBI): domain Eukaryota; kingdom Metazoa; phylum Chordata; class Mammalia; order Primates; family Cercopithecidae; genus Macaca; species Macaca fascicularis. The sequence continues at coordinate 107,796,027 of NC_088384.1, read as the reverse complement.
GCAGTAGTTGGTCAAGTGTCACTTAAGTGCCCGGTGACTGGCGTGCCCCACCGTGGTCTGGAAGGATGAAGTGGAACACAGAAGCTTCCCCTGTCCTCACGTCACATGTATCGAAGCCACTCCTTACTGTGTCCCCTGAGGGAGGAGGATAGGTCCACGTCTTGGTGGGACTGACATAACAAGAAATGTAGCCACCCTATGAATGATTTTTCATGGCTAATACAAAGTGAAATAGCACCATTATTACTGTTAATTTTAAACCAGGAATTTTATTTTATTATTTATTTATGAGACGGACTCTTATTGTGTTGCCCAGGGTGGAGTACAGTGGCGTGATCTTGGCTCACTGCAACTTCCACCTCCTGGGTTCAAGCAATTTTCCTGCCTCAGCCTCCCGAGTAGCTGGGATTACAGGCGCCCGCCACTGCGCCCGGCTAATATTTGTATTTTTAGTAGAGGCAGGGTTTCGTGGTGTTGGCCAGGATGGTCTCAAACTCCTGGCCTCAGTTGATCCACCTGCCTCAGCCTCCCAAAAGTGCTGTGGTTACTGGCATGAGCCACGGCGCCTGGCCTAAACCAGTAATGTTAGAACAGTGAGTTTCTAACTACTGGCTAGGAGCCCCTGGGGACTTGTAGCAGCCACCGTCATGCCTGTGAGGTGTAGCTAACCTGACGACAGAATTCTGATCCTCAAAACAATTTAAAAGCTCTGTTCTAGAGACAGGTTAGGGGGGCATGGAAGGGAAGGTGCTGCAGATTCCGCAGCATGGGATCGCATTACTTGGTGCATGCTTTAGAAGCATGATGCAGTTTAATAAACGCTCGCTTTGCCTCTCGTTGGGTCCAGGCTCGGACTAGGTTTCAGAGAAAGATGAGATCCTGTCTTCTTTGTTGTCAAGGAACTCTCGGCCTTAGTGTGATTATTGGGGGGTGGTCTCTGTGAGGAGCAGCATTTTAACACAATTTTAGATAATGAGATGTATATGAGCTGGGCGCAGTGGCTCACGCCTGTAATCCCAGCATTTTGGAAGGCCGAGGCAGGCAGATCGCTTGAGACCATCCTGGGCAATGTGGTGAAACCTTGTCTCTACAAAAAAATACAAAAGGTAGCCAGGCCTGGTAGCGCACACCTATCGTCCCAGCTACTCGGGATGCTGAGGTGGGAGGATGGCTTGAACCTGGGAGGCGGAGGTTGCAGTGAGCTGAGATTGTGCCACTGTACTCCAGGCTGGGCAACAGAGGGAGACCCTGTCTCAAAAAAACAAAAAAAGATTTATATGAAACGATGACCTGATTAATACATGAGTATATTCTTGTTAAAAATAGTTCAACTGTATGGAAAGCTGTGGAAGAAAAAGTGAGAAATCCTGCTCACAGCCTTTACCTCAGATCTTACCTTCTTCCCAGAGGGAATCAAGGGTCATGTGAAGTCAATAGTGGTCTTTCCAGATGTTTCTCAATGCACTTACTTATGAATATACAAATGCAGACTTGTTTGTGGTATGTGGTTTCACATAAATGGCATAAGACTGTATTCGTTGTTCTGCAGTTTTTTTCACCCTCCACTTTTTTTATTTTTGATGGAGTCTCACTCTGCCACCCAGGCTGGAGTGCAGTGGCGTGATCTTGGTTCACTGCAAGCTCTGCATCCCGGGTTCACGCCATTCTCCTGCCTCATCCTCCTGAGTAACTGGGACTACAGGTGCCTGCCACCCCACCTAGCTAATTTTTTGTAGTTTTAGTAGAGACAGGGTTTCACCGTGTTAGCGAAGATGGCGTCAATCTCCTGACCTCGTGAGCCACCCACCTTGGCTTCCCAAAGTGCTTGGATTACAGGTGTGAGCCACCGCACCTGGCCCTTTTTTTTTTTGGAGACAGAATCTTATTCTGTTGCCCAGGCTGGAGTGCAGTGGCACCATCTCAGCTCACTGCAACCTCTGCCTCCTGGGTTCAAGTGATTATCCTGCCTCAGCCTCCGAGTAGCTGGGACTACAGTCGTGAGCCACCACGCCCAGCTAATTTCTGTATTGATGGGGTTTCACCATGTTGGCCAGGCTGGTCTCAAACTCCTAACCTCAGGTGATCCACCTGCCTTAGCCTCCCACAGTGCTGGGATTACAGGCGTGAGCTACCACGACTGGCCCTACTCCACGTTTAATGTGTCTCTGAGCCTTATGAATACACAGAGGCGGTATGCATATGGTGCCTCCTAGTTAGTTAGCAAGAGTGCAGGCTCTGCCTGAAGGGGTGGCTGGTAGCCTTTACCATCTCTTGGCCCGTGTTGCCAAGTGGCGTTGTTGGCCAGGTTTGCCTGATTGCTTTTGAAAGAGCACCCAGAAATCCAGATTTTCATGTGAAATCACTCAAATTTTAAATGTTTTTTTTTTTTTTTTTTTGAGACAGAGTCTCGCTCTGTCGCCCAGGCTGGAGTGCAGTGGCCAGATCTCAGCTCACTGCAAGCTCCACCTCCCGGGTTCATGCCATTCTCCTGCCTCAGCCTCCCAAGTAGCTGGGACTACAGGCGCCCGCCACCTCGCCCGGCTAGTTTTTTGTATTTTTTTAGTAGAGACGGGGTTTCACCATGTTAGCCAGGATGGTCTCGATCTCCTGACCTCGTGATCCACCCGTCTCGGCCTCCCAAAGTGCTGGGATTACAGGCTTGAGCCACCGCGCCCTGCCCAAATTTTAAATGTTGATAGTTCATTTCATTAAAAATTTAGAGAAGGCTGGGCATGGTGGCTCACACCTGTAATCCCAGCACTTTGGAAGGCCAAGGCGGGTGGATCACGAGGTCAGGAGATCGAGACCATCCTGGCCAACATGGTGAAACCCTATCTCTACTAAAATACAAAAAATTATCCAGGCTTGGTGGTGTGTGCCTGTAGTCCTAGCTATTTGGGAGGCTGAGGCAGGGAAATAGTTTGAATCTGGGAGGCGGAGGTTGCAGTGAGCTGAGATCGCGCCACTGCACTCCAGCCTGGCAACAGAGCGAGACTTCGTCGCAAAAACAAACAAAATTTACAGTATATATATATATTTTTTTTGGAGGTGGAATTTCAATCTTGTTGCCCAGGCTGGAGTGCAATGGTGTGATCTCAGCTCATTGTAGCCTCCATCTCCTGGGGTCAAGCAATTCTCCTGCCTCAGCTTCCTGAGTAGCTGAAATTACAGGTGTGTGACACCACGCCCAGCTAATTTTTTTTTTTTTTTGTATTTTTAGTAGAAATGGGGTTTTACCAGGTTGGTCAGCCTTGTCTTGAGCTCCTGACCTCAAGTGATCCGCCTGCCTCGGCCTCCCAAAGTGCTGGGATTACACGTGTGAGCCACCATGCCTGGCCTCCCTCTTTTTTTTTTTTTTTTTTTTTTTTGAGATGGAGTTTCCCTCTCTTGCCCAGGGTAGAGTACAGTGGCGTGATCTCAGCTCACTGCAACCTCCACCTCCCAGGTTCAAGCAATTCTCCTGCCTCAGCCTCCCGAGTAGCTGGGATTAAAAGCACCTGCCACCACGCCTGGCTAATTTTTGTATTTTTAGTAGAGATGGGGTGTCACCATGTTGGCCAGGCTGGTCTCGAACTCCTGACCTCAAGTGATCCACCAGTCTCGGCCTCCCACAGTGCTGGGATTACAGGTGTGAGCTACTATGTCCCACCTTGGAGTGTAGTTTCATTCTTTTTTTGCATCTGCATAATATTCCAAGACATGTGGCTATCACAATATATCCATTTCCCATTTTTTAATATTTCTGGACATTTTTTGATATATCTATCACTTTATAATTGGGTGTCTTGGTTATGAAGTAAGATTTATCTAGTAAGGCAATCCCTGCTTCCTTTTTTTCTGGCAGTGATTCCTACTACCCTTTAAAAGGTCAGGTAAAGACAGGGTACAAAGAAACTTGTAAATGACTGGGATGGGGACATGCCACAACAGGCTGCTGGCGGGAGCTGCGAAGTTTAGACAAGACACCTGCTTCTAGCTCAGCTGGCTCCTTCACGGCTGGACTGCCTTCTCCTGCAGGAGTAACGGGCCTCCCTGGGCCACGTCGTCAGGATTGGCAGTATGGGTTTGAAATAATTGTGTTAAAATGAAGAGGAAGTAAGAAGAATCTGGAAAAGGAAGAGAGGAGAAGAAACAGATCCAATAACCAGGTGCTGGTACAGAGCTGGCTGCAGTGACCGCAGCCGTGGCCTCAGGGTGCCCTGATGAAGCACAGGTCCTGTGGTCACTGTTGTCCATCCAAGGGCAGCTGTGTCCCTCTGGGCAGCAGGCGTGGAAGCGGGGCCCCATGGTGTCTGTGTACTGCTCCCCTAAAATATAGTGGTGGTGTGGCTGTTTCACAGGTCCGGGGCAGAACAGAGGGGTCACTGATTTCTCCAAATTCATACGACTGGTATGTGGGGGCTGGGGTTTGCTTCTGGCTCTCTTTGTGCAAAGCCTCATCTTTGACCAGCAGGCAGTTGGCCGAGTATTGGAACTCAAGAGCCCCCCGTAGCAGATGACCTTCCTATTAAGAAGAAAAGTAGGCCGGACGCGGTGGCTCATGCCTGTAATCCCAGCACTTTGGGAGGCTGAGGCGGGTGGATCACGAGTCAAGAGATCGAGACTGTCTCTATTAAAAAAAAAAAAAAAATTAGTTGGGTGTGGTGGCATGCGCCTGTAGTCACAGCTACTTGGGAGGCTGAGGCAGGAGAATGGCTTGAACCTGGGAGGTGGAGGTTGCAGTGAGATGAGACTGCACCATTGCACTCCAGCCTGGCAACAGAGCAAGACTCCATCTCAAAAAGAAAAAAAAAAAAGAAGAAAAGCAACTGAGAAAAAAACAACACTATAATATAACCTCCTGTCCTCATGCCATATATATGTGTGAGTGGGTATGTATATGACATAATCATCCATTGTTAGCTTGGCCTTTAACTTGTTGCATGATCTGGGCCACGCCCTGCCATTTCCTCTCGGGACCCGCCTGTGCCAGTGCAGGGAATCATTCCGTCCTGTCCCCGCTCGATGGGGCTTTCTGCTTCTGAACTTATTTCCATTCCACACTGCGCTTTGGCCTGTCCCTTCCTCCTCCTGGGCTTCACCCCTGCCCCCTCCGTCGCCTTTCCTGGTGCCCAGTCCCCGTCTACTTCCTTTCTTCTTTGTTCTAGAAGTGACTGCTGCTCCCCCTGACTGTACCTGTCTTATGCCACTTCACATATGCTGCTTTGAAATGTAGTTTTTGCCCAGATCTTTCACTTTTGGCATTTTTATCACCTAAGGTTGACTTCTTGTTTGCTTTTAAAAAAATTATACTAAAAGACACATAACATAAAATGTGCCATCGTAATCATTTTTAAGTGCACAGTTCAGTGGCCTGAAGTACACTGACCTTGTCATGCAGGCATCAGCCGTGTTCATCTTTGGAACTTTTTTCATCTTTCAAAACTAGAACTCTGGACTCATTAAGCAGTAACTTCATTCCCGCCTTGGCCCAACCCCTGGCGAGCATCTTTCTGTTTTCTGTCTCTATGAATTAAACTACTCTAAGTTCCTCCTATAAGTGGAATCACTTAGTTTTTGTCTTTTTGTGACTGGTTTATTTCACTGAGCATGAGGTCTTCTTCCAGGTTCATCCGTATCGTAGCCTATGTCAGAACTTCTTCCTTTTTAAGGCTGAGTAATATTCCATTGCATGGACAGACCACACTTTATTTATCCATTCATCCACTGATGCTTGTTTGACTTGCTTCCACTTCTTGGCTGTTGTGAATAATGCTACTACGTACATAGGTGGACAGATGATCACGTCATGTCCCTGCTTTCAGTTCTTTCGGGTGTATACCCGGAGGTGGAATTGCTGGATTATTTGGTAGTTTTCTGATTAATTTTTTGAGGAAGTGCTGTGCTGTTTCCATAGCTGTTGCACCATCTGATGTTCCCAGCAACAGTGCACAGGGCCTCCAGATTCTCCACCTCTTCATCATACTTGTTTTTGTTTTTGTTTTGATAGCCATCCTTATGGGTGAGAGGCGTTCTTACTTGCTTTTTCAGCTCTTCCCAGAGGTTTATACCGAGTAGATGCCCAGTAATCATTTGTTGAATGAGTATTTTCTTTCTTTTTTTTTTTTTTTTTTTGAGATGGTGTCTCACTCTGTCATCCAGGCTGGAGTGCAGTGGTGCGATTTCAGCTCACTGCAACTTCCGCCTCCCGGGTTCAAGCGATTCTCTTGCCTCAGCCTCCCGAGTAGCTGCAATTACAGGCACGCGCCACCACGCCCGGCTAATTTTTTTGTATTTTTAGTAGAGACAGGATTTCAACATGTTGGCCATGCTGGTCTCGAACTCCTGGCCTCAAGTGATCCGCCCACTTCATCCTCCCAAAGTGCTGGTATTACAGGCATTAACCACCACGCCTAGCTTGAATGAGTATTTTCAATGGTACAGACAAGTCTTGCAAGCCAGAATTTAGCAGAGGAGGATCTGCCACTTTCCAGGGTATTCATAGGTGTGTAGCATCACCCCATCAAGTCTGGAAAGTGCTGGGTAAACATAGAGAAACAAGGGTCTTCACTGTACAATCTCTCAGGGTGTCTCGAGATACTGTATGCGGCGGCTCCTAAACTTACTTAACAGAGGACTTTCCTCTTGTTTCCACCTTCCCTGTAATTTTAAGGGCCTGTTTGCTGTGTGTGGGAAATATAGTTGCTTTTGAAAAATAGTGGATGCCTCCTGAAGTCTTGAATTGTGAAGTGATTTTGTTTTGACTCCCGAATGTGACTTCTGTTGAACAGGACCTTCTTCAGATTCGATCGTATGTGTACGCGGAAGAGCCAAATATTGACATTCACAACTTCGTGGGAACTTTTACCCGAGTAAGTGAGCTTACTTCCCACAGGATCCTGTCACCGGGAGTGTGTAAGGGATGAAGACTGAGAAGTACTGATAGTTCTTTGTCAGGAAGTAGTTTTATGCCGGGTGGGGACGTAAAGAAGGCACCACCTTGAAAGCCAACGTATTGTTTCTCAGTAAGGTCGACACAACTAGAATTTTCTTCCGACCTTGGAACGGCTTGAATGACCCAACAACTTAGAGCCAAGCTTTGCTATAATTCACATGAATGCTGACGTCTGAAAGCAGTTTTTCTTTCTCTGTCCATAGACATGGATCTATGTCCTCTGTTTTTTTTTTTTTTTTTTTTTTTTGAGACGGAGTCTCACTCTGTTGCCCAGGCTGGAGTGCAGTGGTGCGATCTCGGCTCACTGCAAGCTGCGTGTCCCAGGTTCACGCCATTCTCCTGCCTCAGCCTCCTGAGTAGCTAGGACTACAGGCACCTGCCACCTCGCCCGGCTAGTTTTTTGTATTTTTAGTAGAGACAGGTTTTCACTGTTAGTCTCGATCTCCTGACCTCGTGATCTGCCCGCCTTGGCCTTCCAAAGTGCTGGGATTACAGGCATGAGCCACTGTGCCTGGCCTTTTTTTTTTTTTTTTTTTTTTGAGGCAGTCTCCTTCTGTCGCCCAGGCTAGAGTGCAGTGGCATGATCTCGGCTCATTGGAACCTCTGCCTCCCTGGTTCAAGCGATTCTCCTGCCTCAGCCTCCTGAGTAGCTGGGATTACAGGCGTGCATCACCACGCCTGGCTAATTTTTTGTATTTTTAGTAGAGACGGGGTTTCACCATGTTGGCTAGGCTGGTCTCGAACTCCTGACCTCAGGTGATCCACCCACCTTGGCCTCCCAAAGTGTTGGGATTACAGGCGTGAGCCACCGTACCCAACTTTGGTCATCTTTTATTCATACAAATCCTATCTGCCGTTTTCATAATTTTTAAGCCACTTCCAGACCTTTCAGAAGAGAAATTAAATTTGGATTTAATTTGTTTTAGGAGGCCTGGTGTGGTGGCTCACACCTGTAATCCCAGCACTTTGGGAGGCTGAGGTAGGCGGATCTCCTGAGGTCAGGAGAATTGCTTGAACCTGGGAGGTGGAGGTTGCAGTGGGCCAAGATCGCACCACTGCACTCCAGCCTGGGTGGCAGAGTAAGACTCCATCTCAAAAAAAAAAAAAAAATGATTTTAGGAATATGGGTTGACAGATTTCTAGAACCCACATTACATTGTCCACGTTCTCTTTCTATAAGCCACAAACAAAGTTGCCCTGCAAACAGCCTAATTGGTTTGCTTTTACATTTTGATTCTTACCTCGTAAAACATTTTTCAGTGCTGAGAGGCCCGCGCTTCTTAAATCACAGGCCAACTTTTTCACGTATTTTTGTGGGAGGTGAAAACCCCAAGGGCAATGGTGGAAGAGCTCGGCCCTCCCCCCATGGTGGAGCCGTCGGCTTCCAAACCGGGCCCCCAGTTTCCTCAGGGGGAGCCTCTCTTTCTATCGCGAGCGGACCAGGCTTGAAGCTGCCTGTGGATTCCAGGGAAGCCGTGCAGGGTGAACGTGTGTCCGTTTGGTCTTTTCCAGGAAGACAGCGACCCCCCGATCAGCGAGAGCCTGAGCATAGAGAACACGCTGTGGGCTGGCACCGTGGTCGCATCAGGTAAGGCGCCATTTCGAGGAATGTGGTAGCAATTTGAAAAGGAAAGAAAATCCTTTCGTAATTAGAATAATCATCTGTCAGTTGGTAAAAGGAGTGCTCGTTCAAATGGCATTTTCCACTTGTTCCGACACCTCCAGGGAATTAAACTGACATCTAATTGCAGTTTGGACACTTAGAGACGCCTGGGGGAGAAGCTGGCATGGCCTGTGGACCTTTTTGCAGCGTCCACGCTGGGAATAGCTGTAATTGCCTCTTCAGATTGACATTCTAATCTGTCCCAGAGCTGGAGGCAGCCTGGATGTTCTGGCTGGAGGTTGTGTTTGTAGGGTATGTTGCGCTGGGACTGCCGGCACTGGGGCCCTAGGAAAGGGCGTGGGCCTGATTGAGCTGGAGCTTCTGTGTTTAAACACCAAGAGGAAGTGGATATTGGTGCTTTTCTTTTTCTTTTTCTCTTTTTTTGAGACAAGGTCTTACTCTGTCACCTAGGCTGGAGCACAGTGGCACAATCTTGGCTCACTGTAACCTCTGCCCCCCGGGTTCAAGCAATTCTTGTGTCTCAGTCTCCCAAGTAGCTGGAATTATAGGCCCGTACCACCACGCTGGCTAGTTTTTGTATTTTTAGTAGAGATGGGATTTCACCATGTTGGCCAGGCTGGTCTCAAACTTCTGACCTCAAGTGATCCACCCACCTCAGCCTCCCTAAGTGCTGGGATTACAGACATGAGCCACTGCGCCTGGCCCATTGGTGTCTTTCAGTGCTGGGATGACACTGATCGTGACTGCATGGGCTGAATATGACCCCTGATAGCAGTGGTTAACATCAGCGGCATGCAGCCCATGTGTCAGGCCCTGTGCTGGGTGCTTATGTGTGTTACACACTGCACTTAACCCTCCTAAAGGCACCGTGAGGGTAGATACTATTATTCATATTATGCCCATTCTGCAGATGACGGCACTGAGGCTGAGTGAGGTTAAGTAACTTGCTCTGAGGTCACACAGCAGGTAAAAGGCAGAGTTGGAACTTGAACCTAGGCACTTTGCTCCAGAAACAGAACTTACTGTGTAGCCATCATTTTCTTACATTTTGTGATATCATTAACTTAATAGTATAATTAGTATTATAATTCTACTGCTGGTGACTTTCTGTCTTTACTATTAGAGGAATCAATTTTTTCCATTCTTCAGACATAGTATTCTCCACTCCCCACCATCAAGCCATTTTCCTCTGCTGGTTGCTTCTCTCTTTCATTCATTCATTCATTCATTTTTTTTTTTTTTTCTTTTGAGACAGGGTCTTATTCTGTCACCCAGGCTGGAGTGCAGGGATGCAATCATGGCTCGCTGCAGCCTCTAACTCCTGGGCTCAAGCAGTCCTCCTGCCTCAGCCTCCCAAACAGCTGGGACTACAAGTGCATGCCACCATGCCCAGCTAATTTTTAAGTACTTTTTTAGAGATGGGGGTCTCACTGTTCCAAGTCTCAAACTCTCAGACTCACATGATCCTTCTGCTTCAGCCAAAATGCTGGGATCATAGGTGTAAACCACCTTGCCTGTTCCTTCTTTGTCGCTCTTTAGTCCAGTAGACACTCGATTAGGATCCTGTGTGGCAAGGAGAGGGAACGAAGCAGCACAAACTATCCCCAGAGTACCATGTGTCACCATCCACACGTGCACTACTTAATACAAATAGGCAGAGATGCACTCTCTCTTGAGGTTCTTTTGCCACATTTTATTTCCACTGCCTGCCTTTGTTTTCATCATACTTTGGAACATCTCTCAGGCCCCCTGATGACTAAAGAGCGAGACATTCTGCACGGTCATGCCTGGGCCACGCCTGAGCGCAGCCACCCAGGGCACGCAGCATGCAGATGTTCACATCCCGCCCCTCCTCGCCACTTTCCACCCATGTCACCTGAACCAATTTTTTCCCACTTTCAAGTCATTTATTAACAAATAATTAATTACATTTTATTCTTTGATAATTTGACTGAAAAATAAGTATCTCAGTTTGAATTTCCTAGATTACCTGGCAGGTGTTCATCTTTGCATCTGTCTGTTTTGTTTCTTTGTAAGTTACTAGTTGGCTTACAAAAAAAAAAAAAAAAGAGTGTCTCTGTCTCTGTCACCCAGGCTGGAGTGCAGTGGCACCCATCTTGGTTCACTGCAACCTCTGCCTTCCGGGTTCAAGTGATTCTTCTGCCTCAGCCTCTCCAGTAGCTGGGATTACAGGTGTGTGCAACCACCCCCAGCTAATTTTTGTATTTTTAGTAAAGGTGGGATTTCACCATGTTGGCCAGGCTGGTCTCGAACTCCTGACCTCAGGTGATCTGCCCACCTCAGCCTCCCAAAGTTCTGGGGTTACAGGCATGAGCCACCGCGCCCAGCCTACTGTTTTAATTTTGATTTAATTGCAAATATAGTTGAACGTCTTTCTACCTGTCAGCTAATTCTTAATATTCTGGTCTATCTGCTTTCCTTTGTAGTTCTTTTTCTCATTACTTTGTTAGGATGCCTTATAGAGGAAAGAATCTCAAACTTACACTTGTTGTGGATTATAAATATTTTTTCAGTTTTTTGTTTGTCTTTTGTTTTTGTTTGTGATGGGCTTTATTTTCTTTTACCATATAGAAATTCTAAATTTTGGTATTGCCTACATTTTTTCCTTTCCTGTCCTGTCGTGTCCTGTCCTGTCCTGTCCTGTCCTGTCCTTTCCTCCTCCTCCTTTCCCAGGCTGGAGTGTAGTGTCGTGATCTCAGCTCACTGCAACCTCCACCTTCCCGAGTTCAAGTGATTCTCCTGCCTCAGCCTCCCAAGTAGCTGGGATTACAGGGGCCTGCTACCACGCCCAGCTAATTGTTTTTGTATTTTTAGTAGAGATGAGATTTCACCATGTTTCTCAGGCTGGTCTCAAACTCCTGACCTCATGATCCACCTGCCTCGGCCTCTTAAAGTGCTGAGATTACAGGCATGTGCCTATGTTTTCATAGAAACAGGATTGCTGTTGGAAGGGCATGTGCATTTTATGTTTTGATTCACCCAGCAAACTTGCCTCTTCTCCTGATAATTTTTTTTTTTTTTTTTGTGATGGAGTCTTGCACTGTTGCCCAGGCTAGAGTGCAGTGTTGTAATCTTGGCTCACTGCAACCTCCGCCTCCCGGTTACATGCCATTCTCCAGACTCTGCCTCCTGGCACCTGATAGTCTTAACTTATATGTGTACCTAGCCAGCAGTGTGTTTGTCTGACTTTTTAATTTTTGCACATGTGATAGATATTGGACAAATGTTAACATATTGATTTGCCTTTAGAAAAATTATTTGTACAAACATCTTCCTTTATGCTTACTATTTATTTGTATTTTCTTAAATATATGTGTGAATGGCCAGTTTGTGTCCCGTGTCTATTTTTTCTGCTTATGGGTTTTAAAAAAATAATTTGTAAGAATTGTTTATGTCATAAGAATGTTAATCTTTTATTTGTTGACTTAATTGCAATGACTGTTTCACTTGATCTCATTAGTATTTTGGAACTAAAGTTTGCAGTTTTTATCTAGTCAGACCTATTGATCTTTTTTTCTTTTCAAAACAGGGTCTTGATCTGTCTCCCAGGTTGTAGTGCAGTGACATGATCAGGGCTCACTGCAGCCTCGACCTCCCGGGTTCAAATGATTCTCCCACCTCAGCCTCTTGAATAGCTGGGACTATAGGCACACCTCACCACACCTGGCTAACTTTTTGTATGTTTTGTAGAGACGGAGTTTTGTCATGTTGCCCAGGCTGGGGTCTTTTGTTTATGGTTTCTGTTTTTTGTGCCGTGCTAAGAAAATTTTCTCTGCTCTAAAATTATAAAAATATCCACTGACTTTTTTTGGAGTGTTTATATAGTCTTATATTAAAATACTTGGTTTAAGGAATAGAGTTAGGAGAACTAACTGGCAAGGGAATACTACCTCAGGTCAGACTCCAGGCTCCAGACCTTTAGGCCCAGTCTGCGTGTCTGGCCCTGTGTGAACAAGCAGCCTTACGGGGAATGAAAGTGTAAAATGAGGCTGGGCGCAGTAGCTCACACCTGTAATCCTAGCACTTTGGGAGACCAAGGCAGGAGGATTGCTTGAGTTCAGGAGTTTGAGACCAGCCCAGGCAACATGATGAAAACCCATCTCTACAAAAAATAAAACATGGCCGGGCGCAGTGGCTCATGCCTATGATCCCAGCACTTTGGGAGGCTGAGGCGGGCGGATCACAATGTCAGGAGATCGAGACCATCCTGGCTGACACAGTGAACCCCGTCCCTACTAAAAATACAAAAAATTAGCCATCCTGGTGGCAGGCACCTGTAGTCCCAGCTACGTGGGAGGCTGAGGCAGGAGAATGGTGTGAACCCGGGAGACGGAGCTTGCAGTGAGCTGAGGTCGTGCTACTGCACTCCAGCCTGGGTGACAGAGTGAGACTCTGTCTCAAAAAACAATAAATTAAAAAAACAAAAGATAACATTATCCAGGTGTTGTGTTGTGTGACTTTGGTCCTAGCTATATAGGAGGCTGAGGTGGGAGGATTGCTTGAGCTTGGAGGTCAAGGCTGCAGTGAGCTGTGATCATCAGTGTACTCCAGTTTGGGTGACAGAGCAAGACCCTATTTTTTATTATTATTATTATTATTATTTTTTATTATTATTATTTTCTGAGACGGAGTCTTGCTCAGTCGCCCAGGCTGGAGTGCAGTGGCGTGATTTTGGCTCACTGCAAGCTCCGCCTCCCAGGTTCACACCATTCTTCTGCCTCAGCCTCCGAAGTAGCTGGGACTATAGGCGCCTGCCACCAGGCCGGCTAATTTTTTGTATTTTTAGTAGGGACGGGGTTCACTGCGTTAGCCAGGGTGGTCTCGATCTCCTGACCTCGTGATCCACCCGCCTCAGCCTCCCAAAGTTCTAGGATTACAGGTGTGAGCCAGCACGCCTGGCTAATTTTTTGTATTTTTAGTAAAGATGAGGTTTTACCATGTTGGTCAGGCTCGTCTTGAATGCAGTGACTCAGGCCTGTAATCCCAGCACTTTGGGAGGCCAATGTGGGTGGATCACCTGAGGTCAGGAGTTCAAGACCAGGCTGGCCAATGTGGTAAAACCCCATCTCTACTAAAAATACAAAAAATTAGCTGGGTGTGGTGGCCCGTGCCTGTAATCTCAGCTACTCAGGAGGCTGAGGTGGGAGAATCACTTAAACCCAGGAAGCAGAAGTTGCACCATTTTTTTCTGAGATGGAGTCTTGCTCAGTCGCCCAGGCTGGAGTGCAGTGGTGTGATTTTGGCTCACTGCAAGCTCCACCTCCCAGGTTCATGCCATTCTCTGGCCTCAGCCTCCCGAGTAGCTGGGACTACAGGCGCGTTGTTGCACCCCAAGCCTGGGCCACAGGGGGGAAACTCTGTCTCAAAAAAAAAAAAAAAAAGGATACAATGAAAAGCAACACACTTTAGAGTAGAGGATGTCTGTGTCAAATGCTTGTGTCTTTGGGTGGAACAGAGAGGTGTTAAAGGTGATGAGAACAAGATGAGGGTAAAGTTGTCATGTCCTGTTTCATCTGGCGTAGGCGGGGCTGGAAATTCATGACTGCCTGTCACGTGCCCGTCTCCTTACTAGACAGCCACATGAATAGGATGTACTTCATTTTTTGTGGACAGTTCACCATTTCTTCTTCTTTTCTAAACCTTTTGTGGAAGGATAGTACACACACAGAAAATCCTAAACATAGTGCTTGGTGGATTTTTTTTTCTTTCCAACTTTTGTTTTAGGTTTGGGGGTACACGTGCAGATTTGTCACACGGGCAAATTGCATGTTGCGGGAGTTTGGTGTACAGATGATATTGTCACCCAGGCAGTAAGCATAGTACCCAGTAGATAGTGTTCTCTGATCCTCACCCTCCTTCCACCCTGTGCTTGATGGATTTTAACACAGTTAACATTTGTGTGGCTAGCACCCAGATCAAGGAACAGGGTGTTATCACTTCCCAGCCCCGAAGAAGCTCCCCTCCACTCCCTTCTAGCTCCCCCAACACCCGCCCAAGGGTAACCACCACCTTGGCTACTGAAAATGTTAACATTTCAGTAATAAATGCATTTTCATATGCCTGTTTGTTTTTCCTTTTGGTGATTTTCTTCTTCCTTCCTCCTTTTCATGTAGCAAGAGTGCACCTGTTCTGTGTTGAGATCCATTGCCGGTCCCAGTGCTGTGGTAGTGCCTTAAGAGACAGATGCCTATGCCCACAACATGGGATTTATGGTATATTGGAGGTTTAGGATGGAGGCCAGGCGTGGTGGCTCACACCTGTACTCTCAGCACTTTGGGAGACTGAGGCGGGTGGATCACTTGAGGTCAGGAGTTCGAGACCAGCCTGACCAACATGGTGAAACCTCATCTCTACTAAAAATACAAAAATTAGCCAGGCGTGGTAGCACGCACCTGTAGTCCCAGCTACTTGGGAGGCTGAGGCAGGAGAATTGCTTGCACCTGGGAAGTGGAGCTTGCAGTGAGCCGAAATTGCACCACTGCACTCCAGCCTAGGTGACAGAGTGAGACTCCTCAAAAAAAAAAAAAAAATTTAGGATGGGCTATAGAAGAAATGGGAGAGAGTTTTTTGTATTTCCTTTGAAACCAGTAAAAAGGAAAATAGTTGAGCTGAAAATGCAGAGAAACCTGAGGTGGAAGGAGCAATGTTGGAAAGGCCGCTTGTCAGTCTTAATCTCAGAGATGAGCAGTACTAATTACGTCTTCATTATCAGTTACTTTTAATCGACGAACTGTTTTGCTGCCATTCTCTTGATTTGGTCTCATAACATTACACGAGGACATTTAATGGGATGAGGCACTGAGCCTCAGGCTAAGCAACTTGCTCAAGGTCACACGCCTTGGAGAGGTCATCTCCTGGGAGGAGGAGAGTGGAAGGCAAACTGGCATCTTGAAGAGGAAAGATATTTCAGACAGTTCATGGGAGATGCCTTGTGGAGTTAAAGATCCCTTGTCTGAATTCCTCTCTGTGTGCTCGGTTATTTTGGGGGGTGAGTAGGAGAGAGAGAGCACAGCAGTGATCTGATGGCATTGCCTGCCCTGCCCCTTAGTCGGTGTATGATTTGGAGTCAGTATGAGCATCTGGGCATTGACTGCTTCCTTAATTGGCCTCAGTTTCCCCTGCATCTCACTGAGTAGACATCTAATTGCCCTCTGATTCTAATGTAAACATAAGCCATTGCCTTCTAGTTCTCAGCACAAGGAACAGCCAGCAAGAGTCATCTTAACTATGTGAGATTTCACTTCTGTGTTCCCTATGGGATGTAACTCCTGCCTCTCGGTTACAGATAACAGATAACAGGTCTGCTGTTACCTGTTGGAAGTTTTTAAAAAAAGAAAAAAGCTTGCCAAGCAGTGCTGAGATCCAGCTGCATCAGCTGGCATCAGTTTGTAGAAGATGTGGTTGCCATGGTAGCCAATGCAGGGCTGCAAGGCTGAGGCAGCACAAGAGTGATGGATAAGGGAAGGGATGGAGGAGGACCAGGGGCTTGCCAGAGAAGGTGGCCTGAATGTTACAGAGCCTAGGTTGAGGAACAGCCACCTCTTAGAAGGTGAGAAGAACTGGTGCTCTAGCCCTGTTCTAAAAACCCTTCTCAGGCTTTTAGTGGAGGGGGACCGGTTTGTTGGGTTTTCCCCCTATTGTGTAGAAGATTGATTTGTGGTCCTGCCTCTGTGCGTGAGTAATATGCAGCCACACTATGTGCACCTTGCCACAACAGTTTTTTTTTGAGACAGAGTCTCACTCTGTCACTCAGGCTGGAGTGCAGTGGTGCGATCTCGGCTCACTGCAACTTCCACCTCCCGGGTTCAAGCTATTCTTCTGCGTTGGCCTCCCCAGTAGCTGGGATTACAGGCGCCCATCACCACACCTGCATAATTTTTATATTTTTAGTGGAGACGGGATTTCACCATGTTGGCCAGGCTGGTCTCGAACTCCTGACCTCAAGTGATCCACCTGCCTCAGCCCCCCAAAGTGCTGGGAATATAAGCATGAGCCACC
The DNA here is from genome assembly GCF_037993035.2 of Macaca fascicularis. NCBI lineage: Eukaryota > Metazoa > Chordata > Mammalia > Primates > Cercopithecidae > Macaca > Macaca fascicularis. The sequence goes on along the minus strand of NC_088384.1, from coordinate 107,779,450 downwards.
GTGCCTGGCCCACAACAGTTTGATAGTGCCTCCATGGTCTATACCCCATTTGATGAGAGGACTCCTCTGATCACATGCCCGAATATTGCAGCAGTATTTAATTGCTATAAAAATTCCAGCCAGGCGCGGTGGCTCACGCCTGTAATCTCAGCACTTTGGGAGGCCGAGGTGGGCGGATCACGAGGTCAGGAGATAGAGACCATCCTGGCCAACACGGTGAAACCCCATCTCTACTAAAAATACAAAAAATTAGCTGGGCGTGGTGGCGGGCGCCTGTAGTCCCAGCTACTCGGGAGGCGGAGCTTGCAGTGAGCCGAGATCATACCACTGCACTCCAGCCTGGGCGACAGAGTGAGACTCCGTCTCAAAAAAAAAAAAAAAAAAAAAAAAAAAAAACATTTCCAAATGCTGATTCTCGGGTTCAGCATTTATTTTGTCATGGATGAGGAACAAAGGGGTCACAGAATAGCCCTGACCCCAAGGCAGCACCACACTGTTCCAGAGAGTCAGTAGAACTCTGTGAAATGCCTGACCGTGACCTCTTGGCCTTTTGGAGAAACCAGATGGACACTGGCTGGGAGAATGGAAAGGGCTGCGTGGCCTGCAGGCTGCAGAGGGTGGGAGTGAAGAGAACCTTGAGAGCAAGGAGGGACTGCAGAGGTGACAGCAGGGGAAGGAGGGGACCAGAGGCCTAGGGGTGGATACTTTCGGGTCAACAGTTACAAATTGGGCAGGGGATTTAAAGGAGTGGATAGTGGCGGATGGGGACCATGGTGAGCTCAGAGCACGTGTCTAAGAAGTGGTTGTTCGTCAACACTCACTGGGTGTAGCACGAGGAACGTGGACTCAGTGTCATCAGATCTTCCACTCTTCCAGGAAAAGCCAGAGATCTCTTTTTTAAGATTTTTTTTTCTTTTTTTTTTCCTAGACAGAGTCTCAGTCCGTCACCCAGGCTGGAGTGCAGTGGCGTGATATTGGCTCACTGCAACCTCCGCCTCCCGGGTTCAAGCAGTTCTCCTGCCTCAGCCTCCCAAGTAGCTGGAATTATAGGCATGTGCCACCACGCCGGGCTGATTTTTATATTTTTAGTAGAGATGGGGTTTTGCCACGTCGGCCAGGCTGGTCTCAACCTGAGATCTCCTGACCTCAGGTGATCCACCTGCCTCAGCCTCCCAAAGTGCTGGGATTACAGGTGGGAGCCACTGTGCCTGGCCTCTTTTTTTTTTTTTTTTTAATAGGCAGGCTCCTGAATTTAAAAGTGGCCAGTTATTCAGAACCTTGAAAGCACCGTGCAGACCAAGCCAATGCGCATCCGTTGTGTGCATCCTCTCCAGGTGGTGGCCTCACTGAGGACGAGGCTGGGGTTTGGATCTTGTGGAGGCAGAGCCTGTGTCCTAAGCACAAGAAGGCATGGGATGGGAAAGGCCATTTTCAGCAGCATCTGATGGCATCAAGGTTGGCCAGGCCAGGTGTGGGAGACACTCCCTTTGGGGTCCTCCTTGTTACTGGGGCCCTCTCTAACCCTGACCTCTGGGGATTGAGGCTGAGCTGCATCTGCTTAGGAGTGGATGCAGCGGTTGTGTGGTCATCCCAAGCTCAGCCTGGGCTCGACTCCCACTGTCCAGCCATCTGCTGTGGTGACAGGGGCCTGAAGGGAGGGGCTGCCTGTGTTCACAGGAGCCTGCCATCTGCCGAGAAGCTACCACAAGCTCTCCCTGGCCTGCCATCTGCTGGGAGCCACCCTGGAAGGGAACTGCATTGTCCTGGAGAACATTGTTTGCCTGGCTGAGTGTGTTAGAGCCTGGAGGGACTTCAGCGTCTCCTCCTAGGGCTCTTTGTCCAAGATGTGGTCCCCGCGCTGCATTTGGGGGTGGGCTCTTTACCGCAGATGTGCTTCAGCCTTTTTGGATTTTTGTGTCTCCTGAGGGGGAGGGGGAGAGAGCACAGAGAGGGAAGGTGTTTTCTCTTTCCAGCAGAGACCAAATTGCTTGTATTCCTGGGATCTTCCCTGAGAGCTTGGCAGGGCTGGCTCCTTCGTGTTCCAAGTTTCGGCTCAGATGACGTGAACGGAGACAGTACGAACTGCCTGCCCCCTCCGCCTCCTGCCCCCTGCCCCGCCACCCGGTCCTGCCTGTTTCTCCGCTTGACTTGACTTTCAGCCTAGCACCGCTCACTCCCTGTGATGCAGTATTTCTTGGTTTCCTTCTTTATTCTCTATGTTTCCCGCTGTGTTGATTTTCTTGGCACACACTGAGAAGGGGAGAGAAGTAAAATTTTGACAGATACTGCCAAATTTCTCTCCAAAATAGATCACACCCGTGTGCACGTCGGCCAGCAGTGTGTATGACAGGATTTACTTTCCCCGCTGTTGGCTAACCTTGGTGGTTCTCAGTTTTTTGAATTTTTGCCAGTCTAATTGGGATAAAAATGGTGTATTTTGCATTTTTTGATTATTTCCTAGATTGAGCATTTTCCTCTTGTTCACTGGCCATGTTTATTTCTTCAGTAAATTGTCAACAATTTACAATTCGAAGGATTGATGCTTTTTCTTGTTGTGCCTGGGGGCTAGAAGGGGTGGGAGTTCTTAGGAAAGAGTTGTCCTTGGGACAGGCGTCCCCCAAATGGGTAAGTTAGGCTGAAAGGGATCAGGCTGAGCAGGAAGAATGTGCTCTAAAAAGAAGCATCTCTTTCCAAGTTTCCATAATAGCTGATGAAGGTAGGAATGTTCTAGGCACCTCTGAAAGCCTCTATGACCGGGGGCACAAAGGGCAAGCCACCCCTTTCCCTAGTCTCCTTCCGTTAGAAGCCGCTGGGTCCTGTAGACCAGCATTCACCGGTACAGGTTTTGCGGTAAGGAGAAGGCTCTGGGTCTTCACTGTTCCATGAGGTAGCTCCTAGCTCGTGTGGCCGTGAAATGGGCTAGGGAGGGTGGGCGCTGTATTTAATTTGACTGAATTTAAACTTAAAGGGTTTTCAGTGGTTAGTGGCTGTTCTGTTGGTCAGTGTAGCCACAGATCATTGGTTTGGCCCTTGGTTTGGCTCTAATGTAAAACCTATGATGTTCTCATAGTGTGGCTGTTGGGTTTTGAACATGGTCTCTAGGTCGGGTGACGTGGCTCATGCCTGTAATCCAAGCACTTTGGGAGGCCAAGGTGGGAGGATCACTCGAACCCAGGAATTCAAGACCAGCCTGGGCAACGTAGTGAGACCTCATTTCTACAAAAAACACAAAAATTAGCCAAGCATGGTAGCATGTGCCTGTGGTCCCAGCTAGTGAGACCTCATTTCTACAAAAAACACAAAAATTAGCCAAGCATGGTGGCATGTGCCTGTGATCCCAGCTACTCAGGAGGCTGAGGTGGGAGGATCGCTTGAACCCAGGATGTTGAAGCTGCAGTGAGCCATTAATGTGATTGTGCCACTGCATTCTAGCCTGGGCAACAGAGTAAGACCCTCTCTCCAAAAAAAGGGACTGGGCGTGGTGGCTCATGCCTGTAATCCCAGCACTTTGGGAGGCCGAGGCAGATGGATCAGTTGAAGTCAGGAGTTCAAGACCAGCCTAGCCAACATGGTGAAACCCTGTCTCTACTGAAAATACAAAAATTAGCTGGGTGTGGTGGCAGATGCCTGTAATCCCAGCTACTCGGGAGGCTGAGGCAGGAGAATTGCTTGAACCCAGGAGGTAGAGGTTGCAGTAAGCAGAGATCGCACCATTGCACTGTAGCCTGGACAACAAGAGTGAAACTCCGTCTCAAAAATAATAATAATAATAATAAAACCAAAAATTAGCCAGGCATGGTGGTGCATGCCTGTAATCCCAGTTATTCGGGAGACTAAGGCAGGAGAATCGCTTGAACCCGGGAGGCTTTCAGTGAGCCCATGTTGCACCACTGCACTCCAGACTCCAGCCTGGGCAACAGAGCAAGACTCTGTCTCAAAAAAAAAAAAAAAAAAAGAAAAAGAAAAAAAAGAAACCAGTCTCTCAAAAGGATCAGACTCTTCTGTCTGCAAGCTTGCCTGTCTCTATTAATATTACTTTTCTTTTTTTTTTTCCATTTTAGGTACTGTTGTGGGTGTTGTTCTTTACACTGGCAGAGAACTCCGGAGTGTCATGAATACCTCAAATCCCCGAAGTAAGGTGTGTACGAGGTCATGGGGTGCATTGACCAGCCGTGGGCTGGTTGGTTCTGGTGGGTGAGTGACGAGATATTAAAATAGGGACACCTAAGAGTGATATTTATACAGACATTATCTTTTTATGCATATGCGTGTGTGTATACACATAAATACATATACATACACATATATAATACAATACATAAACATGTAGTCACATATCTGTGGATATATGACATTTTTTGTGCCTTTTTTTTTTTTTTTTTTTTGAGTCAGGGTCTCGCTTTGCTGCCCATGCAGGAATGCAATGGCTCAATTTTGGCTCACTGTAACCTCTGCCTCCTGGGCTCAAGCGATCCTGCCACCTCCGCCTCCTGAGTAGCTGGGACTACAGGCATGTACAACCATGCCTGACTAATTTTTGTATTTATAGTAGAGATGGGATTTCACTGTGTTGGGCAGGCTGGTCTCAAGCACCGGACCTCAAGTGATCCTCCCGCCTCGGCCTCCCAAAGTGCTGGGATTACAGGTGTGAGCCATGGCACCCAGCATTTTTTGTGCTTTTAGGTTAAACTACAGAGCACGTGCTGTTTGCACGTCTTGTGTTTCAGCCTTCACATGCATCTCATTTCATCCTCATAACAGCCCTGCGAGTGCCGTGCTTCCTTTATCTGTGAGAAACGGCTTCAGGAAGCACCATGCACTGTCCAGGCTACACAGTGAGGACCGGGCAGGCCTATGTGATTCAAACCGTGACCCGCCGTCTCAGCTTACCCCTCCTCCAATTTTTAAGAGTCAGAACATTACGGAATAATGTCTTTTGTCAATAGCAGGAAGGAATGCTGTGTCTCCTAAATTTCCGTCATGGTCACTCTACCATTAGACGTTACAGCCATCACTACAACGATAAAATCGTTTGTTTAATGTTTTAGCCTTATCCTGGGGCATATTTCTGTGAAGTTGTGGATATGATTTGCTACTTTTTAAAAGACTATACATGAAAATAAGTGTGTTATTATTAAAATAATAATGTCCAGGGCCAGGCGCGGTGGCTCACACCTGTAATCCCAGCACTTTGGGAGGCCGAGGCAGGTGGATCACCTGAGGCCAGGAGTTGAGACCAGCCTGGCCAACATGGTGAAACGCTGTCTCTACTGAAAATACAAAAATTAGCCAGGTGGGGTGGCAGGCGCCATAGTCCCAGCTGATCGGGAGGCTGAGGCAGGAGAATCGCCTGAACCCAGGAGGTGTGAGCCGAGATTGCGCCCTTGCACTTCAGCCTGGGTGACAAAGCGAGACTCCATCTCTAAATAAATAAATTAATTAAATAAATAATAAAATAATAACGTCCATTAATGCATCACCTGAAAATTAGGTTTCCACCGCTGGCGGGTGCCCTAGACTTTCAGGCACTACCGAGTTGGTGTTGGGTAGGGTGCTCTGAATTTAGGATCTGAGTCATTTTACAAGGCCAAGGCATTATGCAGGGTGGTAGAGGCTATGCAGTGCACAACCAACCAGCGCAGCAGTAACTCGCTGAGATATTTCCAAGTGTAAATCTTCGTTAGTTGTAAACATTTTTTTGAATTTTCAGAATTCTTTGAGTTCCCTTGGATGCCTGTTATGAACTCCAGCCCATGGAAGCACAGTGTTCATAGACCAAAGATATGAGGATCGATGGGTCCCACTGTCCTACCTGGGGTAGAGGTGTTTGTGGGGGAAGGACTGGCTCTCTGGCAGGCTGTGAGTTGCTCCAGCTAATCTCAAGCCCCGGTTTGTGCTTCGTCCCACAGATCGGCCTGTTCGACTTGGAAGTGAACTGCCTCACCAAGATCCTCTTTGGTGCCCTGGTGGTGGTCTCGCTGGTCATGGTTGCCCTTCAGCACTTTGCAGGTCGTTGGTACCTGCAGATCATCCGCTTCCTCCTCTTGTTTTCCAACATCATCCCCATTAGGTAAGCAGGCGACAAGCTTGAGTTTGGCTGCCATGACGTCTTCTTCTCTTTACTCTTTCAAAGGTGATAATTCTGTGGCTTTTATTATTATTATTATTATTCGAGATGAAGTTTTGCTCTTATCGCCCAGGCTGGAGGGCAGTGGCACGATCTCGGCTCACCGCAACCTCCACCTCCTGGGTTCAAGTGATTCTCCTGTCTCAGCATCCCAAGTAGCTGGGATTACAGGCATGCACCACCACACCTGGCTAATTTTCGTATTTTTAGTAGAGATGGGTTTTCACCATGTTGGCCAGCTGGTCTTGAACTCCTGACCTCAGGTGATCTGCCTGACTCAGCCTCCCAAAGTGCTGGGATTATAGGTGTGAGCCACCATGCCCGTCGGCTTTTAAAAGGAGCAGATCTTTTTGTAGAGTGAGAAGCAAAAGCAATCAGAATCAGGAGTGTGGACCACACTGAGGCTTAGCACCGGAAGATCACATTCCTCCATAAGCCATCCTTTCTTGAATCAGGGATCTTTCCTTGCCTTGAGCAGTCTATACTAGGGATGCCATTTAGAACTCCTGTCATCAGCCAGCTCTGCAAGGTTGATAGTGGCTGTTGGGACTGCTGTGTTAAGAAGGATTCTGAGCCTGAATATGGGCTCAAAGGGAAATGGTGTTGTGATTGACAGCAGTGTCTGCTGTAGATGTGCAATGAAAGCTTGGTGGCACATGCCAATCATTTGCCTACCTGATTTGGAGGTTGAATAAATGGTTATTTATTTATTTTATTTTTGAGATGAAGTCTTGCTCTGTCACCCAGGCCGGAGTGCAGTGGTGTGATCTCAGCTCACTGCAGCCTCCACCTCCTGGGTTCAAGCGATTCTCCTCCCTTAGCCTCCCGAGTAGCTGGAATTACAGGCTCCTGCCACCATGCCTGGCTATTTTTTATATTTTTAGTAGAGATGGTGTTTCACCATGTGGGCCAGGCTGGTCTAGAACTCCTGACCTCAAGTGATCCACCCGCCTCAGCTTCCCAAAGTGCTGGGGTTACAAGCATGAACTACTGTGCCTGACCTGGTTTTTTAAAGTGATATAAAGAATAGATTTTCATAGTAGAAAAAAATGAAGACCTGTATTAGCAAAAGAATAAAACATAAATCACCTCTGCTCTCACTACCAAGTGATAATCATTGTTAATACTTTGGGATATACTTTTTTCTAGAGTGCTTTTGATTTTAGAAAAAGGGGATTTTGGCCTACCAAAATCTGCTTTTACAAAAAAATTGGAGCAGAGTGTGTTTTGAATAACATTTCTCATCACTTGTATGGGTGGCCCATCATTTTTTAGAGCTTCTCTGTGATGTGGGTTAGCAATCTGCTTTTCCCCATATTGTTCTATTTGTACTTTTTCCCCATAATAATCAGTAAATATTAAACTACGTATCTTTTTCCCTGAAACTTTCAGTGCTTATACTCTCTTTTATACTTGATATATTATCTTATATTTTGTCTTGCTGTTTTGCATATTTAGATCATCTTGGTGAGAATTTGTCTTTTTCTGGGGACAGAGATTGTGGTTTTGTGTAAAACAGTGTGACAAAGAGAGGGGGATTGTGCCCAAGTCAGTGTGCTCTGGATGGTGGATTCAGAGGATAAATACATCCATGTTAGTGACTTGACTGTGAGCCAAACAAGTATTCATGGTGTGATCTAAGTGACACAGTAGCCTTCAAAGTTGTGTCTGTAACGTGAGTAAAAATTGGTGAATCGACTCTTCATATGGCCCAAGGCTAGCCAGTAAAATGGCAAGCAATTTGATTAGTTTATAGGATGATCAATTAATTTGAAGACTTCTGTTTACTTGGTGCAATAAAGTTAAATTTCAAAATGAATATAATACATACAATGGAATAGTTTTCAGCCTTCAAAAGGGAGGAAATTCTAATGCACCTTGCAGTGTGGGTGAACCTTAAGATTGTTATGCTAAGCAAAGTAAGCCAGACAAATAAACCCCCCAAAAGGCCAGAAAAAGTGTATGATTCAACTTACATGCAGTATCTAAGTTAGTTAAGTTCCGGCCAGGTGTGGTGGCTCACGTCTGTAATCCCAGCGCCTTGGGAGGCCAAGACAGGTGGATCGCTTGAGCCCAGGAGTTTGAGAACAGCCTGGGCAACATGGTGTAACCACATCTCTACTAAAAATACAAAAAATTAGCCAGGCATGGTGGCACATGCCTGTAATCCCATCTACTCTGAAGGCTGAGGCACGAGAATCGCTTGAACCTGGGAGGCAAAGGTTGTGGTGAGCTGAAATAGCACCACGGCACTCCAGCCTGAACAACAGAGTGAGACTTCATCTCAAAAAAAAAAAAAAAAGTAGTCAAATTCATAGAAACGTAAGTAGAGTGCTGGTTGCCAGGGGCTGCTGGGGCTAGGGTTGGTGGGGAATGGGACGTTATTGTTGACTGGGTGTGAAATTTCAGTTTGGGAAGATTGGAGTTGTGGAGGTGGATGATGCTGATGGCTGATAACAATGTGAATTCAGCTCAGTACTGTAGAATGGTAAATTTTCTGTTGTGTATATTTTACCATAATTAAAAAAATGAATATAGCATCAAAAACACATTAGCTTAAGGGATCAGTAATTTTTCTAAAAGGTGAAGACGGAAACCACTACCCTTTCTGTATTTTAAGTGACTTCAGTCCATAACATGAGCTTCGGAACAATAACGGATTTGTTCTGTGTGTGACTTGACAGTGGTTCTGGCTCTCGCTGAGTCTGCGTTCAGCTCCGGCAGTGTGCGTCTGCAGGGAGTGAGTCCGGATGCGATGGCACTAATGTGTTTAGAGTCCATGTTTTTATAAAGATCCAAGGAGCCTTACATCTGTCCTGTTAACCTGTTTGTCCTGGTTTTGTGACTAGTTTGCGCGTGAACCTGGACATGGGCAAGATCGTGTACAGCTGGGTGATTCGAAGGGACTCGAAAATCCCCGGGACTGTGGTTCGCTCCAGCACGATTCCCGAGCAGCTGGGCAGGATTTCGTACTTACTCACCGACAAGACAGGTGAGCCGCTTTCTGGGACCTGCACAGGATTCCCGGTGAGAGAAGGTGCCTGAGGGCTTTGGCTGAGACTCTTGGGCTCTCTCTGGACTTAGGAGAGATGCGTGTTGCTGCTATTTTATTCTCCTCATCTTTTGATGAAGATTCTTTGGTGATAAAGATGATGATAACAGCAGCAAACCCTTACTGAGGGCGAATTATGTGCAGAGGACAGTTCTGGGGAGTTTCAGTGTGGTCACTCCTTCAGTCCTCACCTGAACTTGTGAGTTAGGTAGTGTTTCTGTCCCCCTTCTGCAGATGAGGAAATGTGGCCCAGAGAGGGTGAGTGACTTGTCACCGGCGCATAGTAGCCGAAGTAAGCTTTAACTCAGGCAGTCAGGCCTGATCTCTGACCACACCCTGATACTGCTATAGTGATCATAGTGGTAAAGAGCAAGGATTGGGAGTGGGAAGATCTGGTTTAAGCCTCATCTCTACCACTTAATGTCCATGGGGTAGAAGGGAAGCTAATGCAAAGATCCTGGGCAGCTCACCAAATCAGAGAAAAGTGAGGTTTCTGGAAGGAGAGCAACCAGGAAAGTTCTGGACAAGTCAGCATTAGGACCCTCCAGGTGGTCTCTGTAGGGCTCTGCTATTAGGGATGTATCTTTCTACTCAAGGGTCAGAATCCTTCAAGATAGAATCTGATTGCTCTAGTGTGTCATTTGTCACCCTCTTGGCCAACGGAGTGGGCCAGGCCCCTGATGGACAGTCCTCTTGGACCACCTTAGGGAATGGGCATGGTGTGGTTAATTTCCCCTGGGAAACCTAGGAAGCTGTTTTCAAAAAGGGAATGGGATTCTAGGCAGGCAAAATGCTACAGGTGTCTACCCCAGCAGGGACAGTACTGACTGCAGTGTGTGACATATAGCAAACTCTCCAAAGACGGCAGCTGTCATTACTATTAATAATAACAAACATCCTGAGAGACAGGCCGGCCACTCATTTGTCTCGTGTTTTAGGCACTCTTACCCAGAACGAGATGGTTTTCAAACGGCTCCATCTCGGAACAGTAGCCTACGGCCTCGACTCAATGGACGAAGTGCAAAGCCACATCTTCAGCATTTACACCCAGGTAAAGCCTTCCGTTTCAACACCCAAAGCAATTCCTTGACATTTTTTTAACAGCTCTATTGAGATATAATTCACAATACTGTACAATTCACCCATTTCAAGAGTACAATTCATTGTTTTTCTTTAAAGCATATTCAGAGTTGAGCAACTGTCACTGCAATTGATTTTATGTTCACCCCAAAAAGAAACCCTCTACCCATCAGCAGCCACTCCCCAATACCTCCCTTCTATACCCATGACACCCACACTTCCTTTACACTTTGAATAAAATTGCATTTGGGGTCCTTCCTCATCTTCCGGGCTAATCTGCTCCACTGAAGTGCTAATGGACATTAGGAAAAACCTGGGAGAAAATTGTATGCCCAACAGATAGAACCAGAAGGAACCTGCTGGCTGATTATACTTCAAGTTTACGACCATGTTGATGTTTTCCCTTTCCCTGGCTATGAGCCAGAACACCAGTAACAAATGGTCTGCTTGTGAAATAATCATGACGTTATTGATTACCTTTGGTTTCTCATCTACATTCAACTCAACAATCATGTTGAAGAAATTAGTTTATCAGAGATGACTTGCAGCTTATCTGTTCCTGCCTTTATTTTTCCTACCAAGTTTTCCAGAACCAGTCATTTCTCAGAGAAAGTACTACTGGCACATATCCTCCTATTCCTAAAACGTTAGACCGGTGGGTCCCCATCTTGGCGGTGTGTCAGAATTGCTGGTGGAGTTTCAGAACAAAACAGAACAAAAACAAGAGACATTTATTTGGGCTTGATACACTGGAGATTCTTATTCATTAAGACTTAGGGCAGGGCGTGGCTTTGGGTTTTAAAAGCAAGACAGACACACTCCTTGCTAATTCTGAGGCACATCCAGTGCTGAGCCAGACCACATTAGACCAGCTCCATGTTGCAGCACTTGTTTGGAGATAACAAGGGAATAAGGAGGTCATATTTTGCTTAAATTCATCGAAATAGAGACCTTTTCCATAGTCAGAAGACCAGTAAGAAATATGAATGAATTATCTCTGTATACAGGTTAAAGGCAGAATCCCTGAATACTTCTTGATACGGTCATAATTGACATTTAATTTTCTGAAACATTTGTCAGTGGGCTGGATTTCCAGGCTGTCTCCTGAAAACGGCAGAGCAGGGGACAGTGTGACAGTGGGAGTAGATGTTAAGTTAGAAGAGCTGACTTGACACAGTTCGTGCCATCATCTACAACCAGCAACAAAGACCTTGTTGCTGTTCCAGGCTCCATGGGGAGGTGTCATGGCTGGTCTCCAAATGGATCCATGGACCTTTTTCAAGGATGTACTTTAGCACTGTTAAGAAATGACAAGGAGCTTCCCTGGACAGGGAGGATGAGCCTCACAGCCCCCGTTTCCTTTCTGTCTCTCTGACCGTTTTCCTCTGCGTGGTGATTCGGGTTTGGTGTCTCTGGGGCTCAGTGCTGGACCCTGCTGTGTTGCTCCCCGGATGGCCCCTCGCCCTGCTTCCATCGCTCCCTGGATGCTGATGGCTCTGCCTCTATCTCCATCTCTGGGCCTGACCTGGAGCTTTGGATTATAACATAGCTGAATGTTTGACATCGCTGCACGTGGCTCATAAGGATGCTATACCTGGGACCCCTCCTGACTTTCTTCCCTCATCCCTTAAACCTGTTCTCTCCCAGGGCTCCTTGTCTCAGTGCATGCCACGCCCTCCTTCCCAGTACCCCCGTCACCCCAGCTGACAGCCACTGCCCCTTCTCCAGTACCTGCTCCCACCCGATCACTAGATCACCCCTTCGGCCTTTCGTTTTTTTTCCTTCTCCCTTTCTTCCCTTCCCCTCCCTCCCCTCCCACATCCCCTCCTCTCCCCTCCCCTTCCCCTCCCTTCCTTCTTTTGTAACAGGGTCTCACCTTGTCACCTAGGCTGGAGTGCAGTGGTGCAGTCACAGCTCACTGCAGCCTCAAACTTCTGGGCTCAAGCGATCCTCCCACCTTAGCCTCCCAGGTAGCTGGGACTGCAAGTGTGCACTGGGGATGCACCACCACTCCTGGCTAATTTGGTTTCTTTTTTATAGAGACGAGGTTTCTCACTGTATTGCCCAGGCTGGACTTGAACTCCTGGGCTCAGGTGATCCTCTCACCTCCCAAAGGTTCCCAAAGTGTTGGGATTACAGGCATGAGCCACTGCGCCCAGCCACCTTTGGCGTTTTGTCTTCATCCCTTCTCACTCACTCAGCAAGGTGACCTCCTCCCTCGCCTGTCTGCCGTGACCCCCTGCACAGTAGCTGCCCGGCTTTCCTTCTTGCTCTCCTCTCAGGAGCGTGGGAGCCTCTTGGTACCATCAGCTCCGTGGCGGGGCCTGAGACTTCCAGTGGGATCCAGCCTTAGCCTTCATCCCCTCCCCTTTCCCGCAGTTCAGCCTTCCAGGTAGGGTGAGCTGCCTCGTTTCTGTGTCTTAAGTTAGACCCTTCCCTCGGAACCACCAACCCCAAATGCCCACCAGGCTCCTTCTTGGGGGGCTCATTGATTGGATTGTCACTACCTAACTCACATGCATGTCAGTACCCAGCTAGATGTCTGTATTGCTCCCAGCCCCTCTCAGCTCTGCTGACTCTTGATGATTATATTAGACAGCTTCATAGGTGGCGGTGTGTACATCCGGTGGGAGTTACACCCATGCCATGTCGCTGGTATTTTTAAGAGCTCCTGGTGTTTATGGAAGCCATCCCATCTCAGGATATTTGTGTATTTTAGCTTTTATGGTTCATTTTTGGCTTGGCACAGATAACACTCTGTAAAGTGTTGAAATTCAGAAAACCACACTTCTTACCGTGAACCCCGCCTCATACTCTTTCCTTAGGGGAAGCTCGTAAATCAGTTTGCCCATCCCGGCCTTGAGTCTCAGATAGCTGTGTGTTGTGGGGTTAGGTCTTTGTGAGGCTGGGGTGAGCTCAGAATTCCAGTACAGAGCTACCCAAGTGACGCTGTGTGCATCCTTCTCTCATGGTGTCTAAAAATCCTGTCATAAACAGAGGAACACGGGTGTGATGGGACATATGGAAGCTTTTGCATGCTTTTTTAAAACCAGTTTTATTGAGGGATGATTTACATACCTGAAAGTTCAGCCATGTTGAATACACAGTGTGGTGACTTTTAGTAAATTTACAGCTGTGGAACCATCCCAACTATCTAACCTTAGGATATGCCCACCACCCCGCACCCATTGCAGTCACTCCTCCCACCTTTAGAGCTTCGTAAGGGGTTCTTATACCAGTGGTTCTTTCTTCTTTTTCTTTCTTCTTTTTTTTCTTTTTTGAAGTACAGTCTCACTCTGTCGCTCAGGCTGAGGTGCAGTGGTGCGATCTCGGCTCACTGAAATCTCCACCTCCTGGGTTCAAGCAGTTCTCTGCCTCAGCCTTCCTAGTAGCTGGGATTACAGGCACCTGCCACCATACCCGGCTAATTTTTGTATTTTTAGTAGAGACTAAAATTTCACCATGCTGGCCTGGCTGGTCTCAAACTCCTGACCTCGGTGATCCATCTGCCTTGGTTTCCCAAAGTGCTGGGATTACAGACGTGAGTTACCATGCCCGACCTAGTGTTTCTTAAAGTATGGCCTTTGGAACCCCTGGGCCAGATCATTTGTGCCAGAGTCAGGAGCACAAGGAGTTGTGCCCAGACCTGCAGTTTTAACAGGTGAACCAGGTGTTTCTAGAGGACGGTAGCATTGGAGAACAGCTGCTTTGAAACTGAGGTTCACCTCTGTTCAGAGCATGGGTATCTAAACCTGTGGACTCCAAGGCAGAGCTTGCAAGATGACCCACCAGGGTACAGGAAGCGCCTCTTTACATTTCAATTTCATCTCTAAAATTAATGCAAAATGAAAATCTTACTAATAGTATTGAGGTTGACCCAGGGGCCCTCACTCCATATATCAGACAGGTACTTGTCAGGTCTGGTCCTTGAGGTGTCCTGCGGAAGGGGCTAGAATTCTACAGTTGTTTATTTTTCCAGTGTTGAAATGTAGGCCGCAGTTTATGAGTGTCCAGGTGACTTGTTCTAAGGATGTGATTGAACTAAACTGGCCTCATAAAGAGAGCAAGTGGTTTTAAAAGATTCCTGCAGGAAAGCTTCAGATTATTAATACAAGGCCAAGTAAACAGTAAGAAAATGGCAACACATTAGGAGAGAAAACTATAACCAGCTAAGGACTTGTGATAATTTTTCCCCTGGATTATTCGTTTACTGGTACTTTTTTTTTTCAGACGGAGTCTCACTCTGTCGCCCCAGGCTGGAGTATAGTGGTGCTGTCTTGGCTCACTGCAAACTCCACCTCCCGGGTTCAAGAGACGCTCCTGCCTCAGCCTCCCAAGTAGCTGGGATTACAGGCGTGTGCCAACACACGCGGCTAATTTTTTTTTTTTGGATTTTTGGTAGACACGGGGTTTCACTATATTGGCCAGGCTGGCCTCGAACTCCTGATCTCAGATGATCTGCCTGCCTCTGCCTTCCAAAGTGCTGGGATTACAGGCTTGAACCACCATGCCTGACCATTTACTAGTACTTTTAATGAAAATGGAGATACAATTTAAAAACCATAAAATTTGCTCTTTTAAGCATATTATTCTGTAGTTTTTATTTTTATTTTTAATTAATTTATTTTTTTTGAGATGGAGTCTCACTCTGTCGCCCAGGCTGGAGTGCAGTGGCGCGATCTCGGCTCACTGCAAGCTCCGCCTCCCGGGTTCACACCATTCTCCTGCCTCAGCCTCCCGAGCAGCTGGGACTACAGGCGCCCGCCACCATGCCTAGCTAATTTTTTGTATTTTTAGTAGAGACGAGGTTTCACCATGTTAGCCAGGATGTTCTCGATCTCCTGACCTTGTGATCTGCCTGCCATGGCCTCCCAAAGTGCTGGGATTACAGGCGTGAGCCACCGAGTTTATGTTCTCTTGAGGAAGAAATTTTTTTTTTTTTTTTTGTCAGTGTGGTTTTCTCTGGGTCATGGAGCCTATTTCATTTTTTACTCATTCAAAAAACTTTTCATAAAAAAAGTATGAAAGTTTTTTTGCAGAAAAAATCATACAGCCAAGCACAAAGACAAAACATTGAATTCACCTGTATTCACATCATTCAGCAGTAACCAGTATTAACACCTGGGCGGACAAAACGCCAAATGCTCTGCCTTTGTGTCTGGATAGATGTGTTCTTTGGTTCTCCCTGTGTCTGTTTTCTTTTCAATGAGAACCCATCATATTTCCTTTCTTTTTTAACTGGAGTTGACCACTAGAATTGCCTGTAAAGTTTAAAAAATATAAATATAAATATATGCCTGGGCTCTACTGCATTCTTTGGGTCTGGATCTTAAGTATGCATATTTTTAATAATCTTTTTTTTTGAGACAGAGTTTTCGATCTTATTGTCCAGGCTGGAGTGTAGTGGTGTGATCTTGGCTCACTGCAACCTCTGCCTCGTGGGTTCAAGAAATTCTCCTGCCTCAGCTTCCTGAGTAGCTGGGATTACAGATGCCTGCCACCACGCCAGCTAATTTTTGTATTTTTAGTAGAGACGGGGTTTCATCATGTTGGCCAGGCTCATCTCGAACTCCTGGCCTCAGGTGATCCGCCCGCCTCAGCCTCCCAAGGTGCTGGGATTACAGGCGTGAGCCACTGCGCCTGGCGTGTATATTTTGAAAAATCTTTTTTGGTTATTCCTGGTTAAGAACCACTGCCAGAATAACCCTATTTAATTTCCTTCTTTTCACTCTTGTCAAGGTTTTTAATGGTTTCATAACACAGTCCAGACTACAGAGTAAGACAAGTGAGGAACTCACATAGCAAATTCAACCAGGTGCCAAAAAAAAAATAAAGCAAATCACGTTTTGGTGAACTTTTTTGTTTTTTTTGGAGACAGAGTCTTGCTCTGTTAACCAGGCTAGAGTACAGTGGCGCGATCTCAGCTCACTGCAGCCTCCGCCTCCCAGGTTCAAGTAATTATCCTGCCTCAGCCTCCCGAGTAGCTGGGATTACAGGCGCCTGCCACCATGCCTGGCTGATTTTTGTGTTTTTAGTAGAGACGGGGTTTCACTCTGTTGGCCAGCTGGTCTCGATCTCCTGATCTCAGGTGATCCACTCGTCTTTCCCCAAAGTGCTGGGATTACAGGCGTGAGCCACCGCACCTGGCGCAGTGCAGTATTTTAAAAACTCAAGTGCAAAAAATTCATGAAGAATGAAATACTGAAATTTTAAGTGAAGGCAAGATCCAACCTGGTGCTAGCGCAGTTCAGCTGCACTAACTCGCCCTGGTCCTAGCCCTGGATGTACAGTTTCCGTGGCTATCAGGCTTCTCATTATTGATGTATTGGGGCTGGATTATTCTTTGTCATGGAAGGCCGTCCTGTGCCTTGCAGGAGGTTTGGCAGCACGCTACAGATTCCTATAGCACCCCTGTCCCCTCACCGTTGTGACAACCAACTGTGTGTCCAGACATGACCAAACGAGGGGCAAAATCATCCAGGTTGAGAATGATGGTGGTATATGGGTACACTGAAATTTATTGACTTTGTCTTGCATGATGATGTCTGCTCTAAAACAGTAAACACTGGATTTACTCAGTCACTTAATCAGCCTGTAGCTCAGCTGATTCATTTGGAGTTGGTAGCTCTGAGCCTGTCTTTGTGATGGTGGCCCTTTGAGGTGAATGAGTCATCAGCTCTGAGCTTTTTTGAGGTGGCGGGTTAGGGTTATGACAGAAATTCCTTATCTTTAATAGTGTATTTCTGGCTGGGCACAGTGGCTCACACCTGTAATCCCAGCACTTTGGGAGGCCGAGACAGGAGATTGGCTTGAGCCTGGGAGTTAGAAAACAGCCTGGGCAATAGAGGGAGATCTTATCTCTACCAAAAAAAAAAAAAAAAAAAAAGGCTGGGCATGGTGGTGCATGCCTGTGGTCCTGGTATTCAGGAGGCTGAGGTGGAAGGATTACTTGAGCCCAGAGGGTTGAGGCTGCAGTGAGCTTTGATCATGCCATTTCACTCCAGCCTGGGCAACAGAGTGAGACCCTGTCTCAAAAAAAAAAAAAAAAAGTGTATTTCAATCAACTGCAACCCATTCCTAATATCCATTAATAGTATGAATGCCCATATGTGGTGAGGTCTTAACTGCATTTGGAAAGACAATTGGCGTTCCTGGTGACTCAACGCTTAATTTTTGTATTAATCTTTTCTATAATACAGGCTGGAGTTCTTGTCGGGAAATGGCCCTAGCTGTGGATTACTCATGGGAAAGGGAAGCCTATTTTCCCTGCCTTGGTGTCTCATTTATTGGCTGGGATGCTATAAATGACTCGGGGGCTTTATAGGATCTGAGACACCCACCCAGCGGCCCAAGTCAGGGCCCTTTGTATTTGGAGATCTTAATTCCTCTCCCAGTAGTGACCTGTGCTTGTTCTGAAGTCACTTCTGACCTTGTGTGGAGCTGTTCTGCCCTCCCTCCCTCCATAAGGGGACCAGTGGTTTTTCCCCAGGGCAGAAAGAGTCATAACCTGCCTCTGTGGATGCCACATCTGTTTTTGTTTTCCCCTGGTATTTTTTAAGAAGAAATGTGTGTAGGTTAAAGGGCCTATGGGGAGGAGGTTAGAGATAAACACTGTACAATGTGAAACTCTTCCATATGGGGAATGTGAGGATGTTTGAAGACCGGACCTAAGACAGGCATCATCCAAACACAGCCCCTGGTCAGTTTCAGTGCCTTAAGGATGTATGTGCATGACCATTTGGTGTGCAAATAAGACTTTATTTGACAATTAAAAGAAGCAGTTTCAGGACCAATGACTATTTCCTCTCCTTCCTGGAACATTTTAGTAGGAAAGGTGGGAAAGTATTAATTTAAGAGAGAAATAAAGATACGTGGGTGGAGGCATTGAACCTGTGGCCTGTGATGTTGGTCAGGCTATCATAGTTGTCTTCCAGTTCATTCATTGTCAGATGGTCCCCTGAGCCACAAGTGAGGCCTTTGTGAACCTCTGACCGTCTGTGGGTCTCTTTTTGCCTTGCTTGGGAGTTGTTTCACCTGGAATACAAAATCCCGTGGCTCTGTTATCCCATGTTTGAAATATTAGTGGAAGCGTTTGACTTTTGTAGACATGAAATCAGATTGCTTTACAAAATCCAGAAGTTCATGAAGGATGCCCTCAGTACAGCTTTTCATTTAAACCCGTGGTTACTGAAACTTGCCAACCACAGTAATTACTTTGTCAAAGGTCTTGTTATTGCACCTAATGTTAAATAACGATTTGGTCCAGGTGCTGAGGAATGCGGACAGAAATGAAGACACATGTTCGTGGCTAGAATGTAAATTACAGAATTGAAAAAAAAGTTATTCGATTTAGTCTCTCCAATAGAGAACCTTTCTGTAAATCTTTTCTTTATAATTTTAGAGTTAAATTCTTTATAATTAAAAGCACTCGGCAAATAATGATTCATTTAAACCGGAGTTCTGATTCATTACTCTAATTATTGTTACCATGCAGTGCCCTTTGGCCTGGAAGTGAAACTCGTGTGCTCCTGACACCAGAGGTTAACAGAGCAGGAAGCCAGAGCACTGTGTCCCCACAGTGACCAGAATAATTTAGTAATTGTCTAATTACCTGAGGAGTCTAATGCTACTACTAAAAATAGTATTAAAAAATTAAATGAAAGTCATTTTCTTGTTTCTTGTAACCCATCTGTTCTCTATTTTGGGCAATCGGGTGTCATGGGTGTAAAGTGCGACTTATTTTAAAGGATCAGATCACTTCTCTCCCGTTGGATGAATGTGTTTTTAATAGAATGTAGAATCTGGTAACTCCATACACATTTCTAGCCTCCATGATTCAGTTAGCTGTGGATTCAATAAGACTGTTGTAGGTGACCATTTGTCTAAATCTGTGATTTAAAATCTGAAACTGATGTTGATTTCATAGTTGTTTCTTCTTGAAAATGAAAAAAAAATTCATGTCAATTGAGGACTCCCCACCACCACCTTGGGAATATTAAGTTATTAATTTGTTTAATTGTTCAGCAAATATCTGTTGCATACCAGACAGTGCCCTGGGTACTAGAATACAGTGATGAGTAACTCACTCAGGTGAGCCTTCTGTTTCTGTGGTCTAGTGAGAGGGAACCGTCAGGTAAATAGGCCAATTCAGACAATGAAGAGAGTAACACACGGTGTTGCTGAAACATGACTTGCAATGGGAAGGCAAGCGGAGTGCCATGAACTGGGGGGCCCAGGGAGAGCCCCTTTGAGGAGGTAAAGTTGAATTGAGGCCTGAATGATGAGACTGAGCAAGCCAGCCCTGCAGTGAGCTGGGGGATGGGGTTCCAAGCAGAGGGCATGGCCAGTGCAGAGGCCTTCAGGCAGGAAGAAGCTTGGCAGTGCCCAAAGAACAGAAAGGCCAGCATGGCTGGAGTGGAGGGAACAGGAGGAAGATGACATGAGGAACAGCTGGAGACGCAGGCAGGTGTTGATCAGATGCGAGGGCATTTGGCTTGTATTGAACAATGAGCCATAGATTGTTAAGTGCCTTTCCTTACCCCTGCAGTAATCTTAATTTTCATTATATTCTAAAGCAGTAGAACCCTTTCTTCGAAGGAAGCCTAGGTAGGGGCCAGGCACGGTAGCTCACACCTGTAATCCCAGCACTTCGGGAGGCTGAGGTGGGTGGATCGCTTGAGGTCAGGAGTTTGAGACCAGCCTGGCCAACATGGTGAAACCCTGTCTCTACTGAAAATACAAAAGTTAGCAGGGCTTGGTGGCGGGCGCCTGTGATGTCAGCTACTCGGGAGGCTGAGGCAGGAGAATCACTTGAACCCAGGAGGGGGAGATTGCAGTGAGCTGAGATCAAGCCACTGTACTCCAGCCTGGGTGACAGAGTGGTCTCAAAAAAAAAAAAAAAATGATTTGGAGAGTCAAAAATGATTTGGAGAGACAAAAAAAAAATGATTTTTTTTGTCCCCTCCCCCCCCCCAAAAAAAAAGAAAAGGAAACATAGGTGGCACCTGATGTGTGGCACAGGAACGGAGCCGCAGATGGCATTTCCCATCCTGCTGCAGTTGGTGGTGCTGAGTGGGTTTCTCAGGATTCCTGGGGCTCAGTGTGGAGCATGGATTGAAAACGACCTCTAGCTTACTCCTCTCATTGACAGGAAACGCTCAGAGAACAGGCATCGCTTGCTGCAGGTCTCCTAGCTGCTTACCACCCATCCAAGAATAAGGCTCAGCTTTGGTTACCCTTCAGTGCTCTTTTTACCATGTTGCTCAAAACCATTTTTCCAGGACTTAACCCATTCCTGGCCCTCCAGAGGCTGAGCTGTGTTGCCAGTTGTAAAGGAGGGGATGGAGAAGGCCTGTGTGTGCCATGGAGCTGCCTCTCAGGCAAGAGCCAGGGTCTAAAGTCAGCCTGCAAGGCAAAATTTGAGCACAGTTACCATTACTCCTGAAAGTCTGGCTTCAGTGGAGGGCCAGGTGCCATTTTGCGGTGAGTCCCATCCAGCCAAGGTTTCCTCCGGCTGTTCCTGACGCCTCGCTGGACTGCCCTGGGTTGCTTGTTGTTGATGGTTGTTACTTGCATAGGGTACCCGATGAGGTTGCTGCCTTCTGTTGTAAACCAAGAAGATTGTGAGCTTAAACAATGGTTCTAAGCCGAGGATGATTTTGGCCTCCCGTGGACATTTGGTGACATCTCTTGTCACAACTAGGGGAGTGCTGCTGGCATCCAGCGCATCTGGTGACTGGAGGACAGGGATGCTGCTGAACACCCTATAATGTCCCCCAACACAGGAGCACCCAAATGGGGAAGCCGTGCTCTGAACTACCGGGATCCCTTTCAGTGCAGTGGGGTCCTCATCCTGTCAAAAGCCCCTGACACCAGAGATCGAGACTGTCCTGGCTAACACGGTGAAACCCCGTCTCTACTAAAAATACAAAAAATTAGCCGGGCGTGGTGGCGGGCGCCTGTATTCCCAGCTGCTGGGGAGGCTGAGGCAGGAGAATGGCGTGAACCCGGGAGGTGGAGCTTGCAGTGAGCCAAGATCGTGCCACTGCACTCCATCTTGGGCGACAGAGTGAGACTGTCTCAAAAAGAAAAAAATAAATTAAATAAAAAGCCCCTGACACCACCCCAGGGAAGATAGATTCACTCAGTCTGCAGGTAGAATCATTTTCGTTCATTAAATTGTAATTTTTTCCTCTGTTTATTTTTTATTTTTATTTTTATTTTTTTTTGCCAAGCATAAATGACAAACCCTGAAAATTGCATGTCATTTATTTGCAATATCATCGTAGATATACCTAAGAGTTCTGTGTGTTGGAACAGTAGAAGAAAAGCAATAGTTGCACGGCTGTTCTTCCACACTCTCCAAATCATTCCTGCCTCTGGTCATCTTCTTTATTCATTTCTCCTTCCTGTAGCAATCCCAGGACCCACCTGCTCAGAAGGGCCCGACGCTCACCACCAAAGTCCGGCGGACCATGAGTAGCCGCGTGCACGAAGCTGTGAAGGCCATCGCGCTCTGCCACAACGTGACTCCTGTGTACGAGTCCAACGGTGTGACCGACCAGGCTGAGGCCGAGAAGCAGTACGAAGACTCCTGCCGCGTGTACCAGGCATCCAGCCCGGATGAGGTAAACCTGGGCAGGTGTGGCAAGGCCTGGGGAGGCCCTGCTTGTTTTCTCTGTGCTGGAATTAGGCATTTTCTAAGGAAACCATGTGTCAGGGCAGACAGGAGCCAGGATGGTGCGAGGCTGCTGGGAGACACATTTTCAAATACAAGAAAGAACTGCTCTTCCTCTAAAAAGAATAGCCTTGGACTTGAGGTATAGCCTGAATTAGGAAAGTTAGAGATTTTGTTTTGTAACTCAGAAGGCCAGCATAACAGGGGCACAAGGTCCCATTTAAACCACATTCTTTAAAAAAGATGTAAATAATTAAGATCTTAATTAAGATAAACACATTCCTTACAATCTACCCATTTAAAGTATGACTTTTTTATTTTATTTTTTTTTTCCGCGATACAGTTTCACTCTGTTGCCCAGACTGGAGTACAGTGGCATGATCTCGGCCCACTGCAACCTCTGCCTCCGGGGTTCAAGCGATTCTCCTGCCTCAGCCTCCTGAGTAGCTGGGATTACAGGCACCCACCACCTCACCTGGCTAATTTTTTGTATTTTTAATAGAGGTGGGGTTTCACCATGTTGGCCAGGCTGGTCTCGAACTCCTGACCTCAGTTGATCCACTTGCCTTGGCCTCCCAAAGTGTTGGGATTACAGGCGTGAGCCACTGTGTTGGTCAGTATGTCTTCTTAGTATAGTTAGTATATTTGAGGATTTTTTTTTTTTTTTACAACCATCATCACAATCAAATTAGGATATTTTTATCACCACAAAGGAAATTCTATACCCACTTTCCTGCTGTACCCCCTTCTCTTCCTCATTCCTCCAGTCCTAAAGCACCCACTAATCTACTTTCTACCTCTATAGATTTGCCTGTGACAGGCACTCCAAATAACTGGAACCATACAATAGGTGGCCTTTTGTGATCGGCCTCTTTTACTTAGTGTAATGTTTTCAAGATTCATCCGTGCATATTCATGCATCAATGCTTCATTCCTTTTTATAACTGAATAATAATCTGTTTATGGCTATATTACATTTTATTTATCCGTTCATCAATTAATGCATGTTTGGGTTTTTTTGGTCTATTATGGATAATACTGCTATGAACAATTGTGTACAAGTATTTGAGTGGGTGTAGATTTCTGTTTCTCTTGGGTATATACCTAGAAGTGGGTTGGCAGCGTCATATGGTGACTCTATAGTTAACCTTTTGAGGATCTGTTTTCTAAAAGTGGCTGCACTGTTTTATGTATCTACCAGCAACGTATGACAGTTTCCATTTCTCCACATCTTGGTCAATACTTGTTACTGTCAGTTCTTTGGATTCTGGACGTCCTAGTCAGTGTGGAGTGGTATCTCATTGTGGTTTTGATTTGTGTTTTCCTGATGGCTCCTAATGTTGAACATCTTTTCATGTACTTATTGGCCATTTATATATCTTCTTTGGAAAAATGTCTATCCATATCCTTTACCCATTTTTACTTGGTCTATTTGTCTTTTTGTTGAGGTGTTGTTTGTTTGTTTGTTTGTTTTTGTTTTGCTGTGTCGCCCAGGCTGAGTGCAGTGGCACGATCTTCCCGGCTCTGTCTCCCAGAGTGCTGGGATTTTAGGCGTGAACCACAGCACCTGGCCACCTTTCAATATCTTAATTTACTTTTTAAAATGTGAATTTTCCTATAGGTATAGTTTGTATCCTCCTTTTTTCACTTACTATTTTATCATTTCTGTTTCCAACCATCTTGAATATTATTAAAAACATTCTTTAAGAATTGCTACCTGTACATGTGCCCATTATAATATCTTAACTATTCTCATAATTGGAACTTCTCATATTGTAGGAACTTAGGTTATTCCTAATTTTTAGCAATGATATTTA
This sequence comes from Macaca fascicularis, assembly GCF_037993035.2. Lineage (NCBI taxonomy): Eukaryota > Metazoa > Chordata > Mammalia > Primates > Cercopithecidae > Macaca > Macaca fascicularis. The sequence continues at coordinate 107,755,697 of NC_088384.1, read as the reverse complement.
TAAGTATTTTGCAATGAACATCCTTAAACCTTCTAATTCTAGAAGTGGCGTGATTGGGTTTGTGAATTCAAGAGATACTTTTGAGTAGACTAGCACTGCGAGGACAGTGCTGAACAAGACAGCAGCCCCAGGCCCCTGGGGAAGAGGCTTGTGTGACACAGTATATAGCGTGTGACTCACTCCTGGGATCCAGCTCCACACTTGGGCAGTTACTTAGGCTTGCTGTGCCTCCAGATCTGTGCCATGGAACCCCCACAGTTGTGAGGCCCTGAGTAGGCAGTCATATATCTTGTGGGTCAAAATGAATGAATTTTTTTTTTTTTTTTTTTTTTTTTGAGGCGGAGTCTCGCTCTGTCACCCAGGCTGGAGTGCAGTGGCCGGATCTCAGCTCACTGCAAGCTCTGCCTCCCGGGTTTACGCCATTCTCCTGCCTCAGCCTCGCAAGTAGCTGGGACTACAGGCGCCTGCCACCTCGCCCAGCTAGTTTTTTTGTATTTTTTTTTAGTAGAGACGGGGTTTCACAGTGTTAGCCAGGATGGTCTCGATCTCCTGACCTCGTGATCAGCCCATCTCGGCCTCCCAAAGTGCTGGAATTACAGGCTTGAGCCACTACACCTGGCTGAGTATTTTTTTTTAGAGATGGGGTCTCACTATGTTGCCCAGGCTGGAGTAGTACAGCGGCTCTTGACAGGTGCGATCGTGGCTCACTGCAGCCTTGAACTCCTGGGTACGAGCCATCCTCCCACCTCAGCCTCCTGAGTAGTCAGGACTACAGGCATGCGCCACCATGCCCCGCTTTAAATGAGTGTAAGGCTCATGGTAACTATGGCCAGAGTGCTTCCCAGAATTTTTTTTTTTTTTTTAAACCATTTAACTCTTCTACCAACATCGGGAGGAATCCCAATTATTTTTAAAATTCATTTTAGGAAGAATGGGGCTCCTAAAGTTCCGGACTAATTTGCAAGTATCGGTGAGCGTGCGGTTCCTGGCAGTTGGGGGATGGCACAATGAAAATCTTTTCCAAAGTTCACAAACGAAATAACACTTGAGTGTCACCTTCCCTGTCCCGGTGCTGCTTTCTCCCTTTTTTAGGTGGCGGGATTTGTCACCTGGGAGGAGACTCCTTCCAGTCTGCAGGGTGTTTGTGGAACAGCTCAAGCTATAAAACCCAGTTCATCTGTGACTGTTGACATTTGAACCAGGCTTTTTAGGAGTGAAAAATGTTGCACCCCCTGGCCAGCTTCTGAGGTGGGAATTGTGCGCAGAAAGACAGAGGGGGAGGGACGGTAGGTTTGGGTGATCGTCCTAATCTACTTGGACATGTGCCGTAGTAAGTGACCAGGTTTGTCATCGTTTCTTCTTTCTGTGGCTTGGCAGGTTTAGTCTGTTTTTCCCTTTGGGAATGATACTGTGGGATAACGATGTCAGAGAGGGCCATATTTTTGGTAGCTATGGACTGGGAACCAGTTAACCTGTGGGTATTTGATGGAATTCAAATTTATTTTTTTTTATTTGAGCTCCTGACCTCAGTGATCCTTCGGCCTCCCAAAGTGCTAGGAATACAGGCATGAGGCACCGTGCCCAGCCTTTTGGTTTTTTCTTGCTGTGTCGCCCAGGTTGGAGTGCAGTGGTGTGATCTCGGCTCACTGCAGCCTCCACCTTCTGGGTTCAAACGATTCTCGTACCTCAGCTTCCCAAAGTAGCTGGGATTACAGACATGCGCCACCATGCCTGGCTAATTTTTGTATTTTTAGTAGAGGCAGGGTTTTTTTCACCATGTTGGCCAGGCTGGTCTCAAACTCCTGACCTTAAGCGATCTACCTGCCTTGGCCTCCTAAAGTACTGGGATTACAGGCGTAGCCACCGTGCCTGGCAGAATTCAAATTTGAGCAAGCTCCAGATGCTGACGATCTGAGAAGCAAGTCCTGCCCGAGGCCCCTGATGCTCATGTCGGCATCTCTGGAGGCTTTAATGCCTGTCGTCCGCTCCTCTGTTCCCACTGGACTTGGATGTATTTGTTTTAGGGCTGTGCAAAGATTTTTCCGTGAGGGTAAATCTGTCATGGAATGCTTTGTGCTTCTCGGCCCCTTTTTCTCATGGTACTTTCTCTCTTCCGTGGATGAATTGCACTTGAGTTCTGATTTGTCTTGTTTTTCTAAGATTCTGAATCATGATTGAGATTAAAAAAAGAACTACTTTTCCTTTGGTCTTTGGTGTCTTTCAGAGGCCCGTGTTACCTTTTTGCTGTGTGTGTCTGGTTTTTTTTTTTTTTTTTTTGATACGGAGACTTGCTCTGTCGCCAAGTCTGGACTGCAGTGGTGCGATCTCAGCTCACTGCAAGCTCCGCCTTCCGGGTTCACGCCATTCTCCTGCCTCAGCCTCCCCAGTAGCTGGGACTACAGGCGCCCGCCACCTCGCCCGGCTAATTTTTTTGTATTTTTAGTAGAGATGGGGTTTAACTGTTTTAGCCAGGATGGTCTCGATTTCCTGACCTCATGATCCGCCCGCCTTGGCCTCATAAAGTGCTGGGATTACAGGCGTGAGCCCTTGCGCCCGGCGTTGCGTGTATGTGTGTTTTTTGTTTGTTTTTTTAACAACTTTTATTATTTTGCATTGCATAGTTATTTTATGGCTATAGTAGAACACTTGAATGCATTATCAGAAAAGTAAAAAGTAACCCATAATCTTACTAAAGATATAGTCGTTGTTAATGTCTTCCTGATCAGCCTTCTAAACTACTGCCAAATACAAATAGGTTTATCTAAATGCCTCATGAGGCTCAAAGGAGGCTAAATCTAGTTCAAGTGAAATCCTTCAGAAAGTCATACTGTTTCCAAGTCCCTGTAGGATTCCACATAGACTTGGCTGGCTCTAGAATCGTGCCTTTGAAATTCAATATCAATAAAACATTGCTAGTCTAGGCAAGGTCAGTTTATGGAAGACGTATAGAAACCAGTATGCATTTTACTTGGGAGCTGCTGGAGTAATTTCTACCAGTTGGCGTAGGATTCATTTCCTGTAACAGAAAGCAGGATTTCCTAAATTGGTTTCCTGTGTACATTCCAGTTTGGGAACCTTGAAGTGTCTTTATTCAGCTATTGATTACAGCCTGGGGGCGCTGGGCCCTCCCTGCCACCGTACAGTAACTCACCAGGGAAATGAAATGGATACAGTCGGACCCGGAGGAGCACTGCTCAGACGCTGGAGCCAGCCGGCCTCGGCCCTGACAACATCCCACCATTTCCAGGATGTTCCACAGCGTTGAGAGTGGGGTGTGGGGGGTGGGGGGTGGTGGAGAGTGGGAGTGGGGGCCGTGGTGATAATGCAACTTTCCAAGCCTTTGTTTCTTGGTGTGAGCCAGGAGGTGCTGTCCTGCAAGCAGCTAGGATCAGCTCTGTCCATGGCTCATTCACTTGTCTTTTCCATGAATTCTTTCATATTAAAAAAAAATTTTTTTTTTGGCCGGGTGCTTTTGAGACAGTCTCACTCTGTCATCCAGGCTGGAATGCAGTGGTGTGATCTTGGCTCACTACAATCTCCACCTCCCGGGTTCAAACCATTCTCCTGCCTCAGCCTCCTGAGTAGCTGGGACCACAGGCACCCACCACCATGCCTGACTAATTTTTGTATTTTTAGTAGAGACAGGGTTTCACCATGTTGGCCAGGCTGGTCTCGAACTCCTAACCTCAAATGATCCACCCACCTTGGCCTCCCAAAGTGCTAGGATTGTAAGTGTCAGCCACCACGCCTGGCCAAAAAAGCTTTTAAAATCACAAGTACTAATGTCTTCACTACAGAAAAGGGAGGAATTATAGAATCAAAAAGAAGATAAAAAATAACTTGTGATTTTTACCACCTGGCTTTAACTACTACTGTTTATGTTCTGGTATAGATTTTCTCAGACGCCTTCTAAATACATGCATATTTAAATATATATATATATATTTTTATTTATTTATTTTATTTTATGTGTATTTATATAATATGTAAGACATGCACATTTATATTTATATAATATGTAAATGTTTACATATTATATAAATATATGTTATGTAAACATATATTATGTAAACTATATTATATAAATATATAATGTAAATAAATATAATTTAAATAAATATTGACATAATATATAAAATAATATTTACTTTGTGTGTGTGTGTGTGTATATATATATAGAGAGAGAGGACCAGTACAGAATCATGCTGTAGTACGTATAATTGAACAGGAAGGAGGGTGAATTAAGTAACGTCCTTTAGAAAGTCACATGGCTTTCTGAGATTGCACCACTGCACTTGAGCCTGGGCAACAGGGCGAGACTGTCTCAAAAAAATAAACTAAAAGAAAGTCATATGACTTTCACATTTCTTTGGACTTATGCTTGTGTGCAGGCATATGTGTGTGTGTGTGTGTATGTGTGATGTATTTGCCCATGTACCGTATGAGTATGTGTGTGCACATGGATGCACATGTGTGTGTATGAATGAAAGCTGCTTGCCGTATTTCACCCTGCGTTGAATAGCTGAATAATTCCAGAGCAATGCATCAGCAGCGCGAGGTAACATGCAGAGTATCTGCGTGGCTAGCACATGCTCGTGGCACAGAGTGAGAAGGCCGTCTCTCTCCTTCCCTGACTTCCATTCTCCCAGGCTTCTTCCTGTGAGGCACCCACTGTTATTAATATCTGAGTATCCTTGCAGAGATAATTATTTGCATGTATTAGAATGACCCGCACCCTTCATTAAAAAAAAATATATGTATATATATATTTTTTGAGACGGATTCTCGCTCTGTCACCCAGGCTGGAGTGCAGTGGCGTGATCTTGACTCATTGCAACCTCCCCCTCCTGGGTTCAAGTGATTCTCCTGCCTTGGCCTCCCGAGCAGCTGGGACTACAGGTGCATGCCACCATACCCAGCTAATTTTTGTATTTTTAGTATAGATGGGGTTTCACCATATTGGCCGGGCTGGTCTCAAACTCCTGACCTTGTGACCCACCCACCTCAGCCTACATCTACATCTGCAAAATGCTTCCCTCTTTTCTCATCTGGGGAAGCTTCCGAGTTTGGTGAAAATAAGCCTTTTTCTACCAGACCCTGACAGCCTACCTTCTGAGTATCTTGCCTTTACTGCCAACCTCATTCGGATTCATCCCTTAGAAAGGAAAATTAAAATGAGCATGTTTCACGTAACAACTTCCAGTTCCATCCATGTTGCTGCAAGTGACAGAATTTGTTTCTTTTTTAGTGTGTTTTACTTATTTTTCTGAGATAGGATCTTGCTGTATTGCCCAGGCTGGAATATAGTGGTGCAATCTTGGCTCACTGAAGCCTCGACCTCCTGGCCTCAAGCAGTCCTCTCGCCTCAGCCTCCCAAGTAGCTGGGATGAGAGGCACATGCCACCAGACCTGGATAATTTTTGTATTTTATTGTAGCAATGGGGGTCTTGCTATGTTGCCCAGGCCAATCTCAAACTCCAGAACTCAAGCAGTTGTCCTGCCTCAGCCTCCCAGAGTGCCGGGATTATAGGCTTAAGCACTGCACTGGGCCAATAAGAGGATTTTTAATGGCTATACAATATTCTTCTGCCTACGTACACCACAGATTGTTTGTTCTGTCTCCCAAGCTTACCATTTAGGAGGTTTCCCACTTTTGGCTATCGTAAATCATGCCACGATGCGTTGCCTTCCATGTTCTCTCTGCACATCTGTGACCATGTGTGTGAAAGGTCCTAGTTGTCTCCTTTTGCGTCGTCTTGACCTTGTTGCTGAATGTGAGTGTAAAAACTGCCAGGGAGCTCAAGTACATGGCGCCGGAGAGGGCAGGCAATCTCGTGGTCCTTCTGCAGCTACGAGGTCGGTTGGTTTGTTTTTTTATGAGCACATTCTTGGTGAACCATAAGATGTATGCAGTTCCCCTCAATGCCTGGGCATAGTCTGAGCCTCAGCCTCAGGTCCAGACAATGACAGCATTCAGATGTGTACCCGAATGAGCTCGGAGTGTGAAGCAGAAAGATTTAGGAGGGTGCTGGAGTTTTACCACCACGTTGCCATGACCTTGGACCCAAGGGGTAAGGTCAAAGGACAGAGGTCAGGAACTGTAGGGGACCTCCTCCATCCGTGTTATTGATTAACCACCGAAGGATTGTGGTTGTTCAGAGGAAGACAGTGGGGGCTGTTTGAGCAGGGCTGGACAGTGTTGTACAGACACTGTAGGAAACTGTCAGATGTGCCTCCCTTGGTGTTAGCTTATCCCTGGGCCTTCGAGGCAAAAGCTCTGTACCGTGTGGTATTAGTGTTGGCTCAGAATGGAGTTAATAAATAGTCATTACTTTTTTTTCTTTTCCTTTTTCTTTTTTGAGGCAGAGTCTTGCTCTGTCACCCAGGCTGGAGTGCAGTGGCGCAATCTTGGCTCGCTGCAACCTCCACCTCCTGGGTTCCAGCGATTCTCCTGCCTCAACCTCCAGGGTAGCTGGGACTACAGGCACAAGCCACCATGCACGGATAATTTTGTATTTTTAGTTTATTTATTTGTTTGTTTTGAGGTGAAGTCTCACTCTGTTGCCCAGGCTGGAGTGCAGTGCCACAATCTCAGCTCATTGCAACCTCCGCCTCCCGGCTTTAAGTGAGTCTTCTGTCTCAGCCTCCCCAGTAGCTGGGATTACAGGCGTGCGCCACCATGCCTGGCTACTTTTTTGTATTTTTAGTAGAGACGGAGTTTCACCATGTTGGACAGGCTGGTCTTGAACTCCTGACCTCAAGTGATCCACCCTCCTTGGCCCCACAAAGTGCTGGGATTACAGGCGTGAGCCACTGTGCCCAGCCCATAAATAGTCATTTCTTAATGATCACATTTTAAGAAGATGATGCTATTCTTTCTTCTTAAGTATTTATTTTTATCAGAGTCAAGTGATAGGAAGTTCAGTTTCAAGGACAAGACATTTGGATCAAAAAGTGACTATTTATTTATTTATTTGAGACAGAGTCTTGCTCTGTTGCCCAGGCTGGAGTGTGGTAGTATGATCTCAGCTCACTGCAACCTCCGCCTCCCGGGTTCAAGCAATTCCACTGCCTCAACCTCCTGAGTAGCTGGGATTACAGGCGCCCACCACCACGCCCAGCTAATGTTTTGTACTTTTTTTAGTAGAGATGGATTTTCACTATGTTGGCCAGGCTCATCTTGAACTCCAGACCTCAGGTGATCCACCCACCTCAGCCTCCCAAGGTGTTGGGATTCCAGGCGTGAGCCACTGCGTCCAGCAAGAAGTGACCTTTTATGCAACTGTCTCTTCCGCGGATTCCTCGCGGACTGTCTTTTGTTTGTTTCATGCTGTGTTAAAAAAAAAAAATGAAGCAGTATTTAAAAATCACTGGATTTTATATAAAAATCAGCTTTTCTCAAGAAAGATCAGGTCTCGAAATAGTGGGCCCAACTTCTACCTGGCAATGGTTGGCCAGGCTGGGCAGCTGCTATCTCAGTTTTCTTCTGACCCCCACATGGCTCTGCCCTACTCCTGTCTGCTCCTCTCCCAACCCCTGTCGTCATTTGAATCTGCAACCACTGTCTGGTGCATTTGAATGTATTTTCTTATTGAGTGAAGAAAACCGTGTGTCTTTGGATAGATTTATAATTTTGAAAGGCTGGATTAGGCCTGACTGGTGACTCTTTGTGAGCTTGAGTATTTATCTTATTGAATGCCACCAAATAACCCCTTTTATCAGATGTCGCATTCCCTCCTCTTATTGTACGTGCTCTGATGATTGGTGTGTATCCTGCTTTTGACAAGAATTCAAGGCTACTGAGCGTGATCTGGCTTATTTCCCAAGCACAGCATCCCAGGTACAAAGAGGAAACTTTAAGAACTTGTCACAGGTGGTTTATTGCTGACCAAGAAATGATGAAAAAGCTCTTTCACGGATGGTTTCCGGCATGAGTTCCTCAGATGGGCATTTGAGGAAGGGAAAGGTGTGGGCTCTGCCCCTTTGATTTCTTTTCACCCAAAGCAGAAAACACAACAGACTCCTGAGACAAGATCCCCTTCCCGCGCTTTCTACCTTTCCAGCATTTTATCCAGTTCATGTCTAATTTATCTGTTCATTCATCCACCTTAACGAGGCTGCGTTTTCTGCTGCTGGCCTGACCTGCAGTTATTGAGACCCTAACTCAGGCTCTTAACAGCAGTGAGACCCACGTCCCTGAAATCCTCTCTCTTGTGTGATAAGGGGTGATTTCTTTGAACAGAAGCCCGGAACTGCCAGAATGTTAAGTAACCTTGTTGTATATCACTTTATTTTGGGAGGGAATGCAGTTAGCTCAGCTCACTCCCCAGATGTTTGTCTGGCCCACAATTGAGAGGTGTTGGTGAGTACCCCACTTCTAAACTGGCCTTCCCTGAGTAGGACTCTGGGGGATGTTATGTGTTCTGTTAGCAAGTAGCTTTACATTAACACTGATTTAAGCTAAAGTGGAGGAGAGTGGAAGGGGAGAAGGAAGGACTTCTGCAGGGCTCAGATCCTGTTGGAATCAGCTCCCAAAGAGACCGAGAACGTTCTTGCTTTGTTTTGTTTTGTTTTGTTTTGTTTTGTTTTGTTTTTGAGACAGAGTCTTTCTTTGTCGCCCAGGATGGAATGCAGTGGTGTAATCTCTGCTCTCTGCAACCTCCGCCTCCCGGGTTCAAGCGATTCTCCTGCCTCAGCTTCCCAAGTAGCTGGGATTACAGTCACCCGCCATCATGCCTGGCTAATTTTTGTGTTTTTATAGAGATGGCGTTTCACTGTGTTGACCAGGCTGGTCTTGAACTCCTGACCTCAGGTGATCCTCCTGCCTCCGCCTCCCAAAGTGCTGGGATTACAGACATGAGCTACTGCGCCTGTCTGGTGTGATTTTATATATGCGAATCATTACTGATTTGTTAATTTTAAACTTTGGAAGACAATTGTTAGCCGACAAAACAGGGCTGTATTGAAAGTTAGAGCATCTTAGTCTGTTTGGCCTGCTACAACAAAATACCATCAACTGGGTATCTTGTAAACAACAGAAGTTATTTCTCCTGGTCCTGGAGGCTGGGAAGTCCTGTGTCAGCATACTGGCAGATTGGGTGTCTAGTGCGGGCCTGTTTCCTGGCTGATAAAAGGCCCTCTTTTCACTCCGTCTCTCGTGGCAGAAGGAGCGAGGGAGCTCTCTGGGGTTTCTTTTTTTTTTTTTTTTTTTTTTTTTTTTAATTTTTTTTTTTTTTGAGACGGAGTCTCGCTCTGTCGCCCAGGCTGGAGTGCAGTGGCCGGATCTCAGCTCACTGCAAGCTCCGCCTCCCGGGTTCACGCCATTCTCCTGCCTCAGCCTCCCGAGTAGCTGGGACTACAGGCGCCCGCCACCTCGCCCGGCTAGTTTTTTTTTGTATTTTAGTAGAGACGGGGTTTCACTGTGTTAGCCAGGATGGTCTCGATCTCCTGACCTCATGATCCGCCCGTCTCGGCCTCCCAAAGTGCTGGGATTACAGGCTTGAGCCACCGCGCCCGGCCTCTGGGGTTTCTTTTATAAAGGTACTCATCTACTCATGAGGAACCCCACCCCCATGACTTAATCACCTCCCAAAGGCCCCATCTCCAGCTGCTATCACATTGGGGATTAGGTTTCAACATATGAATTTTACGGGACATAAACATTGTCTATAGCACAGCCATTAAATTAAACAAATAACTAAGTGAATGAGTTTTCAAAGACTTAGGCAGACCAGTAGCCAAAGACTAAAACTAAAAAAACACACACAGAAAAACAGAAAAACCCACTTGATTGGTCCTTTCTTTGACAGTTAGAGGTCAGTATGATAGTTTCTTCCACTGGTCAAAGCTCAAAGCTAGTTAGTGCTGGCTGACTCATTAGGCTTGAACTTAAATACGGTAGAGTCTTGAAAAATGATTTCTTGCTAATGTAAATTTAGTTAATAGAAGCAACAGAAACTGAATTCGGTATCTGAGCATAGTAGACTAAGGATGCATAACGACACATTTTCAGAGCTGGAGCAGAAATGAGAAATTGTCATCTGCTTCAAGATCTTTATTTTGCGGTGGCCTGTGGGGGCTGGGGGCTGGGGGCAGAGCAGGGACTGGAACCCCAGTTTTGAGCTCCAGCTTCATCTCTTCTTCAGGGTATAGCAGGTCAGCCAAGATGACATCCAGGGGTTCCAGAGAAAGAAAGGACTGGGGGTGGACAGCTGCATACCTTTGCCTTGTGGCTTCTGCAGAGCTCTCTTGGTAAAAGGAACGGAAACTCCAGAGGAGCCCCAGGGTTGTGTTTTTTTTTTTTTTTTTTTTTTGAGACAGAGTCTCACTTTGTCACTCAGGTTTGAGTGCATGGCATGGTCTCAGCTTACTGTAGCCTCTGCCTCCCAGGCTCAATCAATCTTCCCATCTCAGCCTCTCCAGTAGCTGGGACTACAGGTGCGTGCCACCATCCTTGGCTAATTTTTTAATCTTTTGTAGAGACGAGGTCTTCCTCCCAGGCTGGTCTTGAACTCCTGGGCTCAAACGATCTTCCCACCTCAGCCTGCCAAAGTGCTGGGATTATAGGTGTGAGCAATTGCGCCCAGCAGGAATCCTGATTAAACAGACATACAGGAGGCAGCTGGGCTGCTACAGGATTCCCTGAAAATGGACTCTTTACCTTCCACCATCCTCAGTGAAAAAGCAATTACCATGAACTATTTAAGGCATGCGGAAAGTTAGACTTACCTACCACTAGGCTTAAAGATAACCAAACATAGAGCCGGGCGCCGTGGCTCATGCCTGTAATCTCAGCACTTTTGGGAGGCTGAGGTGGGTGAATCACCTGAGATCAGGAGTTCGAGACCAGCCTGGCCAACATAGTGAAACCCCCGTCCTACTAAAAAAAAATACAAAAAATTAGCTGGGTGTGGTGGCAGGCGCCTGTAATCCCAGCTACTAGGGAGGCTGAGGCAGGAGAATCACTTGAACCCGGGAGGCAGAGGTTGCAGTGAGCGGAGGTCGCGCCATTGCACTCCAGCCTGGGCGACAAGAGTGAAACTCCATTTCAAAAAAACAAACAAAAAAAAGATAACCAGAGACTCCCAGTGGAGGTGACGCCTCCCGAGTACCCCTCTCCCTATCACCTACCCACCTACCCACAGCCCCTGTCAACTCCCTCCTCAAAGCTGCCTCCCCCTTCTCCCTCTAAAGATTAAGCTTTATGAGAGGAAAGTGGGAGAGCCTTCCTTTGCTTTCTTGTTTTTTTGTAGACACTGTACCTTTGGACTTGATTGGGAATAAAGTGACAGCTTGTTTGGCATTGAAATTGGAAGCCCTCCTATATTCCTTTCCTGTTATTGCTGTACCAGATTATTGTGCATCTGTTTTTTGTTTTGTTTGTTTTGTTTTGTTTTCGTGATGGAGTCTCACTGTGTCGCCCAGGCTGGAGTGCAGTGGTGCAATCTCGGCTCATTGCAACCGCCACCTCCGGGGTTCAAGCAGTTCTCCTGTGTCAGCTTCCCAGGTAGCTGGGATTACAGGTGCCTGCCACCACATCCACCTAATTTGTGTAATTTTAACAGAGATGGGATTTCACCATGCTGGCCAGATTGGTCTCGAACTCCTGACCTCAAATCATCCACCTGCTTCAACCTCCCAAAGTGCTGTGATTACAGCCGTGAGCCACCGCATTGGCCAGCATCTGTTTTAAAATGAAACAAATAGATTTTCTTACAGTTCTATAGATCAGGGGTGGACATGGGATGAGGGTCTCACCGAGACAGGATCAAGGTCGCTTGATGACCATTGCTGCGTTGCTGCTGAGGCTCTAGGGGAGAATCTGTTGCTTTGCCTTTTCTAGCCCCTTGATGCTGCCCACATTCTTTGGTATATGGCCCCTTCCTTCATTCTCAAAGTCTGCATGATCGTGTCTCTCTGACCCTTCTTCTGTTCGTGAGTCTGTCTCTGGTCATAACCAGGAGCAGTTCCCTTTTGAGGACCCATGTGACTTATCGGGTCTACGTGGGTGGTCTGGGATAAGCTCTGCCTATTAAGGTCCTTACACTAAATCCCATCTGCAAAGTTCCTTTTGCCATGTCAGGTCACATTCTCAGGTTCCAGGGATTAGGACGTGGGCCTCTTTGGGAGCCATTATTCTGTCTGCCACACCTCCTGTCAACTTTCTAATGGGTGATAGCGGGTTTGGGTTACCCCCCACTGAAGACGTACTGATGTGCACGCACCCTGACTTAGGCCCCTGTGATTCAAGAAGGGGCATCTGATGAACTGGGATGGTACTACTGTCCCTTGTGCCTCTTACTGAGGTCAGCTAGACCTAGGAGCAGATCCTGTCCCAGCCTGTCACAGCTGCCAGCCAAGAGCAGCTCACCAGGCCTCTGCTGTCCCGGGAGTGAGCATGATGAGCCTGTCACCCAGCTCGGCAGGCACATGCAGGCCCTTCATACTGTTCATGCTTCCCCACGCCCAGCAGGGGTAAAGGGCAAGCAGGGGCGGGGTCTCCAGCTCCTCCCTGCCTCTCCTCTTTCCCCATATTTTCTTGCCTTTCCTACTCTATTTCATTTTAATTCCTGGAGACCCTAGGCTAGATCTATCTGCAGACATGTTTTCTTCATGAGCTTTTAGAACATGAGAATTTGTTGCTTACATTTATTTCATTATTACTTTTTTTTGAGACAGGGTCTTACTCTTGCACCATTATGGCTCACTGTAGCCTCCACCTTCCAGGATCATGACCCTCCCACCTCAACCTCTTGAGTAACTAGAACGACAGGCATGCACTGCCGCACCCTAATAATAATTTTTTGTTGAGATACAGTCTCGCTGTGTTGCCCAGGCTGGAGTGCGGTGGTGCGATCTTTACTCACTGCAACGTCTACCTTCCAGGTTCAAGAGATTCTCCTCCCTCAGCCTCCTGAGTAGCTGGGATTACAGGCACATGCCATCACCCCCGGCCAATTTTTGTATTTTTAGTAGAGACTAGATTTCACCATGTTGGCGAGGCTGGTCTCGAACTCCTGACCTCAGGTGATCTGCCTGCCTCAGCTTCCCAAAGTTCTGGGATTACAGGCATGAGCCACCACCCTAATAATTAAAAAAAAATGTTTTTAGACATGGGGTCTGCCTGTGTTACCTAGGCTTGTCTCAACCTTCCTGGGCTCAAGTGATCCTCCTGTGTCAGCCTCCCCAAGTGCTGGGATTAAAAGTGTGAGTCACAGCACCTGGCCAGTTGTGTACAGTTAGGCCGTCTCGAGGAGAAGTCTAGATTTCTGTTTTTTCTTGAGAAACTGGAAACTCCATCCACCCTGGCCCTCATCCCTGCAGGGCAGTAACCGTCACCTGTGTGTATAGTGGCAGCAGCCCCTTTGGTTGGGGCTGGCTCCTGCTTGCCACAGCCCCCACTCAGCCCTCTTCGCTATTTGCATCACCACTCTGGCCCCTGTCTTGGAGTTTGCAACCCTCATGCCTTTGACCTTAAGCTGAGCACGTCTAACTGAGGCCATGAGAAGGTTCTGACTCGACACCTGTGTGGTGCCTCCTGGAAGGGAAGAGTGTGTGCTGTGGAACTTTGCACCAGGAGGATCTAGGTGCCAGCCTGGCCTAGCTTTACCACATGCCAGCGCTGTCACCTGGGGCACTTCATTAACTGCTCTGAGCCTCGGTTTCCTCTTCTGTGTGACCTGTGTTCTCCACCTCAGCACTGTTGACATTTGGGGCCAGATCATTCTCTGGTGGGGTCTGTCCTGTGCATTACGGGATGTTTTGTAGCATCTCTGGCCTCTGCCCACGATACCAGCATTACCTCCTTCCAGTTGTGACAAGTACAAATTCCCCCAGATGTCGCCGCAGGTCCCCTGGGGGACAGAGTCGCCCAGTTGAGAACCACTGAAGACGCTCCCCCAGTGCAGTGCATGAGACTGAAAGGAGAGTCTGAAGGTGACGGGCTGTGTCAGTCAGCATTCTCTTCCTTTTTTGTGGTTTAACTTGTTGCAGAGTCTTCCAGGAGTGATCCATAATTGTGCCAATCACTCTTTTTTTCGGGGGGAGAGGGGACGGGGACAGAGTCTCACTGTGTCAACCAGGCTGGAGTGCGATGGCGTGATCTCAGCTCACTGCATCTCTGCCTCTTGGGTTCAAGCGATTCTCCTGCCTCAGCCTCCTGAGTAGCTGGGATTACAGGCACGTGCCACCACGCTTGGCTAATTTTTGTATTTTTAGTAGAGACAGGGTTTCACCATATTGGCCAGGCTGGTCTGGAACTCCTGACCTCAGGTGATCTGCCCGTCTCGGCGTCCCAAAGTGCTGAGATTCCAGGCCTGAGCCACTGCGCCCGGTTGCAATCACTGTCAATCCTGTGCCGCCTCTTTCCGCCATGCCTCTGGTGTGCAGCCTGCTTTGAACCTAGAAAAGATGAATTGTGCCTTAGAGAGGGGCAGCTTTCAGTGTGAGAGCCCTCACAGACCCAGAGGAACAGACACTGTCATGCGCTAGCACTCGGCGTCCCCAAGGGCAGTGACTGCTGTGATTCCCCTGTCTCTGAGCCCCCTTCCGCCTTTGTGTGCACGGCACAGCCTGTGCACCCGGATTCTCGGCTGTGCATCTGACCTGCGACCCTGTGTTATGTTTAGGTGGCCCTGGTACAGTGGACCGAAAGTGTGGGCTTAACCCTGGTGGGCCGAGACCAGTCTTCCATGCAGCTGAGGACCCCTGGCGACCAGATCCTGAACTTCACCATCCTGCAGATCTTCCCTTTCACCTACGAAAGCAAACGTATGGGCATCATCGTGCGGGTGAGTCATTTTTATTCCTGGCTTAAAGTGGTTAAGAACCCCAGGTGTGCTGCATGTGTCCTTGTGGGTTGACATTCTTTCTTTCTTTTTTTTTTTTTTGAGACGGAGTCTCGCTCTGTCACCCAGGCTGGGGTGCAGTGGCCGGATCTCAGCTCACTGCAAGCTCCGCCTCCCGGGTTTACGCCATTCTCCGGCCTCAGCCTCCCAAGTAGCTGGGACTACAGGCGCCCGCCACCTCGCCCGGCTAGTTTTTTGTATTTCTTAATAGAGACGGGGTTTCACCGTGTTAGCCAGGATGGTCTCGATCTCCTGACCTCGTGATCCGCCCGTCTCGGCCTCCCAAAGTGCTGGGATTACAGGCTTGAGCCACTGCGCCCGGCCGGGTTGACATTCTTTCTAACCCTCTTTACTGTGGTATCTGTCACCCAGACTAACCAGGGAATATCATTCCCTAAGCAGAAGGGAAATGAGTTCATTGATTGGACACACCCGGTGACTCTGATCAGCTTATGGTGTCCGTGGTTCCGGAGTGAAAGTTAAAGAGAACATCCATTGGGGATTTCTTGGTAGTACATCGCTCATTCTCTTTTGTTTAATATTAAATATGGATTTTTTTATTGAGGTGAAATTCACATAATATCATTTTAAAGTGAAAAATTCAGTGGCATTTTGTCCATTAACAGTGTTGCTCAGCCACCACTTCCCTCATGTTTCAAAACATTTTCATCACTCCAAAAGAATACCTTGTGGCCGGGCGCGTTAAAAAATTTTGCCAGTCTGAAGAGTCTGATTTGATTTGATATGTTGTTTTTCTATTTGTTCTTTTAAAATGTTTTAATTTTTAAATTCTTATTAAAAGAATTTATTCATAAGAATCCTCCCACCTTAGCCTCCCGAGTAGCTAGGACTACAGGCTTGCAAAACCATGGCTGACTCATGTTTTAATAGATAACAGGGTTTCACTGTGTTGCTCAGGCTGGTCTCAAACTCCTGGCCTCAAGTGATTCTCCTGCCTGGGACTCCCAAAGTGCTGGAATTACGGGTGCGAGCCACTGTGCCCATCCCTCTATTTTCTCTCTTTACCCATGGAGACCACACTTTCCATCCTGGGGAGCATGGAAAATCTGGTATTCATATGCCACTTGGTCTGGTGGTTCTGAAGCCTGCATGATCATCTGATTTTTCCAAGGGAACTTTAAAAATACAAATTACTTGGTTCAATCCCACACCTATTTTGGAAGGGGGTGGTTCTTCACATTATTTAGCTTGGTTGGAGAAAACTCTGCTTCAAATCTTAAGAATCTTTGGAATAAGGCTCTTTCATCTTTTCTGGACTTTTTTCTTTTCTTTTTTTTTTTTTCTTGACAAATGGGAATCCTCTCCACCCTGATCTACCTAAGTGTTTCATGCCTCATGGAGGAAAGAGATCCTTGCACATGCATTTTCATAGCAGCACAATTTGCAATTGCAAAAATACAGAACCAGCCCAAATACCCATCAGTCAACAAGTGAATAAACTGTGAGATATATATATATACACACACATATATATCTGTGTATATATATATCATATATATGTATATGAATATGATGAAATGCTACTCTGCCATAAAAAGGAATGAATTAGTGGCATTCGCAGCAAACTGGATAATATCTAAGTGAAGTAACTCAGGAGTGGAAAGCCAAATGTCATATGTTCTCACTTATAAGAGGGAGCTAAGTTATGAGGATGCAAAGGCATAAGAATAATACGATGGACTTGGGAAGTCAGGGGGGCTGAAAGGGTGGGAGGAAGGTAAGTGATAAAAAACTACAAGTTGGGTTCAGTATATACTGCTCAGGTGATGGGTGCATGAAAATCTCACATATCATCATTTAAAAACTTATATAACCAAACACCATGCGTTCCCCAAAAACCTATGGAAATAAAAAAAAAAATCGAGTGCATTAGGAGAGGTAGAAATTGGTAACGTAGATTGTTGGGCACGTGGCCCTGCCCCCTGCCTGCTGGTGGAGTATTTTCAGTTAAGGCTTGGCTTGTCAACTTCTCCTTCAGCCTTACAGGTTCCACCTCTTATAGCATCTCCTCCTTCTTCCATAGCATTCGTCACACTGAAATTCTTGATTTCCTGTGGATTTGCTTGTCACTACCTGTCTTTTCTCCCTGCGGGTGAGAACAGGGGCCAGGATCCTTTTGGTCCTCCCATGTCTCCGGTGCCTAGCTTTCCTGCCTGGCACACGGTAGACTCACAGTCATTGCCGAAGTGAGCAGGATTCAGCAGTGATTGCCAGTTGTCTTTTTTTTTTTTTTTTTTTAATGTTAGGGAAGTTATCAAATAAGATACTTAAAATAAAAAACTCAAATCTTTTTCTCGCCTTCCTAGCTTTTCACCACTCTTCTCCTTGATCATTTACTGTGTAGCTTTAGTGCCATGGGCACCTCTGGGGTAGTAGTAGAACTGGTAATAGCCACTAGCAGCAGTAGTAGTAAGAAGAATGACAGGAATGACAGGTAACTATTTATTTTTTGAGACACAGTTTCACTCTGTCACCCAGGCTGGAGTACAGCGGTACCATCTCAGCTCACTGCAACCTCCGCCTCCCAGGTTCAAGCAATTCTCTTGCCTCAGCCTCCCGAGTAGCTGGGATACAGGCATGCGCCACCAGGCCTGGCTAATTTTTTGTATTATTAGTAGACACGGGGTTTTGCCATGTTGGCAAGGCTTGTCTGGAACTGCTGACCTCAAGCGATCTGTCCACCTTGGCCTCCCAAAGTGTTGGGATTACCCTGCCCAGGTAACATTTAAATGGGGCTTATTGTGTGCCAGAGGCTGTTCTAAGTGATTTGCATAAAGTAACTCATTTAATACGTCACCATGTGAGGTAGGTGCCATTAGGACTGATGTTTGGCAGAGGAGAAAATTGAAGTGGAAGGAGGCTCAGAAACTGTCCCAGTTCACACAGCTGGAATTGAGGGGGCTGGGAAACCTGTCCCAGTTCACACAGCTGGAATTGGGGGGGCTGGGAAACCTATCCCAGTTCACACAGCTGGAATTGGGGGGGCTGGAACTCACTCCAGGCTGCTTGGCTTCCAGCTCCCAGCTCTCTACCCCAGGACTTAGAGGTTAGGGCTGGGGTGTGACGAGAGGGACATTGAAAAGTTCACAAAGGACCCACAGTAATGTTAGGGTAGGATATTAACTACGTGTTGCTTCGTAACAGATTACCCCACATTTAGTGGCTTAAAACAGCAATATGATAATCCCCACTTGCCTGCAGGTTCAGTTACCCATGGTCAACTATAGTCTAAAAATATGAAATGGAAAGTTCCAGAAATAATTAATAAGTTTTAAGTTGTGTGTCATTGTGAGTAGTGTGATGAATTTCATGCCATCCTACTCCATCCTCCTGGTCATGAATCATCTCTGTCTAGTGTACTCACGCCATCTACCTGCCTGCTTGCTAGACACTCAGGAACCTTCAGATTGGCTGTTATGGTATTGCAGTGCTTGTGTTCAAGCAAGCCTTATTTACTTTTATTACAGCATATTATAAGTGTTCTATTTTGTTATAAGTTATTGTCAATTTCTTACTGTGCCTAATTCATAAATTAAACTTTATCATAAGTATGTATGTGTAGGAAAAAACATAATGTATATGGGGTCAGTATTATTTATGGTCTTAGACATCCACTGGGGTCTTTCTTACAGGGAAATGCATTCCCTCACTCCAGAAAATGTATTTCCCTGGAATAAGGAAGTTTCTCCCCTCCTCTCTCCCCTCTCCCATCCCCTCCTCTCTCCCCTCTCCCATCCCCTCCTGTCTCCCCTCTCCCATCCCCTCCTCTCTCCCCTCTCCCATCCCCTCCTGTCTCCCCTCTCCCATCCCCTCCTCTCCCCTCCCCTCCCCTCTTCTCCCCTCCCCTCTCCTCCCTTCTTCCCCCCTCCTCTCCCCTCCCCTCGTTCTCTCTCCTTCTCCCCTCCCCCCTCCTTCCCTCCCTTCCTTCCTTCCTTGCTTCCTTCCTTCCTCCTCCCCTCCGTTTCTTTCCTTCTTTTCTCTCTTCTCTTCTCTTCTCTTTTTCTTTCTTTCTGTGGCATAATCACGACTCCCTGCAGCCTCAACTTCCCAGGCTCAAGCAACCTTCCTGCCTCAGCCTCCCAAGTAGCTGGGACTACAGGTGCACACCACCATGCTCTGCTAATTCTTATGATTTTGGTGAAGATGGGGTCTCACCATATTGCCCAGGCTGATCTCAAACTCCCGGGCTCAAATGATCCTCCCGTCTCGGCCTCCCAAAGTGCTGGGATTACGGGCATGAGCCACCACACCTAACTGGGGGCTCTATTTTCTATTTGCTAACTGATAGTTTCTGTGGCCAGGACAGTTTCTGTGGCAGGCTTGGCTAGGTCCTCTGGCTTAGGGTCTCTCACAGCCTGGGCTTAAGGCATCTAAGATTCTATGGTGGTAGGATCCACATACAGACGTCAGTGTTGTTGGCAGAGTTCGGCTCTGGGTGGGTTGTTGGACTGAGGGCCTTAGTTCTTTCCTGGCTGTTGGCCAGAGGCCACCCTCAGTGCCTTCCCATGTGGGCCTCCCTGTAGTCAGCTCCACATCAGCTGCCTCATCAGAGTGGGCAGGTAAGAGTGAATGAGATGGAAGCCACAGTCTTCTGTCACCCACTCTCAGAGGTGACCTCCCCTCACGTCAGCCTCATGCCGTTATCAGAAGCAAGTCACTGGGTCCAGCCCTATTCCGGCGGGGTGGCTGACGCACGGCATGAGTACCAGGAGGTGTGGGTCGTTGCGAGCCACTTTCAAGGCTTTTGGAGGAGATGGAGGTGGCACTGAGCTCTTGTGTTGAGGAACCAGAGACGCACACCATGAATGTGCTTGAAACGTCACACGTTAGGGTGATTTTTTTTTGTTTGTTTTTGAGATGGAGTTTCGTTTTTGTTGCCCAGACTGGAGTGCAATGGCATGATCTCAGCTCTCTGCAACCTCTGCTTCCTGGATTCAAGCGATTCTCCTGCCCCAGCCTCCCGAGTAGCTGGGATTACAGGCACGTGCCACCGTGCCTGGCTAATTTTGTGTTTTTAGTAGAGGTGGAGTTTCTCCATGTTGGTCAGGCTGGTCTCAAACTCTTGACCTCAGGTGATCCACCCGCCTCGGCCTCCCAAAGTGCTGGGATTACAGGAGTGAGCCACCGTGTTTGGCCCTATGTTAGGGGATTTTTATGTTCAGAGGCCAATAGGTTCTTTCAGACTCTGTAGGCCTGTGTCCTTGGCAACTCTTGGGTGGAGACGGAGCTTTCTCTCCCACACAGCTGCTGCTTTTCCCACTGGTCCACACCTGGCTGGATCCCTGGCTTCTAAACTGTATCTTGAGTGTGCATCTGATGTCAAGAACATCTGTGGTCTGGAAGCAGCAGCATAAATCCTGTGGGTGGGGTGTTTCCTGGGGAATGAGTGTCATTATCTCCTATGGAATTACTTTAATTTTGTTCCAGCCTGAATTTTGTCAAGATCTAGGGCCGTGGGCTCTGCTAAGGTCATTTGAAGGTTGACTCATCATTGAACAGTCCCTAATATCAGCCATTCTAGAATAACTGAATGGCTTATGCCACTCTTCATCTAGTTATGAAGGACGTGTTACATTTTTTTGAGATGTGGCTCATGTGTCTTCCAGCAGGAAGAACAGGGACTCTGTGCTTGAGAGTCTGTGATGCTGTCAGATGGGCAAATCTATTTTCGATTTAACCTGGCATGCCCCCCTTCCCAGGTTATTGAAAAACATTCACAGTTAAGGCATTTAGAACAAAAAATTACAGGTAAAGAGGGGGATCAAAACTGCCCGCCTGCCTGCCCTCCCTCCCTCCCTCCCTCTCTCTCTCCCTCCCTCCCTCTCTCCCTCCCTCCCTCCCTCCCTCCCTCCCTCCCTCCCTTCCTTCCTTCCTTCCTTCCTTCCTTCCTTCCTTCCTTCCTCTTTCTGTCTCTCCCTCTCCCTCTTTCCCTTTTCTTTTCTTTTTTCCTTTCCTTCCCTTCCCCTTCCCCTTTCCCTTTTCTTTCTTTCCTTCCTTCCTTCTCTCTTTCTTTCTTTCTTTCTCTCTTTCCTTCTCTTTCCTTCCTTCCTTCTTTCTTTCCACCTTTCTTTCCTTCCTTCTTTCCACCTTTCTTTCCTTCTTTTTCTTTCTTTCTTTCTTTCTTTCTTTTTCTTTCTTTTTTCTTTCTTTCTTTCTTTCTTTCTTTCTTTCTTTCTTTCTTTCTTTCTTTCTTTCTTTCTTTCTCCTTCCTTCCTTCCTTCTTTCCTTCCTTCCTTCCTTCTTTCCTTCCTTCCTTCCTCTTTCTCTTTCTCTTTCTTTTTCTTTCTTTCTTTCTTTCTTTCTTTCTTTCTTTCTTTCTTTCTTTCTTTCTTTCTTTCTTTTTTTCTCTCTTTCTTTCTTCCTTCCTTCCTTCCTTCCTTCCTTCCTTCTTTCTTTCTTTTCTTTTCTTTTCTTTTCTTTTCTTTTCTTTCTTTTTCTCCCTCCCTTTTTTTCTTCTCTCTTCCTCGAGACAGAGTCTCACTGTTACCTAGGCTGGAGTGCAGTGGTATGAACATGACTCATTGCAGCCTTGACCTCCTAGACTCAAGGGATCCTCCTGCCTCTGCCTCTTAAGTAGCTGGGACTGCAGGTATGCACTGCCATGCCCAGCTCATGTTTACATTTTTTTGTAGAGCCAAAGTCTCTCTGTGTTGCACAGACTGGTCTCAAACTTCTGGCCTCAAGCAATCCTCCGGCTTCAGCCTCCCTAAGTACTGGGATTACAGGCATGAGCCACCGTGCCTGACCAATTCATCTCCATTTTCACCCCCCAAAAGACCTTTTACCTTTTCCTTTCAGTCTCTTTTCTAAGCATATCCGAGTGTAAATATCCACACACATTTTGATAAAATTGGCGCAGAACTCCATAGAAGGCTTCCTAAACTTCCTCCCTCATTGAACTATGTATACAATGAGAATTTTCTCCTATTATTAAAATCTGATTTTAATGATTTTTAATGCATATGTAATGTTCTGTTGAAAGAATATGCCACTATTTCATTCATTAACTTATTTTTTGGCTGCTTAGGCTGTGTCTCATTTCAGTTGTTTTTTTTTTGAGACGGAGTCTCACTCTGTCATCCAGCCTGGAGTGCAGTGGCGCAATCTTGGCTCACTGCAACCTCTGCCTCCTGTGTTCAAGTGATTCTCCTGCCTCAGCCTCCTGAGTAGCTGGGATTACAGTTGCGCGCCACCACCCCTGGCTGATTTTTGCATTTTTTAGTAGAGACGGGGTTTCACCATGTTGGGCAGGCTGCTCTCGAACTCCTGACCTCAGGTAGATCCACCAGCCTCGGCCTTCCAAAGTGCTGGAATTGCAGGTGTGAGCCACTGCGCCTAGCCTGTTTCTCAGTTTTGACTACTAAAAATAGTGCTGTGAATGTCCATCTTGGTGAGGTTGTCTTTAATGAAATAAGTATTATTTTGCTATTTTTTCTCATTTTCTGACCTGTCTCTTTATCTTTGGTTGGGTGGGTAGAACTGGGCCTCTGGGGCTTTTGGACTAGTTCTCCCCTTGGCACAAACCTCACCACACTCCTCTAATGTGGTGATTCTCATCCTGGGGGCATTCGAGAGTGTCTGGCAGCATTTGTGGTTGTCACAACCAGAGGCTGGGAGTGCTGCTGGCATCTCATAGGTTGAGAGCAGGGATGCCGCCCAGCATCCTGCAATGCACAGGGCAGCCCCCACCATGAGGAAGGGCCTGAGAAACCCTATTGTGATGTGTTCATATAACCCAAATGCTGTATGCAAATGACTGTCCAAGTACATGGTGTGAGGAAGTTTTAGTTCAGTTATAAAACTTCTCCTAGGCTTGGCACGGTGGCTCTTGCCTGTAATACTTTGGGAGGCCAAGGCAGGAGGATCACTTGAGCCCAGGAGTTTCCGTCCAGCCTGGGCATCATTGCAAAAAGCAAAACAATTAGCTGGGCATGGTGGTGCATGCCTGTAGTCCCAGCTGCTGGAAAGTTGAGGTCAGGAGGTCCAGGTTGAGGTCACTTGAGTCCAGGAGGTTGAGGAGGTAGTGAGCCATGATTGTGCTGTTGCACTCTAGCCTGGGCAACACAGCAAGACCTTGTCTCAAAAAAATAAAAAGAAAAAAATAAGAATAAGAAAAAAAAAGAAAACTTCTCTCAACTTGGTTTAGTGACTGTGGACAGCCCCAATTTGGGTCTCCCCGGTCTCTTTTTAAAACACATGTGAGCACACGCACAGTGCAAGATGGCACCTTCTTGCACCCACAAAACAAGGCCATTTCCTTGTGTGAATCTTTGTCTCTTAAGAAATCAGGCAAGGTTGGAGAAGGACTCGTGTGCTGTCTTTTTGCAGGAAGGTTGTGTCCCTGTTTTGTTTTCGTGGCGTACAAGATGTTCCGATGCCTTCTCCTCCTTCCCACGTGGAGCCACGGGTTTGGATCGTGGCTGTAGATCATCATAGCACTGTCACTGCTGGACTAAGAGAGGCCTTTGAGCAGGTGCCAGATGCCGACCACAGTGGGAAAAGATGAGGCCCCCAAACAATGCCACACAGCCGGCCGATCTCTGTAAATTTATGGCGTAATCTTGCCATAATATGAGAACGAAGTAAACTTGTGATGAACTCCGTGGGAGGAAGTGACTCATAGGAGGAGATCGTCGATGCGGTATTTATATTGGACAGAACTTCTGAACTCGCTCGAGCCCTTTTCATAGTGAGGAAGCTGGGCTGGGAGCATCATTTCCTACAGCCATGTTGTTGAGCACCCTTTGGTTGTGGGGGGGAAGGAAAAAATAAAAACTCTGATGCTTTAATGTGCAGACCCCACAGCTCTCTTTGGCCTGCGTCAAGAGCAGGCATAGCTGCAGTCTGTCAAAGATAAAGTGTGCAGTTGAATGCTTTACAACGCGGGTGCCTGTCTTGGCCTGGGGGTGCTTTTATGAGTCAGCATGTTGTTCTAAAAGATTGTCGGTGATTAAGGGGCATCTGAAAGTTATAATAAAAGAGGAAACTCTACCACTAATCTGATTTTGGGTATTTCTGTTCCATGAAAGGGCTGTATAGGCAAAGTGGCCCCCGAAGGAGCCCAAAACCAAAGAACAAGGCAGACAAATCCAGTTTGTTGTTAAAGGGTGTTTTATTGGGGAAACTTACAGATAGAAGCGTGGTTTTTGGGGGACCTGAACAGACAGAAGTGTAGTTTTGGGTGGCAGCAAAACGGGTGCATCTCCACACTGTTACTCCTTAGACCCAGGGCTTATACCACAGGGAAAGAGTCCGTGTGCCCCAGCAGGACAATTGCAGGCACCTTCCAGGAGAGGCAAGAAGGCTGTGTGTGTCATCACCTGTAATTTGTGTGATAACATCAAGGTTGACATGTTCTTACGTGAAGGACGGTGAATTAAGTAGGAATCGGGGGTGTTCACAGGACTGGGCTAATCAGAAGGCAGCATGGCGCCTTTGCATCTGAGATGCAGTCACTTTTTTTTTGAGATGGAGTTTCACTCTTGTTGCCCAGGTTGGAGTGCAATGGTGCAATCTCAGCTCACTGCAACCTCCGCCTCCCAGGTTTAAGTGATTCTCCAGCCTTGCCTCCTGAGTAGCTGGGATTACAGGCATGCACCACCACGCCCAGCTAATTTTGTATTTTTAGTAGAGACAGGGTCTCACCATGTTGGCTAGGCTGGTCTCGAACTCCTGACCTCAGGTGATCCACCCACCTGAGCCTCCCAAAGTGCTGGGATTACAGGTGTGAGCCACCACACCCGGCTTGAGATGCAGTCACTTTTGTCTCCATGGTTCCATGTTCAGTGAAGACTTTACGGGCATTTATTCTGGGCTTCCTGGAGTAGCAAAATTTAGGCACAAGGTATTGATGGCCATGCTGAATTTTCCTGCCTGTCTTTGCTGCCTCCCACCTCCCAGCGACGCAAATCATTGGGGGGAAATGGGGGAAGGATCTGTGGCTGTGCCATCGTTCCTCAAAGCCAGGACTTCTCAGTCTCAGCACTGTTGACTTTTAGGGTTGGAGGAATTCCTGGTGGTGGTTGGGGGCGTCCTGTGTGATGCAGGAGGGTGAGCAGCGCCCCGACCTCCACCCGTCAGATGCTAGTAGGACATCGCCTGCGTTGACACCTAGAGTGTCTCCAGACATTGCCACATGTCTTCTGGAGGGCCACATTGCCCTGTTGAGAGTACTGGGCTGAGCCTTGCTGTCTATGTACAGTATGGCTGGGGGACTTGGGAAGTCACTCTCATCCCAGCAGCAGTTATACCACTGAGGGGCCCTTTTTGTGCATCATTCTCTGTGCTACATGCTTGATTTCTGTTTTACAGATGAGAGAACTGAGGTTTAGGGAAGAGGAGTAGCTTGTCCAGCTGCGCACAACTAGGAACTGGTACTTGGCCCAAGCATTTGATGCCTGTGCCATGGTGCTACCCACTACCCAGAAAATCTGGTCAGGGTGAACTGAAACTCTGGGTAATTGGATCTCTAGGCAGGTCCTCAGACTTAGGGATCTGGAATTATTCTCAGCTGAGACAGCCAGTTTGCCCCCAGGAGACGTTTGCTAAAGTCTGGAGACATTCTGGTTGTCACCATGGAGAGTATGACTGGCATCTGGTGCGTAGGGGCCAGGGCTGCTGCTCAACATTGTACAGTGCACAGGAGGGGCCCCGCAGAGCAAAGACTTAATCCCGCCCCAAATGTGTACAGTGACGAGGTTGAGACTCCCTGTTCTAGTCCTTATCTTCCCTGTTCTTTTGGTGGACCACAGTTTGATGATATCTGCAGTTCCAAGTGTAAATCTAAAATCATAGCATGCGAGTTTATTCCAGTTGAAATAGTAATAACTTTCAAAACAAAGGTCTTAAATCCATTTGATCTTGCTTTCATCATTGAATAATCTTCCAAATGCTTCGAGTTTTCCTTTTACTTTCTGTAGCCTTTGCCCCTAAATGAAGCCCCTTCTTGCTTTTCATCTTCAGCCAAGTGAAAAAGCATTGGTGTCTGTTAAGTGCACTTTCTATACCGTCTGTCATGGGAAGCAGGTTTGCAGCCGAAAGAGGGTGTTCCTTTCAGTTTCTCATTCCTTCCGGCCTCCCTCTCTAGGATGAATCAACTGGAGAAATTACGTTTTACATGAAGGGAGCAGATGTGGTCATGGCTGGCATTGTGCAGTATAACGACTGGTTGGAGGAAGAGGTAAGTGTGATGCAGGAAGTTAAACCAGGCCTTGGAAGCACGTTCTGCAGAGGCAGCCCCTTGCGTGGTAAGGTGGGTCTCTGTATTTGTTATTGGTGGCTGTGTAACAAACCACCCTGAAATGTAGCTGTTTAAAGCAGCACCCAATTGATATATAATGGTTTCTGTCGGTCAGGGATCCTGGTGTGGCTGAACTGCATCCTCTGCTTCAGGGCCTCCCACTGGCTGTAATTCAGATGTTGGCTGGGGCTGTGGTCTCATCTCAAGACTTGACTGGGGTAGGATCCACTTGTGAGCAAGCTCAGTGCTTATGGGCTGCATTCAGCTCCTTTTGGACTGTTGAACTAAGGGTCTCGGTTCTTGCTGACTGTTGGCCAGAGGCTGCCCTCTATCCTTGCAGGTGGGCCTCTCCCATAGGGCCACTCACAGACTGGCAACTGGCTTCATCAAAGAGAGCAGGTGAGGGAACAAGAGAGGGCAAACAAGATGGAAGTCACTGTCTTTACTAACCTGATCTCAGATGTGACATCCCCTCACTCTCGCCCATCCTGTTTGTTAGGGACAAGTCACTAGGGCCAGCACACACTCAAAGGATGGGCAATTATAACAGAATGTGAGTTCCAGGAGATGGGGTCTGTGAGGGCCCCATCAGGGGCTGCCCAACCTGGTTTGTGACATGGACAGTTGGCCAGCAGCAGGGGGGAAACAGTGCTCAGGCTTTTCGGGCCACTTTTGTCCCATCTCTTAGCTCTAGGTGGGGAATTTACATTTTGCATTAGATTCTCAGCTTGAGGGTTGCAAACTCAAACGTCTCCAGGGGCCTGGCAGTGAATGCAAATGAACAAGCAGGTTGTGGTTTTGAGCAGAGTTGCACGTGGCGGGTAAAACGTGCTGAAGTGTTCTTCACTTGACACCTCCGCGTCCTGGGAACACGCGGAGGCCACCGCTCCTCAGCCATCATTGATCGTGGTGATTTGGGAAAATGGTTTTGTCAGATGCTCAGTTTTTCCACCCATTCAGCAATCCAGATTAGTGTGTGAGACCATAGAACGTTGACTCTGGAAACATACATGTGCTAGTCAAAGACAATCTGTGTGTGGGCCGTGTTTGGCCCACCGGCTGCCTCTCTGCAACCTCCCCTGTAGAAGGTTTGGTCCAGGGAGGATTGCTGTAGGGGAAAGCAACTTTCTGATTTGCCCTTTTCCCTGTCCCTGTGGGAGGGGCACGTCCACTTGGGCAGTGGTTCCTCACTGCAACCTCCTCCTCCCAGTGAAGTCAGGAGCTCTCGGCACCACTCCCACTCTGACCGTGGTCTGTTTTTCAGTGTGGCAACATGGCCCGAGAAGGGCTGCGGGTGCTTGTGGTGGCAAAGAAGTCTCTCGCGGAGGAGCAGTATCAGGACTTCGAAGTAAGTTGTTTTGGAACCTTTCCATTGCCTTTGTAGCCATGCCTGCCTCCCAGTCACTCCTTCCACCATCCCTCATTCTGTGCGCGCCATTCTGATGTCGTTGCTGGGCACACCGGGTTCACTGTTGTTGCAGGGCCTTTGTACTTGCTGTTCTGTCTGCCTGGAACTCTCTTCACCCACAGAGCCCCATGGCCCATTCCCTTGCTTCTTTTGGGTCTCAGTTCAAAAGCCATGTCCTCCAAGAAGTCTTGCTGGACCACCTGTGTAAGGCTCCTTCTCACTTTCTTTTTTTTTTTTTTTTTTGAGACGGAGTCTCGCTCTGTCGCCCAGGCTGGAGTGCAGTGGCGTGATCTTGGCTCACTGCAAGCTCCACCTCCCGGGTTCACGCCATTCTCCTGCCTCAGCCTCCCGAGTAGCTGGGACTACAGGCGCCCGCCACCTCGCCCGGCTAATTTTTGTATTTTTTGTAGAGACGGGGTTTCACCGTGTTAGCCAGGATGGTCTTGATCTCCTGACCTCGTGATCTGCCCGTCTCGGCCTCCCAAAGTGCTGGGATTACAGGCTTGAGCCACCGCGCCCGGCCTGAGCCCTAATTTCTTTTCTCTTTTTTTTTGCACATTTATTTTGAGACGGGGGTCTTGCTATGCTGCCCAGGCTGGTCTCAAACTCCTGGCCTCAAGCCATCCTCCTGCCTCAACCTCCTTGTAGCTGGGATTACAAGTGTGAGCTACCGCACCTGGTTCGGCTCCCTAATTTCTTTTTCTTTCTTTCCTTTTTTTTTTTGTTTTTGAGACAGAGTTTTACTCTTGTTGCCCAAACTGTAGTACCAATGGCACAATCTCTGCTCACTGCAACCTCTGCCTCCCGGGTTCAAGCGATTCTCGTCCCTCAACCCCCCAAGTAGTTGGGATTACAGACATGTGCTACCACGCCTGGCTGATTTTTGTATTTTTAGTAGAAACAGGGTTTTGCCATGTTGGCCAGGCTGATCTCAAACTCCTGACCCCAGGTGATCTGCCCACCTTGGCCTTCCAGAGTGCTGGGATTACAGGCGTGAGCCACCACACCCGACCTCCCTAATTTCTTTAAGCTGTAAAAATGTTGGGGTTGAACCAGATTATTGACTTATTTATTGTCATCCCATCCCATAGATTGTGTGTTTCCTGAGGGGAAGGTCCTTGTCTTGTTCACTGTGTGTCTCTGGTGCCTGGCCTAAAGCCAGCGGGCAGGAATGCAAGGGAGGGAGGCGGGAAATGCTTCCTGGGGCCCTGCCCTGCTCCACACGGAGAAACTGCCTGGATCTCTCTAATGTATTTGAGTTCTTTGTAAGCCATTATTTAACAAGCGTTCTAGCCCTGATAAATGCTACCTGCCTTTTAATTTTAAAAGCATGTGCTTTGAGCAGGCCCGTTAGGAGATGACTGGTTTTCCTCCAGGTTTTTGCTAACATGATAAAGACAAGAAGCGGAAGTTTGGGTTGATGGTCTTCAGAAACTCGACTTGGTCTTTAGAAAACCTGGTGACTCACAGTTTGGTTTACAAAGTGCATATTGTGTATGGGAGAACTTACTGTTTTTTTGAGCTCTTGGCTGTGCCCGTCCCTGAGACAATCCAGTGAGGTTGGTGCTGTTATTGCCATTTCGTGGCCATGGCTCAGAGAGGTTAAGTGACTTGCTGGAAGTCTCCCAGCAGGTAAGTGTAGTGTGTAGGGTGGGCCTCAGGTCTGTGCAGTGTCTACATGGAGGACTTGTGAGGAAGCCGGAAGCCTGTGTCACCCCAGTGGGGTGCAGCTCACCTGCTGGGGTCCCCACCTTGTGTGGCGGGGATCGGGTGCGGCCCTTGCACTCTTGGCACTGGCCAGTCAGCCTGGCCTCTCCTCGCCCTAAGCAGTGACTGCATCTGCCGATGTGTCCCAGGCCCGCTACGTCCAGGCCAAGCTGAGTGTGCACGACCGCTCCCTCAAAGTGGCCACGGTGATCGAAAGCCTGGAGATGGAGATGGAACTACTGTGTCTGACGGGCGTGGAGGACCAGCTGCAGGCAGACGTGCGACCCACACTGGAGACCCTGAGGAACGCTGGCATCAAGGTAGGGTGGGCTGGCCGCAGGGAAGGGCACTCCGGAGCGATGCCAGTTATCCCTTAGCAGTGCAGAGAGATCAGAGAGGGAAAGGGCGGGAGGAGCAGCAGAGGAGACCAGGAGTGCCTTATCTGCAATGGGCCACAGCCACTGTTTCTGCTCCTCCAACCCTGATTTTTTTTTTTTTTTTTTTTTGAGACGGAGTCTTGCTCTGTCGCCCAGGCTGGAGTGCAGTGGCACGATCTTGGTTAACTGCAACCTCCGCTTCCTGGATTCAAGCAATTCTTGTGCCTCAGCCTCCCTAGTAGCTGGGATTAGAGGCATGTACCACCACGCCTGGCTAATTTTTATATTTTTGTAGATAGAGGGTTTCACCATGTTGGCCAGGCTGGTCTTGAACTCCTGACCTCCGGTGATCTGTCCATCTCGGCCCCCGAAGTGCTAGGATTACAGGTGTGAGCCACTGTGCCTGGCCCTCCAGCCCTGATTTTGGAAGGCGTCTTGTATAGCGTTTGCCTTTACTGTACCGATGACTCCCCTGACTCTACTGGGCTCCCTGGTGCTCAGGGCCGAGCGGCGTCTGGTGTGCACGGCTGCTGATTAAATTCCAGTTGAGTGGCAGCATGCCAGTCTGTCTGCTGTGTGGCCGAGTGAGTGAGTGACCACCCAGCAGAGTGACCACCAGTGCCATCACACTGTCCTATTAGCATTTTGCACTCTACCGTTTGGGGCCAAAAAAAAAAAAAATACTAGGAGTTGAATCTGGAGAGGCCAGCAGAGGGCGCGTGAGGACCTGGTCCTCAGTGGACCAAGGGAGGTGTAAACAAACAAACTTTTTGGCCTGGAGCTCCTGGAAACGTGTGCCTGCCACCGGCCTCCACTCAGAAGTGGCTCTCTGCTGCATCCTGGGGCCTGTCCTTTCAGCAGGGCCTTGGGAGGAGGACAGGTTAGACGTCTGGCAACATTTGGGCCCACTGGGGACTCCCACCCCTGCGTGGCCTGTTTCCTTGTAAACACAATTCTGTCGCGTGCATTCGGCTCACAGGCCTGGTTCGTCATAAGGAAATCACCAACGGGACCTTGCTTCCGGAAGTCTGGCCCATTTCTGCTCCATTGTGGGGTCTGCAGTTGGGCCTTGGCCATTCCTAAGACTTCTGGAGTTTCCATTTTCTGCTTCCATCTTTGTCTTGGAGTTTTTCTCCTTCTCAAAACTGTGTTATCCTAGGACGAGATATTTTATTCACAGGGTGTGCATGCAACTTCTCTTTCTAGTTTTTTTACACATTTATTTTGAGACGGGGGTCTTGCTATGCTGCCCAGGCTGGTCTCAAACTCCTGGCCTCAAGCCATCCTCCTGCCTCAACCTCCTTGTAGCTGAGATTACAAGTGTGAGCTACCGCACCTGGTTCGGCTCCCTAATTTCTTTTTCTTTCTTTCCTTTTTTTTTTTTGTTTTTGAGACAGAGTTTTACTCTTGTTGCCCAAACTGTAGTACCAATGGCACAATCTCTGCTCACTGCAACCTCTGCCTCCCGGGTTCTTCTCTTTCTAGTTTCCTGTTAGATGAGAAGGGGAGGGGAGTGCCTGGGATGGGGCAGGTTGGTTGGTAATTAAAGTCTAAGATAGGACCTTGCACAGGAAATTTTCTTTTTTTTTTTCTTTTTGAGATAGAGTTTCACTCTGTCTCCCAGGTTGGAGTGTGGTGGTGTGATCTCGGCACACTGCAACTTCCACCTCCCAGGTTCAAGAGATTCTCCTGCCTCAGCCTCTCAAGTAGCTGGGATTATAGATATGTGCCACCATGCCTGGATAATTTTGTATATTTAGTAGAGGTGGGATTTCACCATGTTGGTCAGGCTGTTCTCGAACTCCTGACCTTAGGTGATTCACGTGCCTCGGCCTCCCAAAGTGCTGGGATTACAGGCTTGAGCCACCGTGCCCAGCCAGCTGCACAGGATATTTTCGACCTCAGCCCCTTGTATGGATGTAGAAACCGAGGCTGAGTGAGGCATCTCTATTCCCCAGGTTCTCACATTGGGAAGCAGCAGAGCTGGGACTGGAGCTGGGGTCTCGGGCCCTTTCTGTACCACCTTCCCATCATCCCAGCATGGGACATTAGTCACATCATGCACCTGGTCATTCTTTTCATGCCTTTCTGGAACTTGAGCTTCCTAATTCCTTCCCCAGTGTTTGTTCTCTTACATCAAACCCTGAGAACTATGACTAAACGAGGCTCACCAAAAAGAATATTGTTTTTAGGACAGGCGGGATATTGAGGGAAAACAGACCTAGCCAGGGGAGAGGGCCCAAGAGGCTCAGCCCTGAGAGGTGCCCAGTGCCTTCCCTCTGCCCGTCTCACTGCCTGGGTTCCCATCCTACCTCTCCCTTTACTTCTGTGACCCTTGGCAAATGACTGAACCTCTTAGCGCTTCCATTTCCAGCCTCCAGAAGCCGTCATGAAGGTGACAGGGAGCTCAGCGTGGGTGCTGGGCGCGTAGTGGACACTCGGGAGACGTGTGTCGTAATCTTCTTTCCTGTACTTTCCCTGCTCTCCAGATTTTCTTTGACTGGTAGCCCCAAGACTGCTCCCAGCTGGGAGCAAGGAGAACAAAAGGGTTAATGAGGTAAAATCACAGAGCAGGAAGGACATTCCATGAGGACTCTGAAGACCCGGATTCTGGGCCTGGTTAGGGCAAGAGGTAGCTGTGTGGTTTGGGGCAAGTCATCTACCCTCTCTGAACCCACAGCAGAGAAATGCAGTGTGAGCTAATACATGATGTGGGAGAACCTGACTCATTTACGGTCAGCGTTTTATAAGCTGAGTTAAACCCCAGAAGGGTCTGTCTTGCTCATCCAGCTACATAGAAAGTCCACAGCATCAAAAGTGAGTGTTTCCTTAGGACACAGAAGTGCTCCCTCACCCATGTAGCCTTTCCCTTCTTTTAGGATATTTATCACTTTAAGAAAAATCCTCAGAAGGGGAATTATGTGGTCCAAGGACTGAGCTTCATAGTACCTCCTGTAGTATGTGGCCAAACGGCCCTTTCTAGAAGCATCTGCCAGTTTTTGCCACTACCAGCAGTGGTTGCTTGGAGTCCCACAGCTCTTCAGCCAGGGCGCTTGCTGTGTTGTGTTGGGGACAGCATGAGTCGGCAGGAGGTAAACGGAACATACCAAGTTCAGCTCCATGTTCTTGGAAACTCATCTGTTGCAGATGACAGGCCAGCCTCAAAAACTAACAGACAGGACCTCTGTCATGCCATGATTTCAGGTTTGGATGCTGACAGGGGACAAGCTGGAGACAGCCACATGCACAGCGAAGAATGCGCATCTGGTGACCAGAAACCAAGACATCCACGTTTTTCGGCTGGTAAAGTGTCCTCTGTGTTAGGGCCCTGTGGGGGTGATGTTCGATTTGTCCTATAACCTCGAGTGGGCCCCTTGAGAAGGGAGGGGCAGCACGTGAGTCACCTAGGGTGGGGAGCGTCAACCACGGTTGCCTTGGGTGGGATGATTAATGACCCAGGTGCCGGCTGGAGAGTTCCTTCCAGGAGTGGTTTAGGCGCACCTCCTTCTAGTCCTGTGCTAATGCCGTGCTCTTAACCTTTTAGGGGGTCGTGGTCCCTTTGAGAAGCTGGTGAAAGTCAGGCACTCCCCCTGAAAGATGCAGATCCACTCATACACATGAAATTATGCATGGGATTCCTGGGATTTCACTGAACCCCTGAAAGTCAAGTCCTTGGATAAGAAAGAAATTCCAGGCCACAGATACTGGTCTATCTGCCCTCCTGAGGGGGGAAGCATTTAGGACCATTGAGGAGCCTTTTGAAGGAGGTGCATTGCATGGGCAAATGAGAAATCGCCTGCCCTTGTGGCAGGCATTGACCGAGGCAAGGCACACGTCAGGAACTGCTTCCAGTGAGGACTGTTCTAGGCTTTATTGCACTGGGGAGGTGGGGGGACTGGGTCCTCTTTGGGGCAGGATATAGTAATCCCACTGAAATCAGAGCCACGATGGCAAACAACTGGAGGGTCTCTAGATCTTTGGGGGTCTCCCCCTCACCCCTGCCTTTGGTCCACAGCACACAGAAGCCTAAAAAAATCCAGGGATTTTTGGAATACCATAGTGTTGTGTAGAGGCAGGTGTGGGCAGTTCTCATCATTCACAAATTCTTGGTGAATTCTCCTCCTCCCAAAATCTGTCTGTGACCTCCGAATCAGTACTCTTGATGCTTTCATGGTTATACGTAGAGTGGCTTAAATCTTTTTTTTTTTTTCTGGAGATGGGGCCTTGCTCTTATGGCCCAGGCTGGAGTGCAGTGGTGCGATCTTGGCTCACTGCAACCTCCGCCTCCCGGGTTCAAGCAATTCTCCTGCCTCAGCCTCCCAAGTAGCTGGGATTACAGGTGCCTGCCACCACACCTGGTTCATTTTTGTATTTTTAGTAGAGACGGGGTTTTACCATGCTGGCTAGGCTGGTCTCAAACCCCTGACCTCAGGTGATCCTCCCACCTCGGCCTCCCAAAGTGCTGGGATTACAGGTGTGAGCCACCACACTTGGCCTAGAGTGGCTTAAAATTTTAGCTGCCTGAGACGCACATTCCCACCTGAGGTCGAACAAGGCCATGCACTGCCTCCTTTTTTCAGCCTCGTGGTGAACAGGTGTCCTTTTTGCAGTCCATTTAAGTATGGGGTTTTTCGCATTTCTGTGCTTTTCGTTGGCAGTTTGTCATTTAAAATGGCCCCGGCACAGCGCTGCTTTGCTGGCTCATGTTCTTAAGTGCAGGAAGGCTGTTGATGTGACTTATGGAGAAAATGCATGTGCTAGATGAGCTTCCTTCAGGCATGAGTTACAGCGCTGATGACTGTGAGTTCAATGTTAATGAATCAAGGTGTCTTTAAATAGAAACACACATAAAATAAGGTTATAAATTTATGAAGATATCGTGACCAGGGGCAAAAACCTAACCCTGTATTTCCCCTAGAGGGGATGGTTTAGTATTTGCTATTTCAGTGTTCACAGTGACTTTAGAAAACGTAGCTACTATAAATAATGAGAATTGACTGTCTGTTCTAGAATTGAGGGATTGCAAACTAGTGACCTATGTGCTAGCCACCTGTTTTTCTCAACAGCAGGTATTTTGTTTTATTGGAGTGTAGACAGATCCACTCGTTTGCGTATGGTGCACGACTGCTTTTGGATTATAACGGCAGAGCTGAGTGGTTGTGATGGAGACCACGTGGTCCTCAAAGCCTACAATAGTTAACATCTGGTCCTTTACAGAAAAGTGGCCCGGGCCCTGCTAGGTGCCTGGCTCTGCATACCTGTACTATAGCATACTAGCCGCGTGCCTTTAGTCAGGCTAGCAGATGTCACCATGCTTCAGTTTCCTTAGATGCAAAATAGAGCTGTCTTCTTTTGGCACCTCATAGAGCTGTGGACTACGCACTCCACAGGGTGTGTTGTCCAATACCTGGCTTATAGTGAAAGTACAGGCTTTTTAAATTTTTTTTAAAGACGAGTCTTGCTCTGTTGCCCAGGCTGCCAGTGCAGTGACACGATCTCGGCTCACTGCAGCCTCCGCCTCCTGGGTTCAAGTGATTCTCCTGCCTCAGCCTCCCAAGTAGCTGGAATTACAGGCACCTGCCACCACGCCTGGCTAATTTTCTATTTTTAGTGGAGAGTGGGTTTCACCATGTTGGCAAGGCTGGTCTCAAACTCCTGACTTCAAGTGATCCGCTTGCCTCAGCCTCCCAAAGTGCTGGGATTACAGGCATGAGCCACTGCGCTCGGCCAGTACAGGCATTTTTAGTCCTGGGGGAATTTGTAGGTGGAGGTTGGCACATGGGCTCTCTTGGTTCCTGCAGAGTCATAACCAATAGGATTCCATTTGTTGCTGCCTCTGGTGGCAGGGGAGGGGAGGGACCCTTGGCTGGGGTGGCCGTTGTCTTCATGCCGGCTCCAGGAAGCCACTGTTTGTTTTATCATCTCCGGAGAGCAATGCCTCCTTCTCCATCCCTGTTCCCTTCCAGGTGACCAACCGCGGGGAGGCTCACCTCGAGTTGAACGCCTTCCGCAGGAAGCACGATTGCGCCCTGGTCATCTCGGGAGACTCCCTGGAGGTGAGCTTGGGGACCCCTGAGAGCCAGTCCTCCCGGCAGCCTGGGGCTTATCCGGCTTCGGCAGGGGCACTGCAGGCTGGGCAGTGACCTCCACCAATGCACCACCTTTCCCTCCACCCTGCAGGTTTGCCTCAAGTACTATGAGTACGAGTTCATGGAGCTGGCCTGCCAGTGCCCGGCCGTAGTCTGCTGCCGCTGTGCCCCCACCCAGAAGGCCCAGATCGTGCGCCTGCTTCAGGAGCGCACGGGCAAGCTCACCTGTGCCGTAGGTAGGCGCGGCTCAGGCTGTGCCGCTGGCCCTGGCCTGCCTGTGCACCAGGCTCCCTTACCCTAAGGATGTTTGGACACTGTTGCTCGTTCTTCACATTCCCCAGCCCCTTTGTTCAGGTCATGATTTTTCTTCGCCTCGCAGACTTTGGCTCTTTTTGTTACTATTTTTAATATTTCCCCTGGAGAGCAGATAAGCGTGTGCCAGGCCTCTACTCCTTTGCCAGTGGCTGAAGAGTGCAGCCTTCCAGTGGGTGGAGACCACACACTGTGGGGTTGGATCTGGGTTCAAATCTTTCCACTGGCTTTTCCCAGTGGGTGCCCCAGATGGCTTCTTTCACCCGTCTGAGCCTCCATTTGCTCGTGGTAGAATGGGAATAATAATTGTGGCTTCCTCAAATGGTGTCACGAGGACTCAAAGGGGTCACTTTTTTTTTTTTTTTGGAGACGGAGTCATGCTCTGTCGCCTAGCTGGAGTGCGGTGACACAATCTCAGCTGGTTGCAACCTCCACCTCCCGGGTTCAAGTGATTCTCCTGCCCCAGCCTCCTAAGTAGCTGGGACTACAGGCACGTGCCACCACGTGTGGCTAATTTTTGTATTTTTAGTCGAGACGGGGTTTCTCCATGTTGGCCAGGCTGGTCTCGAACTCCTGACCTCAGGTGATCTCCCCACCTTGGCCTTCCAAAGTACTGAGATTACAGTCATGGGCCACTGTGCCCAGCCTAAAAAGGATCACCTTTAAAATGTGCTTGCCACGCCGTGTGGAAAGTGTCCAATAAGAGCACAGCGAGTTGCCGCCGATGGTAATCCTGGGGTATCCCGGCCTCCGAGGAGGACAAGTGGTCATTCCTGTCCTATGTGGACACAGTCCCACTGCTGCCGCTCAGTGCCGGGACCCTCTGCAAGTCGCTGGGCTCTCTGACATTGAGCCACTCTGCCTGTGAAACAGGATCTTGGTAGTGCAAGGGGTTGGAGACATGGTATGGACAGGGCAGGCCAGGCACTCGGCGAGCGTTCCGTGACAGACGAGACTGCAGTAAAGACAAGCGTGCGTTCTTGTTTAAGGGAAGAATGAAACCTCTTTTCTCTCTGGTCTGTGGCTCGCAGGGGACGGAGGCAATGACGTCAGCATGATTCAGGAATCTGACTGCGGCGTGGGAGTGGAGGGAAAGGTGAGAGTGTTTCCCTCTGCTGGGCTCCACTTGCTGGAGTTTCTTGGTTCTTTTTCCCTCAAAGACAGAGCTTTAAGGCTTCTGGAAATTCCAGATAAAGAATGATAAGACATAAGGAACCATGTGTCACAATTACCTCATGTCACTGGGAAGATAGAGGTCTGTATTGCTACATCGTGCAGACAGATGAATGTTGGCTTTTTGTTTGCCCAGACCTAAATTTAAAAAAAAAGAGAAAGTGTTTCTAGGCCAGGCGTGGGGGCTCACGCCTGTAATCCCAGCACTTTGGGAGGCTAAGGCAAGTGGATCCCTTGAGGTCAGGAGTTTGAGGCCAGCCTGGCCAACATGGAGAAACTTTGTCTCTACTGAAAACACAAAAATTAGCTGGACATGGTGGTGGGTGCCTGTAATCACAGCAACTTGGGAGGCTGAGGTAGGAGAATTGCTTGAACCCGGGAGGCAGGGGTTGCAGTGAGCCGAGATCGTGCCATTGCACTCCAGCGTGGGCAACAGAGTGAGACTCCGTCTCAAAAAAAAAAGAAGCATTTCTCCATATCTTTAGGGTATGGTAAGTGTAATTCAGACTTCCCTGGGACACTCAGCACTGTCAGTAAAAGCCTTAGTTATCCTGCTCTGTGCTGAGCTCTTGGGCGCGCAATGGAAGAATGTCGCTTGCTTCACTTCTCACCAAAAGGCCTTGGCAGCTACAATTTTTAAAAGCTGGTGTGTTATAAAATATTATTTCTGTCTTTTTCTCCTTGCCAATTGTGCACTTGCCTCTTATAGTTTACTCAGCCCTAATTTGTGACCTCTAAATGACAAGAGGCAAGAAGATGGGTCACCGAGTTTGTTAGGACTGTGTGTGAAGGGCTGGAAGTGGTGGCTCATGCCTGTAATCCCAGCAGTTGGGGAGGCTGAGGCAGGAGGATCACTTGAGCTCAGGAGTTCAAGACCAGCCTGGCCAACATGGTGAAACCCTGTCTCTACTAAAAATACAAAAATGAGCCAGGCGTGGTGGCAGGTGCCTCTAATCCCAGCTACTCAGGAGGCTGAGGCCGGAGAATCACTTGAACTCGGGAGGTGGAGGTTGCAGTGAACTGAGATTGAGCTACTGCACTCGTGCCTGGGTGAAAGAACAAAACTCCATCTCAAAAAAAAGGAAAAGAAATGTGTGTGAAGTATCGGAGTGCCAAGGCCCGGAAGGAGCAGGAGAGATGCTCCCCTGTCCAGACTGTTGCATAACTTCATGACTTTGGCTGACCCTTACAGCTTTTTTTCCCCCCACTTTCCCACCCTTTCTGGTTCTCTGGTTCTCTGGTTCTCAGCAAGATGACGATGATTTGAAGTTGCGGAATGAAATGATTTTTGAATGAGATATATCAGAAGTCTGTATAGATTTCCTGAATACAGTTTTTAAGAAGCATGTTTGAGTTTAATGGAATTCTCTATCAGTTCTTATAAAACTTAAAGCATTTTCCCTTCTATTAAAAATCATATTCTGATTCCTTTGTTTCTTGGGATATAAAAGTAATACTGCTCACTATAAAAAATGAAAAGAATCTAAGCCAGGCTTGGTGGCTCACACCTGTAATCCCAGCACATTGGGAGGCCAAGGTGGGCATATCACTTGAGGTCAGGAGTTCAAGAGCAGCCTGGCCAACATGGTGAGACCCCATCTCTACTAAAAATACAAAAATTAGCCAGACATGGTAGTGGGTTCTTGTAATTCTAGCTACTCAGGAGACTGAGGCAGGAGAATTGCTTGAACCTGTAAGGCGGAGGTTGCAGTGAGGGAGATTGTGCCACTGCACTCTGGGTGACAGAGTGAGACTCTGTCTCAAAAAAATATATAACATAAAAAATCTAAAAGTAAAACGCGTCTTTTAGGTAACTGCATCAAATGAGTAACACTGGTTTTTCTCCCAACATTTTTTCTATGTGTATATTACTGGTTATGAGTGTGTGTATATTTGCTGTCTATACACATATCTTACACATGTATATATATATATATATATATATATATATATAAAATTTTCATGTATTTTTTTAAGTGAAAACACAGTTCATTTTGTTATGCACCTTGCTTAAATCTGTTACATCATGGATTTGTTCCTACGTGAGAGCATACAGAGCCATCACTTCTTGCTCTGACTCTACCTTTTTATTTTGAAAAATGTCAAAAGTTGAAATAGAACAATGGAAAAGTTGAAATAGAACAGTGAGCATCCATCTACCCTTCACTTTGGCCAGTTGTTACTATTTGCCACATTCTCTTTCTTTGAATCAGTAGAAAGTAAATTGCATGTAATGTTACCCCTAAATATTTCAGCTGGATCTCTTTAGAACAAGGACATTCTCCCACACAAAGAAAGTAACATCATAACCCCCCTTGCCCCGTGTAACATTGATATAATGGTACTATATAATATTCATGCTCAACCCCCTGTAACATTGATATAATGGTACTATATAATATTCATGCTCAACTCCATGTAACATTGATACAATGGACTATATAATATTCATGCTCAAATTCCCCCATCTGTCCTCTAAGTGTCTTCATAGCTTAAATAATAAAAGCTCCAGGAAAGATTGCAAATCGCATTTATTAGCATGTCCTCGTGTTTCTGATCTTCTTTGTTGTAGAACACTTTTCTCTCTTTTTTTTGTTGGAGGGTGTTTTGTTTTTCATGTCAATGGTATTTTTGAAGCTTTCAGGACAGTTGTAGAGTGTCTCATGGCACGCAGTCCTTGAGCCCGTCAGATTGATTCGGTTCCGATTCTGCTTTGGCATGAGCACTGCACAAGGGGAATTCGTGTTCTTCCTGTTAACGTCACATCCAGAGGCTCTCATCTCCTTCTGTCCCTTTAATGTTGGCTGTCACCGCCTTTTAAAATGAGAGAATTTGGCCAGGTGCAGCTGCTCATGCCTGGAATCCCAGCACTTTGAGAGGCTGAGGTGGGCAGATGGCTTGAGCTCAGGAGTTTGAGACCAACCTCGGCAACATGGAGAAACCCCATCTCTACGAAAAATAACAAAATCAGTCAGGTGTGGTGGTGCGTGTCTGTGCTCCCAGCTGCTCGGGAGGCTGAGGTGGGAGGATGGCTTGAACCTGGGAGGCAGAAGTTGCAGTAAGCCGAGATCACACCACTGCACTCCAGCCTGGGTGACAGAGTGGGACCCAGTCTCAAGAAAAAATAACAAAAAATACAAAATGGGAGAATTCCATTATGTGGTTGCACTGCAAGTTATTCCCACTTCTGTGAGTGTGCAGAGCTGTATATTCAGGAATATCCTGTCTAACATTTTTAGTAGCTCCGGGTTTTCGCCTCATGTTTAATTAGCTCGTAAGGGAACTAAATGTTTTAAAATATCTATCTTTAAATGATTCTTTGTTAGTTATGGGGTGGGCTGAACTCCCAAGGCCTAATATTAGATCCAGTTGACCTCCAAATTATGACTATATCGATTCAGAATGGTTTTTATTTAAATAAATTCCCCTTTTAAAATTAAATTTAGACTTCGACCACCAACTGCGTTTAGCTTGAAACCAAAGAATTTCTTTCTTGAAGTTCTTCAGAGATCTCCTTACAATGTCTTGCTTTTTCAATTAAAGAAAATGTATTTGCCCTGACCTCTTGTGCTTCTGACGGCGCCTCATTTTATTGGATTTTAGGAAGGAAAACAGGCTTCATTGGCTGCAGACTTCTCCATCACTCAATTTAAGCATCTTGGCCGGTTGCTTATGGTGCACGGCCGGAACAGCTACAAGCGGTCAGCCGCCCTCAGCCAGTTCGTGATTCACAGGAGCCTGTGTATCAGCACCATGCAGGTGAGTGGACCGCTGGCTTCTGTGCACATGTACATGTGGCTGTACCATGTAGGTAAGTGGACAGCTGGTCCCTCTGCACAGGTGCATATGGCTATGTGATTATCATGGGAAAAGCCTGGGAATTAGACTATGCTTTGGAGCTGTCACCCCCACCTCGCCAGTTTAAATCCCCCACCTGGCTACATTCCAGCTGATAGACCTTGAGCCAGTCCCTGAACTTCTTGGTACTCAAGATTCCTCCCCTGTTAAGCGGTGCTGGTCATTCCTGCCATGTGGTGTGGATGTGTGTGTGTTAGCAGTGGTGACGTCCAGTACCTGGCATGGGGCAAGTGGAATGTACATGAGTTATTTTAATTGTGGGTAGGTTGTTATAATTTGTTAGCTGGAGTGAAAGATGCAGAGTTAAATGCTGAATGACTATTCAGCCCCCAGATTTTCACCTTTTGCAGAGGTAAGGGCCATCAGAGAACAACCACTAAAGAAGAAGAACTTACTTTGCTTATGTGCTTCCTGTGCCCTAGGCATCAGGCTAAGTGTTCGCAATGCAGTGTCTCACATAAGCCTCACAATAGCCTGAGCCCATTTTACGGATGGGGAGGCTGAGGCTGAGTATGGATGATAAATTTTGAAGTGTCCCGCAGGGATTCAGTCAGCTCAGGCAGGTGGACCTCAAAGCCTGCAGTCACAATCTGAGTATCCTTCTTGATACACTCGTCA
The DNA here is from genome assembly GCF_037993035.2 of Macaca fascicularis. Classification (NCBI taxonomy): domain Eukaryota; kingdom Metazoa; phylum Chordata; class Mammalia; order Primates; family Cercopithecidae; genus Macaca; species Macaca fascicularis. The sequence continues at coordinate 107,714,049 of NC_088384.1, read as the reverse complement.
TGGAGGGCCTGGGACTGTGTCCACTTGCAGGGGTCAGCATGACACCTGGCGCTGAGGTTGCCTTGGCATCACGGTTCTGTCTCCCGGCAGAGCCCAGTGGGGGAACTGAGTGTCGTTATTATGATCACGAATACCCTTGGAAGTTAACATCTTGCTCCCCTCTTGCTTTTTCATAAAAGGATTCTAGAGTATATGTTTTCCCACCTTCTCTCTCACAAACTCCTTCAAAATATGTCATCATAGGACAGGCACAGTGGCTCACGCCTGTAATCCCAGCACTTTGGGAGGCCAAGGTGGGCGGATCACTTCAGGCCAGGAGTTTGAGACCAGCCTGGTCAACATGGTGAAACCCTGTCTCCACTAAAAATACAAAAATTAGCTGTATGTGGTGGCGCGCTCCTATAATCCCAGCTACTTGGGAGGCTAAGGCATGAGAATCACTTGAACCTGGGAAGTGGAGGTTGCAGTGAGCTGAGATCGCGCCACTGCACTCCCGCCTGGGCAACAGAGTGAGACTCCATCTCAAAACCAACAACAACAAAATTTGCCCTCAGTCTGTAGCAATTAAGTGTGGAGTAGAAAGGAGGCCAAAGGAGGGAAAGAAAATATTTTTGGTGTTGCAAAGCTGTTGATTGATCTTCCTTTTTGGGCATTGAGGTGAAAATGCTCCCAGTTGAATGGTGAGAATGTAGGTGCAGTAGATCCTGGAACTCACATCTCCTTCTGGCCATACCACTAGGGATCTGTGAGACCTTGAGCAAATAACTTTACCACTCTAGGCCTCAGTCTTCCCACCTGGAAAATGGGGATGATGAGACCCTCCTTGCCCTCGGACAGGGCCACTGTGAAAAACAGAGAGGTTTTTAAGACATCAGTGCTAAGGCATCCTTACCATGACTAGTAGCAGTGAAACAAGGTAATATGTAAACATCAGGTGATATTTTAATTTGTTTAATCATACTTGAAAGGCAGTGTGCCTTTCAAACACCAGGTAGTGCTGCTTTGGGTATGTGAGAATTCACCATCCACTGGCAACACCCCAGTTTTTTGGGGGTGATTTTATGTTTTAAATATCTATTGCATTTGTGAGTAGGGGAGCCTTAAAGTGACTTTCATCAAAATGATCTAAACCCAAACAGCTGCTGTGGTTCACCAGACCACATCTGTACTTTTATGTTAACTCGCCAATTGAACAGGATAATGCTGTGGTTTTAATCATTGGGAGATTAATCAGCCCCTCCTTGGACACATACACAAAAGCTGGCCGGGATGAGCTGACTTCTTCAAAAACTGGATGTTACCGTTAACATTGATGTAGAAAAAGAATTCCAGGATGAGGCATTGTTCTTTGTGCTAAAGAAAATGCCTTTAACCCCTGTCCACTGTGCTGAAAATGGCCAAGAGCAAGTCCCAGTTAGAATTGCACCAGGACGTGGGTCTGCCAGAGACCACCGTGTTTTTATTTTTCCCAAAGTGCTATCATCAAGATGAAGACTGTGTGGTTAGGATGACTCTTTTAGAGGAGGGGGCTCCTGATATTGGTTTGGAAAATAAACACCAGATTCTTGATATTTTTACAACCGTCCTTCCTATGCAGCAGCCCAGCCTGGGTGAAAAGTCACCAGAAAAGTGGCTTTTCCGGCGCAGCCAGGGCGAACCGTGACTTCCCGTGACCATGGCGCTCAGGAGCACCTGCGCTCTGAGCTCTGTGCCGAGAAAGCACGTGTTTCTCACATGCTTTCTCTCTGTGTCCATTGAAGGTGCTCTGGGGAGCTAGCCCTGGTCTGTGCTATTTCAAATTACTAGGATATCTCTGCCTTGCTTTCTTCTTCTTTCTAAAAGCTTTCAGGCAGCGTTTGTCTCTGGCCTTCCTTCAGCTTTATACGAATAGGTAGCAGCTTGGAGACCATGTTTCCTCTGTTAGCCCATAGAGGTCCAGAGACGGAGCTAACAGAGCTTCAAGCCTGATTCTGGAAGGGTACAAGAACATGACAGAATATAGTCAGGGGTTCCTTGAGCTGTGCTCTGTGCGACCTTTCATGGCCTGGTCCCATCTTCCCCATGGGTCCTCCTCAGCCTATTCATCATTACCAGCAGCTAATATTTTCCAAAGCAGGAAGCAGACATTTCCATGAGGGTTTGTAAATATCTTCATTGCTTCTGTCTAATTGCAAAAATAATCTGTCACCATGTGTTCTTTTCAAAAATTTCCCCAAATACTGAAACATGTAATATAAGAAGTGAAGCCTTCTCTGCCATCCCAGCCCCCGTAGACACTTCAGAGGCTCTTTTTCCGTATGCGTTTCCGTATCTCCGGCAGCGCGGTTAGCAGCGTGCGTGCCTGCAGAGGTGGGGGTTCCGAGCTGTTTAGAAGTGTGCGCTCTGGGGCCACAGCTGGGCTTGAGTCCTACAGTTCACCTGCTCAGCCTCCCCTTTTGTAAAGCGTGGGTGATAGTAGAACTTGATCGTGTGGCTGCTCTGGAGATCAGCTGTGCTCACGTGCAAAGCATTCCTGGGTCCTGGAACTTAGTAAATGTTCACAATGGGCTGAGTAGACCCTGGAGCTGTAATACATCACCCTACCCGGGAGTGATTCCTGGATTTGCTGCTTAGGAGCTGTGTGGGCTTAAGCAAGCCACGTACCCTCTCTGTGCCTCGCTTTCTGCTTTGCATAATGGGGATGACGAGAATCGTACCTACTTCATAGGGTTGTTGTTGATGTTGTGAGAATGAAATGAGCAAATCCATGTAAAGTACCTTATAGCAGTGTCGGCGAGGGTGAGTGCTATGTAAGTATCAGGTGTTATTTTTATTCTGTAAAGGTAAGGGATTTTGTCATGACTTTTGGTGACATCCTCCTTTCTCCTTGGCACAGGCTGTCTTTTCCTCCGTGTTTTACTTTGCCTCCGTCCCTCTCTATCAAGGATTCCTCATCATTGGGTAAGGAAATCCTGCCAAGGAATTAATTGTTTACAAAACCTTCTTCAAATGCCACAGCAGAGAGAAGAAACATGGTGGGAAAATTCTTGGGTTCCTAAGCCACATTTGTTCCCAGCCCCAGCGAATGCAGGCCCAGCACCATGCTTTAGAACCTCCTTGAATTAACCAGGTTTTGAGCTGTTGAGCCCTTAACCAGATGGAGGAAGTGGAGTTGGAGATGTATGTGGTGTGTTCCACTTTGCCATTTATACCTGGTCTTGAAAAAATACTCCAGGGTTATCAGTTGATTGAGGAGAGCAAGGCAGAAGGTTTGCAGACTTGGTGATTTCACTGGGGTCTTAATAAAAAGGGAAGGGGGATCTGAAAAATGCCCTCCTGGCCTGAACCGAGCCCCGTGGAAGTCCTGTCCTTGGAGCTCCAAGGAGGGCCCGAGTCCATTGCCTCGGGGACGTGCAAGCAACAGAGCTTGACTGCTGTGCCACAGTGACAGAGATGGTGTCACTTGAGCCTTTGCAGCCCGCAAACCCACTCCCATTACTGACCTGGAACTTCAGGCTGATCCTTCTGACCTTTTCAGAGAATGTGCTCAGTCTCTGAATCACCCAGGTAGGTGGAGTTTGGTTACCGAGTGCCCTAGATACAGATACATGCAGCTGAGGCCACTGCTGGTTAGGAGGAGACGGAGGGCGCCGGAAGCCCAGCTGTGCTCTGGAGAGTCTCACAGAGTCCGCTCTCCGTCCTACTGTGTTGGCCGATGAGTTCAGCCTGAGAGGAGGCACTGGAATGCTGCCTGCTTCTAACTGGAATAGCGGCCTGTCTTTTGTCGGATTCTGGAAGAGTACAGGAACATAACAGAATAGAGTCAGGGGTTCCTTGAGCTGTGCTCTGTGCGACCTTCCATGGCCTGGTCCCATCTTCCCCATGGGTCCTCATTTCCTCTTCTGTCGCCCTCAGCCCCAGCCCCAGCCCCACTGGCCTTCTGGCTGTTCTTCAGACATGACAGCCATTCCCACCTCAGTGCCTTTGCACTGGTGGTTCCTTCTCCCTGGAAAGCTCATCCTCCTGGGACTGGCTTGGCTGGCCCTCACCTCTTGTGGGTGTTCACTCAAATGTTCTGTTCCTCAGCCTCTAAAATTGTGCCATCACCCCTCTACACACAGACACACACACACACCTTATTTCCTCTACCCCATTATATTTTTCTCTGTAGCACTTATCTCTAACACACATAGAGTTTACCTAATTTATTTGTTTATTGACTCACTGACCAGGATGAAAGCTCTTGAGGGCAGACATTTTTGTCCATTTTTCCTCTTAGGTTTCTGGTGCTTACAGCCAGCTCTGGAGCATAATGGACAAGCAGTAAATAGTTGTTAGAGGCATGGATGGGACTTGGGCGCCGGAGGCTGGCATAGCACGTAGCTCTGATGGCGTCGGCCAGGTCTTACCTATGGCGGTTTTCTCTCCTAGGTACTCCACAATTTACACCATGTTTCCTGTGTTTTCTCTGGTCCTGGACAAAGATGTCAAGTCGGAAGTTGCCATGCTGTATCCTGAGCTCTACAAGGATCTTCTCAAGGTTCTGTTAGCTTCTCAGTCCCTCCTTCCTCCTTCCTCCTTTCCTTTTCTCTTCCTTCCTTCCCTCCCTGCTTTTTCCCTTTTAATTTATTTCGCACAGACCCTCCATTTCTGATTTGGACACACTTGAACTGGTAGCTTTCTTACTTTTGGGGGGAAGGTGTGGGAGTTTACGTTTTTTCTTAAAGCGGTAATATATGCACTATTATAAAGAACGTGAAAGAGTACAGTAATAGATAAACTGAAAACAAGCCAACTCACGACTTCGAAAAAGCCCCTGACAGTTCTGCTTTGCAGCTGCGACTTACGTTTGCTCCCAGAGATGTTCTTGTGTACACTTCCAAAACGTGTGTGTGTGTGATGGTGTGTGAGTAGGCATGTGCATAATTTTATTTGTCTTCAAGGGTTTTTTACCCAAGGGAAGATTTATTCCCATTTAATGTTATTTTTTATTTTTATTTTTTTTGAGACTAAGTCTCTGTCACACAGACTGGAGTGTAGTGGCTCAGTCTCAGCTCACTGCAACCTCCACTTCCTGGGTTCAAGCGATTCTCCTGCTTCAGCCTCCTGAGTTGCTGGGATTATGGGCGTGCACTACCATGCCTAATTTTTGTATTTTTAGTAAAGAGGGTGTTTCACCATGTTGGCCAGGCTGGTCTCGAACTCCTAACCTCAAGTGATCCACTTGCCTCAGCCTTCCAAAGTGCTGGGATTACAGACGTGAGCCACCACGCCTGGCCAATTCTTTTTTTAAAGAACTAATTCCTCCAATGTGTTCAAATGTGTGTGAGCCACTTTTTTGATGAAGACAGATGGGTTGCCTTATCTAGTTAGCGGGAGAATAACGTGAACACTGATGCTGTGTAAGGCCCCTACGAAACCGGCTCTAACCTTTCTCTGTCTCTCATTTAGGGACGACCATTGTCCTACAAGACATTCTTAATATGGGTTTTGATTAGCATCTATCAAGGTAAGGATGAGTGGAGACACCTGTTTGTCTTGTGCTCTGGCACTGACTCAAGGGTGTCCCCTTCTTGCCTGTAGAAGAAGCAGGAAGGAGGGTGGCAGCGTGACCCAAGGGAGACACTGATCACCCTGTATAAGGACTTGAACATCAAACATGCGCAGTGGTGCTGCCCGAGAAATGAGGTAGTGAAGCCAGAGGAAGGCAGCGGACAGTAGTCAAAGCCTGTGGGGCTGCTCTACCCACGAGGCAAAAGGTGGTTGCTTTCTGGGATGTTCTGAAACCTTTTCTGAGAGTCAGATCAAGTCTTAGTTTTGGAAAAACATGTTTACTTCAGTGGCCTCCAGAGGGAGTCTCCCAGACTACAGAGGCTTTGTAAGATGACCTATTGGGATATAAGAAGAGAACAGCAAAACTTCTGTTTGTATTTATTTTTTCTAACTCTTTTACATTTACATATATATAATATATATATATATATTTATTTATATATTTTTGAGACACAGGGCAAAGCCACCGTGCCCAGAATCCTCTTTTTTTTGGTATTTCTATTTTTATGTATGTTTTGTGGTGCACATAATAGATTTTATATACTTACAAAATATATTTTATGTAATATATAGAAACAGAGTGAGACCCTGGGCGACGGAGGGTCTCACTCTGTTGCCCAGGCTGGAGTGCAGTGGAGCAGTCACGGCTCACTGTAGCCTCGACCTCCCCAGACTCAGGTGATCCCCCCACCTCAGCCTTCTGCGTCTGGGATCACAGGTGTGCACCACCACCAAATCAGTTGCCAAATCAGTTCATTTCTTCCCAATTGACTGTGAGCCAAGAGCCCCTGCAGGTCCAGCAAGATGACCTCATGCTGTGCTGTGGACCCCATCGGGTGCTGACACGGGCTTTAATTCCTATCTAGAAACCTGTTTCTAGTTCAGCATCATAGACTACAGGTGTGCACCACCACACCTGGCTAATGTTTGTAGTTTTTGTAGAGACTTGAGGTCTCACTGTGTTGCGCAGGCTGAACTCAAAACTCCTGGCCTCAAGCAGTTCTCTTGCCTCAACCTCACAAAGTGTTGGGATTACAGGCACGAACCACTGTGCCTGGAATCCTCATTCTTTTTTAGTATTTCCATTTTTATGTATGTTTTGTAGTGCATATGTTTGTGAAATGGTCCTAATATTTCTATATATCTGGACAGGTACATATATATAACTTACAAATAAACATGTATATTTGGGGTTTATTATTTTTTTTTTTTGAGAGAGAGAGTTTTGCTCTTTTGTCCAGGCTGGGGAGTGTAGTGGCATGATTTCAGCTCATTGCAGCCTCCGCCTTACGGTTTCAAGCAATTCTCCTGCCTCAGCCTCCCGAATAGCTGGTATTACAGGTGCCCACCACCGCACCCACCTAATTTTTGTATTTTTAGTAGAGACGGGGTTTCCCCATATTGGCCAGGCTGGTCTCGAACTCCTGACCTCGTGATCCACCCGTCTCGGCCTCCCAAAGTGTTGGGATTACAGGCATGAGCCACTGCGCCTGGCCGTGGGTTTTTTTTTTTTTTTTTAAATAAATTTACTGTTCATGTCACCTATTGGGGTTTATTCTTTTTTTTTTTTTTTTTTTTTGAAACAGAGTCTTGCTCTATCACCCAGGCTGGAGTGCAGTGGCACGATCTTGGCTCACTGCAACTTCCACCTCCCAGGTTCAAGCAGTTCTCGTGCCTCAGCCTCTTGAGTAGCTGGGACTATGGGCATGCACTTCCATACCCAGCTAATTTTTGTATTTTTAGTAGAGACAGGGTTTTGCCATGATGGCCAGTCTGGTCTTGAACTCCTGGCCTCAAGCGATCCACCCGCCTCAGCCTCCCAAAGTTCTGATTACAGGTGTGAGTCACCACATCATTTTATTTGTTTGTTTGTTTATTTATTTATTTATTTAATGTTTTGAGACAGGGTCTCACTCTGTCACCCAGGCTGGAGTGCAATGGTACAATCTTGGCTCACTGTAACCTCCACCTCCCAGGCTCAAGTGATCCTCCCACCTCAGCCTCCTAAGTAGCTGGGACTACAGGTGCATGCCACCACACCTGGCTAATTTTTATATTCTTTGTAAAGATGGGGTTTCACCATGTTGCCCAAGCTGGTCTCGAACTCCTGAGCTCAAGCAATCTGCCCACCTTGGCCTCCCAGTGTGGGGATTCCAGGCATGAGCTACTGCAGCTGGCCGTGGCTCCCTCATTTTAAATATTATATTTAACTTTCTATTTCTTTCATCAACTCTAGACAGTTATTCTCTCCCTCCCTGCCTTACTTCCTTTTTTCTCCCTTGTTCTCACTTTGTAGTTATAGATTATTTATCTTACAAAGTCAAAGAGGAAAAATCAGAAAACTATAGGATCAGACCTGCACAATGCACCAGTCATTAACCTCATGTAGCAAGTGATACCTTTCATGTCTAAATGAAAAACGCGGAAAGGAACCAGGTGTGAGCGAGCAGGGCACAGCTTTTGCAGGGAGGGGCGAGGGGAACACCCGTCTCTGGCGTTTGCAGGGAGCACCATCATGTACGGCGCGCTGCTGCTGTTTGAGTCGGAGTTCGTGCACATCGTGGCCATCTCCTTCACCTCGCTGATCCTCACCGAGCTGCTCATGGTGGCGCTGACCATCCAGACCTGGCACTGGCTCATGACAGTGGCCGAGCTGCTCAGCCTGGCCTGCTACATCGCCTCCCTGGTGTTCTTACACGAGTTCATCGGTAAGACCCCTGGATGCTTAAGCCCCGTCCGTCACCCCCAGTGAATCTGGCCCAGAGGTCTCACTGCCGTATGAGGGAAGGGGGCTCCCAGCGCTCGGCCGGGGCTCTTGCTCCAGCCGTCCTTCCGCTCAGCCATCCGCGTTTTCTTACAGGTGTTCCCTGGGGACAGGTGTAGTTGTGCTTCAGGGTGTGAAATTGAGGACAGGGTGTGATTGCAGTAGACAGTGTTTTTCTTTTTCTTTTTCTTTTTTTTGAGTCGGAGTCTTGCTCTGTCACCTTTTTTGGGCCACAAAACCTTTTTGTTCTCCTGAAATCTTAATCTGAAGTCCAATCTATGAAACTGATAAAAGGGGACTTGTGATGGCAAAGTGGCAGTGTTGGGAGGTGCCGAGCCCCACAACCTTGCCTGTGCAGCCCTGCCTTGCTGCTGTGTCCTGATAGAGCTCCTTAGGGACTCCATGGATCTCAGAATAAAATCTACTGCTCCGCACAGCAAACCAAGTGCTGAAGGTGCTCGCCAGTTCCGTAGACGTGGGAGTCCCTGCTGTGTGCCAGGATTATGGTGGCAGATGAGGTGGACGGGCTCTCCAGGGAGCTGCTGTTCTTGTTGGGAACACATGATAAACACACATTAATGAGTCTGTGAGCACAGGAGTATCAGATGTGATCAAAGTTACCAAGAGAAAAACGGGGTGAGGTGCTAGATGCCCAGGCAGACCCCAAATAAAAAATGTTTTGGAGGCCGGGCACGGTGGCTCACACCTGTAATCCCAGCACTTTGGGAGGCTGAGGCGGGCCAGATCACGAGGTCAGGAGTTCGAGACTGGTCTGGCCAACAATGGTGAAACCCCATCTCTACTAAAAATACAAAAATCAGCCAGGCATGGTGGCACACACCTGTAGTCCCAGCTACTTGGTTGGCTGAGGCAGGAGAATCGCCTGAACCCGGGAGGCGAAGGTTGCAGTGAGCTGAGATCGCACCACTGCCCTCCAGCCTGGGTGACAGAGTAAGACTCCATTTCTAAATAAATAAATAAAGTTATGGGAATGTAGAGATGGGGGATTGTCGGCCCATCCTAAGGCGGGGTGGCGGCAGATTTCTCTGACCTCAGTAGTGATTCTAGGTACTCTTGGGCTTGTCCAGTGTCAGCCACTGTCTCTGGATGGACAAGCCTGGTTTCATCACCCTTCCATGCTGACCTCATTTGCTTTGCCATATCAGTTAATTTCTTCCCAATTGAATGAGCCACAAGTCCCTGCAGGGCCACCCACATGACCCCATGCTGTGCTACGGACCCCATCCGGTGCTGACACAGGCTTTAATTCCTGTCTAGAAACCTGTTTCTAGTTCAGTGTCATAAACTTGGAACACGGGCACAGTTCAGATGACCCAGCATTTTCTGTGTTGTGCTGTGGATAGATTCTGAACTCTAATCTTGGTTTCCCCTGCGCAGGGCAAACTCAAGCCGCCATGGCTTTGAAACCTCAGGGCCAGGGGTCATCCTGAAAGTCTAGCTGGTGCAGCAGACAGCCCTCTTTACACCTCTTTCCTCTTCAGTAGAAGCTTTTAAGTTTCTGTCTGTGTTATTTAAACAAAAAACCCTCAGAGTGATACTGTTTCTCCTTTATCAACTGAGGGAGCAAGGCCCTGAGGCTGCTTCTCTGCTAAAGAAGCTCATGTGTGTTCAAGATTGCAGATAGACTCTCTCTGGGGGAAACTTTCAGTTATGACAACCCTCTCACGCCCCATCCTCCGTGGGAAGCCTGCAGGGGCCCGCAGTGGCCCATCCCTTGCTCCTTTGCCCCAGGCCTTCTCAGTGGGCGTGATGTGGTCCCCACCACCTGGGGAACAAACATTGGTCTTTGGTGGGGTGTGAACAAACCCTAATCCTTTAGATATAAAGGAGATGTATCTATAATATTATAAACAGATACACAGTATACCTGTGACATTAACATTTCATGGAGCTGGTTGATTAGGGAAGAAAAGAAGTCTAAAAAGCTTCCTTAAGGGGCAATAACGAGAAAAAGGCAGAGAAACTCGACCTTACCCTGGAAGCGTCTTTGATCACGGCTCTTCTGACAGCTTCCAAAGCTCCTGAAGGTTTTAGTAAAGGTAAAAGAACCATCCTCTGAAAAGCAAAGGTTTCACAGTTGCGGCACCAGTTTCTAGAAAGGATTTGTGAGCATTTACTGCACGCTCCAAGAACTAAGGGAGCATCGCTGTAAAAAGTGGAGTTTTAAAGCAGTTTCACCCTTGTCACTAGTCTCTAGACAGCGTTTTGTGAGACCTACTGTGTGCTCAAAGGCTTGGGCCTGAGGTGGTCACAGAGATGTGGCCCCTGCTCAGGAATCTCAACTTGTTTTTGATAGGGACACACCACAGAGCCGGGTCAGAGGTGTAGGAAAACCACAGGGCGGGTTGAGCCTTGGGCCTGGCACTTAGTAGGTGCTGCCTCAGTACCAGCTGCATTTCAGCATCCTGTGCTCAAAAAGTGGGGAAGGGGCTTACTCTGGCTTCTGCTATATTGAAAGCCACAAGCTGTCACTCCTCTCTTAAGAAAACTTCATAACCAGGTTTATAATCCTGCAGCAGGAAAGGCAGTACCCCTGCGCGCCCACCCCACACGTTCCATCAGAGTCCCTGAGGCTCAGCCTAAGCCTGTGTCTGACAAGCGGGTCTGAGCCCACTTTGCACCATGACCCAGATTTATCCCGTGGCTTTCTGCGACCATCACTAGAAGCAGAAGGTGCATTTGAATGTCACTTTCCGCTCGCCAGTGGCCGGGGCTTAGGAAGAAAGACTCCAACTGTTAGACAATACAAACCAAAAGCATCTCTGGGTTTTCTTCCCCTGTAATTTTCTTTCCTTCTTTTTTTTCTCTTTTTTTTTTTTTGAGACAGTGTCTTACTCTGTTGCCCAGGGTGGAGTGCAGTGGTGCAATCTTGGCTTGCTGTCATCTCGAGCTCCCCGGGCTCAAATGATCCTCCTTCCTCAGCCTCCCGAGTAGCTGGGACCATAGGCGTGCACCACCATGCCTGGCTAATTTTTGTATTTTTTGTAGAGACAGGGTTTTGCTATGTTGCCCAGGCTGGTCTCAAACTCCTGGGTTCAAGTCTTCTGCCCGCCTTGGCCTCCCAAAGTGCTGGGATTAAGGCATGAGCCACTGCATCTAGTGGCCCCCATAGTTTTCTTCTCCTGGGTGTTGAAAGTAGCATTTCACTATCAGGAAGCTACAGAAGAGAGAGCGAGGAATATCAAGCTGGCGGCACTGTGTGCTCTCAGCCACGGTACCTTCCCTTACAGTCCATGGAAGGAGAGGGCCAATGTCAGGAGGCTGTGTGTTTGTAATAGGAGATGACTTTCCCTTTGATAGCTGTGACACCTGTTTCTGGACCACACGTGCCTTCCGGAACATTCCTGCCTGCTCACTGCTGTCTTCCCGTTTGCTTGCAGATGTGTACTTCATCGCCACCTTGTCATTCTTGTGGAAAGTCTCCGTCATCACTCTGGTCAGCTGCCTCCCTCTCTATGTCCTCAAGTACCTGCGAAGACGGTTCTCTCCCCCCAGCTACTCAAAGCTCACATCGTAGGCCGTGTGCTCGCTGGAGGGGGCCCTGGTCTCGGCGCTTCCCTGATGGACAGAGCTCAAGTTCCATTTCTATTAATCGCCACCTGTGGATTTTGCAGCAATTGCTAACACGTGCAGTTTTAATGGGAAGAGGCTCTGCGCCTAAACGGAGCCCTAACGCTGCATCAACGGGAGGGAAGGTCCTGAAAGAGACCCATCTGGGCCTGTCTGAACCCCTCGTTCTTCATGTCTGAGTGAATGTGAATATGTTAAAGCTGGTGGCTCAGCTGGGAGGTTTATGTGGGTCACTGTGCGAGCTTCCTTATGACTTGAATTTTGTCGTCACGTGATAAAAGTTTCTGTGTAGCTGAAGGTTGTAGAAGGCTTGTGTTTTTTTTTTTTTTTTTTCTAACAGTCCTAATGTGTATGTATTCTTTATGTCTTTCTTGCTCTTACAAAGAGGTGTCAGGAAAATAGAAAGCTCGTGGTGTCAGTTTGGGAGGAAAAGACAATGACATTTGGTAAAAACTTATCCACACGATCACCTCCATTCGGAAATGCTCAGTATCATCTCCAGCCAGCCCTGCTTACCCAAGTTACACTGGATTCCTGGGATCGTAACCAGTAAATGAGAGGAGAGGGAGAGAGAGTGTCCTAAATCCAGTCTGTTATCCTTGATCTGATTCAGCAACCATAGTGTGTGAGTTGACTTCACCTGCCACCTCGTAAAAGACTTTCAGAGGTGTGATCCCGCTTTATTGGGACCTGGTAACAATTACAAAGCCAGTGGCTGTCTGAGAACGACCTCAGACGTTTTCAGCAGAGTTGTTTTAGCCGGAAACGTGCCACTGCATGGCCCCTAAATGTGTCGACAGTATGATAAGAGACTCAACTAATTCTTTAGACAACATGGCAGATGTGACTCAGATCCTCCAAGACCAAAGCGGAAAGGTCAGGGGGCTGGGACTCTTCTCTTCCATAGAAGCCTGTTTCCTGTTAGGAGGCACGATGGAGGATGACCCCACAAAGGCGGAGGCATCTTGCCGGCCTGCCATTCATTGGTGGCAGCTTTCAGAACAAGGAACCCCCCCGGTGGGAGGACGCCCAGGCTGCAGCTTTGGGATCTGGGATCTGTTCCACTGCCGGCAGATTTCAAGGGGAACTTGCTGAAAGGCAGCCAGTGGTAAAGATTTCTCCCCTACCAGGATGGACTACATGCGTGCATGTTTCTTATAAAGCTGTGGTTTGTTTCAGAGGAGGAGGGGGGTTTGCAGTCGCTGGCCGTGGTAGAGCAAGGCATTCTTGAGTTTTCAAGTCACTTCTTGCAGAAGCCACATATGCATGCCATAAGGGTTAAGTTGGTGGATCTTCAAGAGCCAAGTGTGGTTGAAATCTTGGATTTGCGTTTACTTCTTGATGAGTACATATCCTTCAAACCCTCCGCCTGGCGCTACTTCTGTGTGCTTCAGAGATGTGCGTTACAGCCTGGTGTCTGACGCCTACTAACTCCTGCTCTTGGAGACCTGGAGACATGAGGATCAGATAGTCCCTTGCCTTTGGAGCACTCTTGATAAGCTTTTGTATTTTGTGTTGTCCTTTTAAAACGTTCTAGAATGACTTTATGTTTTACGTTGCAGGTACTGATAAATTGGCTGTTGACACCACATCTATTTTGTCTTATGATTCTGCAGTTTTGCAGTATTTTCCCCTATCTGATTCAGCCATTTCTGCCAGAGGGAAAAGGTCAGCAGAAAAGATGTATTGAATGAATAGTTAAGGATAGGATCTTTGTCCAAAAATTTCAGAAAGATTGAGCAAATCTGATGTCTTCATTGAGTGAGTTTCTGTTTTCAAAGGTGGAGGAGAAAGTTGTGTTGGAAGTTTTTAAGCCTCTGTTTTCTTGGAAGTCAGTCTGTAACGCTGGGAAGTCGTAAGATAGTCCTGTTTAGAGTCTGCAGACCCTGAACCTGGCTCTGTAACTCTGGGAAGTCTTAAGATAGTTCTGTCAACACTTTGGAAACTCTACCTGGCTTTGCTTGGAGATTCGGGATGCTGGATCCTGCAGGCAGGGCGTGTGGGAGCCTCATCAGGAGGTTTTAGAGGTTTCCAGCAGAAGCAGAATAAAGATGGTCTCCCTGGCCTTTTCCTTCTATTCTCAATTTTGATTGAGATGCACAAGTTGACCGTTAAAGCCAACACTTAAGATACTGGTTGACATCTTCAAGGGAGAATGCTTCCAGGAGGGGCTGAAGAAGCCATAGCTGGAAGTGGAAGGTACTCGTCAGTGTTCTCCACAAACCTTTTTACTCTGTTGTCTCAGCCGCACTGGGGCGGAGGCAGTCAAGGGTGAGAAGGACCAGAACTCAAGTGCAAACTACCACGTGGTTGGCTCATCCCATCCACGGGCAGCTGGCTGACGCCATTCACTGGACGGTCCCTGAGCATCTAGGAATGCCCACACCACGCTTCTTAAACGCTGGAGACGCAAAGGCAGGAGGATTCAGTCCGGTGAGAGTACACGATCTTTACCTGCACGAATCAGACTGTAAGCCCAGCAGAGAACCCCAGGGGTGCTTGGGCACTTCTCGGAGGTTATCTTAGTTGTGGTGGGGAAGACAAAGAAATAAGCAAACAAGAAACTAGAGTTACTGTACAAGAAACTCTCCTGAGTTTGTAAACCTTAAGCATAAGGATTCAGTTGACCTTTTTCTTGGTTCATCAATCTGGAAAGAACTTACATAAAGCGCCATTGACACTCTCACCTGGGAGCTCCATGGGCCTTAAGTCTTTGACAGCCAATTTAATTTGAGGTCAGAGGGCCTCGAGGTACACAGTCAGCACTGTTTGAACACTTTTCCTGAAAGCAAAACTCACAGCTCCCTGCGCCCTCTGACAACACTAGCTATTTCTGCCAGAGTAAGAACTTCTGTTATTTTTTTTTTTTATTGTTCATATGTCTTTTGGTGATGGTTGTGTGACGGGGCAGCAGGATCTATTTGGTTTCTTTTTTTTCCACCTCCTTCCTTTTTGTCTCTTTTTTTTTTTTTCCTCTTAAGAAAATCACCAGACTAGTTTTTCCATCTTGAGTAATTTCTTATATGGGACAGTTTTGATCCTCATTTTGAAAGCATGCATGTGCACATGTGTGTTGCCTGTGGTGCCAGGTGAGACAGGTGGCACTAACTCCAGCTGCTTGGAAGGCATCCCAGGGAGCATCTTAAAGTTGGAACAAACCTCCCGTTTCCAGCCCCTGGGGCCAATAGGCCACGTGCTGGAACTAGCATTGTAAAATTTCCATCCCAGTTCCGCTCCCCTGGAGTGAAACCTTTTTTTTTTTTTTTTTTTTCGTGACAGTAAACCTTAAAAACCATTGTCTCTTTATGAACATTTCCTCAGTTTCTTCTCTGCTGAAAATGTATGCCATGCTACTTTTTAATGTATTTTGAATTTTGTGCTCATTGGAAATCGATATGCTAATGACTCCCCCAACCCCCGCCAGAATTTTCTTTTTATACTTTGTCTTGTTTTTACTGGAGTGGGCTGGGCATGCTTGCGTGCCTTTAGGGCAGCATTTTAAATCTTTGCCAAAATTGCAAATGGGACGTGTACATTCTTCTGCTCCATCCTACTTAAACACCTATCAGCTATTTTTATCTTTAACCTTTTCTGTATGTTTGAAGTGTGTGGGGTGTGTGTGCGTGTGTGTGTGTGAAAGAGCGAGAGAATATCATGTAAAGTTTTTTGAAGAATTGTTTGGTTTTCATTGCATTAAAATTCTATCACTTCCAGCTTTGTTTTCGTTTAAAAAAATATACAAAGAGCTTTGTAAATACAACAGATTTTATTTCTCCCCCCTTTTTTAATGTACAGCTTTTTTGCTGTTTATATATACTTAAAATATTCCCATGAGTTATGTCCAGTTCTTCTTGGAAAAAAATATATTATGTTTTTGAATGGAACTGCAAAGCATCCTGCAGCGTGAGCACCCCTCCACCTGGAGCTCTGACACATCTTCTCAGGCCAAAGCGGCATTACCCGTGAATCCGTCTTCTCCACCACAGCATGGTTTGAGGCACAATCTGTTAACATAGCTGGGCCCTGTCAGTGACTGTTGTGTTTGTGGGGTCAGGTGGGGGGCATGGTATTTGCAAAAAAACAAATTATGGCTAATTTATTATTTTGTTGCAGTGGGGTTAACTGTAAACTCATGTAAGAGTCCGTGATTTCCTCATTAGTTGATCTCTGTCTCTGTAATCCTCGTTGCAAATTTTCACCAGGACAGCATTTTTTGATTAGAGGGGAGCTCTGGCACAGTATGCTTTAATTTAGCAGGAACTTCCAGATGATTTAAATTCTTGATGCTGTGATGACACACATACGATCTTTCGTGTTTCTGAGCGACTCTACTTTCATTGTTTGCCAGCGCGGCTCGTTGCTGTTGCCCAATAAAGCTTGTGTACGTTCTGCCTTGGGGGATTATTCTAATTTGTACAGAAACATGAATTCTGGTGTCAAAATGAGGACTTTTTATTATAATGCTCCTATTTTCTCTTTATTTCATGGTACATGAAATGTAAAGAAAACTCTTTCCAGTTCAAAAAATTATTTTGATTTTGGCAAACACACACACACACACACACACACACACACACAAATCAATGCATGTTATTTATTATTCTGTACTATTGTCCATCCCAGACATGTCAGAATTTCAAAAGGTGATAGATATAAATGGAAAATAAGATGAAAACCATAAGCTTCATATTGTATTTCTATACACGGACCTTAATGACTCTGGAATTTTTTTTTTTTTTTTAATCAAGGGATGGAACATTTAGTAACAGTCAGTTAAGTTTTAGGCAAAAAAAAAAATTTAAGGCTGGGCGCAGTGGCTCACACCTGTAATCCCAGCTTTGGGAGACCAAGGCAGGAGGATTGCTTGAGCCTGGAGTTTGATACCAGCCTGGATAACGTGGTGAAACTCATGTACAAAAAAATACAAGAAAACGAGTTGGGTGTACTGACTGCCTTCAGCCTCTGGTCCCAGCGACTTGGGAAGCTGAGGTGGAACAATCACCTGAGCCTCGGAGGTTGAGGCTGCAGTGAGTCGTGACTGTGCCACTGCACTCCTGCCTGGGCGACAGAGCAAGACTCTGGCTAAAAAAAAAAAAAAAAAAAAGCTGTTGTGTAGGAAGTAGTTGAAATCCAGTGATTTCAATCGGGTGATTTTTTCACCTGTGCCCTGCGGAGTGCTACAGGCAAGGGATGCTGCACACCCTATGATTCACCGGTGGTCCCCACAACAGAGCCCAAAGTGTCAAAAGTGCAAATATTGAGAAACCCTGTTTTTTGTTTTTTTGGTTTTTTTTTTGAGATGAGTCTTACTCTGTTACCCAGGCTGGAGTACAGTGGTGCGATCTCGGCTCACTGCAACCTCCGCCTCCCAGGTTCAGGCAATTCTGCGTCAGCCTTTTGAGTAGCTGGGACTACAGGCGCCTGCCACCACGCCCGGCTGATTTTTGTATCTTTAGCAGACGGGGTTTCACCATGTTGGCCAGGCTAGTCCGGAACTCCCGGTCTCAGGTGATCCACCCGCCGTGGCCTCCCAAAGTGCTGGGATTACAGGCATGAGCCCCCGTGCCCAGCCAGAGAAACCCTAATTTAATCGGCACATGTCAGCTGTACCATTTGTATTTGTAAAAGGGCCCAGAGGTATAAGCTGGTATGTCTCAGGAAGCAAGTTATGCTTCCGATTACTATACCAAATACTAGACCGAATGGTATAATTAGTAGCTCTCTGCAGTGTGAGCTGCTGGTTCCCTCTTTTTGGTTCTCAATGGAAAGGGCCATCCTCAGTAAATGGACTAGAAAGATAATTGTAACTTAGTTGTGTTTTCTCATGACAGCGGCGAAAGGAAGGTATGTGCTGTGAAAGGTAGGGACCGACCATGCTTTTCCTTAAACGTGTGCTAGCCCTGCACGACCTTAGGCCTCTGCATTTGCCTGCGGTGAAATTCCGTCCATGTGCGGACGGACACTCCTCCGCCGGAGCCGCTAGGGGGAACTGGAGGACTGAAAGACATTGCTGTTTCCTGTTTTCCACAACCAGCCGGACCCCACGTGCCCAACTGCCCAGAGTTTCAAGACGGTGCTTTCATAGCTTCAGAATTTATTTCATGGCCAGAGGCCCCGTGAAAAACAGACATTTCTTTTCATCTTGTTGACCAGAATATTTTGCTGGACTTAGTTAAAAAAAAAAAAAAAAAAAAAAAAAAGGAGGGGGGAGGGTGTGAGAGATGAATATTTATTTGCTCTTGGATATTTGCATTTTTGAATAACTGGCAAGTAGGAATCTTTGCCAATTCACTGTTCAGGCTACTAAGGTTTTGAGACGAAATGTACCAACACCCCAAGTACTTTTAGTGTTTTTGTTATGAAACTTTTCAGGGTGACATGAAGCCCTGCGGTATTTGTGAGGAGGTCTATAAATGATGGATTTGCTCACCTCAAAATAGAACTGTAGTCGCTCCAAATTTTCCAGAAGTGGGAGCACAGTGACAGAATTCATTCAGGACTTGCTAATTTCCTACTTTAAATGGGTTACATAACAGAACGGGTCCCGCCTTCGCGCCTCTCAAAACTACCCATGAAGTGATGGTGAAATGTATCATTAAAAGCTAGAAATAGCTCTGCTAAACTCTGGGAAAAAGATGAGTTTTTTTTCTGATATCCCTCCCCCCACCCCCCTTTTTTCACCCAAACATTGCATAATGTTAAAAAAGTCAAATCTTTCCGTGGGATTTAATTTCATTTTCCATGTGGCTGTGGTCGGAGGGGTAACTCAAGCACTTTGGGGGCTGGTGGATTTTTGGAGGATCACGCATTCCCAGATCAGTTTGCATCCAAAGCCTTAGCCGAGAAATACACCCAATCCTGGGGTTTCTCCCCATCCTTCCTGCCCCCCTTTTGTGGATGAGTTATCTACAACATAGCATCTTTTCAGAAAGCCTGCCTTCTTGCAGGAATGCCCAAACAAAGCCACCCTCCACTTTCCATGTTGAGGTTTTGATTTTGAAATGGATTCCCCCTAAAATTTGGGGTAACTGAGTCACACGTGAAGTCATCAGCCCCACAACCTATGCTTGATACCAAGCCAGGGCTCATTTCTTAGAATTCAGCCAGCAGGTTCTGTTTGCTCACATTAAGAACTTGGTGTTCTAAGCCTGAGCTGTTTGTTTTCAAGAGATTTAAAAGAAATACATTTTTTTTTCTTTGATCAGGTCAGGTCCAGATAAGCCCAAGACGTTTTTTTAATTTTCTTTGAGAAAGATTGCAGAGTCCAGAAGAAATGGGAAAAAGTGTCGGGGAATGGGTAGGAGATGTGTGGAATATGCTGACATTTTTATTCCTTCATTGATCAAATATTTACTGAGCACTTCCTATGTGTTAGGCATATAGGGGCTGGAGGTGTGGCAGAGAACAAGACAAGCATAGTGTCTGCCCTCATAGTGATTACACTCTGTGTGTGTGTGCGTGAAAGATAATAAACAGATAAAGACTAACATCAGGTGGAGAGAAAGTTTCCTAAGATAAAGCAGCCTGAGGGTTAGGTAGAGGATGACAACCAGGTAAGAGTAAAAGTGGGGAAAGTGCTGGGAGTTCAGAGATGGGCTCACTGGATCAGAGGGCTGCAGGATGAGAAGGAGGGTGCTGTGCACCTCTGGACCCTGTAAGAGCAGAAGCTGGTAGTGAAGCCCCCCACCCATCCACATGGGCACCAGCCACACCCTCCCCCTCAATTCTCTCATGCCTTGTGGTTTATTTATATATTTTTTATATCAAGGAAATTCTGCTTTCTATTCTATTAATGGATTTGTTTTAATGTAAAAAAAGTTTTTAATGATTGGCCAATTCTATTACTTATATTCTCCCAGATCCCCAAGTAAATGGATTCTTCTTTTTTTTTTTTTTTTTTTTTTCTGAGATGGAGTCTTGCTCTGTCGCCCAGGCTGGAGTGCAGTGGCACGATCTCGGCTCACTGTAACCTCCGCCTCCCAGGTTCAAGCAATTCTGCCTCAACCTCCCGAGTAGCTGGGATTACAGGCACCTGCCACCACGCTTGGCTAATTTTGGTATTTTTAGTAGAGGCGGGGTTTCACCATGTTGGCCAGGCTGGTCTCAAACTCCTGACCTCAAGTGATCTTCCCGTCTTGGCCTCCGAAAATGCTGGAATTACAGGAATGAGGCACCGTGCCCGGCCAGTAAATGGATTCTTGAGGAGTCCTTTTGCTTTCTCCTTGGGCTGTATGTACCCTGCCCCACGAGGGGTATGTTCTCTAGTCAGGGATGCCCAGGCCAGCCCAGCATACTGGAGGGAGGTTCATTTCCAACTCTGAACAATGGCTGGGGCCACAGGACCCTGGGCAAGTTTGCGAAGTCAGAGCGTCATTCAGAGAGATCTGGGGAAGTGACATTCTGGTCACAGTGGGTGCAAAGGCCCTGGGGTAGGAAAGGCTGGGCATGTTGCAGGGGCACAGGGCTGGAGTGCTGAGACCGAGGGGTCAGGGCATGGAGGAGATGAGGTTAGGGAGATAGGGAGGGCCTGTAGACCTTGGCATTCAGACTAAGGAGTCCGATGCAGAACGAGCAAGCGTTATTGAAGTTAGCCCTCTACACTGAACCACGTCTGAGGGCTCCTTTCACTCCTTCTCTTCTACCCCGCCTCACTGACCCTTTCCCACGTGTTCTTATTTCTGCGTCAATGTCCGAGGAGGCTCAGGTGAAACCCTTTCCATTGGAACCAACCCACTCCCATGCCCAGTGGTTCTGCAACATAACCACACTAGTAAATAAAGGAGAGAAGAAGCCAGTCCTTGGATGAAGTTTCCTCTTGCTTTTCCAGCGAATAATACGAAGGGTCTCTGTTAAGCCCTGTAGCCTGGGGTGCTTTTGGCAGAGGTGCCTGTTCCTTCGAGAGTCCTGGAAAGCAGGCTGCATAAACCAACTGCCTAGAACTGGGAGGTGAGTGCGAAAAGAACAGGTAGAGAAAACTTAACTGGCTCATGTTCTTCGAAGCTGCCACATTTCCCGAATATGCCCACTTGGGTCAAATTTCGAAGACGAAGCCTTTTGCAGTCATGAACTGCGGGAGCCCAGGCTGTGTTCAAATTCCTCCTGAAGAAAGAAAGAATAACGAGAACAGGCTGTGGAAAAGAATGTAGTTAGTGTCTTAAAGATGGCCAAATATTCATTCTCATTTGTCCTTTTATATGAAACAGATTTTTAAAAAGGCAATTGGAGTAGCTAACAACATCCAGAACCCCGCTGATTCGAGAGGGGCTGGGGGTGGGGGTTTAAATTGGCCCGAACAGCTAATCAGGCCCAAAGAAAGAGGTGAGTTGATTACCTTGGAAATTGCACAGGAATTCTTCAAAGATGTGGCCAATAATTAAGAGTTTAAGATGCTACTCTTTATGCACATAACTTAGCATAATTTTATTAGGCAGCTCATCACCACCAGAATTAGTGAAAATCAGGCCAGAAAAAACTCTGAGAGCCAGGCTTATGCAGACGTGGAAGCTTTTGCTCTAAAATGGCCTGCTCACTCTTGGGGAAGACCCCAACAGAAAGCACCACCTTTCTTCTGGGCCCTGAGTGGGCTGGGAGTGGAAATGAATCAGAGCCATTTCAGGGGGCTGTGCTGAAGTTGGGGACAATGTGGCCTGGACCTAGCTGGGACGGACACAGACTTGGTTTGAACACCAGTTCCCCCACTTACTAGTGAGTGAGATGGGGCCAATTCCTTAAATTCCGAGCTTCCATTCCTTGCCTGTTTTTGGGAGCAGGAACCCCATTTGTGAGGATCAACCATGAGGCTGATGGCACTGGAGGCAGTGCAGATACAGAAACAGTAGCCGTCATTGCCACTCGAGGCTGCTGCTGCTGGAGGGAGGCCTGGTCTCCACCAAGCTCAAAAGCCCTTCGTCAGAATGGGTTTATGCTACTATTACCCACAAACACGGCAGTCACCAGGTTGGCTAGAGTTCTTAGAAGATTTCCACGTTTGGTGGCTGAAGCAATATCCAACCTTGAATCTTTTTTTTTTTTTTTTTTTTTTTTTTTTTTTTAGACAGTCTCACACTGTAGTCCAGGTGCCCAGGCTGGAGTGCAGTAGCAAGATCTTGGCCCACTCCAACCTCTGCCTCCTGGGTTTAAGCGATTCTTGTGCTTCAGCCTCCCGAGTAGGTGGAACTACAAGTATGCACCACCATATCTGGCTAATTTTTGTATTTTTAGTAGAGATGAGGTTTCACCATGTTGGCCAGGCTGGTCTCAAACTCCTGACCTCAGGTGATGCACCTGCCTTGGCCTCCCAAAGTGCTGGGATGACAGGTGTGAGCCACCGCGCCCGGCCTTGACCTTGAATCTTACTGTGCACCTTTCATGGATTTGCAAATGTGCCCAGAGTCCTGTGGCCCCAGCCGTGGTTCTTAGTTGGAGGTGAATCTGCCTCCAGTATGCTGGGCTGGCCTGGGCATCCCTGACTGGAGAATGTGCCCCTCATGGGGAAGGGTACATACAGACAAAGGAGAAGGCAAAGGGACTCCTCAAGAATCCATTTACTGGGGGATCTGGAAGGCAGAATGAAAGTCATAGAATTGGCCAATCATTAAAAACTTCTCTTTTTACAGTAAAACAAATTCACTAATGGAATAGAAAGCGGAATTTACTTGTGTTAAAAAATAGATAGCTAATGTATGTGGGGCTTAATACCTAGGTGATGGGTTGATAGGTGCAGCAAACCACCATGACACATGTTTACTTATGAAACAAACTTGCACATCCTGCACATGTATCGCAGAACTTAAAATTCAATTAAAAAAAACCACAAGGCAGGAGAGAATTGAGGGGGAGGGGGTGCTTCACTACTGGCTCTGCTCTTATAGGATCCAGAGGAGCAGCTTGAGAGGAACTGGCTTATCCTTAGCAAGTCAGGTGTCTGGTCCACGGTTAGGGCTCAGTAAACCTTTGTGACATTTGAGTTGGTTTTTAAAATAATTCTGGTAAAATATACATAGCATGCAATGTATTATTTTAAGCTTTTGTGTGTGTGTGTGTGATGGGATCTCACTCTGTTGCCCAGGCTGGAGTAAAGTGGCACAATCATAGCTCACTGTAACCTTGAACTCCTGGACTTAAGCAATCTTCCTGCCTTAGGACCCCGAGTAACTGGGACTACAGGCCCAAGCCACTGTTCCTGGCTAATTTAAAAAAAATTTTTTTTTTGTAGAGATGGGGTCTTGCTATGTTGCCTAGGCTGGTGTTGAACTCCTGACCTCAAGTGATCCTCTCGCCCTGGCCTCCTAAAGTGCTAGGATTACAGGCCGTTTCAACTATTTTTTGTTGCTTTGTTTTGGTTTTTGAGACGGAGTCTTGCTGTGTCACTCAGGCTGGAGTGTAGTGCTGCGATCCTGGCTCACTGCAACCTCCACCTCCTGGGTTCAAGTGATTCTCCTGCCTCAGCCTCCCAAGTAGCTGGGACTACAGGCATGCGCCACCATACCTGGCTAATTTTTGTACTTTTAGTAGAGTTGGGGTTTTACCATGTCGGCCAGGCTGGTCTCGAACTCCTGACCTCAGGTGATCTGCTCGCTTTGGTCTCCCAAAGTGCTGGGATTACAGACGTGAGTCACTGTGCCCAGCATTTCAACTATTTTTTAAGTGTACAGTTCATTGGCACTAAGTTCTTGAGTTTTAAGAGTGGATTCTGGGCCGAGCGCGGTTTCTCACATCTGTAATCTCAGCACTTTGGGAGGCCGAGCCGGGAGCGCGAGGCAGGCGGATCACGAGATCACGAGACCATCCTGGCCAACATGGTGAAACCCTGTCTCTACTAAAATACAAAAAATTAGCCAAGTGTGGTGGCGCGCGCCTGTAGTCCCAGCTACTCAGGAGGTGGAGGCAGGGGAATCGCTTGAACCCAGGAGGCGGAGGTTGCAGTGAGTCAAGATCAGGCCACTGCACTCCAGCCTGGGCAACAGAGTGAGACTCCATCTCAAAAAAAAAAAAAAAAAAAGTACATTCTGGAAGATTCAGGAACCTGACTAAACAAAATGACTATTTCCTTTTCATGACTTTTTACAGCTGCAAAGTACTTTCCCACCTCGACCTCACAATTCCGTGGGGCAGGTGTCATTATCTCCATCTTGTAGATGAGAAAAACAACACCGAGAGAGGGTGAGGTTGAACCGGGCCCACATAGCACCTAAAATGATCGAATTTTGTGGTTGAATTTTGACAGAGGATGTACCTATGAGAAAAAACATCTGTTATAGCAGAAAACTCTCAAATGACATAGTTTAAATAAGATATAAAATATTTTCTGTCTCACATCAAAGAAGGCTGGGGTTAGGAGGTCCAGGAGAGGTATGCTGGCCTGGATTGTCATTGGAAACCAAGGCTTCTTCAGCTCTGCACTGTCCCGTCCTAAGGCTGCTGCCCTTATCCTCCTTATCCAGGGTGGCTGCTGGAGGTCCCGCCTTCATGCCTGAAGTCCGGGCAGCAGGAAGGAGCAAAGAGAGGGGGCCCTGTCCTTTGAGGGAAACTTCCCAGAGTTCCCACACATTACTTGTGCTGACATCTCGGGCAGATGATCTCATGACCACACCTGGCTTGCAAAGAGGCTGGGAAATGTAGCTGTTTAATGAGAACGCTGATGAAAAGCGAGGTTTTGTTTCTGAGACATGAGGGGAAAAGGAGGTGGGCAAACAGCAGTTTCTACACTAGACAGGGGAAAGACGTGGGATTATAAGGAACCTTCACCTTAAATTACTTCATTTACTTACCATACACTTTTTAAAAATTTTTGTATACGGAGTCTCACTCTGTCACCCTGGCTGGAGTGCAGTGGTGCTATCTCGGCTCACTGCAACCTCTCCTTCCCAGGTTCAGGTGATTCTTGTGCCTCAGCCTCCCATGTAGCTGTGATTACAGGTGCTTGCCACCACACACTGCTAATTTTTTTTTGCATTTTTTAGTAGAGATAGGGTTTCGCCATGTTGGCCAGGCTGTTCTGGAACTCCTGGCCTCAAGTGATCCACCCACCTTGGCCTCCCAAAGTGCTGGAATTAGGGCACGAGCCACTGCACCCGGCCCCCATACACTTAAGGTTAAATGGGTGCTGGAGGTGCGTGAACAGGTACGAGGCGTGAACTCACCCTCTTGTGAGAGTGGTAGTTGTGATCTTACTAGGCACTCTCTGGCCAGACACATTATTTCTTTTTATTTCATTCTTCCTTTCTTTTTTTGCATTCCTTATTTCATCCATCTTAATTTTCCCTGAATCTCTTAGTTTTTCTTCTCCTGTTGTCTTTTTAAGTTTAAAAAAATATAAGTATAGAATACATACAGCGAAGTGTATCTAGTAGGCTAATATTAAATGCATAGTGATACAATTTTGCATAGGTTTGCACCCCTGAGACCCCTACTGGGATCATGGAGAAAGTGTCTGATTCACTTTATGAGAAACTGCCAACAAACTCAAAGTGAGATACTACTTTATCCTTTATAGGATGGTTATAATTAAAAGGATATGGTCAGTGTTGGAGGGGATGTGGAAAAATCAGAACCTTCATGCACTGCTGGTGGGAATGTAAAATGGTTTGCTTGCTTTAGAAAACAGTGGCAGTTTCTTTTGGGGGTGCACAATTCTGTAAATTTACTAAAAACCATTGAATTATATAGTTTAGATGAGTGAATTTTGTGGTATGTAACTTATATCTCAGTAAAGGTGTTAAAACCCTGCCAAACCATTTTCCAGAGTAGCTGTACCATTTTTGCATTTGTATGAGAGTTCCAGTTCTACATCCTTGTCTGCGCTTAGCATTGTCAGTATTTGATCTAGCCATTCTAATAGATGTGCAGTGGTATCTCACCATGGTTTTAAATATCATTTCCCTAACAGTTGATAATATTGAACATCTTTTCATGTGCTTCTTTGTCATCCACATCCACTTTTCTTCTTTGTTGAAATGTTCACGTCTTTTGCTCATTTATAAGAATTAGATTGTTTTCTTACTTTTGAGTTTTGAGAATTTTTAAAAATATATTCTGACTACATATGTTGTTGGATAAGTGATTTGCAAATTCTCCTGCCTTACTTATAGCTTGCCTTTTTATTGTCATTATTGTTAATATTTTTAATTTCAGCCTTTCTGGTGGGTGTCTTGTGGTATGTCATTGTGGTTTTAATTTGCATCAAATCATTTCATAGTCTGGTTTGTGGAGTCTTGGTTCAACAGCAACTATGGCTATAGGCAAAATGCTTTACCTACAGAATCGTTTCAAAGAGGGATATTTTCATTATCTTTTCTTCCTTTTTTTTTTTTTTGAAACAGCGTCTTGCTCTGTCGCCCAGGCTGGAGTGCAGTAGTACGATCTCGGCTCACTGCTACCTTCGCCTCCCGGGTTCAAGCGATTCTCCTGCCTCAGCCTCCCAAATAGCTGGGACTAGAGGCATGTGCCACCACGCACAGATAATTTTTGTATTTTTGGTAGAGATGGGGTTTCGCTATGTTGGCCAGGATGGTCTCGATCTCCTGACCTGGTGATCCGTCCGCCTCGGCCTCCCAAAGTGCTGGGATTACAAGCATGAGTCACCTCGCCCGGCCTTCATTGTCTTTTCTATAGATGAGGATTTAAGAGCTGTGGTGACTTGTTCAAAGTCACACAATTTGTAAGAGGTAGAGCCAGGATTGGTGCTCAGGTCCGCAGACTTAGAGGCAGCTGCCTCTTTTAAGCTATAATCCAATTCAACTTCAAGCCTCCTGGTGAAAGCAACAGCCTCTGTTCTCTTCAGCAAGCTGCATTCTTTTACGGCATGTCACAGGAGGTTGAGAAATGCCAATGCAGATGACAAATGAATGCTCCATTTATCTGAATCCCATCATTCCCAAGGGCCATCCTCACCTCCATCCCTGACATAGCACTTCCCAGGGAATTGCCACATTCCCTAGCTGCTGTCATTGTGGCTGTTCCCACCTTCTAATTAAGAGCAGAGCCACCTCAGAATGGGGCAGAGGCCTTGAACCATGAGTCACTGTGGAGATGTTGTCATCCTGGGGGACAGGAGAAGCCCCACGCTGTCTGGAAGCACCAGTAGACAGCCATTGCATGCGTATTTATTGAGCACCTACTGGACGCTAGGCAGCTTCCAGGCACTGGGGATGTGATGATCTAGGTGTTCATGGCTCCTGCTTTCTTACTGAGTGGAGTGTCTGTATTAGGCAGTGAAGAAATAAACAGGCCTCCTGCAGGTCGTCGTTAAGTTGTCCCTTCTTTTTTTTTTTTTTTTTTTTTTGAGACGGAGTATTGCTCTGTCGCCCAGGCTGGAGTGCAGTGGCGCGATCTCGGCTCACTGCAAGCTCCGCCCCCCGCGTTCACGCCATTCTCCTGCCTCAGCCTCCAGAGTAGCTGGTACTACAGGCGCCCGCCACCTTGCCGAGCTAGTTTTTTGTATTTTTTTTAGTAGAGACGGGGTTTCACCGTGTTAGCCAGGATGGTCTCGATCTCCTGACCTCGTGATCTGCCTGTCTCGGCCTCCCAAAGTGCTGGGATTACAGGCTTGAACCACCGTGCCCAGCCCCTTAGTTGTCCCTTCTTAAAGAGGTTTCCTTGACCTCCTCCCATTGGACGTGTAGCCCTGTCACTTCCTAGTCCCTTGCTTGCTCTACTTGTCCTCAGGCGCTTGGCCTCAGTCTTGATCACTAAAATGTAAGTTCTGTGAGGACAGGGACTTTGACTCACTTGCTATTCTGAATGCCTAGAAAAAGATGGCCTATGGTGAGTGTTCAGCAGATGTGAAATGAATAAAGAAATATGGTAATTCATTGCACAGTGATGAACATTATCATAAAGTTAAGTCAGGATGCCATCCGGGAGACCAATCGGGGTAGAGGTTGGGGGTTGGGAATGGGGAGGGTATGTGAGGCTATTTTTAGACTTGGTGGTCAGGGAGGGCGTCCTTGAGGAGTTGGCTTTTGAGCTGAAATCTGAAAGATGAGAGGATCCAGGATTCATAGATGTATGGAGCAGTGTTCCAGGCAGAGAAAATAGCATATTCAAATGCCCTGTGGCAGGAAGGGTTCAGAGTTTTCAGGAACAGGAAGAAGAGCAATGGCAACCAGTGCTGAAGAGTGGCAGGAAATGGGTATTCTTGCCTAGTAGGAAGGCTTCTGTGTACCCTGAGTCTGTCCCCACCATGCCAGGCAGCCAGCTACCCTCTGACCTTCGGAGATAAGTATGCAGAGCGGGCCTACTGTATGTCATGTTGAGAGAGTCCAGATCCCGGGATCATGGATTCCCATAGCCAGAGACACCAGTGATATGGTTCATACTCCAGACCACATTGTTACCCCAAGTATGACTGGTTTCTTTCTCCAAGTTCAGGGATGGGGCTTTTGGTGAGTCAATCCATGAGGAAGTTCTTACAACTCCTGAGAGAATCTCCCATGGGCCTAGGAAAAGTCTCTCAAAAAAGACACTTCTGAGAGCCATGGAAGTTCCAAATGAGAGTGTGCACCAGGCACTTGGACCTGTATTTTCTTGTATCCTTACTATAACCTTGCAGGCTAAGTGGAATTAAACTCATCTCACAGATAAGCAAAACAAGATACTGTTAAATTCCAGGGTTGGCAATTTATTAACTATGAAATGCTGGGCAAATGTTGCAGTCTGACCCTGAGATTTTTCATCTGTAAAATGGGTATGTGTCTGTGTGCCTGTGTGCCCACTCCATAATTGATATTGTGAAAGAAAAATAAATGTGATGTATGTGATGTACCTGGCATGGTCACAATAAACTTATTGTTCCATATTGGTTACAGATCTGTGGTTGCACATAACAAAAATTAGAACTGGCAAAGTTCAGCCAAGAAACGGGGAGGGGAAATGTATTGCCAGGATGTGGAGTGGCTCACAAACTGGAGCTTTGGCTTTGAACAATAAGAGTGAGGACATGCCGGAGAGGAGAGGTAGCAGGAGCTAATATGCCGTACAACCAGGTCCCTGCAGCCTGTTTTATCACCTGCAGGTTTTTTATCCAGCCACCCCCACCATATCACTCCCATCTTGCATCACTCAAGGGTCAACATCCTCATGTGAGAATCTGATGGGCCAAGTCTGGGTTACATGGCAGGGTATTTTGATTGACAGTTCCTCCAAGACTGCCTGCCATGAGGAGGAAGTAATTCCCCGGAGATATTGTTTTTGTTTTCCCCAGGAGAAAGGGTGACTTAGATGCTTGGTGGTCAAAGAGTAACACATGGCCACTACAGTAATAATGTTGGCGTTGCCACTGGACTCGCTCTGGTCAAGGCTATCAGTTCTCTATAAGCTTCAGTTTCTACTTTGTCCAGTGCAGGCACTGAGTTCCACACCAGGGTAACTCTCAGCATCTCCAGTGGAACTTTAGAAAAATGAGGACGCTCTCTTCTAGGCTGTCTCTTTTGATCAGCTTTGAAAGAGTGTCCTGGAAATTCTCTCACATCTCATTGGTCAACACTGGATACACGCCCACGCTTAGATCAATCACTGGTGAGAAGGGAATGGGTAAAGACCAATCAGAGTCAAGCCCTAGTTTTCTGGAAGCAAGCAGGGATGGGATGACCGTGCGCAGAGCACTCATGATCGGCTATGCTTTTCGCTCTCAAGGATAGCAGGTTCTGTGGACAGAATTCTCTGAGCCAGTAAAGCTTGAAAACGAGGGTCAGGGTGCCCTTTTCGGTCTAGACTGTGTTGTTGGAAGTTGGTTTGTGTTGCCTCTGCTCCAAGGATCACCTCAGAGGGAGGCCCCCTGTCACCCCGTCAGGTAGCTCAGCCACCCCAAAGTACCGAACCTAAAATGTGCCAAAGCAAGCCGCGAACTTCCAGACGAAAGAAACACCAGGTGTTAGCATCCAATAAATAAATAAAGTTGTGGCTGAATTGAAAAAAGAAATTCATCTCGCCAGGCACCGTGGCCGCGTCGGTGTTGACTTAAGGCAGGTCTTAATTATAGTGCCAGGTAAGCTCTGCTCTGCCTGTTTCGGGGCTGTCCCCAGCTCAGCTGTCAACTCAGCTTACCTTCCAAAGAATTGACAATTACATGGTGGCACTTTTCCATTCGTGTGTAACCTAACACAGCCCCTCTTCTTAAAAGTTGGTAACTAAATTTGAGGTGCTGAAAGAAATATTGCAATTGAAATGATGCTTTAGGGAACGTTTATATGCCTTGGAGTGAATTAATGTCTTGGAAAAAAAAAAAAGCCCCTTCTCTTAGCACAAATACATACTTTTCACATTCCTTTTTAGGCACCGAGGATTTTAACAGCAGTGTAAATCAGATTTTACAGGCCACATATTTCAAGTATGGAGTTCATTAAATGTGTGAAATTTGACATTTGCTTCAGGGCGTGGCTAAGGTCTCCCATAATGAATCGCAAGTTTTGTTGGGCTTTCTGATCAAGTTCAATAAGCTAATACCTCTGTGGAGTTACACAAAGAGGTAGTTTCTCTTCAAGCCCTCCCAAAGCTGGTTCTCCTGGAACCCTCCATCAATGGACCAGGTACTAGTAAGAGACATGGTTCCACCCTCTTTATTCAAGTTGAGAAACCTGGGAGACATATTCTTTGATTCCTGAGTTGTATCAGTACATTTATTAATTCAGTAGCCATTTACTGAGCACCTACTCTGTCAGGCTCTGTGCTGTGCCCTGAAAATTTAGTAGCAAATGAGGCTATGCATGGTTGGTGAAGCTTGTAGGTTTGGGAGGAGGCAGATATACAAAACGTAATCTCTCCAACAATTATGGAATCATCAACTGTGAGAAAGAAAACCTGGGGTGTTTTGAGGCTCAGGTGTTAGGGGGAGACCAATTTTTTTTTTTTTCTGGGAGTGTCAGAAAAGGTCTTTCTGGGAGTAACAGTTAAGCGGAGACTGGAAGGATGGGTAGGTCTTAGCTAGAGTAAGAGTTGGGGTGTGTAGTGGAGGGAAAAGGATCAGTGACAAGGCAGAGAATAAGCTCTGCCCTTAGTCAGCTGATCACTAACTGAAGACCACCTGATGTGCTCCGGATTAGGAATAAGGATGGGGAGAAGACTTGGAACGTGTATCAGTTGAGACTCATGGTTGCAGGTGACAGAAGCCCAACCCATTAGGAATTTATTCGCTTATGTATCTAAAAAGTACAGAGTACGACTGGCTTCAGACATGGCTGGATCTAGGATGCAAATGATACGAAGCATCTGGCTGGAGGTCCTGGCTCTGTTTTGCTTTATGTTTGCTTTCTTCCTCAGGCAGAACCTCTCTTCCCGGTGGCTCCAGCAACCCAGGCTCACATCCCCCTAGTTTTCTGATCCCATTCAACAGAGTGTTTCCTTCTCAGTGGTTCTAGCAAAAGTTCTTTGTTTGAATCTCTGGCCTTGATCACATGTCCAAACCTGAGACAATCACTGGGGTTTGCAAGGAGTGTGCAATGCCCTGGTTGGCCAGGTCTGGGTCACACGGTGTCTGTGGATCCAGAGAGAGGGAGGCAAGGGCTCTACCTAAGTCTTAAGAATGAGGATGGATACCAGGAAAGGGAGATGGGAAAAAAATGAGGATGGAGACGGAGTGGTCCTTCAAAGGAAAATTGGGGTACTGGTATGAAAAGATGGGATAATGAATGTGAAGCAGGCAGGCAGAACATCTGTCCCAAAATTAAGGTCTCAGGTGAGTGAGTCCGGGGATGCTTCGCCAGGCTGGCCACGAGCACAAATATGCTTTTGCTGAGTTTCTGTTCCATGCATGCGTGGTGCTTAAGAAGAGCTGAACAATAATGTCTCCTTATCATCTGAGTCCCTAACTCTGACAAGGAAAAGGAGATACACAAATGATCAGGATTCAAGGAAAGACGGTAAGTTCTTGGAGAGCGTTATGGGGACAGAAAGTAAGAAAATGACAGCGATGACATTCTCATGGCAGAGACCAGCTTGAGAAAGGCCTTAAAGGAGGATTAGAGCTTTGTAAAGCAGCGATATGAAGAGGGTATTTCAGGTCAAGGAAGCAGCAGGACCAAAGGCACAGAAGCTGAGATGTGGGATATGTTTCACTGGCCGTTCAAGAGACCATTTTCTCAGAAGCACTGATGAACGTAGGAAAATAGAGTAAAGCTAGAAGAGGAAGTCGGAACCCATGATTGGAGACTATATTAAGTACAAAGCCTTTGGCTGTCTGTGACAGAAACTCATCTCAAACTAGATTAAACCTAAAAAAAAAATAGGGTGGGCCGACTGGCTTCAGGCACAGCTGTATGCAGGAACTTAAAGATGTTTTAAATACCAGTTCTTTCTTGGTCTTACAGTTTTGCTTCCCCTTGACTTCCCCTTGTGGTGGCTTGATGGCCCTCATCAGCTCCTAACCTGTATCTTCTCAGCCTGCTGACACCAACACAGAGAGAGCCCCTCTTTCTCCATTCCAGCCAAGGACCTAGGGTTGGCTGTGGTTGGCCTGACCTGGGTCATGTGGCCAACCCTGAACCAACTCCTTGTTCAGGGAAATGTTGCACACCTATTGGCCCAGCCTGGGTCAATGGACCTGGACCTGCGATTGTGGGCAGAACCTAAAACACTTGGACTCAAAGTTAGGGACGTGTGATTCCCTGACCCTCAAGAAAACCACCAAGGGTGGAGTTACCAAAAGAAGAAAACAGGAACACTGCAAAAACAAAAACAAAAGACATCCATTGCAGGAAGGTTTAACATCACAGTGAGGAGCTGCTGGTATTTATTTCAGGAGACACTAGGAAGCCATAGGTGTTTTGTGTTTTGTTTTGTTTTTTGAGACCGAGTATCACTCTGTTGCCCAGGCTGGAGTGCAGTGGCGCAATCTCAGCTCACTGGAACCTCCATCTCCCAGGTTCAAGTGATTCTCCTGCCTCAGCCTCCCGAGTAATCAGGACCACAGGTGTGCACCACCACGCTTCAGCCAATTTTTATATTTTTAGTAGAGCTGAGGTTTCGCCATGTTGGCTGCTTTTGAACTCTTGACCTCAAGTGACCCACTCGCCTCAGCCTCCCAAAGGGCTGGGATTATAGGCGTGAGCCACTTCGTTGGCCTAGAAGGTTGCTGAGCAGGGGAAATTGGCATTATGATCTGAGCTGTACTTTGAGAAGATACTTTAGCAGTGGTGGGGTGAAGGGTCAGGTGGAGTGGAAGGAGAAGAGGTGAAGTGAAGGGAACAGAGGCTTTGGTGATGGGTCGGAAATGAGATATAAGTCCGAGATGGGGCATGACTGCCAGAATGAAACAGAGAGACCTAAGCGGGAGAGAAAATGATGGAGTAGGGTCGTGGATGTGCTGGGCACAAGGCACGGAGGCTCACGAGCCTGGTCGGGGTGCAGAATGGGAGCCGAGAGCCATGCCCATGGAGGTGGTGGTGTTTTGGGAAGGACATGACCTCAGGGGAAGACAGGGATTTGGTAGGAGAACGGTGAGGGGGTCTCACCTCTCCTCTGAGAGCATTGGGGGGCCAGTTGCGAGTGCCGTGGGCACTTGTGTTCTGACTCCACGGAGGGCGGGTCCTCTGAGCGAGATGCCATTTTCCACAAAGCTTTCCAGATGTCTGCTTTGTTGGTTTGCTTTATTTATTTATTGTTTTAAGTGGTAACAACAAAGGAACTTTTTTAAAAAAAACAAAAAACAAAGCAAAATAGCAGAACAGAAGTTGAAAGTGAGCAGGCCTTCAGGAGAGGGGCCTGGGAAAGGCCAAGGAGGTGAGAAGCAGGAGGTGGGGCACCTGCCCCCAGGTGACCCGCCAGCTGCCGGCTTCCTCTGCTCCCCAGGCTGTCTGAGGATGGCTTGGTCAATGTCCTTCCCCTTTCTCCGGGCCTACTCCTTTTCAATCCCTAAGGGAGAGAGTCTGCTCGGTTTTCTGCTGATCCCAGCACCCCCGCTCTCTAGCCACACAGTGACTCAGACCTCCCCAGGCCTCCTGCCTCTATCCAGAGGGTGGCTACAGGGCTTCCTTGAAAGGATCCTCCTTCCCTGGAGAGGCAGCTCCTTCCCTATCCCCTCCGGCTTGGAAGTGTCATTCCTAGAACCCAGGCTTGGTGTCAAACACAGCTCTACCTCTTCCTAGCTGTGGGACCCTGGGTGGGTCACAGAGCCTCTGAGCTGCTTTACTTATCTATGAGATGAGGACTGTGGTTTTACTACTTCTTAGAATTGCGCTGTGGGGAGGAGGTGAAGGGGTACAGGTTAGCCCTTGACACACAGTAGGCACCCCCAGTAGGAGTTGTGGCCACGGTTCTTTACTGCCATGAGTAGCACCCTTGCTAGCAGGAGAAATGAGGTACAAAGGAGGCTGTTGGAGTGGCCGAGACTAACCCCTGTGGTTGGGCAGTGGGGGGTCCTGTTCTGTGAAACACAGCAGGTGTAGTAGCGCTTCTGTGCCCTTGTTGAAGGGGATGGGATTGGGCCTCAGTTCAGACTCTCTTGCATTCAAAGAAGCAGAAAGCTGGCCCGAACTAGTAGGGTCGCTGCATACAACACAGGATACCCAGTTAAATTTGAATTTCAGCTAAACAATGAATAATTTTTTTAGTGTAAGTAGGTCCCAAATGTTGCATGGGGCACACATATACTAAAATATTGTTGTTCATCTGAAATTCAAATTTAACCCAAAGCCTGGATTTTTATTTGCTAAACTTAGCAACCTCACCAACTGGTCTAAGTAATGAAAAGGGATTTCTTATTGCAAAGTGGCAGGGTGGACCCCAGGCTTGGTTGGATTCAGGAGTTCAAACAACGTGGATAGGGTTTGGTTTCACCTCTGCTGTACTCACTCTCCCCTAACTGCCCTCTCCTGCTTCGGACAGCCACGTTCTTTTTCCCCCTGCATTCCCAGCAGGAAAGACAGAGCTTCTATCCAGAGCCCAGTAGAGACTCCTGGGTAACACTGGCTCTGCCTGGGTCACGTGTTCCTCCTTGAACCAATCACCATGGTCAGGGGAAATGTGATAGGCTGATTGGCTTACACCTTGGTCACTTGACTCAACTTTAAACTGGGATGAAGCCCCCTCCAAGTGTACAGAGGTAGGAAGGAGTGGACTGCCACAGACAAATGGGGACACTGTGTTACCGGAAGGGGAGTCAACTGACATACAGTACTGGGAGGACTGGATGAAGCCCTAGCTGTGGTTGCCCCTGGACTGCCCTGTCTTTGCAGAAAGGAGGTGTCGCACTTGATTCCATCTGTGGGACCAGTGACCACTGTACCTTGAGGTCTTGTCCTATCCGGCCTGAATCAGCAATGACATGGCCCTCAGCCTGCCCTACACAGGACCAGCAATGAGGAGTGGGGAGAAAATAAGTCAGAGAAGCAGAGGGAATGCATCTGTGGAGCCTCTGCTCTGTCTGATAGGCTCTGGACAGGAGCCTTTGCACATCTGGTCTCTATTCCTTAGAGCCACTATTTGAGATAACTGTGATTATCTCTGTGTTACATGGAAGAAGACCGAATGTGTCACTTGAGACTCTTTTGGCCACAAGTAATGCAAAACCTGACTCGAACTGGCTTTAACCTTAGGGAACTGTATCTCCTGACTCTTGGGAGCTTTAGGGGGAAAGTGGGTTTCAGGAATTGCATGATCAAGGCTCTGGTTCTATTTCTCTGCATTTCCCTTGGTTTGCTCCTTTCTGCGTTGGCCTTGCCCTCAGCCTGGCTTTCTTCATGGCAGTAAAGTGGTTACTACCGGCAACCGGCAGTTGGGGCTCCGGTTCTCCAGGTCTCTAGATCTCAAACTCCTGTGGATGAAATAGGAGATGTTGCAAGTGACAGAATATCCAATTCAAAATGACTTAAGTGAGGAAGAAATGTTTTTTATATATGTGAGAATCTATACGGAATTTCCTCTAACTTCAGGGATGGCTGGATTCGGGGCTCAAATGTCATCAGCAGCACCTAATCTCTTTCCATCTCCTGGCTCGATCTTCTCCTGTGTGGGTTACATTCTCTAACATCTTGCGGTATAGAGTGCAGTGCACCAAGCAGGTGGAGAGTAATTAATTGCAGGTCTACATCCTTACATCTCAGCAGGAAAGAGAGAGAACGTTTGTGTGAGACCGATTTGGTTTGCTAGCGTTTCAAACTACAGTCCTGGGGCCGGTTCTCATTGACCTGATCCCATCACCCTGAAGCCGATTAGGAGGACGTGGGCCACGTGCCCATCCCAAGAGCTGAGAGAGTCAGCCCCTCTCCAACTGCACAAGCTGAGAGTCAGAAGATCTGGCCCCGAAGTAAAAATTGGGGCACTCTTTCCAGAAGAAGGGGAAAGGGGTGGGGCAAAGACAGTGGCTATTGACAGGGGCCTTCCTGCAGGGTGGATCCCCCTAGCAGGCTCATCCCCAGACCCCTCCTCCCCAGTCTGGGTTTCGGGTCTTGCGGGACTGAACCCCTGAGACGGTCTTCTGCTGTTTCATGCTCTTTTTAGCTTTAAGGGGAGACGCTAGTGGCAGGCAGCTGCCCTCCCTGCAGCCTTTCGTTTGTAGTTCCCATTTTGGTTTTTAAGTTTTGTTCTTAAAGCTGTTTGAGATGCAATTTTACCCTGCCAGCCTGACTACAGACTGAGTCAACACCATGAAACAGAATCACTTTGAGAGAATCTGACCCACATAGCCAACCTGGTGGACCAACATGTGTCTTTGCAGAAGGAAAGAAAAAAAGAAGGAAAGAAGAAAGGGAAGAAGGAAAAGAAATTGAATGTAGATAAACATAATTAATGGAATGTAGACACTCCCCCAAAAGTGCTGCCCGTGTCTCCTGCTCTGTGGGCCAAGTTCTTGATTCACTGGCTCAGGCAGGGGTCCCAGACACTAAAGAGTAGGCTGTAGAAAGCACTTCTAAGGAAATGTCAAACAGTTCCCAATTGCAGACAAGTTATGGGATCTTCCGGGAGAACTTGGCTCTTCTCACATCTGTCTGGTATTGGGAGAAGTTGCTATGCACACACATGAGCTGAGGGCTGTTACAGTTTTAGGGTAAAAAGATTGACAAACTGGAATACATTTGGCCCTGAAAATGGATGCATCTAAAGCAGCATTAAACTCCTAGTTTTCCCTCTAGAGCTGGGGTAAGCAAACTTTTTTTTTTTTTTAAACAGAGTCTCACTCTGTCACCCAGGCTGGAGTGCAGTGGCATGATCTTGGCTCACTGCAACCTCCGCCTCCCGGTTCAAGCAATTCTCCTGCCTTAGCCTCCTGAGTAGCTGGGACTGCAGGTGCATGCCACCACGCCCGGCTAATTTTTGTATTTTTAGTAGAGATGGGGTTTCACCATGTTGGCCATGATGGTCTTAATCTCCTGACCTCGTGATCCACGATCCACCTACCTCGGCCTCCCAAAGTGCTGGGATTACAGGCATGAGCCACTGCGCCCGGGCAGCAAACTTTTTTTTTGTAAAAGACCCAGATAGTAAATATTTTCAGCTTTGCAGGCCATATACTCTACTCAATTGTGTCACTCTGTCATTATAGTGTGAAAACAGCCATAGACAGTCTGTAAATAAATGTGGGTGGTTGTGTTTCAATAAAACTTTATTTACAGAAACAGGCAATGGACCAGGTCTGGTAAAAATTTGTCAATCTCTGATCTAGACCAAAGAAATTATAGGAATGGTTGACTCGAAGTCAGGAAGCTGGGTTTTTTTTTGTTTTTTGTTTTTTTTTTTGTATTTTTAGTAGAGACAGGGTTTCACCGTGTTAGCCAGGATGGTCTCGATCTCCTGACCTCGTGATCCACCCACCTTGGCCTCCCAAAGTGCTGGGATTACAGATGTGAGCCACCGTGCCTGGCCAGGAAGCTGGTATTTTTAAAACTCAACTTTAATAAATTACAGTTCACATGCAATAAAATGTATATTTTAAAGGTACAGCTCAATGAGTTTTGACCATTGTCCCAGTCAGAATACAGAACATCTCCATTGCCTTTTGCAATTGATCTCCTTCCCCCACCTAACCAACGATTGACTTGACTGCTCTCTTACAAATGGATTTGGACTGTTCCAAAGTTTTGAATAAATGAATTCCTACAGTGTGTACTCCTTTGGTCTGGGGAAGCTAGTATTTGAGGCCTTTGCGATCTATTTGGTCACTGTCATGATTAAACTACACTTGTAAGTTTTTTTTGACATTCCACTGTTCAAAGGGCAAAGGTAAAGGCCAATTCCTTTGCCTTTGAATGTGGGCTGGACTTAATGACTTGCGTCTAAGGAATAGGATGTGGTAAAACTGACGATTGGTCACAGCTTCTGGTTCTGCTGCTTCCCTTTCTCTTCACTCACTCACTCTGGGAGAAGCCAGCTGCCATGTTGTTAGCACACTCAAGCGGCCCTGAGGAGAGGCCCACATGGGGAGGAACTGAAGCCTCCTGCCTATAGCGGGCACTAACTTGACAGCCATGAAAGGGAGCCACTTTGGAAGTGGATTCTTCAGCACCAGTTCAACCTTCAGATGACTGCAGCCCTGGCTGACATCTGGCTGACATCTTGACTTCAATACAATAAAGAACCCAGAGCCCAACTAAGCAGCTCTTGAATTTCTGACTCATTGAAATAATGAGAGATAATACATGTTTATCATTGCATCAAGACACTAAGTTTTAGACTGATGTATTATGCAGCAAGAGATTACTAATACAGTTACTGACACATTGACTGTATCCATTCATCCATCCATCCACCTACTTCCTCATTCATGCATGCATTCATTCATTCATTCATTCATTCATTCATTCAACAAATATTGATTTCTTGACAATGATTTAATAGCTAACACTTCTGCACCGTGTACAGTTTTATTCTAAGCATGTTTCTTGTATTAACTTACTTAGTATTGCCACTTTGCAGATGAGACTCGCTCCCTGAAAGGTTGAGTCACTTGCCTACAGTCCCATGGCCTGTAAGCGGTAGATCCCAGTTTCAACTCAGAGCCCATAGTGATCACTGCTGCACTAGGTGCTTCTCTCCCCACTGCCCTGGCTTGTCTTCAGAGAGATATCTACCATGGCACATGTGGGTTCACCTGCTTCCACATCTGTTGCCCTGCAAGGTTCCTTCAGAGTTGAGACTGTATCTTTTCTGTGTGGTGCTGGGCCCAGAGCAGGACCTCAACAGATGTGTGTTGACTGACTGAGCAACTGGAGGGAAGATGGATGCAGCATGCCCTGGCAATGCAAGCCCAGGGGACCCTGAAGAGCACTAGCAGGGCCCTCTGCTGTGGACAGGGCAGGCCATCCTAGAACCTGCTCTCCCTGTGCCCAATCAGGGCTCAGAGCACAGAGAGCTCCAGAATAAGAACAACCACTCCCCTGCTCCGTGGCCCAGAGCCGCCGACTGAGGTTGGGGATGAGCTCTGTTTACCTTGGAAAGCCCAACCTCTTTTGTAACACTCACTCATTGTTGCTGGGAGCCCAAAAATACTTTTATTAATGGAAAAACAGGGATGGCTCCACAAAGAAATATTTTGACAAGCCCAGAGGAGCCAGCGGGAGGGTTCAGAGCATATCCTCAGGAAGCTTGGGTTTCTTATCTTCCAGGGAGCCCACGGCGGGGGAAAGTGCAGCACGCTTCTCCTGGCAGAGCAACCGCCCCGTTTC
Source organism: Macaca fascicularis (assembly GCF_037993035.2). Taxonomy (NCBI): domain Eukaryota; kingdom Metazoa; phylum Chordata; class Mammalia; order Primates; family Cercopithecidae; genus Macaca; species Macaca fascicularis. Next base: position 107,674,569 of record NC_088384.1, on the reverse strand, counting down.
CATGTGGGGCTCCCAGGCACGGCTTCCTGGGCTGGACTGTGCTGAGGTGGCTTTCTGCAACATGGCCTAATACCAGCTTATGTCCCACTCTGGATACAGCTCCCCAGGGCCCGTTGGCTTTATTCCTGGGTCACTGCACCATCCACGTGTTCTCCCTCATGGCCTGTTTCCTCTGAGTACAAATGAAGGCTTGGAGGCCCTTAGACATATTTCTGGGCTTGCTGTGGTCCCAGGCATCCACAGAGCCTAAAGTTCTTAGTATGTGCCAGGTGCTATTTTAAGCACCATTCCATGTGCTAACTCATTTAATCCTCACAATAGCTCTCCAATGGGTAATATTACTTTCATTTTGTCCACGAGAAATCCCAGAAACAGAGAAGTTAAGTAACCTGCCAAAGGCCACCCAGCTAGGGAGAAGCAGAACTGGGATCTGAACAGAGACCAGCTGGCCCTGGAGCCCAACATTTTTTTTTTTTTTTGAGATGGAGTCTTGCTCTGTCCCCCAGGCTGGAGTGCAATGGCACAGTCTAGGCTCACCACAACCTCTGCCTTCCGGGTTCAAGTGATTCTCCTGCCTCAGCCTCCCTAGTAGCTGGAATTACAGACGCCCGCCACCACACTTGGCTGATTTTTGTATTTTCAGTAGAGATGGGGTTTCACCATGTTGGCCAGGCTGGTCTCAAGCCCCTGACCTCAAGATCTGCCCGCCTTGGCCTCCCAAAGTGCTGGGATTACAGGCGTGAGCCACTGTGCCCGGCCGAGCCTGACTCTTAACTTCAGCTATGGCCATCTTTCTAAAGTGCGTATCTGATCGTGTCACTCAGAGTTTCCATATTCGGTGGTTCTTCATTACTCTTAAAATCCATATTGGTTAGGGCACAGGTTTAGCTGTTGTACTAAAGATCCCTAGATAGCAATGGCTTAAATAAGTTAGATATTTATTTCTCCTTCAAGAAGAATGTGGTTGGATATCTAGGGTTGCTATGGAGGCTCCCTGGTCTTTAGGGACCTGAACTCCTTCTATCTGTCAGCTCTGTCTCCCTTAACACAGCTTCTACCTCATGGCCCATGATGGCTGCTCAAGTTCTTACCATCGAATCCCTATTTTAGCAGGAAGGAGAGAAGGGAAAGTGGAGACTATGTCCCACCTCTTTAAAGGTTTGATTTTCAGCTCTTCCACTGTGTGGCCTAGGGCAAGTCATTTGGCCTCTTTTGTCATCTGTGAAAAGGGGAAATATTTGAACTTTCAAAGGCTAGGAGGATTAGACAAGTTAATACATGTTGATATGGTTTGGCTGTGTCCCCACCCAAATCTCACCTTGAATTGTAGTTTCCATAATCCCCACGTGTCATGGGAGGGATCCAGTGGGAGGTAATTGAATCATGGAAGTGGTTACCCTCATGCTGTTCTCGTGATAGTGAGTTCTCACGAGATCTGATGGTTTTACAAGGGGCTTTTCCCCCTTTTCCTCGGTACTTCTCCTTGCTGCTGCCATATGAAGAAGGACATGTTTGCTTCCCCTGCTGCCATGATTGTAAGTTTCTTGAGGCCTCCCAGCCACGTGAAACTGTGAGGTCAATTAAACCTCTTTCCTTTATAAATTACCCAGGCTTGGGTATGTCTTTATTAGCAGCATAAAAACAGACTAATACACATGTCAAGCACTTGGAATAGGACAAAGTGCAATGTGAATACTCAATAAATTTAGTGACTATGATTATGGATTGATCCTGTTTAGATGTCACTGCTCTTGAAGGCCTACCCTAGCACCCCAACATGACCAGGTTTTGCGCCCTCCCACGTTTCCCAGCTCCCAAGCCTCCTCCATCCTTGCACTTGCCCACTGTTTTGTACTGTCGACCTCTCTCACCCCGACTGCATGAACTCCCTGAAGACATTAATTTCTGTCTTGTTTTCTCTCTGTATCCTCAGCATCAAGTTCAGGGCCACATGGCAGGTGCCCAGAAAACTTGTCAAATGCATGAAAAAAAAGAATATTTCTGGTGACGGCAGGCTCCCTATTTTACAGGATACTGCCTCAGGGCCTTTGCACGTGCTATTCTCGCAGCTTGCAATGCATTTTCCCAGCTGTCTGCATGGCCAGCTCCCTTAAGCCATTCAGTTCTCCTCAGTGTCACCTCTTCTCTGAAGCCTTCCAGACCACCCTGACTAAAATGGGCTCCTTTCCCCAGCCCTCCATAGCTTCCTGCTCTCCTTTATGTGTTTTTCTTGGCACATGACACCACTCAACTGCGTTGTCTGTATTTGTGTGTTTCCTCTCAGTCTCCCTGCTAGACTGGAAGCCTTATAGGGCAGCACCTGCATCTGTTTTGCTCACAGCTGCATCCCAAGTGCTTAGAATATTTTAGGTACATGACAATGTCTATTGAATGAATACACAAAGGAAGAAGATAGCCCATCTGATTTTTTTTTTTAATATAAGAAAGAAAGTCTAGCTATAGGTACTTCAGTCCTTTCCTTTCACAGGAGAGATGCTTGATATTTCAAGGTTCACTCTCAAAAAACTGCAAAGGAGATACCACCCCCCTTCTTCTACCCACAGAGGGAGAAACACAAGCCAAGCTGATCGCAGCCTCTAGGGCCAGAAGCCAATTCCCTCTCACTCCACGTCAGCTCTCCAGCTTCTAGGAAAATCTTCTCCATCTCTGAGGGCTGGGGCGTTCCTAGGGCTGCCACTGGCCACTGTCACATCTCAGTTCAGCAGCTGGGAGCAGCGAGGGAGCCCCGTGGATGGGCAGGCTGTCCCTGGAAACTTGCTGTCAGTAGTCCTGTGAGCTGCCGAGGAACATCGGGGTTCTCTCCAAATGCCTCAGAAACCTCCCTGTTGGGTTACATTCTGTCTTGGGGGACCCTGGGATTACCACAGTTCTTTGCAGCAGCCAGCAACTGATTGGGAGGTAGCAAGATTCAGCACTTCTGAGTTGGAAAAAGCGGCGCCGGGTATTATTTTGGGAACAGTCAGTCATGAGAACCTCCAAGAGCTGATCAGGGAGGCTATTAAAAGCAAGACAATGTATTTTGAAACGAACCAGGCCGGGGAGACACCTCACTCCCTGCCACAACCATGGAACTGGGAGTTCTTTCCGGATGAGGTGAACCTTTCCATCGCTAGGAGATGGGGAAGGCCTCCCCAGCTGCCAGCCACCGCCCCGTTCCTTCTCCTCTGCCAACTCCAGCTGAGCACCTCACCCACCTCCTCGGCCACGTGACGGAGTGAGGGTTCTCCCCAGCGGGCTGAGCAGGTGGCCAGACCATCATGGTTGTGCCTGTCGTTCATTCATTCACCAAACATAGACAGGACCTAGGAGTCTGGCTCTGGAGCTAGGCTGCCACTCTCCACATTCACACTCGGTCGCTTACTATTTGCTGACCTTGGGCCTCTGTGCCTCAGTTTCCCCCGCCCCTCCTGCAAAATGGGGATAATAGTGGCCTTCATCTTAGAGTTGTTGTGAGACCCAACAGACAGAGTTAGTCCCTGTGTCTGTCACAGATGCTAGATAGGATAATTGACTGAGTACCACCCGTTCCAGACACCATGCCAAGTCCCGAGTAAGACAGACATGCCCCTATTTTCCTAGTCTAGTGGGGAGATGAGTCATAACCAAGTAAACAAACAGATGAGACAATTTCATATTGTGTTATTCACTTAACAAACATTTTTGAGGTCCGACCGTATGCCAGGCATCATTCTAGGTGCTGAGGACACAGCAGGGATTAAAACAAAGTTCCTGCCTTCTTAGAGTTGATATTTTAGTTGGGAGGCAAAGGAGACATAGAATACACAAATGAATATGTAATTTATTTGTGGTAAGTGATAAATGCTATAAAAATATGACAGGGCATTGGGACTGAGATTTGTGGGGTGGGGTTGAACTTCAGGGCAGAGGAACCTATTTCAGAGGTGAGGGTCATGGAAGAATGCATTGACAGGATGGCATTTAAACTGAGGCTGGGAAGATGGAAGAAGCCAGCCATAGACATCTAGGGACAAAGGGTCCCAGGCCAAAGGGAAGGAAGCACAAAAGCCAGCAAGTGTCTACTCATGGAGAGTAGATGGGAGACCAGACAGGTGGGAAGGGCCGGACCTCAAAGGCCATTGCATTCGTTTTCTGTTGCTTCCCCATGAACATCGTGGCTTAAACAAGCAAGTACTTATCATCTCAGAGTTTCTGTGGCTCAGGAACAAATTAGTTGGGTGGTTCAGGGTTTTTCCTGAGTCAAGCCATTGGCTGTGGCTGCAGTCATCTGAAGGGTTGACTGAGATGCTGGCTGTGGGCAGGAGGCCTCAGTTTCTTACTACATGGGCCTCTCCAAAGGGCTGCCTATGTGTCCTCACAACACAGCAGCCAGCTTCCCCCAAGGTGGGTGATCCAAGACAGCAGTGCAGAAGTCACACACTTTTTATGACCTAGACTTGGAAGTCACACATCTCATTTCTGCAGTAGCCTTGTGTTGCCCATTTAGGAGGGGGTGGCCCAGGAGCAGGAACACCAAGGTGGGTGCCACTAGGACCTTCTAGAGGCTGGCTACATCAGCCTTGGTGAGGAATTGAATTTTATTCTAAGAGGGATGGGGCACTTCTGAAATGGCATATTTGGTTGAGCTGGGTGATAAAGCATGACAGATATTTGTAGTGGCAAGATGATAGTAACTGTAGCTACGGTTATTGAACACCTACTGTGTACTGGGCACTGTGCTTAGTGCTTCATTAGATACGTTGGCCTCTCAGATGCTCATGTCTCCCTGTATTAGTCTGTTTTCATGCTGCTGATAAAGACATACCCAAGACTGGGCAATGTACAAAAGAAAGAGGTTTAATTGGACTTACAGTTCCATGTGGCTGGGGAAGCCTCATAATCATGGTGGAAGGCAAGGAGGAGCAAGTCACGTCTTACATGGATGGCAGTGGGTAAAGAGAGAGATTGGGCAGGAAAACTCCTCCTTATAATACTGTCAGATCTCATGACATTTATTCATTATCATGAGAACAGCACGGGAAAGACCTGCCCCCTTGGTTCAATTATCTCCCACCAGGTCTCTCCCACAACACGTAGGAAATCAAGATGAGACTTGGGTGGGGACACAGCCAAACCATATCACTCTGTAAGAAGTAGATGTAGCTCCATTTCATAGATGAAGAAGCTGAGACTTCTCCCTAAGAAATGTTATCCAAGGCGAGACTGGGAGGCCACTAGAATTACCCAAGCACAGAGAGGAGCTTGAGGGTGGGAGGAGGGAGAGAACAGCCTGGTAGAAAGCCTGGAAGCGAGGAAGAACAGGGAGAATTCGTGGGGGGTGGGGTGCTGAGTGTTTCAGTAGGCAGGGGTGTGGAGTTGAAGGGTGTAGGAGGTGAATGGTGGTGAGACTGGAGAAGGTGGGTGAGATTTTATAGGTCATTGGTCACATAAGGGATTTTGAACTTTACCCACAAGGTAACTGTGATTCAGTGGAGGATGACATGGTCACATGTCCCCTTTAGATTCTAAAGCTGAGAAAATATCACATTGGTTGTGCAGGAAAGAATAGACCTCAGGGAAGGAAAAGGAGAGAAGCGGAGGCGAAGAGGCCGAAGAGTCACCAGGAGAGAGTCACCAGGAGAGAGGGGTCCTGGCAATGCTGGTATTGTGGAGAGGAAGAGAAGTGACCTACCTAGAATAACAATGGACATTTATAGAGCAGTTGCTATGTGGTAGGCATTAACTCATTAAACCCTCCCAACAATCTTAGGATGATCATTTTATAGAGGAGGCAACTGCAGCACAGAGAGGTTGTGCAACTTTCCCAAGGTTGCACAGCCGGTAAGTGGCAGAGATTGGAACCTCAGCCACTTGGCTCTCAAGTGTTTTCTCAATTGCTCTGAGAAACTGGCCTCTCAAGCTGTCTAACCCAGGGCTGCCCAAGAGAACTTTCCACGGTGATGGAAATGTTCTGTTCTGTGTTGTCCAATTTAGTAGCCACCAGCCACGTGTGCTTTTGAGCACTTGACATACGGCTTGTGCAACTGAAGAACTGACACATTTTATTTAATTGTTAATTATTTAACATTTCATTTTATTTTTATTTTTAAATTTTTTGAGACAGAGTCTCACTCTGTCACTCATGTTGGAGTGCAGTGACGCAATCTCGGCTCACTGCAACCTCCGCCTCCCAGGTTCAAGTGATTCTCCTGCCTCAGTCATCCAAGTAGCTGGGATTACAGGTGCCCACCACCATGCCCTGCTAATTGTTGTATTTTTGGTAGTGACGGGGTTTCACCTTGTTGGCCAGTCTGGTCTCGAACTCCTGAACTCAATTGATCCTCCTGGCTCAGCCTCCCAAAGTGCTGGGATTACAGGTGTGAGTCATCACATCCTGCAATTATTTAAAATTTTAATGGCCAGGAGTGAATTTGAGAGATTTTTCTGAGGGAAGATGTTCAGAACTGGGAGATCTATCTGTAAGATGTGGCAATGAAATGGGAGGACGTTCAGGAATGGCAACCACCAGGTTCCCGGCTGAGGCAGCTGGGAAGGTGGAGACCCCTCGTCAGAGCTCACCAGGCTGCACTGAGCACCCTCCGTGAATACCTCCAGCATTTCCAGCCCATGTTCCTGTTGCTGCTGTTGATCACTCCTGCTCGTTCGGCCTTGTGGTGCCCTTGTCAACCAAGTAGAAGGCAAGGACTATGACTTCTAATTGTGTCCTCACCCCATCCCCACCACTTAGCCTGAGCCATGCCCGTGGAATAAGCCTGGCAAAGAGATATTTGATAGGGAGCTTCTCAGAGCAATTGAGAAAACACCCGAGAGCCAGGTGGCTGGGGTTCCAATCCCACCTCTGCCACTTACTGGCTGTGCAACCTTAGGAAAGCTGCACAACCTCTCTGTGCTGCAGTTTTCTCCTCTGGAAAATGATCATCATGAAGTTGTCGGCAGGATTTAACAAGTTAATGCCTACCACATGGCAATTGCTCTATAAATGTTCATTGTTATTCTAGGTAGGTCAATAAACCTTTCAGACACCTGCGTTGGTCCTGCCTTCGATGTTTGAGACATGTAGAAATCTAGAACAATTCTCAACTGCCATCTACATTTCAGCCAGGAAGGGGTTGACAGTCAAGGGGACCGATTGGCACAGAGATGACACTTGAGCGATGCAGAGAAGGGCCCTCACCTAAGCTGCCCTAGTCCTTTTAAATAACCCTGGTGTTGAATCAGTTGTTTGGGGCAGCATCACTTAAGTGGTGTCTCAGCAGAAATACCTGTGTTTCTGATTTATGAGGCTGTCAGAGGGAAGAGAATCTAATAAAAGGTTTCCCCGGTGATTCAAGGTCTCCCCCAACCCACATGTCTCTGCAGCCTCCCTGGACCATTCCCCCTACGGCCACCTGGACGCCTTCTATTTGCTTTGATTCGGTTTCTCTTTTGCTTTTTCCTTACTTGCTGGTGCATTCCCACCCCAGCTGAGAGCCTCTATTTTGGGGAGTTTTCGTGGATAATTTAGTGGGCGGAAGCTCCCCACCCACCCCCCTTGGAGGATCCCTTAAAAAAGGGAGAGTGCTCGAGAGAAGTGAAAAACAGTGGGTGGTTCAGTTCAAAAGGACAAAATATTTCTTGCCCTGGCACTGGGAGAGGAAAGAAATTGTCTGAGGAACCAAAGAACGGCTAAACTAAGAAGCTGAAAAGCTGCAGCCCAGAAGGGCAAATTAGGTGACTCAGCTGCAACTGCCCCGGCTCCAGCCCTTGTAGTATAAATGTGCTTTAAAAGGGAAAAACGCTTAACCGTGACAAAGAGTGGGCTCCATAAAAATGTGGCTAATGCTGACTCTGTTGAGTTCCAAAAGACATCCCCCGCTCAGCAGCTCTGCGCACCTGTGGAGTTGGGGAATCGCCTCAGAGGCCTGAGTTGGGTGGGACTGAGTCTAAATTTATCCCTGATAATGAGTCCGCCAGAGGAGGGCCCAGCAAGCTTGTTTCCTTTCTCGCTTCTGGCCTCTAAAACCTCGGCACCAAGGGAGGGTTCTGGGAGGCAGGGGATACGGTGCCAAGAACACAGGCTTTGTCGCCAAACAGAGCTGGGTTCAATTCTGGGCCGTCCATTTACTGGCTGTGTGCACATCAACTCGTAGAGCCTCAGTTTGCTCATCTGTAAATGGGGCTTACAGCATCCAGCTCAACGGAAGGGTGAAAGGAAACAGACCTTGCCGAGCTTGTCTGGTGCTCTGGACGTGGCAGTTGTAGGGAGGCCTGGAGAGGAAGGGTATGAATGCCGAGTCCAATAATCCTATTCCTGGCTTAATCACTACTCATTCCTTGACTGTGGGAAGGTTTTCTTTTTAAAAAAATACTTTTAGGATTTGTTATATACTTTAGTGTTCTTAGCACTTCAATGAAAGAAAGTCATTGAATCCTTACGGCAAGTGTTTAGGAGGGTACTCCTAGTGCCCCATTTTACAGACTGGGGTAAGTGATGCCACATGGCAAAGCCAAGCATCTGACTACAGAGCTTGAGTTTTAAATGGCCTCTCAGGTTGTCTAACCCACTACTGCCCAAGAGGACATTCTACGGTGATGGAAATGTTCTGTTCTGTGCTGTCCAATTTGGTAGCCACCAGCCACATGTGGGCTTTTGAGCATTTGACATATGGCTTGTGCAACTGAAGAACTGACACCTACATTTTATTTGTTAATTATTTAACATTTTAATAGCCACATGTGGCTAGTGGCTGCCATATTGGATGGCACAGGGCTAACCCCTTTCATCTTTAGTCTGTTACTTTGCAGTGGGATTGTAAGTGGGGATTTACAGATGACTGTAGCTCAGGGCCCGGCATCTAGTAGGTACTGAGTGAGGGGCTGCTGTTCGTAGTGTTACTAAGTGTAGTAACTGTCTGCAGAAGATAATGGTTAGCAGGCTTCCTTGGTGTCTGGATAGTGGCAAAAGGAAGTTGAGTTTCATTCATGCCTGGGATGACCAACCTGTCCCAAGTTGCTTGGAACCTTCTCAGCTTTAAAACTGAAAGTCTTACATTCTAGGAGCCCCCTCAATCCCAGGCAAACCAGGACGCTTGCTCTCCCTGTTCTTGCTTCAGATGGTTGGAGAAAGAGTCTTCTCTTTCTTTTGGGAAATTTCTGGTTGGGAATGAGTCTTCCTCAATAGGCTCCACTGAAAATCCTCTCTACGCCCTTAAAGGCTGCACCCCAGAATTTGCCAAGTAAATCAACAGGCAAGCCACCTGCCTTCTATGTGCCTCAGTTTCCCTTTCGGAAAGTGGGGGAGAGGATCCCCTCCTTGCAGGGTGGTTGCAAGAAATTTGGTGGCGCCATGACTTTTGAGTTACTCGAGAGTCAATGAGACTTCCTTACCTTGAATTCCTTGGCACACAGTAGGTGGACAGATAATGGCTGCTCTCTGGGGGAACAGCATTACTTAGACTGTCCTGCGGGAGGCCACCCTGGTTGAGGCAGGCTTGAAGAGAGTCCCCTGGGCGGGGCTGGGGGTGGGGCTTTCTCAGGCCCAGTTCCAGCTGGTCTCTATGGGCCAGCATCTGTCTCCAGCAGGAGTAGTTATGTCTGCGAGCTGCCCAGCGAGGCTATTGTGGGCCAGTGCTGGAAAACAGAGTGGTCCCACGGATAGAGCCAGCTGCTTCTCAATGCCTCTTTAAGTTCAAGTCTCTCTGTGAGAGCATGCAGGGGGGGTGTGTGTATGTGATGAGTCACCAGCCTTGGTTGCTATCCACAATTTTATCAGAGCTCACAACAGTATCTGAAGTCCATTTTCAAAGCCAGCTTTATCTTTGGGCTCAGAATTTCCCACCCTGCAGGCAGGTGAAGACGCAGACCTAGTCCAAGTCCAGAAAAGGCATCTTGACCGCTGCGCCTCTCGCTCTCCCCCTCCCCACGGACCTTCTGGGGGTCTCGTGGCCTATTACTGTGAACCATGCGTGGCATCGCACGGACTTTCTTCTGGACACTGTGCAAAGTTCATGATATCCTTTCTCTTTATTTTCCTGTTTATTCAGAGCATGTGTAAACACATGGGTTGCTTGGTTTCAGCTTCTCTTTGGCCATTTCATTATTTCTGGAGCCTCTGAGCATCACTGGAAACCTTGGATTTTCTAAATGAATCTAAAAATAAACTCTTTGAAAAAAAATTCTCGAAGTTGGAGAGTTGACACGAGGCACCGTTGTTATTTATTTCTTTTCCTTCCTCTCCTTCTCCTCTTCCTCCTCCCCACCATCCCTGAACACACAAAAATCTGGGCAGCCAGAGGCCGTGAGGGACTGGGAAGGGCCCCTGGGCGAACGTCCAGGAGCTTGGACAACCTGGGGTGTTGGTTTGAACCCTGGGCAGCTTTCTCCAAGAGGCGCCCGCTTGGCAAATGGGGGGCTTGGGAGTCTCGGGCTTGATTTATGAAAAGCTGCCATGGGCCAGGGAAGGCGGTGGCTGGGGCACTCCTTGCAAACAGCCTCCTGGAGCTCCTGCAGGGCTGACTTGGACACTCGCACACCCCCACCCCCTTCTTCTCGCCGTCGCCCGCTTCGCTCCCTCTCCCAGACTTTTCTCCCGAACAATCAGGGACTTGTGCTGGCGGCCGAAGGAGCCACGGAGCTGGCTGGCCGCGGAGGAGGCGACGTCATGGATTCCTGAGTGTGAAGTTTGCAGGAAAGCCCTTAGTTTTGGAGATGGACGGGATCCAGTGGTTTCCATGGCGCTGGATAAACAGGAGGAAACAGTGAGGGAATCCCGTTATTTTACTGCATTGAAAGCCTATAAACACGGAGCGCGGGGAAGGAAGTCGCGTTGCCTCTGGAGTAAGCCCGATCGCGGAGCCGCGCCGACTCCGCTGAGCCGGGAGCCGGGAGGCGCGCAGCTCCCGGGTCGCTCCGAGGCTCCTCGACAAGGGCTGCCCCGCGGGCAAGCGGTAGAGAAGACGGCGCCCCCTCGGCTGCTGGTCGATACAAACAGACCCCCCTTTCCAAACACGCGCCAAGTCCCCGTCCCCTCCAGATGCAGAGAGAGGCTGCGTTCAGACTGGGGCACTGCCATCCCCTCCGCATCATGGGGTCTGTGGACCAAGGTAACTAACTCTCGATCCCTTCCAGCCTTTTCCGCTCGCTCCTCCCGGTCCTTTCCTGCTGCTCCCGTCCCGGGCAGCACTTTCAGCTCCGGGCAGAGGTCGGCGCGGGAGGCCTGGGGACCCCGCTCGCCCTGGGCGCACAGGTAGCGTGGCCCGCGGAGGGGCGCCCGCGCCCCGGCCAGGGAAGGGACACTTGGGAAGGCGACTTTGGACAACTTTGCGCGGGGGCAGGGAAGTGTCCCGGGCCGGGATTCCCTAGGCCAGTCTGTCGGGAGGATTTTCCCCTCCACGGGACACCGGGAGGGATTCTCGCTACTAACCGCTGGCTGTTTAACCGTTTCAGCACTCGGCTTTTGACAGCAAATGCCATAACGCTGCAGTATTATTATTATTATTATTATTATTATTATTACTTTTTTTTTCTTTTAAGAGAACAGGCTTGGCATTTTACTATACAGCAAGTATAGTAAGGAAGACTTTGCTTTCTAACAGTGACAGCAGCAGCGGATGCTCTGGGACATTTAAACCATTTTCTTCCCCTTTTTTGATGTGCCTGCTGGATAGAGTCCTCCAGCTACTCCTTTAAAGTGCAATGTACCATCAGTTTGTTTGGGGATCTGATTACACTGTACTTTCCCTGTTTCTGCTTCTTTTCCCCTTCTCTTGGATTTAGTCCTGGTATCACACCACTTGGATCTTGTGGGAGGGGGTTGACTATAAGGAGCATAAGATATGAAAGTGTCCCATCTGGTCGGGATTGCGGAGGGACGTTGGCTCCACAATAATGAATCGGTCTTTAAAAGTGGAAATGGGCAAAGCGTTGTGTTTTTCAGAGGGGAGCACTGCGTTGGGGGCTGCGCGGCCTGGCTGCCAAGTGGGAAGGGCTTTGAAAGTTAAGTGAAATAAATTCGCGGAGGAGGAGTTAGCCTCGTGTCATAAAATCAGAGTTGAATGTAGGTTTTGTGCTTTGCGTGGCTGATTAAAGTTCGGGGGGTGGGGGAGAAGAAATGACAATTTCAGTAAATAAACCTGAGAGGCTTTTTCTTTCTTTCTTTCTTTTTAAACTAGATTGAAGCCAAATGCCTTGGGTTAGGTAAACGGTGTGCTTTGCCACAGCAGACCTCAATGACACATATTTTTAGCTGAGCTGCGCTTTTGAAAGCAAGACCCGGCCAGGACTTTGAACGTTTGAACGGGTACCGGTTTATCCTGTCCTCTGCTAGTGGTCAAGCCTATGACATAATGGCAAAAAAAATTTTACTGATATCGCATCATCTGAAAAGCAATGCTCTCAGACAGATGACAGATATATTAAGGGCGGGAAAGGGTTTTTACTGTCACAAATACTGAAACCGGGTGTTTGATGTTCTGATAATGGGGGTGGAGGTCAGCCTAATGCCAAATTTAGCTCTATTTGGAAAGAGAGAGAGAGAAAGAACTTGGATGAGAAACTGGGCTTCTGTTTTACTGTGTGATCTAACACAAGCCTCGAATTTTATGGAGGCTGCTAACTCTGTGCCCCAGGTGTGTGAACTAGTTCTGCGAAGGTTTCAAAGTGTGTGTGTTTTGTGTGTGCATGTTCAATAGCTATCCTCCCCAGCCCATGTTCATGCGTGCACGGATTGTGGGTGTGTGCACGCCGGTGTGTGCACGCCAGTGTGTGTGTGTGTGTACATGTGGGAGACAAGGGCACCAGATTGTTCCAGGCAAACCACACTTGGTCTGCCAAGGCAATGGGCACATAGAATGCAATTCCAGGCATCAGAGACAGTTGGCTTGACACAGGCTGATCCAAATGCTCCCACTATGCCCTGCACAGTGGTCTCTTGAGGGAGAGCCCAATCCCCCCTTAGACTCAGACACAGACAACAGTGGGCATGCAGATGGGTGGGGTCATTAAATGGAGAAGAGAAGTATTTGCATTTAAAAAAATTCCAAACTTTCTGCACAGAAAGCAGCATTGGTCCTGCGAAAAACCTGAAGATCTGAAAGAGGTGTGCTCTGTTTTATCTGAAGTGAGATGATGGAAACTATTTCAGGAATAAACAAACCCAGGGTGAGCTTTGTTCTCTCCCAAACCCAGACTCCCTGCCTTCTGCTTGCATTAGAATTTCTGCTTGGCCATATCACAACTGTGTGATCTTGGGCAAGTGACTGAACTTCTCTGTGCCACACTTTTCTCATCTGTAAAATAGAGCCAATAATTATGCCTCTCTTCCAGGGTTGTTATGAGACTCAATGAGGTAAAACAGATAAGGCACAAAAATGGTGTCTTGCTCATAGTCAATGCTCCATAAACATTCGCTGCAAATCCTGTCATATTAAAAACGCAGAACAATAACTGATGCTGTGGAGAAACTGGATTTGACAGTAAACATTCTTTGAAGAGATGCAGTACTTTCTGCTTTCCAAAGTACTTTTAAACTTACTGGAACTTTACAATGACACAGATAGGGTTAAGATCTTGGCTTGTCAAGCCTCAATTTTCTCATTTGCAAAAAAGGAATAATGATAGTATCAACTTCATCGGATTGTCGAGAGCATTGTATGAAATGATGCATGTAAAACACTCAGCTCTGTGTTTAGCATGCAGTACACACACACGGAATGGTGTTGTCTGACAGTTGACGATGGTGAGACCCAGCTTTGCCCAAGGTCACATAGCAGATAAGGAGCACAGTGCCTGGCACACAGTGAGTGCTCAATTCCTGCCCTAGATGGTGACAGCAAACATAAATTGAGCACTGACTGGAGTAGGACAAGGGGCTAAGTGCTCTTCAAGCATTAAGCCTTTTAATTGTTATAGCACTGTAGATGATAAGTACTGCAATCATGGTATCCTTCCTGGAGGAGGGGTGGGGCACAGAGATGTGTGGCAATGGGCCAAGTGTTACCCAAGAAGAAAGTGGTAGGGCCCTAATTTGAACCCAGGCTCTTGACCTGCTCTGCTGTCTCTGAAACTCACTAACATCATAATTTTTTTTTACCATTTGACAGATGAGGTGACCGAGGTGGGACCAGATCCTGGTTCTGGGATCTTTCCCCAATACCACGTTGTTCCCTGACATATGCTGGAAGGGAAAGAGACATATGGGGGGATGTGGAGGGTATAAGTCTTATTGCTAGAGATGGGGAAACTGAGGCAGCAGCTGATTTGTGCGTTAGTGAGGGCTCCTTGGTTGATTTCCCTCAGGGAAATAAAAGCACGAGACTCCCACTCTTAGTAGAAGAAAGTCCCCAGCCAGCCAGTGTGGCAGCTCCAAAGCCCACGCGGCTTTCTGTACTGAGAGCGCCTCCCAGGCACCCCTCCTCCTGGCTAGTCTTTCCCTTGCTACCCATATGGCCCTTCATCCAGGAAGCCCCTCCAGCTTGCAAGCCTCTCTTCTCAGACTCCAGAGAGAATCACAAGTTCACCAGACACTCCCCTGACTAGCTTTATTAAGAACTTTCTTTGGCTTGATTACAAGCCCCCTGAGGACAGGGATCGGGTCCCCTATTTCTGTGAGTCTCCACTGGCACCCAGGTAACATTGCTGCTATCCAAGAGGTTAACAGCTTGAGGTCTGAATCAGAGGTTTGAATCTTGGCCACTTGTGTGTGTTACTTCAGTTGTGCCTCAGTTTCCCCATGTTATGAGTGATATTAATATTACCCAGAATAATATTTAATAAATGTAATAACCGGGTATAAACCAATCAGAACCATAGGAGCAGGGTCCCTAGACACTTCTCTGCTGGGCCAGGTTTTAACTATTTATTTGCTGAATTTTGGGGAGGGTCCCAGGCAGTAGAAGTCTTTGGAGGGTGGTAGGAAGCAGGGCAAACAGCAAATAATCTATGGAAGTTCTCAGTCCTTTAATAAACAGTATAATCCTCAAGGTACCCATTCAAAAAATAATTGCTGTCATTACTATTGTATAATTTATTATTTCAACATTTACCTCAGCCCCCCCAAAAAAACCCCAATGTCTAAATCCAATTACTAAATACTTTCTCACGGTTTTCTCGTTGGATAGCTCACACTTAATATGTAAATGACTGATTATTTAGACTTGCTGACTGGAAGAAGCCAGTCAAGTTTCTATTTTTTTATTTTTGAGATAGGGTCTCACTCTGTTGCCCAGGATGGAGTGCAGTGGTGCGATCACGGCTCACTGTATCCTTGACCTCCCAGGCTCAAGCAATCTTCCCACCTCAGCCTACTGGGTAGCTGGGACTGGAGGTGTGCCCCGCCGTACTTGGCTAACTTTTTAAATTGTTTGTAGAGATGGGATCTTGCTATGATTCCCAGGCTGGTCTTGAATTCCTGGGCTCAAGTAATACTCCCACCTTGGCCTCCCAAAGTGCTGAGTTTACAGGCATGAGCCACCGTGGCCAGCCAGGTTCCTGTTTTTGTTCCTTTGCTAAAACAGGAATTTGAGAATCTCTGACTGCCCAGCCTGGATGGGAGGCCTCCTCTGGGCTCTGCTGGCCTCTGTCCTGTGCTGCCTGCATCCTGGTACTAATCACACTGATGGTAATGGTCTATTTGTCCGTGTCCTCCAACAGATTTGAACTCCAGCAACCAAAAACCACACCTGCCTTGGTCACCACTGTACCCTCAGTGCTAGGAGAATGCCTAGCACTTAGTAGGTGCTCAGTAATTCTTTTGGTTAAATGGATGGATGAATGAATAAGTTATGAATGAGTGCAGCACAGGAGAAGTTCTGTGGCTTGTTAAGACCATAGCATGAAGGCCCGCACTCTCATTGTGTCTCACTGTCTTCTGCTTCCTTTTAACAATGATAGCGACCTTTTGACTACCACATTTTCCCAGCTGGAGCCGGTGACCTCAGTAGGATTTCTCCTGGGCCATCCAACAGGTACTCACATTCCTCTTGTTGTCTGGGATAAATAAGCCCCCAATAAGAGCAGCAAGCCACAAACGACAATGACAATGACAGCAGCCACCACTCACTGAGTGTCAACCGTGTGTCAGGCACCATGCCAAGGGCTTTCATGGGCCACCTCAAGCATCCTCTCTCCAGTCCTCCCCATTTTGCACAGGGAGATAGAGTCACTCACCAGGGTCACAGCCCTAGCGAGTGGTGGAGCTAGGATTCAACCCTACACCCCGGTTGCTCCCTGACTGTAATGCTGAATAATAATAACAATAGGGTGATCATCTTTTCCCTATTGGACATGTACCCTAAGGCCAGCCACTTTACAGATATTATCTCATTGGATTTTCACACACACCCAAAAAACCCTGAGAGGTTGGTATAGAATAGGACCCTCCTTTTAGAGAACACGGGGAGTGGTCAAGGCATTTTGTGGGGCAGCCCTAGGCCCGGCTGATGCCAAAAGCTTGGCTTTTAAGGGCTCCATAGGTCCAGTCTTTACTCTTCTTGCAGCAGGACTATTCAGCCAAGACGAGCTGGAGAGGAAGGCCCCAGCCCCCTAAAGGAGCCAGCCCGCCACAAAGTCTGGAGTCACAGGAGTCTCTTCCCTTCCTGCTTGACTTTCTGCACCGTGCAATGACTCCTAGCAGCCCCCATCCCCTCCCTCTGGCTCTCTATCACAATGGACTATCCAGGGCTCCTTTTCTCAGAGCTTCTCTGGGTGACTGAAGCCCAGCTGGGTGTTTCTTTCCCCTGACACTCCAGGGCTCTGACCTCCAGTAAAATTGCTGCTTTCCATGCCAGCCTTTGCCTGTGCTATCACTCCTCCTCGCAGGCACTCTTGGTCCTTCTCTTTGGCTGTGCTCGAGCGAGGCTTCCTATCTGGGTTTCTCTCCTTTCCTTCACATCTTTCTTGAAGGCCCAGCCCAATTTCCATCTCCTCTTAGATGCCCCCTCGATCATTTAATGTATCTTCATCAATATTTTTAGGGATCTACCATGTGCCGGGTACTTTCCAAGATGCTGGGGATTCAGCGGTGAATGAGGCAGATACAGAGCATACCCTCATGAGGCTTGCCAGGAAATAGCCAGGATGACTTCAGAGGCCGTTAAAGACCAGGGACCAAAGGAAGTCAAAAGGCCACTGTCATTGTTAAAAGTAGAATGGAGTTTCGCATGACTTGGGGTGGGTGTGTGTGTGTCTGCGGGTGTGTATTAGTTTCCAGTGGCTGCTGTAACAAATTACCACAAATTGAATGGCTTTAAACAATACACATTTATTCTCTCATGGTTCTAGAGGCTAAGAGTTTGAATCAAGATGTCAGAGCCATGCTCTCTCTGAAGGCTCTAGGAGGAAACCCTTCCTTGACTCTCCCAGCTTCCAGTGGCTCCTGGAGACCCTTGGCCCTCTGTGGCCTGTGGCTGTGTCATTCACATCTCTGCCTCTGTCTTCATGTGACCTTCTTCCCGAGTGCATGTGTGTTGATTCCTCTTCTCACGGAGGCAGCCGTCATTGGCCTGGACCCCTTTAGGTCTAGTATGACCTCATCTCAACTTGATTACATCTGCAAAGACACTATTTCCAAATAAGGTCCCATTCACCGGATCTAGAGTTAGGACTTGAATATATTTTTTTGGTAGGGTGGAGAGGGACGCTTCAATCCACAAGAGTAGGATTCCTCATTCAGGCTGGATGGCCCCTCCTCTCCAAGGTGATATCTTTTTTTGGTTGACCCCTGAGTGGTCCTGTAAGATGATCCGCCTGTAAGATGTCTGGAAGAAAAGCATTCCAGGCAGAATAAGTGATAAGTGCAAAGACCCTGAGGAGAGGCATGTGCTTGGGATGCTTAGTGAACAGCAAGGAGCCCAGTGGGGCCGGACCAGAAAGGGCAGGGGGAGCGTGATAGAGACAAGATTGTGGGACGGGATCGTGTAGGATCTTTTTTTTTTTTTTTTTTTTTTTTTCTTGAGACGGAGTCTTGCTCTGTCGCCCAGGTTGGAGTGCAGTGGCGTGATCTCAGCTCACTGCAAGCTCCGCCTCCCGGGTTCACGCCATTCTCCTGCCTCGGCCTCCCGAGTAGCTGGGACTACAGGCCCCGCCACCACGCCCGGCTAATTTTTTGTATTTTTAGTAGAGACGGGGTTTCGCCGTGTTAGCCAGGATCGTCTCAATCTCCTGACCTCGTGATTCGCCCGCCTCAGCCTCCCAAAGTGCTGGGATTACAGACATGAGCCACCGCACTCGGCCCACATAGGAGCTTGTGAGGAGTCTGAAGTTCATTCTTGGGGTAATCAGGAGCCCCTGGGGGAATGTTCAGCAAC
Organism: Macaca fascicularis; assembly: GCF_037993035.2. NCBI lineage: Eukaryota > Metazoa > Chordata > Mammalia > Primates > Cercopithecidae > Macaca > Macaca fascicularis. The sequence goes on along the minus strand of NC_088384.1, from coordinate 107,656,288 downwards.
AGCGATGTGTGGTGTAATGAACCTTTTCAAATGGTCATACTGCCCATTAAGGGGAGATCAGCCTCTAGCCAGGTAAGAGTAAATGCTAGGTGGGTAGACAGGAGGCTGCTGCAGTGGCCCAGGCAGGAGATGGAGATGGCTGGGGCCAATGTGGGGCAGAAGAGGTGCTCAGAAGCAGTGCCTCCCAGTCCATAGAGCTTTCTCCTTTAGGGTTCTCAAACTGTGTTTCCTTGAGCCCCAGAGTTCCATGGGGATGGTCCCTGGCTTTGGTACCTAGAGGTAGATGCCATCAATCCTGTGAATATTCAGACCACTTCAGCTGTGCTTTCTTGACAGCCCGTCCTGGATTCCCCTCATCAGCTCCTCCTCCACCCTCCACTATCACTGGCAGTCATGAGACTTTTCAGGGTTTCATCTTGATCCAAAAATGTCCCTCGGCAAATCTACCCTTAGCTAATCACCCAGGAATAGCATGACTCAGTAATGAATATCAGACTCATGTAAGACAAAACCATTTCCATGGTGCACGTGCGACTTCACAAGTCACATCACAACCTGCTGTATGCCTTTGTTTCCTTAACTGAAAAGTGGGCTATTAGTAATTTTTACACATGGGGGTGTTTTAAGGTTGAAAGGAAATCATGTCTGTGAAGCTTTCAGCAAAGACAAAGTGGTCAGTTCCTGTTAGCTTCCATTTTTACTATTATTTTATTGTTTTAAATTCAATTTATTACTTTCCTCCAGATCAATAACTTTCAAGAGTTCCTGACGGGGACAAATCCACTTTCCACCAAGCCTCTGGGGTCTTTTCTGTAGGGTCCTGGTGACCCACTTCAATCACTGAGCCACTGAGTCCAGAGGTGTTTGTGGAGAGTCTAACAGAGGCAGAGCGCCTGGCAAGGTGGTGGGGAGAAAAATCCAAAGTCTATGAGACATGCCCATTTGCATTTGAAAGAGATGTTTTTGTGAAGTTGGGGAGACGTACTCATGGGAAGTCATTTACAAGCTAAGTGACTCTGAGCTTAGGTGAGGTCTAGTGATTGTGTTGATGGAGAAGCGAAAGAGGGAGAGAGCAGCTGATGTCCTGTGCTTTTTTGGAGGCAGTGGGGATTGTGCTCCAGGGTCTGGCTGTGCAGATGGGAGCTGATGATGGGTACCTCTGAGTCAGCCAGCTTGTCCTCATCACTCCCTGACTTCAAAGATTAGGAAATCGGCACAGATGTTTGAGTCTGCAAAGAATATGGCAGGGAAGAGAATGGAGAGAGAAACGATCTTGAGGCATACAGGGGAAGACAGCCTGGGTGACCGAGGAGGGGAGAGTGGGCCAAGGGTGATAGGTACATTGAGTGAGAAATGATTGTGGGATGGGCAGATATTAACCAACACTCTATCCCCTAACGTTATAACCAGCCCTACCCATCCTGCCCCTTGAGGCTGTGCTTTAGTAGAAGATGGAGCCTCCCTAGCAGAGGGATGGTGGCATCTCCTGTTCAGTTAAGAGCAAGGACCATCACTTAAGGGGCAGGTAGGTTTACTGAGCCTGCCCTCCTTCTAAACATTGTTACCCAAGACAGAGGGGAATGTACTAGAAAGCAAGGAACAAAGAGGAGAAACAAAACCAGGGCAAAGTAGTTGTACAGGGACCAGGTGGAAGGAATCAAGAACCTGCAGCCCAGGCGCTCAAGCTCACAGGCTCCCGGCAGGTGGCACAAATCAATGAGGCAGCCAGGTGGGCGCTGGGGTGAACTGAGGGGGTGTGTGTGTGTGGGGGGGTGTGTGCTGGGGAGTCCCCAGGGAACAGCCTCCACTCACCTCCAGCTGATTGGTCCATACGGGAATGCGGGCCTGGGGTGGTTGGATCTGCTGGATCTGCTGGATCTGCCTGCCTGTTTTTTTTTTTTTTTTTTTTTTTAAGAAGTTGGAAATTTGGATTTTTATGTGAAATCTCCCAATTTTAAAATGTTAGTTCGACATGGACACAGGGAGGGGAACAACACGCACTGGGGCCTTGCCGGGAAGGTCGGGGAGGGAGAGCACCAGGATAAATAGCTAATGCATATGGGGCTTAGTACCTACGTGATGGGTTGATGGGTGCAGCAAACCACCAAGACACATGTTTACCTATGTAACAAACCTGCACATCCTGCACATGTATCCCAGAACTTAAAATAATATAAAATTAAAAGAAATAAAAATGTTAGTTCAGATTAAAAAGAAATTACTGGGCAGGCCAGACATAATATGCCTGCAGGATGGACTTGGCGGAGCTCCTGCAGACCTGTAACTTCTGCTGCTGTCAAATGGGGCATCTTCCTACAGTCCACAGGTTGATTTAGGCGCTGGCTTTTAGTAGAACCCTGCTGTCTTACGAGGTACCCATGGCCATCAGTGCCTGTCCAGTGGGAGGGTGGCGTATTCAGCTAACGGCTTTTTGCTGCAATCTCCTCTTGAAAAATAGTTTTCTCACAACACAGAAATCCTCTTTGGGCTTTAAAAGACTCTGTAGGAGACGATAGATTGAAGTACAAGTCAGGTTTGAAACTGTCTTGTTCTCTCAGTCTATTAGGAGTTCATCCCTAAAAATGGCTTTGCAAGAGCATGACGAAGCCAATGAGGCATTTGGGGAAGCAAAATGCAAGAAATTCAGTAATCAGGATGAACTATATATATACACACACACACACACACACACAAACACACATATGTATATGAAATGTATATATATTTGAGACAGGTACTTGCTCTGTCACCTGGGCTGGAGTGCAGTGGCACGAACACGGCTCACTGCAGCCTCGGCCTCCTGGGCTCAAGCCATCCTCCTGTTTCAGCTTCATAAAGATGGGGTGTCACTATGTTGCCCGGCTGGTCTTGAACTCCTGGGCTCAAGCGATCCTCCCACCTTGGCCTCCCAAATTGTTGGGATTACAGGCATGAGCCCAGGATGAACCATAGTTTAATATAATATAATATATATATATATATATATATATATATTTTTTTTTTTTTTTTTTTTTTTTTGAGTTGGAGACTCGCTCTGTCACCCAGGCTGGAGTGCAGTGGCGCAATCTTGGCTCACTGCAAGCTCCGCCTCCCAGGTTCATGCCATTTTTTCGGTATTTTTAGTAGAGATGGGGTTTCACCGTGTTAGCCAGGATGGTCTTGATCTCCTGACCTCATGATCTGCCCACCTTGGCCTCCCAAAGTGCTGGAATTACAGGTGTGAGCCACCGCACCCAACCTAATATTATATTTTAAAAATAAAATTAATGCCAAAACTCCATGATAGACTTTTTTTAAAAAGGCCAGATGTGGTGGCTTGAGCCCAGGAGTACGAGACCAACCTAGGCAACATAGTGAGACCTTGTCTCTACAAAAAAAAAAAAAAAAAAAAAAAAAAAAAAATAGCAGGGTGTAGTGGGGCAGGAGCCTGTAGTCCCAGCTACCAGGAGGCTGAGGTGAGTGGATCATCTGAGCCCGGGAGGTTGAAGCTGCAGTGAACCACGCTCTCGCCACTGCACTCCATCCTGGGTGACAGAGTGGGACCCTGTCTCAAAAAAATAAATAAAAAATGTTAAATAAAGACAGGATCAACATTACTCATTTTCCCTTTGGCCTTAGGGTGCAATATGGCTCACATGGACTGTTAACCTGTCTTTATTAAAAATCTAATAGCTTGTTCAGCAAGGTTTTTTTTTTTTTTTTTTGGCATGCATTTTGATGTTTTAAAACATGGTGCGAAGATATAATTTATCTAATTACTGAGTTTTTGGTGCCCTCTTTTATTTTACCTCTCTTGCGTCACCCTAGTACCGGCCTTGCTGGAGTCAAAGGCATCTGTCTGTAAGTTATATATTAACACCTAGAGTGGTCATGAGTCCCAGGGAATGCTTCCGTTGAAGGGAGATTGTTTCTGGAGTCTGGTAAAGAATGTTCCCACTTTTTGAATCCGACTTAAAACGTTTCAATGCCTGTCTTTTATAAGCAGTGTTTTATTATAATGGGAGGTTGTTAGGACATGGAGTTCATGATGAAAATTTGTGACTTATGTGTTATACAGATGGTCCCTGACTTACGATGTTTGATTTAGGATTTCTTTACGATGGTGTGAGAGCGATGTGAGTTCAGTAGAAACTGTACTTTGGGTACCCATAAACCATTCTGTTTTTCTCTTTCAGTATAGTATTCAATAAATTACAGAAGATATTCAACACCTCATTATAAAGTAGTCTCTGTGTTGGGTGATTTTGCCCAAAATCAATTGTGTCGGTGACTGTAAATGTTCTAGTAAGCTATGGTGTTCAGTAGGTTAAGCATATTAAATGCACTTTCTTTGTATATATTATTCTTCTTCTTTTTGAGATGGAGTTTCACTCTTGTCACCCAGGCTGGAGCACAATGGCACGATCTCGGCTCACTGCGACCTCCGTTCCCAGGTTCAAGTGATTCTCCTGCCTCAGCCTCCCGAGTAGCTGGAATTACAGGCACCTGCCACCATGCCTGGCTAATTTTCATATTTTTAGTAGAGACGGGGTTTCACTACATTGGCCAGGGTGGTCTTGAACTCCTGACCTTAGGTGATCCACCCTCCTCAGCTTCCCAAAGTGCTGGGATTACAGGTATGAGCCACTGTGCTTGGCCTATTATTATTATTTTTTAGACATGGGGTCTTACTCTGTTGGAATGCAGTGGTGCAATCATGGCTCACTGCAGCCGGAAGCTCCTGGGTTCAAATGGGAGCCCGGCTAATTTATTTTTATTTTTCATAGAGACGGGGTCTTGCTCTGTTGCCTAGACTGGTCTCAAACTCCTGGCCTCAGGCCATCCTCCTGCCTTAGCCTCCCAAAGTGCTGGGATTATAGGCATGAACCACCATGCCCTGCCTAAATGCATTTTCAACCCAACAATATTTTCAGTGTATCGTGGGTATATTGGGATGTCACTCACCATAAGTTGAGGAGCATCTGTACACTATCAGAGCCGGCTGCATAATTTTCAGGGCATTGTGCAAAATGAAAATGCATCGCCTCTTGTTCAAAAAGTATTCAGAATTTAAAAAATGTCAACAGCAGAGCATTCAACCAAGTGCAGGCTCCTTCTAAGCACAGGCTGTTCCAGGTGCAGGGTGCTGTGTGACTCTGCATGTCACATCCCATGAAGCGAGCCCCGGCTGCTGCTCAGATTAGCTTGGTTTTCCTTGTTAAACAATCCTTGAATTTTAGAGCTGAAATGGTAACTCAGGTATTATCTAATTCACCTCCTCCCATTTGACAGATGGAGAAACTGAGGCACAGAAGGTGTCTTGCTTAAAGGTCACAGAGTGAGTTAGAGGAAGGACTCAGTTTGGATCCTGGGCATCCCAGCTGTGAGTTGTTCTTTAATGTACCACAAGATCACTCCAGGCTTGGTCAAACATTTATGTCTTCATGCCATTGACCTACAGCAGGAAGATCAGCCTGGAAGGGGTGGAAGGGATTCAGATGTACCAGTCTTGTTATAAATAACTCAAATTAGCTGGGTGTGGTGGCGCATGCCTATAATCCCAGCTATTTGGGAGGCTGAGGCAGGAGAATCACTTGAACCTGGGAGGCAGAAGTTGCGGTGAGCTGAGATTGCGCCGTTGCACTCCAGCCTGGGCAACAAGAGCGAAACTCCATCTCAAAAAACAAACAAACAAACAAACAAACAAAAAACCCAAAAAAATCTCAAGACCTTTACATATTTTCTGTAACAGAACATTGTCTTTTATAGATAGTCTTTTTCTTTCTGTGCCTCACTCCTTGTTTTGGAGACGGGGTCTTGCTATGTTGCCCAGGCTGAAGGGCTGTGCTTATTCACAGGTGCAATTGTCATGCATTGCAGCCTCAAACTCATGGGCTTGAGCGATCCTTCCATCTCAGTCTCCAAGTAGCTGGAACTACAGGTGTGCACAACCATACCAGGCTCTTTTTCTTTTTAAGCAACATGTGCAGGTAGAATTTCCCTGAAGCCATTGAGTCAGATGAAATGTTATTTCTCTACAAATAATTACAGGTATTGGAACCAGGCTAGAGGCTGGGCTGCCAAGGCTATAAAACACTGCTAAATTTCAGGACATCCCTGTTGAGTCCCATTAAGCTGAGCAAAGAAGGAATTTGGGTTCTCCTAATGGTGCAGTTTTATTCACTGATTGATCTCTCAGGTAGAAGCTCTGTTGGGCGCCATTCTTCCATTCATTCCTTCAGCTGCTTTTTAGTGAGAACCTACCATGTACTGGCTATCAGTCTAGGATCTGGGGATACAGCTGAGGTTGCCAGATAAAAATACAGGATGTCCACTTAAATTTGAATTTCAGGTAAACAATGAATAACTTCTTAGTTTATGTCTGTCCCACATACTATTTGGGACATAGTTCTACTAAGAAAAGCATTCATTGTCTAAAATTCAAATTTAACTGGGTGTCCTGTATTTGTATTTGCTAAACTTGGCAACTCTAGATATCCCAGGGAAGAAAACAGACAAATATCCCTGCCCTTGTGGGGACTGCACTCAAGTGAAAGGAACAGGCAACAAACTGACGAAGAAATATACATATGAATAAAATATACCATGTGGAAAGGGCAACGAGGAACATGAAGCAGGGTGAGGAGACAGAGAATGCCGGGGGATGCGATTTTTATTAGGACAGGCAGGGAAGGTCTCTCAGAGGTGACTTTTGAGCTGTGAAATGAACAAAGTGAGGTAGTGGCCAGGAAATAGCTGAGGGAATGGTAGGTGCAAAGGCCCTGGGGTGGGGTCATGTGGGCGTTTTCAAGGAATAGGTGGACGATCAGGGTGGCAGAGGGAGTAAGAGAAGGGGAGAATGGCAGGAGATGATACCCAAGGAGAGCCAGGTGGGATATAGCTTACGTAGGGCCTTGCAGACCAAGGGCTTTCTATTTAATTTTAATTTAATGGGAAGCCACTGGAGGGTTTATCAGATGTATATTTTTTAAAGGCTCCCTCTGGTTGCTCCACACAGCGGCAAAAGTGGAAGTAGCAAGTCCAGGGAGGAGGCTTCTGCAGTTGTCCAAGTAAGAAATAATGAAGGCCTGGATTCTTGGGAGGTGGGAGGAAGAACAGTGAAGTTAGTGAGAAATGGGTGGCTTTGGGTTACATTTGGTGCAACTGCCTGTATTTGCTGAGGGTTTGCATGTGGGCATGAGAAAAGGCAAGGACTCAAGAACCACTCTTTGGTGTTTGATTAGAGAACTGGATTACAGGCAGAGCAATACTTGAGTTGAGGCATAATGAGGCAGGAACAGCTGGAGACGTAGGCTTTGGTTTCGGACACATTCACACTGAGGTGCCTGTTAGACGCCCCAGTGGAGATGTTGGATTGACATTGGATATACAAGCTGGGATTTCTGCGGAGAGGCTCAGGTTGTAGATTAAAATGAGCTTTCTACCAGAAGGTGGAAAGGAAGGCAGAGCTGTAGGTGGTGGGTAACTCCAGGGCAATCTTGAAGCAGCCTGGGGACGCAGAGCCAGGAGGAGCTTCTTGAAGGCGCTTCAGGAGTCAGTGCTTCTTGACTATTTCTATCCAGGTGGACCCAAATTATGCTCCATTTTAAGGAAGCCTAGAAGAGGAAGAGAGGTAACTCACAGATGGACCAAAGGATGAGAGTCTACGAGTCTTGTGAATCCTTCCACGTTTTCTTATCTCTATGGCTACCACTTATCTCTGTAGTTCACACCCCCATTATCTCTTGCCTGGATGACTACAAAAACTGCCTAGTTGGTCCTCCTGTTTCAACCCTTGCCCCCTGCAATTCCGCGTCCTCAGAGGACCCAGAGCCATCCTCTAAAGACTCACCTATGGTTCTGTCATGTGCTGCCTAACACTCTCCAGTTGTTCCCAATTGCTTTTGGGTCCCAAACTCTCAATATGGTTTCCTGGGCCCCACTTACCTCCTAGCCTGATCTTACACCATCTTCTCATCCTTCCCTGAGCACTGCCACTCCCGTCTTCTTTGGGGTCCTCTATTGTTTCATATTTTCCTCCTGCCTCAGAGCCTTTACACATACTCCCTCATCGCTCTGTTAGTACCTCCCCTTGTCATTCCCTAACTAACTTCTACCAGCCTTCCAGTCCCAGCTTAAACATCGCCTCCCTAGGGCAGCCTTGCCTGAATTCCCTGTCTACATCAGGTTTCCTTGACATAAGCTCCGGAACACGTTCTCCTTGCCTTTCATGGCACCTAGCTCAGGCTGTAATTAGACTCTGGGATTAAGTGCATGTTGAAGGGAGCTGAGTTCCTGGGCCAAATAGTTCCAGGGTCAGATAGTACCAATGTGTGCTGGAAGTTTCAAAGTCTCACTAGCTTCACCAGCTTTCTGTTGCACTTCGGTTGGAGAGGCTGGGGAAAAACTCAAAGGCCAGGGTATCCAAAGGAGGTGGGACACAGGATAGAGAGAAAGTTGACAAAGCTGCCCTGTGAAGGCCGCCATCCCACCCCCCTCCCTCCACTTCCCAGAGTCACTCTCGACACATAAAGGCATTCTTCTCCCGGACCTTGTTCCTAAGAGCACAGATTATTTATTTTTGAATTGAAAATATGCCTTTCCCACAGCCCGAACTACCACCCTTCAAGGTAACCTTTAGGGAAGAAGACCTTTTACTCCCCACTGTCCGGCAGAAACTCTTTTATTGGTTGGCATCTAGTCTGAACCACTTCCTTTTAAAGAACTCTGATTACAATAGTCCAGACTCCAAATCCCAGAAGCTTTGAAAATATATCCATTGTTCAGAGGGACAACGAAGGCAGTTAGACTGTCCTGAACTGTCCTGCCTCAGGCTGAAATTCCTGTAGCACTTGATCAACTGCAAAGTGATCTTCCCTTTAATATCTCATTTTATCGTCGGGTATCTGAAGAGGAAGTGGAGTTGGGGTAAGAATTTAGGTGTTTGCCCTAGCAGTTGGGTGGCCAGGGTAAGCCTCAGGGTGGAGGACCCTTAAAGAAAACTCTAAGGATTTTAAGGAGAGTCAGACTCTGCATCCATCCAGGCAAACATCTACTCTTCCATTGATTAATGGATCCATTCATCCATGCAACACATTCGCTCTTTCGTCCATCTGTTCATCCATCTATCCTCCATCAATCCATCCATGTATCCTTCATTCATCCATTTATCGTCCATCCATCCATCCTTCCATCCATCCACCCTCCATGGACTCCTCCATCCATTATCCATCCATTCATCCAACCATCCCCTATCCATCCATCCATTTTCCATCCACGCATCCATCCTCCATTCACCCAGTCATCCATCCATCTACTTATCCATCCTCCTTTTATCCACACATCCATTGCACATAAAGCTGTGAATGAGGTGGTCATAGCCCCTGCCTTAGTGGATCTTAGGCTAGTGGAGATAAAATTCTCTGACTGGCCCAGTCTGGGTCATTCATCCACTTCTTTGCTTGGGGAAGGTGGAGCAGCTAGGTTGAAAGCTCTAACAAGATTATGTTTAGAGTAGTTTCCCCAAGGAACACACTGGGGTGCTGTTATGAGAAGAAGGGAGGAATTATTCTGGGTAGGCACAATCAACAAGTGTCCACTAGATTTAGTGGCGCTTAATAATTATGGGATGGAGGGATGAGAAAGGATGTGGGGAGGCATTTCCAGCTTTTCTCCTTTTCTAAAGCACAGGGGAAGCCTGGTTTTCTTGTTTATTGGCCAAAATTTCATCATCTGGACCTTGGGTCCCTGTCATAAGGACTCAAAAGAATCCATCTGTTTCTAGATACTTGTCTATAAGTATCCTAGCTGGGGTCACCACTCTTCCCTCCTCCACCTAAATGCATCAGCCACCCGCAAGATGCTTGTTGGATACACATGGCATAGAAGTGCTTATCGTTAGGAAACAAAGGCTGGAATTTCTTTATGCTCCGACAACCAGGAGGTGCTGCCCAAGACTCTGAAATGAGTCCTGAGCCAGCCCCAGGCCCCTGCAATAGAGTTTGAGTCTAAACTAAAGTGGTTCTCATCTCTGGCCACACATTGGAAGCATCTGGTGAGTTTTTACAAAATACTGATGCCTGAGTCCCAACCCCAGACATTCTCATCAAATCGATGTCTGGTGGTGCTCAGGTATTTGGATACAAATTTTAACAGCTCTCCAGGTGATTCTAATGTGTAGTCTGGGTTAAGAACCACTGGTCTGAGTGCAATTTGGAAAACCCCGTTCATAACTGTGCTTCTTTGCTTTTAGGGCATATACATGATGAAGGGAGAGGCTGTGGCTTGTTCATGGTTGCATCCCTAACATCTTGTGGCAGTGCCAGGCAGGTGCTCAATAAATATTTGTGGAATGATGGATGGCTTGGCACAAATCCCCTTAATGGAGCTGAGATGGCTCCCCTGAAGAGTATGTGTCCTCAATTCCTCCTGGCACATGGGGAAGGACTCGAATCACTTGAGGTCAAGCTGGGTTCTCACGAGGATCTTAAGGCCTCGCCCATCTAATCTTCTCATTCTCAACACTAGCTGCACCTTGGATTCATCTGAAATAAAAAAAAAAAAAAAAATCAGGCCAGGTGCGGGAGCTCACACCTGTAACTCCAGCACTTTGGGAGGCCGGGGTGGGCGGATTACGAGGTCAGGAGATCGAGACCTTCCTGGCGAACACGGTGAAACCCCCGTCGCTACTAAAAATACAAAAAATTAGCCGGGCGTGGTGGCGGGCGCCTGTAGTCCCAGCTACTCAGGAGGCTGAGGCAGGAGAATGGTGTGAACCCAGAAGGTGGGGCTTGCAGTGAGCTGAGATGGCACCACTGCACTCCAGCCTGGGCGACAGAGCGAGACTCCATCTCAAAAACAAAACAAACCAAACAAACAAACAAAATTCAGACATTCTGCTTCAGTGGGTTTGGATTGCAGCCTGGCACGGGTGTGTAAAAAGGTGTCCCAGGTGATTCTAATGTGTGGGAAGGGTTGAAGAACACTGTTTTGATCTTTTTTTTTTTTTTTTACCTCTGTGAGTCTGTTTCCAACTTCAGTTAAGTTGGCAGAGCCCCCGGCAGAGTTTTATTGGAGGGTGTTCCTTAGTTACTGGGTCCTTATGCAGCATTTGCCAAATGTACCTGTTCATTAATGCTCACGTTGGGTGCTTAATTAAAAATACATATCCACGAGTCTGTATTCAGACGTATGGAATCAGAAGCTCCAGGGAGGGGCCTGGGAATCATGCTTTAAACAAGCAGCCAGGCGTGTTTGTCACTTGCCAACCGCCCCATCAGAACTGTACTCCTCGTTCTCCCTCCAGCACACCCAGCCCCCTCGAGCTTTGGCTCTATGTTTTGGTTCTCATTGCCAGAACACACTTCCCCAAGATCGCCTCATCAATCAGGATTCTTCAAATGTCACCTCCCCCGAGAGGTCCTCCTTGACCACCCAAGGGACTAAAGCCTCCCCAACCTTTACCCTGGTGAGTTCTCTCCTGGCCCCATAAGGAGATGCTTTTTGTCCCGTTTCTCTCCTTCAGGCCTCTCCCACTACCAGAGCCTGAGCTTCTGAGGGCAAGTGTCTGGCTCCTGCTGGATGCCCAGCACCTGGCACGTGGTAGGTGGCCAGGAGGCATAGCTGTAACGGGGGGACTAGTGCTGTCAGTCTGATTCCTTCCCAGGCGCTGGGGACTTGAGTTCAGAGCCATGCAGGTGTCTGAAGTACTGTGAAAATCATGCCGCCCCCGTGGGCACACGGAGATGCCTGGAGACACGGGTCTGCAATAGAAGTGGATGGAAACCCCCTTCCACCCCATGGAGAAGAAAAGCAGGAAAAAGTGTGGGGCCAGTGGGTCCCTTAGGGCAAAAGTCCTAGTGGCGGCAGCTTTCTTGTCTAGACCCTGGTTCGCGCAGGGCGTGTCGCGCTCACCCGTGGAGGGTGGGAGACAGCGGCCGCCCCAGCGCCCAGCGGTGGCCCGGGACGGTGTGGTGAGGTCCGCGGGCAACCTCCTTCCTCCCGGCACCGGCCAGCCCAGGCCGCGCGCCCCTCCCCTCCGGTCCCCGGGTGGCGGCCCCGCCCCCGCCGGCCTGGCCGCCCTGTCCCCGCCTCCACGCGCCCCCCCCGCCCTCCCCGGGCTGCAACAGGTGCCTCCGGAGCAGGAAGCTCGCGCCGCCGTCGCCGCCGCCGCTCAGCTTCCCCGGGCGCGTCCAAGACCCGCTGCGCCAGGCGCGCCGTCCCCGGACCCGGCGTGCGTCCCCACGAGGAAAGGGACCCCGCCGCTCGAGCCGCCTCCGCCAGCCCCCGGCGAGGGGTCCCAGAGCTAGCCGCGCCCGCCTTCACCCCCAGCCCCGCAGCCCTCCCGCCCTGCGCACCATGAACGCCCCCGAGCAGCAGCCCCAACCTGACGGCGGGGACGCCCCAGGCCACGAGCCCGGGGGCAGCCCCCAAGACGAGCTTGACTTCTCCATCCTCTTCGACTATGAGTATTTGAATCCGAACGAAGGTCGGTGGAGGCTCCCCCTGGCCTGGCCCCTGAGCCCGCCAGGGGCTCAGGCCTGGGGACTGGGCACAGGAGTCCTCTTGGCTCCAGCTGCCCCTCTTCCTAAGGGGCCTGGAGGGAGGGTACCCCTACCTAGGTGCCAGGGAGGGGAGGCGTCAGTGGCCACTGCCACCCTTAGGGGGTGGTCGGCTCCCTCTTGCCCTTTAGGGGCACCGGTTTCTGGTTGCTTGTGACTGCTCCCTGAGGGTCACTCTCAGCAAAACAAAAGGTGGCAGGCAGGTCCCAAGGCTGGGGAGCGGGTGCTGTCTGCTGGCCTCTTGCTTGGGACTGGGTTGTCAAAGGGCAAGGGACATGATTTCTGTGCCTTTGGAGGGAGGAGGTGAGGAAGCAAAGAATGGAGTTAGCAGGGAGGGGTTGCAAAAAAAAAAAAAAAAAAAAGAGGGTTGCAGCTGAACCCAGTTATCAAAGTTAGGAGGCTGCTCCTTCCCTCCAGGCACTGAAGTGAGGCCATGCAGTTCCCATCACCTCCTGTGAGCAGTGGTTGATAGGGACTTTGTGTTGAAACTGAGGAAGAGGTTGTCTGTCTGATACTGGAGGGGGTTAAAAACTTTGGTATTATAAGGCCGGCCCATTTCCTCCCTGGGTTCTGCTGCTGCTGCTGAACCCATTACTTATCACCCACGAGAGGACTGGTCTGAGCTATATTAAGTGAACTTCTACTATGGGTGGGGTGGGGGGCAGCTGCCGCGTGGATTCAGAAGGACACAGGCTCTTTCTGCCTGAACTTTGTCACTCTGTGCCTCCAAGTGCCCTCAGTCGCTGGGGGCTGGGGACTTCCCCAGGCTGGGCCCAATGCTCATCTGTCACTTCACGTGTTTAACAGGAGCATTCGTTAGAGGGAGGAGGAAGAGGAGGGGGAAGAGGCCACACGCCCAACCTCACTGTGTATTTCTGGTTAGCAGGTTGTCTTGGAAAAAACAAAAAACCCAACCAGGCTTCCTGATTTTGACAGCCCAGCCCAGCCCAGCCAATGCTTGTTGAAGGCTCAGGGGCAGGCCTGTTGGTAGCTTCCAGACGCACTCTGGGCTTGCCTACATCTGGTGCGTAGGAAGGGCTTGTGCTCACTGGCTCGTGTGGGAAGCCTGTCGAGGAGGCTTGGTGGCCTGATGTTTCCCACAGGCACTGTGTTAGACAGGTAATGAAGTTTAACTTCCCTCGGTGTCCTCTCTGGCCACCTTACGTGAGGGATTTGCTTTAGCTTTGGGTATCCTGTCTTCACTTGGATACCGAGAAGATGGTCATTAGCAATAATTTTGTGTTTTGGCTGGAGATGGAAATAATTAGCAGAAGAGGGCAGTCTTCTAGAGCTGCAATCTGGAGGACATCTTTTGCTTTGAAAAGATACAATTAAGAATCTGCAAACGATCCGCACTAACATCCGTGGTCTTTCTGTTCATTAAGATTAAAGTCATGTTTTTCAGGGAACAAATACTCACACCCCTCCCAGATTCGTAATCAGCTTTTATTTTTCTTGTCGGGTGGGGTGGGGGGATTTCCGGGGAAATAGTTTCCAAGCCAAATCTGAAGGGAGGTACTTTTTATAGTTTTTCTTGGCAAGTGGTGCTTGGTGGCCACCAGATGGGTATCTAAATGACCACAATGAAAGCCCTGGAATCTGTCTTTTTTTTTTTTTTTTAATTTATTTTTTGGAACAGTTTCAGATTTACAGAAAAGTTGCAAAGATAGCACAGAGAGTTCCCATATACCCACTACCCTGTTTCCCCATGTTATTAATGTTTTACATTAGTATGGTGCATTTATTGTAATCAACGAACCAATATTGACACATTATTAACTGAGTTTTCTGCCTCATTTCAGATTGGGAATGTTTTTTGTGACCTTCACTGTTTTTGAGGATTGTTGGTTGTATTGTAGACTGTCCCTTCATTAGACTAGGGCTCTAGGGTTTCAGGAGGAAGCCCACAAAGATAAAGGCCCCTTCTCATCACATCATATCAAGAGTATGTACTATCCAGCCGGACGTGGTGGCTCACGCCTGTAATCCCAACACTTTGGGAGGCTGAGGCGGGCGGATCACCTGAGGTCATGAGTTCAAGACCAGCCTGGCCAACATGGTGAAACCCCAGCTCTACTAAAAATACACAAATTAGCCAGGCATGGTGGAAGGCACCTGTAATTCCAGCTACTCAGGAGGCTGATGCAGGAGAATTGCTTGAACCCGGGAGGCGGAGGTTGCAGTGAGGTGGGTGGTACCACTGCACTCCAGCCTGGGCTACCTGGGCTACAAGAGTGAGACTCTGTCTCAAAAAAAAAAAAAAAAAAAAAAAGTGTACTATCCATATCATTTATCATTGATGTTAACCTTGATTACCCGGCAGAGGTAGCTTTTGTCAGTTTCTTCAAACTCTTTGGAAGACTTTACTACATGAAGCCCACACTTAAGGAGTACAGAGTAATACTCTGGAATCTGGAAAGCACTTACTCTTTGCTGAGAAGTAGGCAGCACAGAAGAGTTAGCACCCAGGAAGAGAAGGGATGTCGTGGCCAGGAGCAGCGGCTCATGCCTGCAATCCCAACACTTTGGGAGGTCAAGGTAGGAAGATCACTGGAGTCCAGGACTTTAAGACCAGCCTGGGCAACAGAGCAAGACCTCATCTCTAATAAAAATAAAAACTAAAACAATTAGCCTAGCCTAGTTTCGCATGCCTGTAGACCCAGCTTCCCAGCTACTCAGGAGGCTTAGGTGGGAGAATCTCTTAGGAGTTCGAGGCTGCCCTGAGACGTGATCGTGCCACTACACTCCAGCCCATGGGACAGAGGGAAACCCTGTCTCAAACCAACAAACCAGACAAAAAAAAGAGAAGGGACATGGTGAGCTTTGAGAGGCTAATGTGAACTCCCAGATGTGGCTCTGGGTCACCCAGATGTTAATAGCAGTCACCTCTCTTTGCTTCTGTATGGGAACTCCTCAGGGGTGAACGCTAGCCTTTATCCTGTTATTAGGTTTTGTCCCAGATGGCAACATATTGGTGATGCATGTAAAGTTCTACCCTTAACTCTGGGCATGAGCTTGGCAAAAACCAAGGAGGGAAAGGTACTGCTAATGGGACAGACATTGTTGTTAGAATTGGTGAAGGTGTATTAGGGAATTTTGGGGAGTCGGATGCTCATTTTATGGAGTTTAGCGTGTAGCAGACGTTCATTAGCCCCTGTGATTCCTCTCCAACCCTAGCAAGCAGGCACTATTATCACCCGTGTTTTACGGAGGAGGACGCTAAGGCACAGAGAAGTAAAGTAATTTTCCCAAAATGGGCAGCCTTGCTCCATATCATGTGTTCTGAACTGTGTGAGGTTCCTCATTCTCTCATTTGGTGAGAGACACATATGAACCAGTTAGCAAGGCGTCTGGGACCATGGCAGGGCTGGAATTGAAAACCTTGTTTACTACAAGGTGATCTTGAGCAAGTCATCTAGCTTCTCTGGACCTCTGTCTGCTTATCTGTAAAATGGCTGAAATAATACCACTTGCCTCATAGGACTGTTGTCTGCCTTGCATAGGTTAATCCATTTAAATCAACACAGCATGTGATCTGTTACTAGTGTTGTAGTAAACCCTTTCTTTTGTTAATGGAGGTGTTCAATTAATATGAACCATTGTTTATTTACTCATTCAGCTACTGAGCACCCACTGTGTTAGATCCTAGGGTCACAATGAGGAATGAGACCCAGATCCTGCCCTCTCTGAGCTAGTGCCTCTGATTGTGCCTCTGTTGTTTTCTCTTGTCTAATTGTATTAACTAATACCTCTAGTAGAGTGTTACATGATAGCGAAGACAGTGGGCATCCTTGCCTTGGAGGAGGACCTCCAGTGTTGGCTTTAGAATTGAGGTGTATGAATTATGTAAAGGAAGTATTAGTTAGTTCTTTCTTTTTTCCCTGAGAGTTTTTATTACAAATGCGAGTTGAATTATATCAAAGGCTTTTTTTAGAATCTATGGAAAAATATGATCTTATTTTTCTTAGACCTATTAATATGTTGGCATACATTATTAGATTTCTTTATGTGAAAACATCCCTGGTATGGACTCCGCTTCTTGTATTATTTTCTTAAGGTGGTGGTGGCATCAGATAATATTTAAGAATTTTTCAATATTCATGAGTGATACTCATATTGTCCTATTTTGTGTGCTATCAGGTTCAGGTTTCTTTCCTTGTCTATGCTCAGGAACAATTTCTGTCTCCCTGGGACTCCCTGGTCTCTAAAGCTGTGATCGAATTCCTCTGTGAAGCCGCCTGGACCTGGTGCTTCTTTGTGGAGTTGTTTCTTGATGGCTTTCTCTATACTGTGGGAATTGGTCTCTTTACACTTTCTATTTCTACTGGAGTCAATTTTTGTAAACTGTATCTTTCTGGAAAATTATCCATTTTATCTGTCTAGGTTTCAAATTTATTCACTAGAGATGTGCAAAGAAGACTCTTAATTTTCTTTCAAGTGGAGGAGACAACCAAGTACACAGTGACAGAAAGACCTGGGGGCAGGGATGTGGGAGTCCTGATGGGGCCACTGATCCCACCCTGGAGGGGGAAGATGTACTGGCTGTCAGCAGACAGTTTAGTAGCTGAATTCCCTTATGCATGCTTGTGAATGCAATGGATTCTTACTTCTCCCAACTTGTAATGTGCTGAGAGAGACAGGTGGGTACTGGGGAATTCCTGGTCACCTCCAGAGATGCCAGATCTCCAGTTACTGTGGGGACAGATATGTGGGGAGTGCTCACATCTGCTTTGCCTCAACAGTCTGGTGCAGCCCTCCTTCAATCCCTGGTAAGCTAAAGCATTTAATGCCAACCTTGGCCTTTCAGAAAGGAAAACAGGTTCCTTCTGATCACTGCTTGTTGTTTTATAGAGTTTATTCCTGTGATCCTTAAACTTTTGAGGTCACAGCCCTTTAAAAAGCTGATGAAATCCGCAGATTCTGTATACACCCCCACCATGCGTGTACATGCTACACATGGGCAGCCCTTTCCCCTGGGCACTGCCCCCTCACCACATACCCCCTGCACCCCCCACCCACACATTCCCACCTCCCCTCTCCACTTCATATCCCCCCACGTGCTTTTGATGTCATTTCTTAGCACTCACAGACCCTTCTGTGTCCCATTCCCTAATTTCACTGGCACTTCAGTGTAGGAACAGCTGCTCTCAATCCATTCACAGGGCACAATTAAAACCCCATTCTTTCAGCAAACACACTGAAAGCTGGTTTTGTGCCAGACCCTGTAGGGGCATACACACAAATTAGATATGGTTCCTGGCCCCCAGGCCAATATGGGTCATAGTCTGGTAAACAAATAGGGACATATGAGGTGCTGTGATACAGTATCTGTGTGTGTGTGTGTGTGTGTGTGTGTGTATGTGTATGTGCATGTGCATGTGTTTGGTGCTTGCTAAAAATAGTGTTCTACACTAAGCAAGCAGGTTCACTAAACACATGTGACATTCAGAGACATTGCCTTCTCTGTTAAGGACAGGCCTTAATAAACCTGCTTTGGACAAATAACGTCTCCAGGTGCAGCTGGAAAGGTGAAATGAGGGCTAGAATTGAGCATCGGCCTTGCAGGGAGGCAGAGGAAATGAGGTTGAAGTTGCCTCACTCATTCTTCCCTGTGAAACACATGGTATCTTGGCTTCTAAATTCAAGCCCCTGTGTTCTTTTGGTGGCATAGATTTTGATCAGGAGTGGAGGCTCTTGAAACTTTAAAGCAGTGTTATTCAGGTTGGTTCTCAAGGCTCTCCAGCCATATCAGGTGGCAGGTTAAATACTTTAGAAAAATGTAGAATGGGTGGCAAGGGGCTCTCAGTTCTGGCTGCATTAGAAGTTCTCAGGCTGCATCCTGGACCAGTGAGATCAGGCTCTTGGGGGTAAGGTAACTTTGCTGAGGGTCTGCATTGGTAAATGGCAGGGCAGGCCTTGAACTTGGGCACTTAGAGTCCTAGGTGCCTGCCGTCAGCACTGTATCTCATAGCCAAAATGTGGCCCTGGAGGGCAGCAGGACGCCATATGCAGCTGCTGTCTCTAACTTTGTCTGATGTGTCTCATGTACGGTGGGATGTGTGCACGTTCACCTTTTATAGCTGATATTTATATAATTATACATTGTATCTTGCTACTGTCCTAATGGGATTATACTCATTGGAAAACTCCTGGCTAAGGTAGAAATGAGAACTGATGGGGAGCTCTGCTATTTTTCTGTTTCTTTCTCCATCTTGGTGGATGGTCCTGCCTGCCTCTTGGGCATTTGGATCTAAAGCCCTGCACTGGAATCTTTAATGCTTTTTCCCTCTGTGGAAGAAATATACCAAAGGCAGACTGTAAGCCACATGCAGAGTGGGGAGATTGCTTTTCCTGAGTTGGTATTTGGGACCCTCTTGACCTTGTAATCTGAGGTTTTGGAAAAAGAGCATTTCTTCAGCTGGGCCTGATGGGAAGAAAGTGGCCTGCAAAGCTCAAGATTTATGAAGGTCCTTATCAAAACAGACCTGTGTGGGCGTGCCTGCAAAAGTGAGAGTGTTAAATGAGGGGGAAAAACAAACTCAAGTCTGAAATGCCTGCTAAAGTTATTTTAAAGGCTGTGGAAAGGGGCTGTTTACCTGTATAATCCTAAGAAGGTGGGCTGCAGCTCTGAAATCCGCAATGGGTGACATCACCTCTGTTGCCATGGAGCAGGGAGGAATGTCTTAATAACCAGGGGGTTGGCAGGGGCCACTGATGAAGTGTGCCCACCCCCGGGAACATGGCACTGAAATGAAAGCTCCTGGGGAAAAGTATAAATAAAGAAGCTGTCAGTCAAGAAGGCATTAATTTTAAATCTCTGCCCCCGGCCAAGGGTTACACAGGCCCCACTGTCTTCAAGGGGAAGTTTCCACTTGGATTTTAAGTTGCCTGAAGGAAAAATGGAAATCAGCCTTTCAGGCTATGCGAGGGGATGTGGGGGATCAATAGGAGACCAAACTCTCAGAGGTGGCTGGTCGGAGAGGGGGGCTCTTTGCTAAGTTGGGCAGAGGATGGAGAGAAGAGATGTTCCCCTGCTCATGTCGTCTTCTGCAGGCCTTTGACAGAGTGGGTGGGTTTAGCCCTGGCGAGTCCTGTTGCAGGAGGATTATCTAAAGTCTATTTCTGGGGAACTCTTCTGACCAGATCTTTCCTTCTCCTTTTGGTGAGGAAGCCACTCTGAGGTCTGTTCTCTGTCATGCACTGTACTCTCTTCTGTTAGATACAGACCTTGCTAAATCACCAGTTTAATCTCAAATGCTTTAAAAATGGAGGGAGTTCAGCAAGGTGATTGGATAAATTGTGGTTGATGTGTACAACGAAATAGTACACAGCAATGAAAGAGAAAGGACTACTGCACACAATAGGGGTGAAGCTCAGACATTCTGTTGAGCAAAATAAGTGAGACACATCCATCCAGATTTTATTTAAAGGATGTTCGAGAACAGTCAAACCCAGCATATGGTGGGAAAAGTCAGGGAGTGGTTCTTCCTGGGTGAGGGCGTCTGGCTTCAGAGGGGCCACACAGAACCCTCTGGGGTACTTGAAATGTTCTGTATCTTGTGCGCATATATATGCAAAGGCACAAGATGTATGTGAAATATTTGTGCATTTTACTGCATATAAGTGATGCATATTTTAAAAACTGATGAAGGCCGGGCATGGTGGCTTACACCTCTAATCCCACCGCTGGGAGGCTGAGGTGGGCGGATCACCTAAGATCAGGAGTTCGAGACCAGCCTGGCCAACATGGTGAAATCCTGTCTCTACTGAAAATACAAAAATTAGCTGGGTGTGGTGGCAGGTACCTGTAATTCCAGCTACTAGGGAGGCTGAGGCAGGAGAATCGCTTGAACCCAGGAGGTGGAGGTTGCAGTGAGCCGAGATTGCGCCACTGCACTCTAGACTGTGCAACAAGAGTGAGACTCCATCTCAAAAACAAACAACAAAACTGATGAAATCTGCAGATCCTATATACACACACATCATGCTACACATGTACAGCCCTTCCCCCCATGCACTGCGCCTCACCACATACCCCGGTGCACCCCCAACCCTGAAATTTAATCCAAGCTTTGCCCTGACTCTCTTTGCGGTCTTGGGAATTTCCCTGCACCCCAAGCCTCAGTTTCCCCATCTGTAACACAGAGGGATTCAGAGTAGCTATCTCCAGCAGTTGATGTAAACTGCAGAGAGAACAGGGGAGCTTGCAGCACAGTGGCCATAAGCTGTTCGAATGACTAAAAATAGGAATATCTCTGGAATTCTCCAAGGCAGGAGGGCCCCAGGAAATGTCTTGAAACCAGCAAGAGGCAGTTCTTCGCATCCAGATTTGACGATGGAGATGAGATTTGGTTTGTGTGCCACATGCCTGGGCCCTGCTGCCCCCATCTAAAAGGTGACCTTGCGGCCTGTGGGTTGCAGATTCCATACATTTCTCCACCCCTCTCCAAAAGCAATACGTGTCAGCATGTGGGCGCGCGTGTTTTTGCAAGCAGTCATGCCAGCAGCCAGTCTGCAAGCCTCATTGCTTGTGGATCACCCCGGTCCTGTGTCCCGGGCGCCTGGCCTTGCAGCAGCCTGCCTGGGAAGCACCACTGAGCTTGTCTTTCGGCCCCGTCTGGGGAAGGCAGACAGCTGTCTTAGCTGGGGCAAGGTCGGCAAAGACATCGCGTTCAGAATGACTTTTTCCAGCGGTTCCATGGACGAGACAGGATGGCAAATGTCCTCCCTTTCCTTTTTGGCATTTCTGGACCTGATTTATCCAGATGGAATTTCTTGACTTTCAGGCCCTGTGTCTGTATGTGTCACCTCTGAATGAAGGGTGTGACAACCTGACTCTCATCATTAATACACATGATTCATTGATTGAGAATCCACTTACTGTTAGGTGGTGTGTGTGTGTGACCGGGTGGGGCGTGGGCAGCAGCGGTCTAGGGGGGCTTGTCTGAAAGTTTGCTGAGTGTCAGATTTGTTATTTGGAGGCAATCCATTACTTTTCAAAAGGGTTCTTTCTATAGGTTGTGCGCACCCGCCAGATGAAAAATCCATCCACCTTCCTGCTCTGTTTTGGGGTTCCTTGCAGCCCTGATGGGCAGGAAGTTATGCAAGTTGTCGGGGTGAGTGGCAGGAGGCAAGGTTTGTCTCTCTGTCTGCCCCTTTCCTCCGGCTACAGGTCTGCGGTGCCAGCTGTGGCATCCTAAGTGCTGCCTTGGCGACAGACTGTGATGTCCCAAACCCAGGCCCTGGGACTCACACCACCTCGGCATCGGGGTGAGCTCATCAAGCCGTGGGTCGGATCAGCTTGGCCAGGGATCAGTGGAGCCCTGTGGCCCCGCTGCCCATCGAGGGGGCATCCAGCCCCCAGGCCAGGCCCTGTTCCTCTCTTCCCAGCCACTCAAGCCTGAAAGATCCATTGGTCTCTGCCCCTCCCCGTGCCCGCCAAGGACGGCTGCCTCTCAGAGGTTCCCTAGCTGGGTTTCTATTTTGGTCATACTATTCTGCTTCCCGAAAATTCCACCGCCTGCAGTTCTAGGCAGAGAAGATGTTCTCTTGCTGTTCCTTTTTTCAAAAGTGGTCTGTTGGCTGGTGGGTTGGCGCTGAGCGAGTGGCCACCTCAGACTTGGCTGTGTGTCCGTCTGTGAGGGTGAGCAACAGGCCTCCAGAGCTTCCAGGGGGAGAGGCGCTGGCGGGGACCACTGTGTGGCCTGAGTGTGATTTTTAAAATAATCTTTGACTCAATTCTGGGGCAAAAGGAGAGACTGTGAACATTCCCGAAGAAAGGAATCTGTATCTTCAGTTGTCAGGGGCAGCCTACCTCCCGAGTGAAATGATGAGGCCCCCAGAATATTTTCTTTTCCAGGGGGATCCTTGCTTCCTTGTGTCAGGGTCAGGGTGTCGCCATCCAGGAAATCACCTCTTTCCTGAGATGCAGGATAAAGTAGTGGTTAAGGGGGTGGAGGAGCCAGGTTGCCTGAGAATGAATCTTGGCTCTGATACTTAGAAGCTGTGTGACCTTGGGCAAATTACTTACCCTCTCTGAGCCTCATTTTTCCCCCTATATAAAATGGGGAAACAATATCACCTGCTTTATAAGGTTCTTGTGAGACAAATATGAACATATACTAGATGCATACAGTGGTTCTCGATATAAAGTAAGTGGTATAGATGTGTTAGCTATTAGTATTTCAGTTATGACAAGCAGCTCACTGACTCATAGCACTTTAGTAAGATTTAGTTGATCCACTCCCAGGTAGCCTGGGAGGAAAAGTACAAAGTGTGGAATGGAGAGGGTGTTGGAAGCACATTTACCTCCTCCACACATTTTCTGAAGATCAGCAGAATCTGAGGTGAAAAGAGAATTCCTAAAGTGCTGACCAACCCATTTTATTTTTATAAAAATGTCTTCCTTTTTTTCATAATGCTTTTGAAGGGGTTGGGGACTAGTGCGTCCAAGTTGTTGTAAAATAGAGTAACTATAGCAGGGAAAGAGCAGAATTGTCACTGAAAAGATTATTCTTTCAATAATAATCCAGTAGGCCCCATTTACTGAGTATTGATTCTGTGTGTCTTGGGCTTTGCATAGGTTAGGGAAACTGACAGGCTTGTATCACCAGCGTCATCACCCCGTGTCACACATGAGGATATGGAGTTTCCCCAAGTCTCACAGCCAGGGGTGGGAGTGGATCTGGAGTCCCCTAACCCTGTGCTACCCTCCGTTCTCAGACCTGGATCTCAGTTTAGAGCTCTTGCTTGGTGGGGCAAAGAGGAGGGCTGAACTGGCCTCCCCAGCAATCTTGTCCTGCAGTTTTCGGCAGTGGTCAGAGATTTCGCCACATATTCACAGGGCCTACCTATTGGGTAAGCACCCAGGAACTCGATGAAAGGACGGGTGATAAGAATGAGAACTTTCAGACGTCTGCCACAGAGCTGAGCGTTACCTGCCAGGGCCGAGAGCGACCAGATGTCTCATTTCTCAATCAGTTCAGGTTGAGGGCGTGAGTCATGAGTTGATGCTTCCAGCAGTCTTTGGGCCTCTGCTGTGCGCAGGCCTCGTGTGCCATGCTGGGGTTGTAAAGCCAGGAGCCACGGTCCTCCGCTGGGGGCGAGTCTGCCTGGCAGGAGATGTTGGGCGATGCCTGGAGACATTTTTGGTTGCCACAATGGGGAGAGGGGCAGGGCAGCTACTATGGGCATCTGGTGGGTAGGTAGCTGTGAGGGTCGAGTAATTTACTACATGTGATGTGCTCACAACAGTGCCTTGCGTGTAAGTTCCCAAAACATTTTAGCTGCTTTTTCTGCATTATAATTATCTTCATAATAATTATTGATGTCTGCCTCTAAGAAGCTCAGAGTCTAGAGGGTAGACAAATGAGTGAATCCATAGACAGACTTCTGTGGGACCTGGGAGTGTAGAAGAGCTGCCTGATCCAGCCTGGGGAAACAGGGAGGGCCTCCAGGAGGGGGTGGTTCAGGTCAAATCATGATGGATAAATAGTGGCTTGTTAGGAGACATAAGGTCGGGAGGTATGGAAGGGAGTTCTGGGTCAGGGGAACAGTATGTGCATGACATGGAGGCACAGAGGCCCTCAAGCAGCAACCTCTAAATCCCCCATCACTGCTTCTATCTTCTTCCTCCCTTTGGTACTGATGCCTTGTATTTAGGCCAGGTACCTCCCATGGTAGGCGAAATGGATTTTAGGTGGTCTACCAGTGAGGACATTGTATTTGCTAAGAACTATTTTTCAGTGCTATTTTCTCTTCGAACTAGTCGGAAGGAGTGGAATTTCAGGCTGGGCGTGGTGACTCAAGACTGTAATCCCAGCACTTTGGGAGGCTGAGGCACATGGATTACCTGAGGTCAGGAGTTCGAGACCAGCCTGGTTAAGATGGTGAAACCCCGTCTTTACTGAAAATACAAAAAAATTAGCCGGGCGTGGTAGTGGGCACCTGTAATCCCAGCTACGCAGGAGGCTGAGGCAGGAGAATTGCTTGAACCCAGGAGGTGGAGGTTGCAGTGAGTCGAGATCACACCACTGTACTCCAGCCTGGCAACAGAGTGAGAAATCTGTCTCAGAAAACAAAAAACAAAGCAAAACAAACAAAAAAAAGGAGTAACGCTTTAGTGAGGTACTGCTGTATCGTTCACACTTTTCTTTCTAACACTGACTCCTCCCTCTCCCTGTTTCTAGGTCTTGACTTTCTGGGGTCCTGGAAATGTTCCATATTTTGATTATGTTGGTGGTAGCAAGAATGTATGACATTTGGCAAAACTCATCAAACCCTATACTCAAAACACTGACATCTGTGTATATGAGTTATACCACAGGAGCATTGGCGGGGGTGGGGGTGTATAAAACCTCAGTCTCAGAGTCTTTGCCCAGCCACTGTGTCTTGCTTGAATTTAGTAAGTTTTATTTTTATTGTATTTTTACCCTACCTTCTATTTATGGAGGTGACATTGATTTTCCATCTACAGTAGTGGTATAAAGTTTCCTTTTAAAATAATAAAAAAAAATAAGTGAGTGAATTTAAATACTAGAAATATTAAGTAAATATTTTTTGGCGGCGCATGAATAGAGCAAAGATCGTGCAAGTGGTTAAAAAAAAGCAAGCTTTTTGGAAACCCTCCTGAGAAAATTTGGTGGTTCTGAGATGAAACTGACTTCAGCCGGTGCCGTGCAGGCATCGTGATGACTGTGAGAAAGCCGCCTGCGAGCATGGCGGTTGTTTAAGGAGAAATAGCGAGAAATCTCAGCCAGTAACTTAGAGGAATATTTTAATGATGTGCTATTTGTGAAATTTACTGTCAAATACCCAGGGGACTGAGAATTCAATGATTATTAATTATCTTCCTATTCCCCGCTTGCTGGTAAACATTTAAAGTCTTGTCAAGAGGAAAAAAAAAAAAGAAAAACTCTGCCGCTTGGATTAATGAAAACCAATGTAAATGCTTTACATACTTTTGCTCAGCACACTCGAGCTTTCTGTTTTTCAGGGCTCCCAGGGAGTGTGAGCCATCGGCGTTTTCAGGACTGCGTTTCTGTGGACTGTCCACATCAGCCCCAACCGTGTGTTTCTGATAAGATGCAGTGCAGTTTTTCTGATACGGCCGGAATTTTTGCTAAGAGACTTTTTGTGTTTTGTTTTTCTGGTTCGAATTCTCAGAATGTTGTTGGCCATGGACTTGACATTCCTCTTTTCCTAGATTAAAAATCTATGCTCTGTTACCTTCCAGGAAGGCGTGTGTGTGCACACGTATGTGCGAATTCAAATACACGTTTACATTAAACTGCAGCCTCTCAAGAACTCCAGGCCTTACAGATGCTAGCTAGAAAAATCAAAGGATTTCAGAGCCAGAAGCCACCAAGGAAACGGATTCAATGTAATGCTGTTCAGTTATAAACGAGAAGGTGTTGAGGCCTCCAGTGGGTGGGGGACTTTTCCAAAATCATGCTGCTGCTTAGTGGCAGGGCAGGACCGCACTCTCCATTTCCTGCTTCATAAAACAGGGTTTCATTACTATAGATCGTGTTATGTCATCTACCACCTATGAAATAAAAATGTTTCTTTTGGGAGTTACATTTATTTTCTTACATAATTACA
This sequence comes from Macaca fascicularis, assembly GCF_037993035.2. Lineage (NCBI taxonomy): Eukaryota > Metazoa > Chordata > Mammalia > Primates > Cercopithecidae > Macaca > Macaca fascicularis. Next base: position 107,630,147 of record NC_088384.1, on the reverse strand, counting down.
TGAATCAAAGGAAGTCTCCTTTCTGCCATGCCACTGTCCTCTTATTCCTTAGTTCTCCTCCCCGGAGGATGTCACTGTTCCTTGTGACTTCCAGAGAAAGCCTGTGCATCCTTCAGCTGTGCCTGTACATCTGTCTGTGTGTGTACATCTGTGCGTGTACATCTGTGCGTGTATGTCTTTGTACATCTGTGTACATATGTGTAATCTGTATACATCTGTACATCTGTACACTGTACATCTCTGTGTGTGTACATCCTCTCATCCTTTTTATGCTGTGCACACTATACAGCTTGCTTTTCTCATTTAATACTAAATCTCACTGGTCATTCCATGTCAATGCATAAAGAACTTCTTCAGGCCTTTTTTGTAGCTATATTGTATCCCTTCATATGCATGAGCCAGAATTAATTCATCCCCAGTAGATGGGTTTTGTGTTGCTTCCAGTCTTTTGGGATTACAGTCAGGGTTGTAGTAACTAATCTTAAGGATACACAGGTCATTTTGCACAGATGAGAGTATATCTGCAGGAAGAATTTTTTTTTTTTTTTTTTGAGACAGGGTCACATCCTGTCACCTAGGCTGGGAAGTGGTGGCACAATCATGGGTCACTGCAGCCTTGATCCTCCCACCTCAGCTTCTCCAGTAGCTGGGACTACAGGCAGGTGTTACCATGTCCAGCTAATGAAAAAACTTTTTTTTTGTTTTGGAGATGGGTTCTCTATGTTGCCCAGTCTGGTCTCAAACTCCTGAGCTCAAGCAATCTTCCTACCTCTGTCCCCCAAAGGGTTGGGATTCCAGGCGTGAGCTACCATGACTGGCCCAGGATGAATTTCTAAAAGTAGCATTGCTTGGTTCCGAGGGCACATGTAGTTCCAAGGGCATGTGTGTTTGGAATTTTCATGGATATTACCAAATGACCCTCTCTAGAGTTATCGCCTTCTATCTTTTGGTTTGGATAGTGGCATCTTTGATTAATAGTTTATTCCAGGTCGACTTTTCTGAACTTGCATCATTCATTCAGCCCACACATCCTTTTTGAGGGCCTGTTTAGTGGCAGGACCCATCGAAGTGCTAGGGGCATGGCAGAGCAAGAGTCCTCATAGCATTCGCTGATTGGTGGAGGTGCATCTCGAGGTTGAGGGAGGGGCAGACTGGAGGTTGAGGGAAATGGAGAACTTCACAGTTCCTCAGTCGTTATGGCGAGATGTGCACAGAACACAGCAGGGACCTGTGAGCGGGGCCTGAGCTAGTCAAGTGGTCGGGGGTCCTTCTAGAAGCATGCAATACTTAAGCCGCGCCTATGGGCACGGGCGGGCTTTAGTCATGTGGAGAAGGGGGCCTGGCAGTGGGCAGGGGAGGAGCTGTTGAGGCAGGGGGAGCAGCAAGTATGCCAGGGCAGGAAGGAGCTTTTTTAAAAAACTCCTTTTAAAAAACTCCCCTTTGCCAGGCACGGTGGCTCTCGCCTATAATCACAACACTTTGGGAGGCTGAGGTGGGAGGATCACTTGAGCTCAGGAGTTTGAGACCAGCCTGGGCAACATAGTGAAACCTCGTCTCTACTAAAAAAAAAAAAAAAAAAAAAAAAAAAAATTAACTGAGCCCGGTGGTGTGCGCTGGTAGTCCCAGCTACTTGGGAGGCTGAGGTGGGAGGATCGCTTGAGCCTGGGAGGTGGAGGCTGCAGTGAGCTATTATTGTGCCACAGCACTCCAAACTGGGCAGCTGAGTATGACCTCAAAATCAAACCGAAAACAAAAATCACCACACGCCCCTCTGGCTGGAGTTCAGACAGGGCGGGAGGGGGAGTGAATGCCGGCGAGGGTCGATGGGCAGGCAGGGCCCAGCCAGGCTGCCTGGCGGGGCTCATTTATTTTTACCTAGAGCTGTGGGGAGCCATTTTGGAAGTGGGGGTACCATGTGGACCCCGAGAGATCAGCTCAGCTAAACTGGACAGTATTTCCTCTACGGCAGCCCAGAAAGGGAACAAGGAGGCTGAGGCTCACTGGGGTGGTCACTCAGGCTTCCCCAAGGCAGGAAAAGGTCTTGTTTCTGGCTGGCAGGCCCCTGGACATGGTTCTTGTATTATTCTCTCAGCCACTCGGCAAATGTTTGTGGGGGCTTGCAAGTGCCAGGCCCTGTGGTAGGTGCTTGGCAGACAATGCTGGGCCACAGTGACACGGGCCCAACACTGATGGAGCTCTGGGTCGAGTGTGGGGTTGTAAAATTCTCTAAAGGGCCAAGGAGTAAATATTTCAGGCTTTGGGGGCCATTCGGTTCCCAAACTACCAACTCCGCTGTTGTAGTATAGGAGTAAGCTGTAGCTTGCTTTGTTCACCCTATGTAAATAAATAGGTGTGGCTGTGTTGTCCTAAAACTATTTACAGACACAACCCATGGGCCGCATTTGGCCCGTGGACTGTGGTTTGCCTGCTCCTGGTTTGGCAGAATGAGATTGCCTAAACAGATACCTGGTGCGAAGGGAGCTGTTAGCAGGTGTCAGTGGAGAAAAGATGGCTGGGAAAAGGGGTGGAGGTGAGCTTTTTGATGGGCCGATCTCAGGAGGTGCTGGCTGAGCAGATGCAGGAAGGAACCAGGGAAGTGGGAGGATCTTGCGGGGAGGGTTTCCAAGCAGAGGGAACCCCAGGCCTCTGAGGCAGGAGCTGCTTCAGTACAGCGAGGATGTTGGAGGGGTTGTTGCTGACCCAGCTTGGGGAGAAGTGGGGAGTGGTGGGGGTGGATGGCAGGCCGGGGCACAGGCTGTATTAGTGACTTTTGGTTCCATCTAAAGTGTCCAGAAGCCTTAATAGTAGGTTTTGAGAATGGACATCTTAAAGGCTGCTGCGTGACAAACAGACTGACAGAGCCACAAAGTGGGGAGGCCAGGGAGGAGGTGACTGCAGTAGTCCCCGTGCGAGAGGACGGCGGCTTGGACCAGGGTGGATGCGATGGAGTGGGGAGACCTGGAAATCTGGTTTCTGTCCTGACGGTGGAACAGTCAGGGCTGATGACGGATCAGATGTGAGGAGTCCAGGCCGCCCCGTGAGCTGACGGGGAGGGTGGAGGGGCCTCTGATGAGATTGGGGGCCTTGGAGGTAGAGTTGCAGTGAGGTGTGGGTGGGGGGGAACTAACTCCATGGGAATTTCCCAGGCAGCCCCATGTACCTGGACCTGTACAGGATGCAGTGAGGCAGGGTGTCTGCTAGAAGAGGGTCAGGCTGAGAATTAAATGACAGTGTGAGGTGATGGGTGGCAGTGTCCTTGGGTGGCTGTCGTAGAACATTCTACTTGAACAGCATTCTCCAGCGGTAGGGCCTTTCGAGATGGCAGCAGGAGCCTGGGGTAGGCAGCCACTAATAAAGGAAGTTAGGTCATTTTGCAGTCATTGGTTTTATCTTTATTTTATTTTATTTTATTTTTGAGACAGAGTCTCACTCTATCACCCAGGCTGGCATGCAGCAGCACAATCTTGGCTCATTGAAACCTCCGCCTCCTGGTTTTAAGCGATTCTCATGCCTCAGCCTCCTGAGTAGCTGGGATTACAGGTCTGCGCCACCACACCTGGCTAATTTTTGTATTTTTAGTAGAGATGGGGTTTTACCATGTTGGCCAGGCTGGTCTCAAACTCCTGACCGCAAGTGATCTGCCCGCCTCAGCCTCCCAAAGTGCTGGGATTACAGGTGTGAGCTGCCACGCCCAGCCTGCATCCATTGGTTTTAATAGTTTGGGTGTCAGGTAACCTCTGTAGCAGTGACTCTGCCTGTTGGGGGGCAAGTGGCTTGCCTGTGGTATTTTTAAGCCTCCTAATTCCATATCTTTCGCTGGGCCTTTTCCCCGCTCTGGGCCTCAGTTTCCTCATTTGTAAAATGACACAGACGAGACATGAGTCAGGAGCCCTGGATCTGAATGAAGCCACTTCTTGTACTTGGTGTGAAATCTGGGATTCAAGCCCAGGGGACCATGGGCTGCAGAGCCTGTGCAGCCTCCCTCTGTGTCCTGCGTCCATGTCACGTGTGTAGAGTGCTGCCATAGGCCCTGGATTGGTGCTTTTCAAACTACGGGTCATGACCCACCGCACCAGCGGGTTAGGAAATCCGTCTAATGGGTCGTGACCAGCGTTGAAGCAAAATCAATCAGGCAGGAGGGAGGGTCTGAGGGTGTCATGTAGCAGGGGTAAGTATGGACTTGGGAGGCTTTTGTTGCAGTTGTGGGTGTACACGGTGGTGTGAATGGGGTTGTGAGATAAAGTACACTTCTCCGAAGGGTTTCATTTAAACCCAAGTTTGGAGGCCCTTAGCCCGGGGATCTTCCAGAACTCGTTTTGCTTCGACCTCTCTTCTCCAGGGACCTGGGACAAAGTGGCCTCAGTTTCCTTCTGGTGAGGAACGGAGCTTCTAGCTTGGGGTTTGGCATGGTGGGAATTTGAAAAAAATAAACGACATGAGACAAAACCCAGCCTGTGATTGCTCTGCACCGGGAGTTCTGTTTTTGAGGCTTAAAAAGACCCCCCTTCCCCCTTCTCTTTCCAGAAGAGCCGAATGCACATAAGGTCGCCAGCCCACCCTCCGGACCCGCATACCCCGATGATGTCCTGGACTATGGCCTCAAGCCATACAGCCCCCTTGCTAGTCTCTCTGGCGAGCCCCCCGGCCGATTCGGAGAGCCGGATAGGGTAGGGCCGCAGAACTTTCTGAGCGCGGCCAAGCCAGCAGGGGCCTCGGGCCTGAGCCCTCGGATCGAGATCACTCCGTCCCACGAACTGATCCAGGCAGTGGGCCCCCTCCGCATGAGAGACGCGGGCCTCCTGGTGGAGCAGCCGCCCCTGGCCGGGGTGGCCGCCAGCCCGAGGTTCACCCTGCCCGTGCCCGGCTTCGAGGGCTACCGCGAGCCGCTTTGCTTGAGCCCCGCTAGCAGCGGCTCCTCTGCCAGCTTCATTTCTGACACCTTCTCCCCCTACACCTCGCCCTGCGTCTCGCCCAATAACGGCGGGCCCGACGACCTGTGTCCGCAGTTTCAAAACATCCCTGCTCATTATTCCCCCAGAACCTCGCCAATAATGTCACCTCGAACCAGCCTCGCCGAGGACAGCTGCCTGGGCCGCCACTCGCCCGTGCCCCGTCCGGCCTCCCGCTCCTCGTCGCCTGGTGCCAAGCGGAGGCATTCGTGCGCCGAGGCCCTGGTTGCCCTGCCGCCCGGAGCCTCACCCCAGCGCTCCCGGAGCCCCTCGCCGCAGCCCTCATCTCACGTGGCACCCCAGGACCACGGCGCTCCCGCTGGGTACCCCCCTGTGGCTGGCTCTGCCGTGATCATGGATGCCCTGAACAGCCTCGCCACGGACTCGCCTTGTGGGATCCCCCCCAAGATGTGGAAGACCAGCCCTGACCCCTCGCCGGTGTCTGCGGCCCCATCCAAGGCCGGCCTGCCTCGTCACATCTACCCGGCCGTGGAGTTCCTGGGGCCCTGCGAGCAGGGGGAGAGGAGAAACTCGGCTCCCGAATCCATCCTGCTGGTTCCGCCCACTTGGCCCAAGCCGCTGGTGCCTGCCATTCCCATCTGCAGGTGAGCAGGGCTTTGAAAATGATTGCTTCTGTGGTTTAGTTTTAAGAGATGGTTTTCTGTTTATGAGCATGGGATTCAGAGTCAGGTTTAAGTCTGACTTTAAATGGATTTAAATCTTGGCTTGGTCCCTTGCTGGTTGCGAGACCCTGAGAAGGAAGGTACATTCCCTGGGCCAGGTTTTTCTCATCTGTAAAATGGGTGTAATTAGTGTACCTGACTCACCAGGTGGTTATGAGATTGCAGTCATGATAAATGTAATTGCTCATATGTCACCTGGTTTATTCAAAAAGTGTTTATCAAACATCTAGGTGGCAGATTCTGTTACATAAGTAATGGAGAGATAGTGGTGAACTAAACAGGCAAAAATTTCTGCCTTCATGGAGCTGACATTCTAGTAGGCACAAGAGGAACTGATGTTTGTTAGCATCTGCTATGTGCCCCAGTTATATGGAGGCCGTAAAAAAAATGTGTGAGCCAAGGAGCTTAAAATCTTGGAAAGCTGAAGAGATGTATGTAGATAGCAGCATAGCATGTAGGCTTTGGAGTCTCTTAAGGCTCAGTTTGAGTCCTGCCTCCGCCACTCACTACCTGAGTGAACGTGGGCATCTCTGCTGCTGCCTTTCTGCTGCTGTGCTTGTGAAAGACATTGCTAATCAGTCAGCACCCTCTTTCTCCTTGAGCTCCTTTCTGAAGCCATGCCTAGGGCAGACATCACTAATCAATCAAGAGCTTCCTCCCCCCACTGCATTTGTACTGAGCACCTTTCTGGTCTTGGTTTATTCCCTGTGAGAAGACAATAGAACCTACCTTGTGTGTGTGTTTTTTTAAAAAATGGATTAGATGAGACGATATAAGTCAAACTCTTAGTATAGAGCCTGTGCAGTGGTATCCTCGGATACCAAAATCTGAGGATGCTCAGGTCCCATATGTAAAATGGTATAGTATTTGCATATAACCTATGTACATCCTCCCATATCCATTACATCATCTTTAGATGATAATACCTTAGAATACCTAATACAATGCCTGCACACCACTTCATTCATATGGACTCAATGGGCATGGAAAATTCAAATTTTGCTTTTTGGAACTTCGTGGATTTGTTTTTTTCTGAATATTTTCAATCTGAGGACACAGAACCCCTGGATATAGAGGGCGAATTGCACTCTCTATGTATATTATTTCATTTGATTCTCACAGAAACTTGGTTTGTGTTATTTTTTTATCTTTGTTTTGATGAAATGACAAAGGAGGTATATGAAGGCTAAGGCTAGAGATTATCCTATCTGTTCTCGTAGATGAGGAATTGGAAGACTCATGTTATTACCACGATCCCTGTGGTTTTCAAATTATTTTTTATTTTAGCAAATGGAAGTCTTTTATCCCAAATATTAAACTGAGTCCCTACATAGGCCAGGTGCAGTGGCTTATGCCTGTAATCCCAGCACTTTGGGAGGTCAGGGTGGGTGGATCACCTGTGGTAGCAAGTTCAAGACCAGCCTGGCCAATATGGCAATACCGTATCTCCACTAAAAATTCAAAAAATAGCCAGGTATGGTGGCGCATGCCTGTAATCCCAGCTACTCCGGAGGCGGAGTAGGGAGAATTGGAGGAGGTTGCAGTGAGCCAAGATCATGCCACTGCACTCCAGCCTGGCGACAGAGCAAGACTCCACCTCAAAAAAAAAAAAAAAAAAAAAAAAAATTGAGTCCTCAAATAGATAAATAGATAAAGGTGGAGCTCTTGATTGGTGTGGGGTTGAGGGTGGCCTCGGGCCCTGCCCACTGGGCCTTGTTCACCCCCATACCAGACGAAAATGTACTGCATGGAGCATCCAGCCTGGCATTTCCTTCAAAGCAGGTTCTGAGAACACCAGGGCTTCAGTATGTCAGTTGTTGTATCTTTAAAAAAAGGAGTTTATGGGTTTAACAGAGTTAAGTAGGTGCCTTTGTGCAGGCCTTCTCAGAGACTTTAATGTGGACAGAATATGCGGTGATTTCAAAGGCCATTTGGCTACAGAGCTCTGAGTTCAGTGACTAAAGTTTCACAGGGCTATCTTAGAAAATGCTGTCAGCCACAGTGGCTCATGCCTGTAATCCCAGCACTTTGGGAGGCTGAGGCAGGTGGATTACCTGAGGTGGGGAGTTCGAGACCATCCTGACCAACATGGAGAAACCCCGTCTCTACTAAAAATACGTAATTAGCCGGGTGTGGTAGCGCATGCCTGTAATCCCAGCTACTTGGGAGGCTGAGGCAGGAGAATCACTTGAACCCAGGAGACAGAGGTTGCAGTGAGCCAAGATGGCGCTATTGTACTCCAGTCTGGGCTCCTTGTTCTTTGTGCTACGTAGACAGGTCAGTCTCCAAACCATGATTTTATTTAATGGTTGAGAGTAGGGAGGGACACTGCTGTGAAATATGATTATGACATATTTATTGGAGACTTTGTTTATAAAAGCCTTTCCTCTCCGTGAGGCATCTTGATCAGAGAAGTTTTGAGTGTCAGAGTCCTTTGGTTCCTCACAAGTACCAATCTGTGCCAGCCAATGTGGTCTTTTGCAAGAATCTTCTATAAAGTTGAGAGGATGGGGCATCAGGGAAGTCTCCTGATAACATTGACCTCAGGGTATATGGGCATCTCAGCAGAGGGCTGGAATTCAAATCAGAATTTCAGGCTGGTTCTGATGCTCTACTTCTTTTTTTTTTTTTTGAGATGGAGTCTCGCTCTGTCGCCCAGGCTGGAGTGCAGTGGCGCGATCTCAGCTCACTGCAACCTCCGCCTCCCAGGTTCAAGCCATTCTCCTGCCTCAGCCTCCTGAGTAGCTGGGATTACAGGAATGTGCCACCATGCCCAGCTAATTTGTTGTTGTTGTTGTTAGTAGAGATGGGGTTTCACTATGTTGGTCAGGCTGGTCTCAAACTGCTGACCTCATGATCTGCCCGCCTTGGCCTCCCAAAGTGCTAGGATTACAGGTGTCAGCCACTGCAATGGCTTTTTTTTTTTTTTTTTTTTTTTTTTGAGATGGAGTGTTGCTCTGTTGCTGAGGCCAGAGTACAGTAGCGTGATCTCAGCTCACTGCAACCTCTGCCTCCTGGCTTCAAGCGATTCTCCTGCTTCAGCCTCCCGAGTAGCTGGGACTATAGGCGCATACCACTATGCCTGGCTATTTTTTTTTGTATTTTTAGTAGAGACAGGGTTTCACCACGTTACAGGCCAGGCTGGTCTTGATCTCCTGACCTCGTGATCCACCTGCCTCAGCCTCCCAAAATGCTGGGATTACAGGGATGCTCTACTTCTTCAGATTGTATTTCAGCATCAAATACCTATTTCAGAACCAAGCAAAAGTATAAACTGAAACCTGGGGATATGCTGCTGAATTTTCTTCTCACAAAATTTTTGGTGCTTTAAAGCATATTAATACAGGGCTAAAGTGGTTTTTTAATGAGTCATAGTTTGTAAACCTTTAAAAACTGTTCACTTGTTTAAATGATATGGGTAAAAGTGGTGGTCACGTGTGGCTCGTTGGTTGCAGGCAGACGCTTGAAAGCATCTTGGCACTATAACTAAGGTAAAGCAGGCGTACTTTGGAAACCCTAAGACTGCAGGGTAAAAGGGATTTCAGGAGGCAATGTGGTTGGAAAGAAGAGGAAGAGATTTGCTTGCATAGGGAGGATATGGTTATAAGTTGGATGAAATGTTTAAGTTGGACTCTGGCACAGATGAAGTTTATGGAGGTGCTACCCCTTGGGCTCCCCTTGGTACTGCTGTGATAGAGAAGACAGAATTGGCTTTATTGCAAGTGCTTAACCAAGCCCAGTTGATAGCGTCAGCTCCTAGCAGCCCTGAGCTAACTGGGAAAGAATACCCTGATTAATGATTTCTGCCATATGTGAAAACTCAGGACATGGTGACATAAATCCATAGTGATGCTTTTCAAAATTCCTAGGGGAAAAAAAGTGACAGCAGTTAGAAACATGCTAGAACTAACATAAGCTTCATTAATTGAGAAGTTGCTCACACTGTCTTCATCAAGGTGGAAGAGAAGGCAAAGAGAAAGATCTCTACCCTGTGAACAGTTCTATCTGTCATGTCTAAGAAATATGTGCTGCCTCAGCATTTTGTTCACATACAATCATGCCCCCATGATCACATTTTGGTTAATGATGGATCCCCCATATATGGGGGTGGTCCCATAAGATTATAATACTGTTTTGTTTGTGTTTTTGTTTTTTTGAGACAGAGTCTCTGTCACCCAGGCTAAAGTGCAGTGGTGCGATCTTGGCTGACTGCAACCGCCACCTCCCAAATTCAAGCGATTCTCGTGCCTCAGCCACCTGAGTAGCTGGGATTACAGACATGCGCCACCAAGCCCAGCTAATTTTTGTATTTTTAGTAGAGACAGGGCTTCGCCATGTTGGCCAGGCTGGTCTTGAACTCCTGGCCTTGAGTGATCTGCCCACCTCAGCCTCCCATAGTGTTGGGATTACAGGCATGAGCCACTGCACCCAGCCTTGTGTTTTGTTTTGTTTCGTTTTTTTTTTTTTTTTTTTTTTTTTTGAGACAGGGTCTCACTCTGGTCCCTCAGGCTGGAGTGCAGTGGTGCAATCACAGCTCACTGCAACCTTGACCTCCTGAGCTTGGATGATCTTCCCACCTCAGTGTCCCAGGTAGCTGGGACTATAGGCATGGACCACCATGCTTGGCTGATTTTTATTTTTATTTTTGTATTTTTAGTAGAGAGGGTCTCTTCATGTTGCCCAGGCTGTCCTCAAATCCTTGGGCTTAAGTGATCCACCCATGTTGTCCCCCCAAAGTGCTGGGATTAAGTCATGAGCCACCACACCCAGCCATAATACTGTATTTTTACTGTACCTTTTCTGTGTTTAGATATCTTTAGATACGCAAATACTTCCCATTGTGTTACCATTGCCTACAGTATTCAGTACAGTCACATGCTGTACAGGTTGGTAGCCTAGGAGCCACTATACCATATAGTGTAGGTATGTAGTAGGCTGTGCCATCTTGGTTTGTGTAAGTGCACTCTGATGTTCACTTAATGGTGCATTTCCCAGAACGTATCTTCATTGTTGAGCAATACATGACTGTATCCATGATTTTCAGAAAATGGGCCATTTACAATTATTGTACAAGTTGACTAATTCTGGTTTATTGCACACATGGCTGATTTTATTTTCTCCTTCAGCATCCCAGTGACGGCATCCCTCCCTCCACTTGAGTGGCCGCTGTCCAGTCAGTCAGGATCTTATGAGCTGCGGATCGAGGTGCAACCCAAGCCACATCACCGGGCCCACTATGAGACAGAAGGCAGCCGAGGAGCCGTCAAAGCTCCAACTGGAGGCCACCCTGTGGTTCAGGTATGGACTTGGATACTCTTCCTTTTGTGTGTGGTGTTTGTCACTGAGAGATTCACTTCTGCTGACCCACTGTTTGTTGCTTGTTAAGTTGAGGTATGTGTCTCAGCCTCTTAACTCCTTTGAGGAATGAGAAATCTGAGATTAAGTTAACATTAGAAGCTAATCCAGCTACTCATAAACCAGAGGAGAAAGTTTTCTTGAGCTGGATAAGGATAGAAATGATACTCGTGTGCCCGGACGCTTCTTCCCTTCTCTTTCTGTGGAGAAACTGCTAGAGTTTTGCAGAGGTTTGTGTATTGACAGAAGATTTCTGAAGCCATCATCTTAAGTTTTAGATGAAGAGCTCATTATGAAAAAATAGTAATGTTTGTAAAATACAGAAAAGTAAGAAAAATTAAAACTATACATTATCAAACTACCTAAAATAGCTATATTAGTATTTTGATATATTGCCTTTCTTTTTTCTATTCACAAACACAGCGGCCTCTGTTACCATATATTTCTATGCTTAATTCTATAGTGAACATGTAGATTGTACTCTGATTTTTTAAGTTTACATTTTGCCATGAGCATTTCCTTTTGTTTTTCTTAATCAGTATCTTTTTTGTGTGTCTGTGGCTTTTGATTTAACCTCAGATTTTTTTTTTTTCCAAAAGAAGTAGAGAAGTGTGCCTATTTTCTGCCAAAATAATTGGAGTTGAAATATTCTTAATTGTATAATCTGGTTGACCAGGAACAACTGACCGGTGCCCACTAACAAGTCAATTAACCAGAACTTTTAATACATTTAAATTAATATAACATTTTTTGGTATTTGCCTTAAAGTGGAAGTATCCTATTAATATGATAAAACCTGGTTCTTAATCTGTAGTGTGCATCAGAACCTCTGGGGTGGTTCTTAAAAATTCAGATTGTTGGGCATTCTGAAACTACTTAATTAGAAATTATATAACATGAGTAAAACCCAGGTAAACAAACAAACAAATGAAAAACCACAAACCCCCCAAATCTCCACAGGTACTTTGGATGTGTACCTCTGATTAAGGACATCTATGATAATAATAAGAACTTACAAGTCCTGACAATTGCTTTTTCTAAATCAGACATCACAGCGATCTTGGAATCTGTCTATATTCATTGAGTTTTTGTTTCTTGACCATGAGTCCCATTTTCCTGTTGTGTTGCGTGTCTAGTAGTTGTCGACTGCATTCTGACATCGTGATGACATATACTGGATATGGTAGATATTCTGAACTTCATTTCACATTTCATCAGCGTGGATCTGTGGAAAGCTCCAGTTGTATTTAACTTGATGGGGCTTAGCTTTTAAACTGTCTTCTCTGTATTTCATTTGAGGATTGGTTTTAGGCCCCGTTAGGGCAGGCCTGGAGTAGCCCTTCTTCTGAGGCATGTGCCTGTTCTGCAGGCATGGCCTTTTTGGATGCCTGGTGGGGAGGTCTCTTTAATCTGGTGGGCTGGAATTCCCATACGCCAGCTCTGCTGCACTCTTAGTCTCTCTGTTCTCTCCACCCCATAGCAGCCCCTCTCTGGTAAACCTTGTGCCACCTCTCCCTGTGCTTACACAGCCCAGCCCTTGGCCAAAGACTTGAGGGCTCCCCCAGCAGCTTCCTCCTCTCTGACGCCACCGATTCTAGCAGTTTCCGCAGCCTGGCACTCTGAGTGGTGCCAGAAATCCAGGATTATTTCAGGAAATCCTCAGCACAGTGCGACCACCGTGCTCTGCTCAGATGCTACTTCCTGCACGTGGCAGGGGAGCTGTCCCCAGGCAGAGAGCTGAAGTGGAGGTGGGCTTGCCTGTGCACTTCCTCTCCCTTGGGGACCACAGTCTTCTCCTTCCTGCCGTCCAATCCTGAGAGCAATCGCCTTATGTAATTTTTTTTTTTTTTTTTTTTTTTTTTTTTTTTTTTAGGCAGAGTCTCTCACTCTGTCATCCAGGCTGGAGTGCAGTGGTACAATCTTGGCTCACTGCAACCTCTGCCTCCTGGGTTCAGGTGATTCCCCTGCCTCAGCCTCCTGAGTAGCTGGGATTACAGGTGTGCACCACCATGCCTGGCTAATTTTTGTATTTTTAGTAGAGACAGGGTTTCACTATATTGTTCTGGCTGGTCTTGAACTCTTTATCTCAAGTGATCCACCCGCCTCGGCCTCCCAAAGTGCTGGGATTACAGGCGTGAGCCACCGTGCCTGGCCAAGTGCTGTTTTATGTGTCCAGAGCTCCATGCACATTTCCTTCACGCCACCTGCCACTGCTTGTAATTCTAACATTTGCGTAATTATTTTGTCAATGTCTCTCTCTCTTAGACCATGAGCTTTGTTTAAAAGAGACCACAACTTCCTTCTTATTCTTCATTGTATATCAGCACCAAGCATAGTTTGTCACTACAAACATAGCAGGCATTCAACAAATACTTGGAGAATGAATATACTCATTAAATGCATTGGCCGAACAATCTTAAGTCTTAAGGAGAGAGAATCTGTATCCATTTCCGGCTATGTGGTATCTTCATTCACTGATTATTCGAAAGATGTTTATTGAGTACCTACTATGTACCAGGCACGGTGCTTGATTCTGGGTTATGATATGAACAAAACAGCTGGAAATTCTCACTGTCATGAGCTTACATTTTGGGAAGATGATTGTAATGATAAACACTTGGAAAACATTTGCTGCCTGTGAGACCCTGTTCCAAGTGCTGTATATGTGTTAACTTATTTAATCCTCAAAAGAGCCTTATGACAAAGGTAACAGGTCAAGGAGCTGTCAAGGACTTGTTCAAGGTCGTGGGTATTAAATGGTGGAGCTGAGATTTGGATACTGCAAGCTCTATCAGATCAGTAGGTCTGATCATCCACGTCTCTTTGCAGACCAGCTTTTCCTGCCTTCTCACTTGTGCAGAAAAAGCCTGATGGGAAAATGCCCGTGCCTCTTGCAGACCACTCCCTTCCCCCCTAGTTTTACGTGCTGTTCCAGTACGAACCTTGTCATCACCTCACGGGAGCCTAAATCTTGATTCTCAGGGAGATGCTGATTGACCCTGGCTTGGGAGGGTGCTGCCTATTGGTCCAGTTGGCTGTGGCCTGGAGGTTGGGCTGCATGAGGAGTGAGGCTCAGCTCACCCATTCATCAGGGGCTGGGGCCCTGGAAATTTCCAGAGAAGGGAATGGGCTGAGTGTACAGTCCAGGAGACACCTGCTAGGCTGTCCCTGAAGTTTGTGCCTCTCCCTCTGATAGCTCCCAAGGACTCTTCCCTCTTCATGCCTGTGACTTTGTTTGTTTATTTATTTTAGAGATATGATCTCGCTTTGTTACCCAGGGTGGAGTACAGTGGCATGATCATTGCTCACTGCTGCCTTGAATTTCTGAGCTCAAGTGATCCTCCCACTTCAGCCTCCTGAGTAGTTGGGACTACAGGCGTGTACCACCATGCCCAGCTAATTTTTTCCTTTTTTGTAGACACATGGTCTCCTCGCATTGCTTAGGCTGGTCTTGAACTCCTGGGCTCAAGTGATCCTATCACCTCATCCTCCCAAAGTGTTAGGATTACAGTGTGAGCCACCACAACTGGCCCAAGTGCTTGTAACTTGGAAGATCTAATATGTGATTTTAAAACTTGTAGACAAGTCTCCTTAAAAGACAAAAAGTGGAATCTTTTAAAAAAGTCATTTGAATAGATTATGTTTTTCAAAATAAGTCATGCTAATTCCTGATTTTTAGCATGGGAAGTCAGTTTAAAAAAAAAAAAACCTTCTTTGAAAAATGAAGAAAAGAGTGGACTTTCAGAGGATTGCTGCTTTTCACCTTCAAGGGAGTGTGAAAACTGCTTCTGGAATCTGGAGCACCGCCCCCTTCATACCCAGAAGAGCAGTGTAGCCTGCTTTGTACCTTGCCTGAATGCTTCCGCCGGCTTCTCTGTTGATCTGTGTCTCACTCTTTATCTCTGTATCCGTTTCTATTTCTGAACCACAGCCTCTGTTCCCTTCTCAGTTACTTAGTCCCCACCCTTCTTTCTTTTATTTGCCACACTATAGAACTTCATTCTTTTTTCATGCCTAATGGTTTTAAGCTCCTCTTTATATAAAAAGAAAATGAGTATAAGATCATTTCATTTTTTATCCTTAAGTATACAATTAAAAATCTTAAACATATGCCATGCTCAGCTGTTCTCTTCATTGCTTTTTTTGAACGGTACTTGGTCTTGGAGGAAAGTTTCTTCCCAAGCCTTAAGTGCTTTTCAGATCTCATGACTCATTTGTATGGAGAATGTGTCACTAGGGACCTGCCATGTGCCGGGTGCTGTGCTGATCCTGGGTGATACAACGTTGGTGAGATCAGCACAGCTCATGCCCTGAGGGAGCTCAGGGGCTGCGGAAAAGTGAACTAGGATGGTTTCAGTTGGTCAGGGAGGCCTGAGAGTCCAGATGGCGGCCACTTGGAGACGGTCTGTGGGCTGATGCTGGGACTCAGGGTGGGACGCGATGACTGATTAGAAGCTTGTCTGTTGTATTCACCGCTTGGGAGTAACTGCTTCAACAGAACAAACCATAACAAGAGACAGTACTTGGAAGACCTACTTTAGAAAGAGGGTCTCGTCGAGGAGGTGACTTACCAGCTGGGACCTGGAACAGGTCACAGAAACAGCAAAGAGACAAATGATGTCCTCCTCCTCCTCCACGCTGTCTGTCTTGGTGGTGGTGTGTTCTACACACAGAGCACAGCACATGCAAAGACCCTGAGGCAGGAAAGGACTGTGTGTGTCTGCAGAGCTGAAGGAAGGCCAGTGTCATTCAAGTTTAGCTTGCAGGGTGATGGTTGCCAGGCCCAAACTGTGCAGAGCTTAAAAGCCAAGGTGAGGAGATGAAATTTTGCTTATTCCAGGGCAAGGGGAAGACGTGATAGGTTTTGAGTAGAGGAGGAACTTGATTCTGATTTAACATTTTAAAGATCACTCAGGCTTCTCTCTGGGGACTAGATTAGAAGAAGTTACGGAGGAAGAAGGGAGATGAGATTGTTAGCCTGTGGCAGTGCCAAGGGAAAGATCAAGGTGGTGAGGACTAGAAGGTGGCAGTGGCAGCGGAAGATACGAATTCTATGGTGTGATCTTCAGGACTTAGGTATGGGAGGTAAAGGAGCAACTGAGTGGATGGTTCAGTGGATGGATGGTGGAGAAGGACTTGGGAAAGAAAGTGCTTTCTTGGGGGAAGGTTGCAAGTTCTGTTTGGGGCATAGAAGGTACAAAGGGCTTCCAAGGCACCCAAGCAAAGATGTCAAGTAGGCAGTTGGATATATGAGCTTGGAGCTCAGAGGCAAAGTCCTAAACTTGCTCTCAGGACTGTGGGATACCTCAGGGCCACATGCTCCATCACCAGAGGCCTCAGCAAGCACCCACTTGCAAGGACTGACTGACCACACCCTCAATAACAACACACCTCTCTCTAGAAGCAGTGGACTAAGGAGAGAATCAAAGAAGAGATTGTATAAACAGAGATCACAAACAGACAAGTTCAAGAGGGCCAGGCAATGAAAGGAAATGACCGAACTGGCTAAATGTCAGGGAGCAATAGGGAGTGGTGGGGAGTAGGGCAGAGCAGCATGTGAGTCTTGCCTCAGGAAGCAGTTGCTGTTTGTAGGTTGTGACGTGTGGGAATGTGGGTAGAATGTTGCCAGGTTTTATAGGTTTTTTTTTTTTTTTTTTTCCTCCAAGAGCTAGGAGCTGGAGTTTTTGTGTGAAATTTCTGATTTTTAAGTTTTGGCCACTAAATCAAACTTTGGGTTGAATTTGGCTCATGGTAAATATGCTTCAATTCACATCATCTGGAGTAAATAAGAATGGTGCTACTTCAAGGTTTATCAAATAGAAAGGGAGATAAGAGAGAGGTTATGTTTATATGATTTCTAAGAATTGTCCAGTTAAGGAAGGAGCCCTGTTAGCTGGATCCAGGTAGTTTCTCTTATAAAGCCCTAAATCTCAGGTGAGTGTGGTGGCTCACACCTATAATCCCAACTACTTGGGAGGCTTGAGCCCAGGAGTTCAGGGCTGCAGTCAGCTGTGATCGCACCACTCCACTCCAGCCTGGGTGACAGAGTGAGACCACGTCGCTTAAAAAAAAAAAAAAAAAAAAAACAAACAAATAAATAAATAAGTACAAAAGTTCTAAATCTTATTGAAATAGAACAAGTCTAGGGTTCTTTCAGAGGAACCAAGGAATCTTAATTCACAAGCCTGACTTTGGTCTGCAGGTATCAGATGAGAAGGGGAACCATTTGATTCATCTCAAAAGAGCCACACGCTTTGTGGTGGAGCCCTGCCATCATTCCTCGCCCTATTTCAGGACAGGATGCAGTGGTCCTCCGGTGGACAAAACAGCCATTCAGAGCGGTTTTGCAAGGTTGGGCTTTAAGTGTTTCCATAGCTCTTCAGCTTATGGGATCTCATAATACCCCAGCTGAGAGTGGCCTGTATAACGCCATTGTCATTTAATCCTTTCCTGGCGGCTTCCAAACCCTTTAGCCATATTCTGCACAGAAATTCCCTGGAGGGGATACTTTGCTATGTTCCTTATCCATCCTTGTGCTGGGGTTTCAAGAAACGTTATTCTTATCACTCCCTGGGATGCCTGTTTAATGGAAAGAATAATCAGTCATCCTTTTAGGGAGTGCAAAATATGAGAACGTGGAAGCGTTGCACTCACCTCCAAAAAGTCCTCTTGGTTCTTTCAAGCAGATGTTCAGACATGTGGAAAAAACATGGGTAGCTCTGTCAGGGGAAATTTCTTGCAGATGCTGAAACCCATCGCCATTTCATTCCAGGTAACAGTAATGAGCTTTGCAGGGAGGTAAGTGAGGGCCTGGGCCCACCTGTCTAGGCTACTGCCTCCTGGGCTAGAGGAGCTGGTAAAGTCTCCAGTCTTTCAAAAGCTCATAAAATGGATTATGGGACGTGGATGCTTATTCTGTTGGATTTCAGCTTTTATGCTAACTGCAACTTACTTACTTGAAATGATATCTAAGGAAGGGAAGAAGCAAGCCAGATGGGATTTTTTCCTTTCTAGGTGAAAGCTGCACTCGTGACAGTAAGCAGTGCTCCTTCAGCAATTGGCTGGGTGTGTTGGCTTCTATTTGTCTATTAAAATGTTGTGCTTGGGGACGTGAGACAGGAAGCAGTTGTTGCAGATGTTAATTTGTCTTGATCAGGGCTGGTGTGTTGGCATCTCCAGAAGCTTCCATTGGACCTCCTGGGGAGGGGAAGGGAAAGAGGTGGTGGCCAGGTCACTCAGGCTTCAAAAAAATTGGAGGAGGAGAGTGTTCTGAGATCATTGGGGTTCATTTGCTCATTTATTAAAAATACTTACCAAGCACCTACTGTGTGCTTGGCACTGGTAATATGGCAGTGAACCACACAGGCAAAAATCCCTGGTTCCGTGGAGCTGATGTGCTCTGTAGGGGGAGATAGCAATATAACTTATAAATAGGAAAATTTAATAGTATGTTAAATAGAAAAATGAAATAGTATGTCGGGAGGTGGTAAGTCCTGTGGGGAAAACTATCAGGCCAAGGGGAATTGGGAGTGGTTTCATGGACCTCTCTGGGAAGGCCACATTTGGGCAAAGAAGGAGGTGCCCATGTGGAAGCTGCAGGGACTTCTCCAGGCTGAGGGGACGGCAGGGCTGAGTTGGGTGACATCTTGAACAGAGAGGAGGCCTGTGTGGGAAGGGCAGGGGAAGGGGAAGGATGGAGGGGGCGGATCGTGGGCCTCGCACATGTTTAGTTCGAGGACTTGGACTCTGAGTGGGGCGGGAGCTGGGAGGGCCTGGCTTGACCTAGGTATCAGCAGGATCCCTCTGGCTACCGAGTAGAGGAGAATAGATGGGGGGTGGACAGGGAGAAGCTGCTGCAGAGGCCCAGGCCAGAGGGGCTGGTGGCTGGACTAGGATGGGGGCATGGGGAGGCAGGAGAAGGGGTTGGATTCAGAGCATGTTTTGAAAGTCAGACTAGCTGGATTTTTTTGAGACTGGCTGCAAGACGGGTGGCATCCGTCTGTCTGGGGCTGTAGCCTTGGGAAAGGCCAGAGTCTCTAGGAACCCTGTTCATCCCTGCCGAGACTCCTGCTATTTTCCGAGGGAAGGCATCTTTTACAGGTGACTTGATGTAGCCTTTTCACTTCAAGATGGAGGTGGGGATGGGGTAGGGAGTAGCAGAGCGGAGTGTGCGATGTGGGGGTTCTGAGGCCGACTTTTGGGGAGCCGTCCTCACCACCTCCTCCTTGTCTATACCGATCTTTTGATGATAACACTGGTGATTTCATTAAAATTTGAAGAAGACTACAGTCCAAACCAGGTACACCCGTGGGCCAGTTGTGGCACTGCTCTCTGCCCTGCCGCATGTGTCCCTGGCTGAGGGATGCCTGCAGCGGTCAGGGATGGACTTGTGAAAGGATTGAGACCGGCATGCTGGCCTCTGAGGTGAGAGGTAGAGAGCGGGGAGGGCGAGCCAGGGCCGGGGCTGGTGCAGGCAGAGAGGTGGCGTGGCGAGACGGGCCCGCATGGTAACTCATCTTCTAACCGAAGACGCAGAGGTTCACTGAGGGGTGCTTTCAGTCCACAGTAGAAGAGAAATGGTCATGAATGAGCTCAGTAAAGCGTTGTCCCCAAACGTAGGTAGAAAACAGAAAGCTTCCAGAATCTTGGAGAAATAGCTGTTCCCAAAAGGGAGATTAAGACTGAAATTTGCAGTATTTCTGGCAACCAAGAGGAACAATACAGAAGAAACTTTGTGTCACAAATAAATGTTGGGGCCCTGGTATGTGCTGGGCAGTGTGATGTTCATGGCCGGAGCTACCCTTTAGCGCGTGCTTTCCGTAGAGTGACCTAGTTAGTCTCTGCAGCGATACTATGGAGTGCAGGTGGTAGGGTTACTATGCTCATTTTACAGGCAAGGAAACTGGGACACAGTGCAGGTAACAGCTTGCCTGGGGTCACCCCCAGCTGGTGCATGGTGCTGCTTGATTGGGGCCCAGGACGTCTGCAGCCACAGCCCACGCTGTTGACCACTGGCCCGTCCTGCTTCTTGGAAGTAGACGAAGTGGGTCATTTGGACTGAGGCAGCTCTAGGGTTTGGTAGCTTTGGGACTCTGGGAGACTCAGTGGGCAGCAGTTTCTTCAACGATAAAGTGATGTGGACTTGTGTCTGTCAGGCTATTTGTTTGGTGTTTGTTGAGCATAGTTAGGATGCTAAACAAAAGTGCCCAGAGTGATCTTTGGCGCAGAGAAGGCGTTTCATCTGTTGTTCTTTTGTTGAGAGAGAAGGCCATCTAGACATAGATCACTTTTGAGTTCTACGAGCCTTAGATTCCTGAGCCTGCTCCAGCTTTTTCTGGTTGAATTAACCACGTCTGAGACCAGGCTATGATATGGAGGGGCTCTGAGAGTTGTTTATTTACACGCTGTTTGTTACAGACGTGATCTTAGCTCATCCTTGCAACCACAGGGTGAGTCGGGGCTGCTATTATTCCCATTCAATGAGGGGTGAGAGGCACAGGGAAGTGAAGCTCACGCACCTAAAGTCAGGCAGCTGGTCAGCAAGGAAGCCCTGGCCTTGGCTTTGAACTTCTGGGTTCTTATCGGTCTTTCACCCGCTCACTCATTCGTCGGCCTGCTGGCAGCAGCGTCACGCCCCAGGCATGGGGTACAGTGAGCACGTGGGCTGATCCCAGGTGCCTGTGGAGCACTCCAGCCAGGGCTGGATGTGAGAGTGAGATGGGACAGGCTTTGGAAAGGGTCCTCTGCGGCAGCTCAGCGCAGTGCCCGGCTGGCCATGTGACCTGCGTCCTGGACCCAGGGTCAGGCGTTCAGGTTCTGCCTTCCCCTCTGCCCTCGCCACTGAAGGACCTTAGGTGAAGTTGATTTGCTCTGATTATATGGGAAAGGAGGCATCTGCTTTAGGTGGGTTTCTAAGCACCTGTCAGCCGCAACATGCCACAAGAGGGGACCACGACCACACCTGGGACCACTTCGCAGGCCCCGAGCCATCTCGCTGCAACCCGTCTGCAGGCCGAGGCTGATGCTCATAGGAGCGTCTGTGTCACCAGCTGGCCCTGCCACCCTTCCGGATGCCCCATGGGTTTAGTGGGTGTGGGGGCCAAGATCTCTTTATTGAACATTGAGCATTTTCTAATTTGGTCCCATGAATGAGACTCCTAATGGCCTTGGAAGGCGCTAGCTCCATTGACAATAAAGTCATGAACTGGAGCATGCAGGGAGGTGGGGGTGGGTGGGTGGGGAGGAACACAGGGAGGTGATGGCTTCTCACGGGGCCCTGTTTCCTCTGGATCCCGGGAGACATTGTGAATGTCAAAGTCATTCATTCTGAGCCTCCTAGAAGACTATGGGCCGACTCTAGCAATAGTCATGCCTGTTTATTGAGCACTTACTATCTGACAAGCACAGAATGTGGAATGGCTCGGGCAGGCATGCAGCCTCTGCTCAGCGAATGAGGAAACCAAGGGTTTGGAGGCATGGAGGGACTTCCCCAACGAGCACATCCTCACGGGCGATGAGCAGGCTGACCCTGGCCCAGCTTTTCCTGTGTGCCTGCTTGGAGAGATAGTGGTGCTGCCATTAACCCCATTTACAGCTGAGGAAACTGAGGCTCAGAGAAGCCGAGTGGCTTTTTCAAGGTTGCATTGCTCTTTAGGAGGCTGAGACGAATGCCTGCCTCCCAGGGTGATTGCAAAGGTTAAATGGGTTAATATTGGTGATGTGCGGATTGTTTTTCTTATTAATTTGTCCTCTGAACCATCATGTTAGGATTTTAAAAAGGAGCATGTGTTCTCACGTGGAGGCTTCGGTTTCGTGCCACGACCCCTGAGCCAGCATGGGTGTGAGTTAGGGGCAGACAATGTGGAGGGCGATCCCTGTCACCATTTCTTATGTGTCCTGTGTGCGGCTCTTGTCCTCAAACGATGCCATGACAACAACGCCCAGCCTGCAGCCTGGGACACTGACACTCTTGAGGTCAAAGGACTTCCTCAAGGCCAAGCATCTGGGATGTGGGAGAGCTGAATGTAAAAGCATTCTTCTGTTGGGCACCTTGGCCAAGCCATTTCCATTGCACTGTATGGTTCTCAAGCCCACAGTTTAGCAGGGGCCTATTCTGAGTAATGGCACAGGTTTGGAAACTTTCATTCGTATGCATGTGTATATGTACACACAGAGACACATACAAACACACATATTATACATATTCATATATATACACACGTATATATACAATGTGTATATATACCAGTGTATTTCTGTGTCTGTGCCCCTGAATTTATATTCAATTATTTTACTTTATTTTTAGCTCTTTAATATGTATTCGTTGTTTTAAAAGTACAGGAAATGGCCGGACGCGGTGGCTCACGCCTGTAATCTCAGCACTTTGGGAGGCCGAGGTGGGCAGATCACCTGAGGTCAGGAGTTCGAGACCAGCTTGGCCTACATGGTGAAACCCCGTCTCTACTAAAAATACAAAAATTAGCCGGGCATGATGGTGGGCACCTGTAATCCCAGCTACTCGGGAGGCTGAGGCATGAGAATCTCTTGAACCTGGGAGGCAGAGGTTGCAGTGAGCTGAGATTGTGCTGCTGCACTCCAGCCTGGGTGACAGAGTGACACTCTGTCTCAAAAAAAAAAAAAAAAAAAAAAAAAATCCAGGAAATTATTAAAAAGAAACTACACAGGCCGGGCACGGTGCCTCACGCCTGTAATCTCAGCACTTTGGGACGCCAAGGTGGGCAGATCACGAGGTCAGGTGATCGAGACCATCCTGGCTAACACAGTGAAACCCTGTCTCTACTAAAAAAATACAAAAAAATTAGCCAGGCGAGGTGGCGGGCACCTGTAGTCTCAGCTACTCGGGAGGCTGAGGCAGGAGAATGGTGTGAACCCGGGAGGCAGAGCTTGCAGTGAGCCGAGATGGTACCACTGCACTCCAGCCTGGGTGACAGAGCGAGACTTTGTCTCAAAAACAAACGAACAAAAAAGGAACTAGACAGCACTCTTCATTACCTGGAGTGAACTACTGTTATTGCTGGCGTGTTTCTTTTTAGTCTTTTTTTTTCCCTGCGCCTGCAAACGAGCTCACAGAACTCTGCTCCTGCCGTCCTCACATAGTTGAGTCTATATCAGGTTATTTTGATGACTACGGGGGAGGAGACAGCATTTACTAAGTTTAAGTACATTCCATACATAGATGGATGTAATCCTCCTAATAGTTCTAGGCAGTACTTGGAGACACAGAGAGGCTATGTAACTTGTCTAAGGTTACGCAGGAATTGGGTGAACCATGAATTAAACCTAGGTGGTCCAGCTCAAAAGCCCACTCTCTGAACTGCTTAGGCCACAAAGAAGAAACGAAAATCATTTTGTTTGTTTTTTTTTGTTTGTTTTTGTCTATTTCAATAGGTTTTTGGGAAACAGGTGGTATTTGGTTGCATGAATAAGTTCTTTGGTGGTGAAGATATGGAAACCTTTAATGACCTTGAGATAATTTTCCAGGTTGCTCCTGGGGGCTCTCATTGTTACTCTAGTATTTTGAAAAATTCAGGAAACAGGCCGGGCACTTTGAGTCATGCGTATAATCCCAGCACTTTGGGAGGCCGAGGCTAGTGGATCACTTGAGGCCAGGGGTTCAAGACCGACCTGGCCAACATGATGAAACCCCATCTCTACTAAAAATACAAAAATTCCTGTAATCCCAGCACTTTGGAAGGCTGAGGCGCAGATCACCTGTGGTCGGGAGTTCGAGACCAGCCTGACCAACGTGGAGAAACCCCGTCTCTACTAAAAATACAAAATTAGCTGGGTGTGGTGGTGCATTCCTGTAATCCCAGCTACTCAGGAGGCTGAGGCAGGAGAATCGCTTGAACCCGGGAGGCAGAGGTTGCAGTGAGCCAGTATCGCGCCATTGCACTCCAGCCTGGGCAACAAGAGCGAGACTCCATCTCAAAGCTAACAAACAAAAAACCCCCCCCAAAATGAGCTGGGTGTGGTGGTGCACATCTGTAATCCCAGCTACTCAGCAGGCTGAGGCAGGAGAATTGCTTGGATCCGAGAGGCAGAGGCTGCAGTTAGTCAAGATCACGCCACTGCACTCCAGCCTGGGTGACAGCAAGACTCTGTCTCAAACATTCGGGAAATAAATCCAGTCTGGTCAAGCATCAAGTTAGATTGTTTCCTTGTCAGCTTGTTCAGGCTCATGTCATGCATTGGTATCTACCCTGCCCCAGCCTCCTCCTCCCTCTGTGATTGACTGCAGCAGTCTGAAGGCTCCTCTCAGGAAGGGGCAGAACAACAGCGGCTTGTGGGGCAGGTGCAGCTTCGCTGTGGGCTGCTGTTGACACCCCCAGGCATGTACTTGTGTGAGTGGCCTGAGCCAAGGCAGCTGGGCCAAGAAGCATCTGAGTAGAACCTGGGGAGCCCGGTGGCCTATGCTTGGGCTCTGAGATGCCCACCTCCTCCAGGAGGATGAGCTCCCAGTGCAAATGGTGGTGCATTGAGGTGGTCGTGGGATCTACCTAACCCTTGCCCCCCAGCCTGAGTTGTTCTCACCATACTAGTGGCATGACTTTGAGCAAGGATAATCTGACCTTCTGGGGCCTCAGTTTCCCCAAGAAGCAAATTGGACAGAATGTTACGTATCTTTTAGGATTTTTACAGGAGTAAATGAGAATGTGTGTAAAACACCACTTAGCACAGTACCAAGTGCAAACTGCTCTAGTTTCTTTCATAAATTGATTTTGGGGCAATGCATTCACATGGTGCAAAATTTGAAAGGTATTAATACAAGTTGTGTTCAGGGCAAGGTCTTCCCTCATACCTGGGTGACTGCCTCATCCTCCTGAACCCCAGTGCCATTGGTTCTCTGAACATCCTGCCAGAGATAGTCTGTGTTTGTGCTTGAGGTCGTATTCATGGTCTTGGTTGTCACATTATCAGAATTATAATGTATGAAGGACTTGGCATACTGCCCAGTACATTTTACATTCCTAATAAATGATCAAGGCGGTTATTACTGTTGAACTGAGGAAGCCACTGCATTTTCATTTTTCTGAATAAGAAGGGAAGCTGAATTGATCTTCTTGGCATCATTTATTTAACCAAGTAGGCCCTTCCCATGAAACTTAGATTTCTGCTAAGTGAATCCCATGTTCCTATTTGACATTTATTATAAAACTGTAAATGCTGTTCTAGGAATACAGTTTTTAGAACCTGTATCAGGTGAATATTGATTAAACCTTGCCTTTACTCGAAACCTGGCTTAGTGATATCAAATAACTGATCATGACACACTTGCCTTGTCATGTATCTATCCATCTCTCCTTCCTCTACCCACCAGAAAATGATACAGCAGGGCCAGGCGTGGTGGCTCACACCTGTAATCCTAGTACTTTGGGAGGCTGAGGCACAGAGATCACTTGAGGCCAGGAGTTCGAAACAAGCTTGGGCAACATTACGAGACCCTTGTCTCTACCAAAAAACCAAAAAACTAGCTGGGCGCGGTGGAACATGCCTATAGTTTTGGCTACTTGGGAGGCTACAGTAGAGGGATTGCTTGAATCTGGAGATGGAGGCTGCAGTGAGCTGTGATCATGCTACCATACTCCAGCCTGGGCAACAGAGTGAGATCCTGTTTCAAAACAAAAACAAACCCCAAACAGTAAAGATAAAATCTGAGCAGTAGTTTAGCAAGGGCATGGTGCCATGGCCAAGATGCAGCCATAAAAATGTTGAGTGGGATTACGAGCGGTATTCCTCTTATCTTGTATTTATTCAACAAACATTGATTGGGCTTTTGCCACATGCCAGACATTGTGCTAGGTGCTCCCTGCTCAGTTTGGTCCTTGGATTGGTGGCCTGGATATTCTCTGGGAGCTCGTGAAGAATGCAGACTCTCAGGCCCCGCTGCAACTTAATCTGTGTGCACATTCGAGTTTGAGACACGTTGTTCTAGAAAAAGAGTCATCAAACTATGCCAGCCAAATCTGGCGTATCACCTGCTTTTCGAAATCAAGTTTTATTGGTTCACAGCCACACCTACGTATTTGCATATTGTCTTTCGTTGCTTTTGTACCACTGCAGCAGAAGTGAGTACTTGCAACAGAGACTGTATGGCCTGCAGAGCCTAAAATGTTTCCTATCTTGTCCTTTACAGAAAAAGTTTACGGACTGGAGATGGAGATAGAATAATGAACAGAACAGATAAAATCCCGGGCTCTTATGGAGATGGGCTTCTGGTGGAGGGAGACATATAACAAATCAGTAATTTCACAATCTGTCAGGTTGTAAAAAAGCTATAAGAAGAAAAATAAGGCAGGAATGGGGGACAGAAAGTGACTGGGAAGTGGTGAGGATGCTATTTAGAGAAGAACTTCCTGAAGGGGTGCTGTTTGAATGGAATTTTGAGTGTAGTGAGGAAATAAGCTGTGCTGCTATCTTGGGAGACAGTGTGGTAGGAGAGGGAGCAGCCAGTGCTAAAGGCCTGAGGCAGAAGGTTGCATGGTGTCCACCTTGCACATCAGTACAGATATTGGAGCCAGCTGAGTCTGATTCAGGAGTTAAGTGTTGATGGTGAACGAGGATTTTGGTTTCCATGTCAGCTTCACTGTGGCATTTCAGTGCCTTTTATAAGACCATGGAAAGTAGATAGAGGTCCCCAACTCATAACTCAGGGAAGTCTTCTGTGTGTCACTGGATACAGTTGCACAGGCTGTGCACTGCACAACAGCTCTGCATATCATGAGGTTGCCATTCACATTTGCGGGTTTATTAAGACAGTGTTCTGACACATACCTGCCAAAGGTATAGAAGAAGAGTTGTCTGCTGTGAATCTGCATGAAAGTGCCAGACAAGCTAGCAGTGAGTGGCCCTGGTGGTATAATTGTTTAAAAGAGAAAAGCCATCTGTGTTTGAGTGTCTTTAGGTTGGGAACTTGGTTCCTCAGTCTTTGCACTGGTTGCCCAGCCCACTTACATTACTTGCCTGGCCCCTTAAGATGTTTGTGTTGAACTCTGATAGCAAGAAAGGTGTTTCTGCTATTCTAAAACACTTCCCACTCCATTATTTTCCCATTTTTTGGATGTAGGCTTTTGTTGCTTCCTCTTTCTCACCCTCTAATGGACGAGACTGCCTGGGAGGGTGAGGGTGGGGGTGGGGGGTGGGGGTGAGGGTAGGGGTGGTGGAGTGGGGGTGAGGGTGGGGGTGGTGGGGGTGGGGGTGAGGTAGGGGAGTGGTGAGGGTGGGGGTGGGGGGGGTGAGGGTAGGGGTGGTAGGGTGGAGATGGGGGTGGATGTGAGTGTGGGGGTGGTGGGGATGGGGTGGGGGTGAGGGTGAGGGTGGGAGTGAGGGTGGGGGGGACATTGAGGGTGGATGTGAGGGTGGGGTGGGGTGAGAGTGAGGGTGGGGGTGGTGGGGATGGGGTTGGGGGTGGGAGTGAGGGTGGGGGGGCGTTGAGGGTGGGGATGGGGGGTGAGAGTGAGGGTGGGGGTGGAGGGGTGGGAGCATTCTTGGCTTCCTCCTCTGCCTGAGCCTTGCTGTGCAACCTCAGCCCACATACTTCTCACTGAGCTGTAGGAGCCTCTGCTCTAAAACGAGTGGGTAGGGCTCTGTAAGTTCTCTCCTGCCTCTAAACTTACTTAATTCTATGACTCAGAGTAATGGGTATCACCCAAGTAGAAGTGCCTATGTTTAGCTTTGTTCACTTTGAGGTGGGAGTTCCAACTGCTCTTCAACTTGGGTTGCCTTCACTCCAGGGTTGATTCATTCAGGGACTTGAAGCTGTTAAGCTGTTATTTTTTTGATTAAAAAAAAATTTTTTTTAAAGAGTTTGGGGATAATTGAGCTAGAAGGAGACTTAGAAATCATCTAGTTGGATGACTGGTATGTCTGATTCATGTATCATTTTACTGAGGGTTTCAGCTACCATTTTACTGAAGGCTTTGGTTATTTTATTGAGGGATTCCTACGTGCCAGACCTTTTGCTAAACTAAAGTTGTCTCATTCAATCTCATACTGAGTATTTGAGGGTAGCTACTGTCATGATCAGTTTTCAAGTGACCAAATAGAGGTTCAGAGAGATGATATGAAATTTTAATATAAAGATAATACAGCAACTAAATTGGCAGGGCCATGACTCAGATCATTAAAGGCAGAGCTTAGAAAAGTATTACTTATTGAGCATGTACAAGAGGCCAGACATTAAGTGAAGACTTGCATTACCCATTGTAACCCCATGAATTGGGTTCTATTATCTTACTAATGAAAACCAAGCCCCAAAGAAATGTGACTTGCCTGAGGTAAGGCTTATGCAGGTAGGAAGCAGAAGTGTATTCGATTTCTTTTTCTATTTTCTTTTTTTTTTTTTTTTTTTGAGACGGAGTCTTGCTCTGTCACCCAGGCTGGAGTGCAGTGGTGCGATCTCGGCTCACTGCAGCCCCTGCCTCCTTGGTTCAAGTGATTCTCCTGCCTCAGCCTCCAAAGCAGCTGGTATTAGCCACCATGCCTGGCTAATTTTTGTATTTTTGGCAGAGATGGGGTTTCACCATGTTGGCCAGGCTGGTCTTGAACTCCTGGCCTCAAGTGATCCACCTGCCTCGGCCTCCGAAAATGCTGGGATTATAGGCATGAGCCACCGTGCCCAGCTGCGTTTTAGATTTTGAATCTCTTTCTCCTTATTCGCTTCTCTTTGCCTTGTGATCTTTTATGGGCATACAGTTGGCCTGTTGGCCTTCCTCATGGTTCTGTGCACCTGCGTGGGAGCTGGGCTCACGGTAGGTGCTCAACCATTTCTTACCTCCTCCCCTCTGTCACCTGGGGCCAAGCTATCATCATCTCTTGTCTGGGTGACAGCCTCCTAACTGGTTTCCCTGCCTCCACTTGCACCCTTCATTCATCTGCTTCCCACACAGCTGCCAGAGGATCTGTTCAGAGTGTACCTTGGTCCACACCACCCCCATTCTGAGCCGTCCTGTGTCCCCTCCCTGAGTATAGATGCTGTGCTCCTCACTGTGGACCAGGCCGTGTCACCCGGTCCCTGCCTGCCTCTCTTCCTCACTCACTCACTCCATTCCCACCTGCTAATGGCCTCCGTGCTATTCCTCAAACACTCCAGGTAGGCTCCTGCCTCAGGGCCTTTGCATGTGCCTTTCACTCCTCCCAGCTATCCACGTGGTCCTTTCTCTGCTTCATTCAGCTGTCATCTCAGTTGTCACCTCCTCAAAGCAGCTTCCCCTGATTCTCCTACCAAAATAGATCCCCTTTCTCTCCTGCCATCATCTGTCTTTCTACTTGAGTGTTTGTTTTGAGATGAAGTCTCACTCTGTCGCCTAGGCTGGAATGCAGTGGGTCAATCTCAGCTCACTGCAACCTCCACCCCCTGGGTTCAAACAGTTCTCATGCCTCAGCCTCCTGAGCAGCTGGGACTACAGGTGCATGCCACCACGCCTGGCTAATTTTTGTATTTTTAGTAGAGATGGGGTTTCGCCATGGTGGCCAGGCTGGTCTCAAATTCTTGGCCTCAAGTGATCTGCCTGCCTCAGTCTCCCAAAGTGCTGGGATTATAGGTGTGAGCCACTGTGCCTCGCCTCTGTTTTTTCTTTTTTCCATAGCCTGATATATGTTCTCTCTTCCTTTTCTCCTCTCCTCCCACCCCTTGATCCACCTACTCATCCACCCCCCTGCCACACATCTGTCCTTCATTCCTTCATCATTGCTCCATCCCCAATCCCAAGCACAGTGTCTGTCACATAGTGGGTACTTCATCTATCTCAAGAACAGCGGTTGAGAGATGTTGCTACCCTGCTGCTTTGAGGCATTGGTGAGCCCCGCTGTGTCTGGCCTCTCAGATGAACAGAGCCCTGGGAGTCCGGGTGATGGATGTGCTGGCGTAGGCGGCTCCTTGGTGGCTTTCCTGTGCTGAAGGAAGCAGAGGAAGGAAATGACAACCATTCAGAAGGACCGGTTCAGTTCACTAGGACATGCCCAAGCTTCCCGGCCCCTCGTGTCTGTGGCCAACATGAGTTGGGCTCGCTTGAGGCCAACAGAAGTCGTGACTTGATGGAATGGGCACACGTTAGTTTTATGATGATTAAGAAGGAAAAAAAGAAAACCTTAGTTTTCACTTTCCTTTTTCAATCAAGAAGTATGCCGTGGGTGTTCCCTTGTGGTTTTTGAGTCAAAGAGAGTATTGTTTTTGAGCTTTGAGTTCCCCCGGGGGCTGCAGCTTTGCGTGTATCTAACTTTAACTTTGAACTAACGCTTTTAGGGCCCTGGTGGGATCGGGGGTCCCGGGTCCCTTTCTGAACAAGGCAGCAGGCTTGTTTATTGTGTCCAAAGCGTGCCTCTCAGATCTCACCCCATCTTCTTCCTGTTCTGAATCGCCCCCTCCCTGGCCAATCTGCCCCTCCTCTCAGCAGTTCCCCCTCGCTCCTCTGTGAGCAAAGGAGAGGGCGGATCTGCTTTGGTGGAAGGCGGTGGCTGCAGAGGCTGGACTCAGGCGACCGTCCATCACTGGGGGAGGCGTGGAATAAGCCATGAGTATCCAAATGTGGCCTCGTTTGCAGGGATTGAACAAGGGTGGTCTGGGGCTGGACCAGGGGTTTCAGCGAAGTAATATTGGGGTGAAAAATGCAGAAAAGTCTTGTGCAAAAATGGGATCATATTAAGTTCATGCATTGGCCCTAAAGCAACCCCGTGAGCGTGTCTCTAGAGCGAGTTCTTACACATCCGTGTGGACTCGTTCTCATGTGCATCTTCTTTTTGCATTTATCTTTTGGTGGATCATTATTTTTCTTGCTGTGGGAGGGAGCAGAATGATTGGCCCAAGTGCACCTTGACTTTGGACCCGAAGTTGTTGAAGTCATGAGGCGGACGCATTGCTGCCCTTGCCTTGGGCAGAGGCAGAGCCTCGGAGGGTGCGTGGTTTGGTAGAAGTTAGACTTTGGGAAGCTTGTTGGGACTTGTTAGTAACCTGGGTGCTAGTCCCAGCCTGTAGCCAAACCCTTGTCCAGGGCCAGGATGGGAGTGACATTTCTCAGTGGGGGACTTTGCAGCATCGCTTGAAGCCTTCTGAAGAACCCCATTGAGCTGCTGAGAACGGAGTGGATTCTAGCCCCTGCCACCCTGCCTGGGGCCTTCCAGGGCTGTCGAGGCAGTCAGGATAGGCAGCAATGCTCAGTCAACGGCCGCTGAGTGTGAGCTGTGCACTCTAGATAGAGGGAGAAATGAGATCAATTCCCGCTTTCAGGGAGTGCCCAGTCT
The DNA here is from genome assembly GCF_037993035.2 of Macaca fascicularis. Classification (NCBI taxonomy): domain Eukaryota; kingdom Metazoa; phylum Chordata; class Mammalia; order Primates; family Cercopithecidae; genus Macaca; species Macaca fascicularis. The sequence goes on along the minus strand of NC_088384.1, from coordinate 107,598,901 downwards.
GCTGGGCGAGATAGATGGGAAAATAATTGAGGTCACAAGCCGGTTGGTTGAACAAAGAGTAGCAGGAAAGAAGGAGCCGGATGACCTGGGTTTGAATCCTGGTTCTGCCACTTATTGGTTGTGTGACACTGGGCAAGTTACTTAACTTCTCTGTGTCTGTAAAGTGGGATGATGATAGTACCCCCAATAAGTTACCATAAATACTGAAGCAGAGGGCCTAACAGTATGTGTCCAATTGTTAGTGATTCTTTATTTATAGAGATAAGACCTATAATAGAGAGATAAGGACTATAAAAGAAAGAGAAGGTAGTGAGGCTCTGGGTCACAAGGCTCACTTTGCCTCAGGGAATCTGGGGCAGCTTCCTGGAGGAGGTGACATTTGAGTGGAGGGTGGGGAGTGGTTGCAGGAGGTAAAGGAAGAATGGTCCAGGCTTCAGGAGTGTGCAGAGGTGAGGGAACCCTGTTTCTGATTGCTCAAGGCCTGAGCCTGTCCACAGATGGCATTTGACACGCTCAGGGCTTTAAGCAGCAGCTGACACTAGTTAACCAACATTTACAAATTAGGAAATTTTTCATACCAAGTTGGATTTCTAACAATCAGAAGATCTGGCAACAATGGCTGGCTTCCTGCATGGCAAGTTGTGAACAGCTGTGCCTCAGTCCTCCCTTTAGACTGGGTCTGCCTTCCTCAGGGGGGTCTCAGCACCACTAGGCCCAGTTCACACACCCACATTCCTCACCTGGCTCCTCTGGGCATCTCATTGGTGACCCTGGGTGGAGGTTTGGAATCTGCTTTGGAAATGCTTAGAAAAATAAACCTAGATCTTGCTGACCTTCACGTCCGAGTGTTTGCTCAAGGCCCCTTTTTAATGTAAAAAAGATGCTACCGAGTGTAAAGCTGACCTTACCTTCCTACCTTAGCATCCTCCTAGGAAAAATGGGAGTCTTCTCTGATCCACAGATTTCCCACAGGGACACAGGAGGGTTGATTGAGGCGTGAGTTAGAGTACCCTGCAGATGGCATGGCGGCAGCCAGTGCAGGGGACTTGAGCTCTCTTACACCTGGGCGTGCGCACGTGGGTGTTTACTGTTGGCTTCAAACACAGAAAGTGACAAAATTGAACTCCACAAATTTATAAGAGGTAGTGAGTCAGTTTTCCTTGGTCCCGGCAAACTCCATGCTTGCTAAAAATGAGTGCTGTAGCATTTATTTGCCTTCTGTCAGTCAGCAAAGAAAACCCAGATTCAGAACTGGATAAGACAGTTCCCTAGAGAGGAGAGACGATCTGGGGATCTCACACAGCAATAAGCTCTGTCTTGGGCATTTATGATGGAATGTGTCCCCCTCACCCCTTTATGGAGCAGCTGCGTTCTCTTTGAGGTGAATATGCAGTCACACTCAAGTCTTTTCAAGAAAGGAGGCTTTCCAGCCGTGTGCGGTGGCTCATGTCTATAATCCCAGCACTTTGGGAGGTTGAGGTGGGCGGATCACTTGAGCCCAGGAGTTCAAGACCAGCCTGGGCAACATGGTGAAACCCCGTCTCTACAAAATAAAAACCAAAAATTAGCTGAGCGTGGTGGCATGCGCCTGTTGTCCCAGCTACTCCAGAGGCTGAGGCGGGAGAATTGCTTGAGAACGGGAGGCAGAGATTGCAGTGAGCTGAGATGGTGCCACTGCACTCCAGCCTGGGTGATGAGTGAGAACCTGTCTAAAAAAAATAAAATGAGATTTAGGGTCTAGCTAGGGTTCTGGCTCCACCGAGCTGGGTTGGGTCTTACTTTGCCCCCACCTGGAGGCCACTGCAGTAGCACAAGGCCCATGTTGGGACTGGGTGTCCACTTGGGGGCTGTGCTGGCCTCATTTCTAAGTGTGGATGACTAGCAGGAGGTGGCAGTCACGTTCAGGACAGTATGTGACCACCATCTTGGTAGTGGTTTTTCTCAGTGGACGGAGGACCTCAGAGCTTGAGCCCACAGTTTACTGGGGATTCAATAATCCTTAAGAAGTCAGAGTTGAGCTTTTCCCTCTTATGACAAACTTCATTTCCTGTTTCATCAAAAAGTTCTCCCTGGCAAACTGTGGCTTCTCAGCCTGTCACCTCCCTGCCACGGGAGGTGAGAACCTCTCCCGTGCTGTGCGATGACTGGGCCACGGCCTTGTTTATGGAAGCCAAGAGCCAGTCCCTCAAGGCGCGTGAGTTCTCAGCCCTAGAATTCAGGATGGAGCCGTGGTCAGCTCTGGGCAAGGGTAGGATGCTGACTCTGCGAACAGAGACCTGAACGTAGCAGTAGCAGAAGAAAAGGGCCTTGGGGCCTTAAATAAAGGTGAGAGGGAGGAGCCCCTCAAGAGCGAAGTATGAGGGAATTACCGACGTGTGCCACATTTCCACTTGAAAGTAAAAGAAAAATGTTTAAACAAAGAGGAAATAGGAGGAGCAGGTGTAGCAGAAAAGCCACCAGCCAGGGAAGCTTTGCTTTTGATTTCCAGCGGCACCTGCCCTGCACTGGACACCTTAGGCAGCTGACTTAGCCTCTCTGAGCAAACGCATGGAAGTGCAGCGCCTGGCGCCCACTCTGTGGAGGGGAGGAGGGGAGCACTGAGGTCCTGTCTTCCTTATGTCCATATTCAAAAGAGGACTCATAACCAAACAAAGTAACGGTGACTGAGCTGCCTGAGACGGCTTAGAGGAAGGTCTGAAATGGGTGATGATGGTGGTGATGATGGTCACTGCTGACACTCACTGAGCACCCACTCTGTGCCAGGCACTGTCCACATTATATTGTCTAATCTTTGCCACAGCTCATGGGGCATGGGGTGGGCATCTATAATTTTCCCCTTTGCACAGGTGAGGGCTCAGGTGTGGCCAGCTTTCAGCAGCGCCAACCAGTCTCGGACCTGAGACTTGGTTGGGTCTGAGAAGGCTGATGGTCAAGGGTGTCACGTTCTGGGCTGGCTCTTTGCTAAGTGTTTGATGCCTATCACAGTGGGGGCAGCTCTCTGGGGACATGGTGCTGAGGTTGCCGCTGATGAAAGGACTGGACAGGGACCGAGCTGCTCTCAATGCGATCGACTGTGTTCCTGTCTCGCAGCACGCCCCGCCTCTCAGGGAATAGGCCCAGTGGTGTTTCCCTGCAGTGGCGTTGAACCAGGGTCTGCTGCATTCGAGGGGCCTCAGATGGAGCTGCTGTCTGAGTCCAGGGCCCCGGTGAGTGAGACTCACAGTCGGGGTGGAAAGGTGCTCAAGTAATGAGAGGCTTCCTTTTACAGTAGATTCACTATGTCGGTCTGGGACATTCCCCCTGTGAGTGGGAGGTGCCTAGAAGATCAAAATCATTTCTCTAGCATGTTGTCCATTTCACATCACTCAGTTGCAATGTGATGTCACCGATCCCCATTCTATGCCCATAACAGCCCCATGAGAAAACAACAAGAATTATAGCAAGATGAAGGCCAACGTTTACTGAGTGCTTACTATGTGCCGGCACTGGTTCTAAGAGCTGTGCATGTACCAATTCATTGAATCCTGGTAACTCTATGAAATGTACAAGCACTTTTTTCTATGTGACACATGGGTCGAAGAGTCGGAGTGACCTGCCCAAGGTCCACAGCCAGCGAGTTCAGCAGTTGGGACTTGAGCTTGGGTCCGCTGACTCCCTAGCCCCCAGTCTAAACCGTTAGACCCTACTGCTCTGGAATCTTCTCCTGGTTTCCTGATGGCAAAACTGGGACCCAGATGGTTCTAGTGGATTTGCAGATACTACATGGTTCACCAGAGGCCCAGGCTGGGAGGCACACGATCGCATCCTCCTGGAGACTCTGGCCCCAAGCTGCAAACTCCAATGCTGATGCTACAGTTCCATGTGCCCGTGGATGCGTCGCTGAGCGAGGAACACAGGGCGACATGAAAGGAACACGCTCGGCCTTGACAGGCCCAGCCCCGGCCGGCGCTCACTTGGAGGCAGTTGAAAGGAAAACTGTGATAAGGAGCTGCTTTATCACGCCTCTTGACAGGCCGGGCTTCCTCCCTTCTGTGGCGTGAGCCTTAAACCTCTTCCAAGTCGCCTGGCATGGAGCCCTGGCCGCCTCCTGCTCCCCCAAGGGCTGGAGCAGGGAGCCCATTAGCCAGTGGGAGTGGGAGCGGGCCTGGGGGGCGGGTGCCAGCCCTTTGAAGCCGCGCAGAGGGCCCTGCACAGCCCCTTATCTTGGCTGGTGGTGTTCCTCCTCCGGAAAAGGGAAGCACAGAGAGGAAAAGCTTTCCCCTGTGGCTTTTGTGTTTGGTTCGCATTAAATGAGGCTGGGCGGGGTTTTTGTTGTTTGTTTTCCAACTTTTCAGCGAAAGGATGATGGATGACGCTCAGCGCGGCGGGTGCCTACTTCTCTGGGATGGCGTGCCCATGTCATGCTGCACTCACGCACTCTCCTGTCTGTTGATTGCGCAGTCTCCTCTGTGTCTTCTCTAGAAGTCGGGGGGCTGCCCAGATCGTCCTGAGCACAGCGGCGGGGTGCGGCAAGGCTCGGTGGTGCCAGGGGGTGGAGGCTGTGAATCCATTCACTCTGAGGCCCTGGCAGCCAGGGACCTCGTCTAGACAGGAAGATGTGTGTGATGGGATTTAAAGACGAGGCTCTCCCTCCTGCTGGGACGAGAAGGCTCTGGGAGCCTTGGGGCCGAGGTGATTTGGTTTGCAGGGTTTGCCCATTTCTGGGATGTACCGGGATGCGGCTTTCTCCAGATCTAAGGGGAGCCTGGGCTGGTGAACAAGGGGTTTCATGGCACTGCCGGGGGCGCAGGGGAGTATGTGCGTGCAGGCCAGACCATAGCAGGGTCCTCATAAGCTTTCACAGGGAGTAGGGCTGGGGCAAGGGGTGTGTGTGTGTGTGTGTGTTGGTGGGGGTGGGGCTGTTCGCAGCTAGCAGGTGTGAAAATCACTGGGAGAAGAGAGTAAGAGATGGACAGACTGCAGTCTGAGTAGATATGCACCTAAACAGAAGCACATAGAGACCCATGGGTGGCCAGGAGTGTCCTGCAGCCAGCTTTCATGGCCTCGTGAGAGCTGATTTTTAAAGTTCCAGGAACTCTGTTACCTGTTGTTCTAACCTACGTGCCCGAGGTCATAGGCATCCGTGTATCCGCGTGGCGGAGGGAGCATGTAATGGTACCGCTGCGCTTCTCCTCCCAGCTGCATGTACAGTGTCGCCACGCCGGTAGCTGGAAATCAGCCACTGTGGGAGCGTTGACACCATGGAAATGGGCAAACACTGCAAACCAAGCTTTCTGTCTTGGAGAACTGGTTGTTGAATATTTACTGGTCTGCCATTGCATACCTCACAGGCACAGCACATGCAAACCCAGAGCAAGGAAGACAGGCTACCTGAACGAATGCCACTTTTTAGTTTGGGGAAAATACGTTACATTTTTATACATTGGTTGATTTCCTCCTCCTCCTTTTTAACCTTGTCCATTTTATGCATGTGGAAGAATCACTCAGAGATAGGACCATGGCTTCACCAAGCTGCAGAAGGGGTCATTGGTACAAAAAAGGTTAAAAATGTGTGCCCTGGAGCCAGGAGACGATTTTTCTTTTTCTAGTCCTTTCTTTGAACACAGGACCGTTCTAGCATGTGGGCAGGCAGTAGTACTTTTTCTCTCCTGGTGAAGAGTCCTTAGCAGACCTCCTTGGGTCCTTTTGCAAAGGTTTGCTGAGCACCTCTTGTGTCTGGGCACTGACCTGGGTGGTTTTCTTAACCATCTCTTGATGATCTACTGGCTTTGGAGATGGTGACCTCCCACCCTGGGGCTCCCCAAACCTGGTGCTCCAGCACCTCCTCTGCTGTACTTTGAGTGACAGTCCTGTGTTCTGCAAACCATGGTTCCCTGGGAAAGGAGCATGCTGATTAATGTTGTGTTACTTAGTCAGCATTTTTAACCTTTATAATTATTTTATTTTTTAATTTAAATTTTAAAAAATTGAAACAGAGTCTCACTATGTTACCCAAGCTGGTCTCAAACTCCCGGGCTCAAACAGCCTTCCTGTCTCAGTCTCCCAGGTAGCTGGGATTACAGGCGTGTGCCACCATGGATAGCTGCTATAATTATTTTAATGGCACATTTATTTTGTTGTGTATTTATGCGCACCTTTGATTTCCCGCTGGTGATCCTGGTTTCCTGTTTATGGTAGCAACATAAAGTTTCTTTTAAGATACATTTCTGTAAGTAAAGATATGAATTTAAATTGTGAAGAGATTCAGTAACCCACAGTCCAGTAGAAGATCAGGAATACGACTTGAAAATGACTGAGGTTGGGGAACAGTGGTGTGGCCATTTGTGGCTGTGTATTCTTCCCTCTTTAGAGACTACAGGAACAGAAGATCGTATAGTTGTCAAGAGAATGGGTCTTGGAGGTAGACCTGCCATGTTGGAATCCTGGCTTCTCTCTTCTTGGCTGTGTGACCTTGAGCAAACGAATCTCTCTGAGCCTCAGTTCCCTGTTGTTTAAAATTATAATACCTCTCTCATAGAGTTGCAGTGAAGATTGATAGATATCATACATCACAATGCCCCGTATCTAGCAAGCACTCCATACATTATTAGCTGTCATTTTTGTTGTTGTTATGATTAATTATAGCATCTCCCTATTATCCAGTTTTCCCCAGCATGGCCCTTTTTGTGAATAGGCAGAACTCAACAAATATTTGTTGACTTGAATTGAATGTTAAATGTTTAGAAAGCTGCCAGGCCTGGCACCTTTTAACCAGGAAAAAGCAATTCGGAAACCAGACAGAAAGTAAGCAGCAATTTTATTTCTAGCGAGGACCATCGTCATTCCTGCGTGTGTCAGACAGTCGTCTTTCCCCACTTCACCTCTCCTCCTGGGAATACCTTTCTAGACGTTCTTTTGGATTGTGAGTAAGAGGATGAGAACATTTGCAGACTGACTTGGGTGTCATTACTTGGTATGTTTCTGAGCAGTTGAATCATCTGACTCTTTGTACATGGCAGTTTCTTTCAGATTCTCTTGGCACTGGGTTTTCAGAGAAATCATTGTTTTTGAAGCCTTCGGTAAAGCAGGCTGGTGCACGGATCCACGTGCCATTAGTACGTTGAGTTGCTTTAACTAGAAGCCACCTAGACATGGTTGTCTTACTGTCTTTGCAATGCAGTTGAGAAGAACTTGAATGAAGGAATGGAGGACTTGATGTGATGCTGATGGGTTGATGAGTCCTTCAGTTAGACTTAGGTTTAATTATCTCTAACAGAAAACCCCAAATAACAGTTGCTTCTCATCTAAGATTGTAGAAAATCTAGAGATGGGTAGTCCAAAGTGCTATGAAGTCATTAGGAATCCAGGTTCCTTCTTACCTCCTGTTCAACTCCAGGCCACCTCATGGTTCAAAATGATTGCTGGGGCTGCAGCTACCACCTCTATACTCCAAGCACTGGAATTTCAAGAAGGGAGGGAGACAGGGCAAAATGGGCCCCCTCACCATCTTGGTGTGAGCTTCCTCTCAGTAACTCTTCTGCAAGTCATCCGCACACTTCTTTTTTTTTTTTTTTTTTTTTTTTGAGACAGAGTCTCACTCTGTTGCCCAGGCTAGAGTGCAGTGGTGTGATCTTGGCTCACTGCAACCTCTGCCTCCTGGGTTCAAGCGATTCTCCTGCCTCAGCCTCCTTAGTAGCTGGGATTACAGGCACCCACCACCACACCTGGCTAATTTTTATATGTTTAGTAGAAACGGGGTTTTACCATGTTGGCCAGGCTGGTCGTGAATTCCTGACCTCAAGTGATCCACCCACCTTGGCCTCCCGAAGTGCTGGGATTACAGGCGTGAGCCATCACGCCCAGCTTGAATGTAATTCTTTATGCACCCGGAAGCCATGGGTAGATTTTAAGTAGGGAAGTGATGGGATCTCACTTGCTTTTAAAAGATCCCTCTGGCTTCTTGTGGAGATTCTATTCAGAATGGGAACAAGGGACAAGGCAGAGATTAGTGAGAGGCTGGATGCAGGGATCCAGATGGCAGTGCTGGGACCCAGGGAGGTTGATGAGAACGTGAAAAGTGGAAGGATCTGGGGTGTTTCTTGAAGGTCCTGTTGAAACACTTTCTGATGGACAAGGGATAGGGTTTCGGTGCAGATTTTCTCTTTCCCCTCCTCATAAATTTTGCTTAATTTAAGAATGTTTCTCAATGGGAGTGATTTCGTGTCCCAGGGGACATTTAGCAATGTCCAGAGACTTTTTTGTGCATCACAGTTGGGGAAAGGGTGGCTGCTGGCACCTACTGGGTAGAGTCCAGTGATGCCAACAAACACCCTATAGTGCCCAGGGCAGCCCCCGACAAGAAAGACTTATTTGGCCCCCAAATCAATAGTCCACATTGGCCAATAGTGCCGAGGTTGAGAAATCCTGATTTACTAGTTTCTTACCCCAATGTCTTAAATTGTGGGATTATGATAATCCCGAATGTTACCACCCATCCAGAGAAGCACTCGATTCTTCACCAAAGGCATGTATATTAATAATCCTGAAGGACAGCCTTCAGCTTAATCTTCCTTCCCTGAGAGGCGCTCTGCTGCATGAATGACTAAACGGAGGAGTGAATGAACTTGGGAATGGCCCCGATGAAGAGGTGAGTCAGACTGGCTCAGCCCACAGGCTTCCATCATGTTTATGGAAGCCAGGCCCCATGCACTCCACACAAGAACGGGCCCCTTGTTCCTGAATGATGCGTTTTGTTGATCTGCCAGTGGGTCCCGCCTCTCCCCAGGTCACCGACAGAGCCCGTCTCAGCGCCGTCTCGCCGTGCTGAGTCTAAGAGTTATGCAGAGAGCCCTCCAAAAACCCACCCTTTGAAATGAAAGAAACTGGATCTTAAAATCCCAAAATAGAGTGTGGAAAGGTACACATCACGTCTGCCTTCTCCTTTTTTTTCCCCCCCTGTGGCAAAAGTGACTCAGAATTTTTGGTCTGAATCCAGAGAGACCTGCACAGTCTTTGGTGTGGGGGTGGAGGTGTCATTCGATTGGGAATAACCCACCTTTTTTATGCCGTGGCTGGCTCGGCTGGCTGGCCTGCATTTCCTCAGCCCTGGTTTTTGTCTCTTTACCATCTTGGGGTTCTTTTTCAGCTGTGGCTGTAGTGAAAGGGGAGAAGTCAGAGCTTATGGCTCATCCACATGTCTCTGGTGGAACATTTTTGTGAAGCTGAACAGCAGTTTCCTGGGAATGTTTTTGTTTTTTAATTTAATTTTATTTTAAGTTCTGGAATACATGTGCAGGATGCAGAGGTTTGTTACATAGGTAAACGTGTGCCCTGGGGGTTTGCTGCACCTATCAACCCATCACCTAGGTATTAAGCCCTGCATGCATTAGCTATTTATGCAGATGGTCTCCCTCCCCTGGCTCCCGCAGAGGAATGTCTTATCAGTGTGTTCTGAAGCGGCTGCCATCAGGGCTGGTGCTGTAGCCTCCCATCCCATCATTCCTGGCGCATTCACACACCGCCGTGCTGGGCACGGTCAGGGCCAGATGCTTACACGGGGTTTCTGCAAGCTCCATTCCCCAGTTGCCGTCTCTTGGGGATCAAGCCTCTCCCTTTCCCCTGCTTCTCCCAGAGCTCAGGCCTCTGCACATGGTAGATACCTTGTTCTCTAATATCAGGTCAGTGTCCTGAGTGAGCAACTCTGGGAGAAATGTTTCTGAAGGATGCTTTCCCCCTGTTGTCTGGTGTTTGGGTCAACAGCTGGCAGCAGGCAGCACTGCACGTGCCTCACTTTTCCCTCGCCATCTCCGTGAGCTGCCAGGCTGCTGTGCTCTCAACTCAATCTCAAGATTGTAAACTTCATTTTTCCAGCCCAAGTTAGTCTGCTCTTCTGACTTTCAGTGTAATTGGCCTGGTATAATATGTCTCTTTCATGGTGAGACACATTCCTGCAGACTGGCTCAAATGGTAGTGAGTTTAGGCAGACTCCAAACGTAGGGATTCTGTTCCAGACATGAATGAGCCTCCTTTCTCAGAGTTGCTGGAGAATGAATCACTCGGCAATATGTGGATCCACATAGGAACCTGAGAATCAATCTATTCATTTATTTATTCAGCAAATATTTATTGAACATCTACTGTATGCCAAATACTGTTGGAGGTGCTGAGGCATGGTGATGGACAAGCTTATATTCTAGTGGGGCAGGAGGTGGGAACAGGCAATAAGCAAACACATAAGGTAACACTTAGCACAGTCAGGAAGGAAATAAACAGGAAGATGTGATGGAGCGATGCTAGGGGAGCTGTCTTTCTGCCAGGCTACCCAGGGAGGGCCCTGCATTTAGGCTCAGATGTGAAGGATCAGGAGGAATTAGCCGTGGGAAGACCCAGGGGAAGAATGTTCTAGGCCGAGGGCATAGCATATGCAAAGGCCCTATGGCAGAAACAAACGTGGCCCGTTCCGAGAGCAGCAAAGAGGCCCATGTGGCTGGACTGGAGTGGGGGAGATGAAGCTGGTGATGTGGTCTGATCATGCAGAGTTTTGTTAGCTGCGATGGGCAGTTTGGATGATGTTCTTCTTTTTTTTTCTTTTTCTTTTTTTTGAGACAGAATCTCGCTCTGTCACCCAGGCTGGAGGGTAGTGTCACGATCTCGGCTCACTCACTGCAACCTCTGCCTCCCAGGTTCAAATGATTCTGGTGTCTCAGTCTCCTGAGTAGCTGGGACTACAGGTGTGTGCCACCACACCCGGGTAATTTTTGTATTTTTAGTAGAGACAGGGTTTCACCATGCTGGCCAGGCTGGTCTTGAGGTCCTGGCCTCAAAGAATCCACTCTCCTTGGCCTGGATTTTATTCTAAATGTACCTGAGGATCATTACATGTTAGCACTGAAAGACAATCTTCAAGTTGATTTCTTCCAAGAACTGAGACCAGAGAAGAGGCCATTAATTGCCACAAGTCACCCAGTCATAGATGGAAAAATCTGAATGAAAGTTAACATTGATTGCTTGTGACATGCTTTATACATAGCCCGCTTGATCCTGCCAACAGCTTGGTGAGGTGTGCGGGGTCAGGAGCCCATTTACACATGATGAAACTGAGGCCTGGAGATGGCAAGTCACTTTCCTGCCATGACACATTAAGTGTCAATGCCGGGATGTAAACCCAGATGGTTGGACTCTAGGACTCAGACTCTTGATCTCAATGTTACACTGATTCTACACAAGAGGAATACAGACAGAAGACGTGAAAAGCACTTGTATGACTTCTTAAAAAAAAATCAATAAGAAAAAGCCCAACTTCAAAGTTGAACTCAAAGAAGGCTTGCATATTTTAATCCCATCCTTCCAGACCCAGCTCCTATATGGTGGTGGGGACGGGAATGCTGGTAGGGAGCCCATGGCTGGGTTGACATGTCTGTCCAGGGGACCAGAAGCTGGAGATTGAGAGTGGAGAGGGGCAGGTGAGAGCAGAGAAGGGAAGGTTCATGCCTCCAGCCCAAAGGAGGGGACAAAATGATCCAGGTTTTTTATTCAAAGACCCCATGGGGGCCGTGAGTAGAGGGGGCTGGGGTTCAGCCTTTGGTCCTGAGTCCTGTTAGGCTAATGTGCCTTGCCTCTGATCTCCCCACACTGGTTTCTAGGGCTTCCTCAGCATTTCAAATGTGGACATGGTAATTGGAAACAAATCTAGCATGTTTTGGGCCATCAAGCCTCTCTTGAGTGAGCGTGCTTGCTATGCGGTAGATATGTCTGTTTTTAATTTTCAGTGATGTGAGAAATATAGAATGACTTGGTTCTTAATTTAGAATACTGAGAGAGCCTGACTTGTTTGGTTTTCAAGCCTGTCCAGAATGTCTAATTCTCTTTTTATGGTTCCCTGTGTAATTGCAAAATGTGCCGCTATCAGCAGGGCAGCTGACCACAGTGGCCTCCTGCCGGACTGAAGACACATCCAGCCAGTGGGATCCCAGCTGGGTCAGAAAGCAGGCATAGGGCTCCTTCATCGTACCTGGAGATGCTGTCACCTCTGTTTGGAACAGGGCAGCCCAGGTATCAGTTGTCCAACCAGCTGAGTCGTGCCCACACCGAGCAGGACAAGGCTCTGTGACACAATGGTCGCTGTGGGCCGGGAGGAGAATTGCCCAAGCTGGAGAGAAACCGGTGTGGGCGTATAACAGCTCTTTGTCATGGGAGAGGGGCGCGTCTGGAGAGACTGCAGCTGCTCTGGCTCCTCCCTGATGTCACACATAGTCCCTTCTAGCCTTGCTCACTTGTTGGACACCTGCATGGTTCTCTAGGCATTGAGGCTGCACCATGAACAGGAAAGATGGGGTGCTGCCCCCAGGGGACTGACATTCTACTGGGGGAGGCAGCAAAGAGCAAATAAGTATCACATGCGGGGTCAGGTGGAGGGAAGTGTCAAGTGGATGATGCAACTTAAGGCAGGGTGTGTGGAGGGAGAGTGAGAAGGGCGTGGGGTGTCACCTTGGGGTGTGGCTGTCTGGGAAGGCTTCTCTGATGAGAGGTCACCTGAGGACAGGTTTGAATGAAGAGTGGGGTGAGCCCTGTGGGTCATGCGGAGAGAGCATTTCAAGCTGAGGGCACGATAAGTGTTGGAATCCAGGGATGGGCACCTGCCTGCTGGGTGCCTCAGTCTCTTGAGGGTGACAAGGCCAGTGTGGCTGTCATGGGGGGCAGCAGGGAGGGAAGAAGGGTGGGTGGGAGATAGAGAAGCAGGGCCAGATCATATGGGATCTTCTGAGTCATGGTAAGGACTTGGGCTTTTTGATGTAGGGAAGATGTTTGCTATTGGGATTTGAGCAGAGGTGGCATAAGCTCTAACTTACCATTTTAAGGATCTTTCTAGCTGGATTGCTATGTGAGGAAGACTGTGTGTAGGTGGAGGGAGAGGGGTGAGCAAGACTGGGCCCCCTCTTTGACCAGGGTACTAGCGTGGAAGTGATGGAGGAGGCACAGGTAGCAAATTTGAGTGGGATTTAGGGAATGGGATTGACAGGGCTTTGAGATGGATCTAATACGGGATGGAGGCAGAGAGAGGTACCAAGAATTAGGGTTTTTATTGAAGCGATTAACACACAATCATGGCTTGTTGGAATGACTGAGAGTCAAGTCATGGACGAAGTGTGCCTGGTCTGCTTGTGTGTGTGTCTGTGTGCGTGTATGTGGGGTGGAAGGTGGGGTTAGGGTGGCAGGTATGTGCTGCAACTTCTGCACCCCAAAATAAATACTCAACTGGGATCCATGTGTGTTTGTACAGATTTTCTCCCCACGTGCTGCATGGCCGTGGGGAATTGCAGTACTCTTCCCCGGCACCCTCCCCCGGCCCGGCCTTCCCCCGGCCGGCCCCCGCCACTCTGGGCTTTTTCTTTCTTTCAGAGTGAAATCTTTGAGGATGATAGCAATTTCCTAATATTTCAAATTCAACAAAAATGCTACTTAACATCGTTAATGTTTTATTTTAGTAAAATTCAAAACAGTTTGTTTGGCCCATTGCCATTTTGAAAATCAGACCCACATTTTGGATTGGAATCGTCCAACTGAGAGTATTTAAAAAGCCCTGAGCACAGTTGATAGCAGAGTCGTTTTCAGGGAACTGCCATTTGCAAGGGTTCTTACTGCAGTGTTTGTAATGGGGGAAAGTTGGGAACCATCTAAATGTGCAACTGGCTGCAGGGATCCACAGGCAGAATGGGCATGCAGGGCTGGGGCTGGGGTGCGGGAAGAGAGGCACCAGGGGGCCAAATGGAGAGTGGGGCTCACTCTCAGGTGCCCACCTTGCGTTTGCTGGACCTTGATAGTGAATGCCTCCTCAGATCATGTGTCCTGGGGACCTCACTGGCCTTGGGCTAGTCCGAACCCTGGGATATGCCAAGTAGTTCTTTGAGATTCTCATAAAGCAAGATTCAATGACAAGAGGACATGACCATCTTAGTCAATGGAGACAATACATAAACTCGAATGCCAATATGTTCATCTGTGTGCCTGGAAGAAAAGTCTGAAAGGGTAGATAACTTCAGTTAGGGGAATAAGCTTTAGTGATCTCTTGTATAGAATGGTGACTGTAGTAAATAATCATTGTCTACATTTCAAAATTGCTAAGAGTAGATTTGAAATGTTTTTACCACCAAACAATAAGTATGTGAGGTGATGGATGAGTTAATTAACTTGATTTCATCATTCCACAATGTAAACACATCAAAGCATCACACATTGTACCCCATAAATAGATAAAATTATTATTTGTCAAGTAAGAGGAAAAATAAAATGAATAATAAAACAGTTTGGAATAAAAAAAAGTTTGGAAGGATGTACATTCAAATGCTTACTTATTTTCAGGGGGTATTCTCTTTGTAATTTATCTTGTCTATTTTTTCCTGCAACGAGCGAACTCTTAGTACTTTATACCAAGAAAAAGGAACAGCAAGAATCAACAGATATTGATGCCTTTTTATCTTTGTGTCAGAACAGTTAAGTTGCCACTAAGAACAGGCAGATCTTGAATTTGGTGGCAGGTAGGGGGTGAGTCTGAGTAGCTTTCTCTTTGACACTGTGGGTCTTTAACATGTGGAGGCCATGTTTGCGTGTCTGTGGGTTCTTCTTGCTGACCTGGTGGGATAGACTTGCCTGTCTTAAAATGCATAGGCCAGACTTGGGGGGCTGGGGTGGGGGGATTTTGCCTTTTTCTGAATCAGGAATCAGCCGTACAACAGAAGAAACAAACAGGGCCAATGGAGGCTGCTGCCATCTGATCACTTATGACCTGTAGGATGGTAAGCAAGTTACTTAACCTGGTTGAGCCTCACCCGTTGTCATCTAAAAATGGGATAACACTGCTCTTCTCTGAGCATTGTTATGGAGATTACATTATGCTATGTTTGCAAGTGATACCAATACACTGTACAGAAAGGTCTTCACCTGTGGAAGATGCAACGTTTTCCTCGTGGCGAGGTTGGATGGCATCGTTTATATAGCTAACTGTGGTGGGATGTCTGAATCACACATCATTCCTCAGATCCGGTTTTTCAAGCAGCTGAGCTGACGAGGGGACAGAGTGGATTATTAATAGAACGACGCCCCCAAGCCTGCAGTCTTGCTTCTTGGTCCCTTTGATGGGAAGTTTGGTGGATGGAAGTCGCACTGAGCTGCAGCCTGGGCCCCCACCCCCACAGACGCCGCAGACACTCCCCTCCCATGCATTCAGCCCTTCATGGTGTGCACTAGAAGCACTGCTTCTTCCTGGAACCTTTTCAACCGCCTGGGAAATTACAAGAAGCAGAAAACTTTCGCCTTCACCTTGGCTGCAGGAAGTGGCGCTTCCTTTGCTCGGGAGGCCAGTGACGTGGAGCTCCTGTATTGCAGGATGTGTCTGCTGTGCCCGGAGTGTGATCCTGCTAGCCCAGGCCACCAAGAAGACCTCACCTTTGGAGAAGCCTGAAAAGCCTCCTGACCAAAGTCTCCCGAAAATGGGGATGATGGGGAGTTTGGAACCAGAAGGGCAGATCACGTCATCTCAAAACATCAAGTTCTATTTGCAAAACCCAAATCACTGACTTTTTGGAGAAGCAAGTGAATGGCTATCTGTTCTTCTCATCAAACCTCTGGGAACCTGGCAAGGAAGGCTCTTCCAGAATGAGGCAGCTGAGCAGTGGGGATTCTGGGCACATTCTGCACCTTTTGCAGAAGGGGAGGATGGAGGGTGGACGGGAAGTGTTCTTTTCATGCAAGATGGCGAGGTTTCTTCACCTGGCCCCTCTTTCCTCTGACACTCCAAGCTGGCGACTGTTGAGCCAGCCCACTGAGAAGACTGGAATTAGTGCCCGGGCTTTCCCGCATGGGAGGCCTTCACGTTGGTTCTCACTTTGTTCACATTCATTCTTCACCCTTCCATTCAGTTCTGTAATATCACCTCCCTGTTTCGATTTGCGTCATCCTCTGATGACAAGGAAAGTTCTAGTTTCATGGGTACCTACCGTGTGCTGTGCTTTGGTGCCCAACAAAGGTCACCTTATTTCGCCTTTCAGAAGAGGCCTGCAGGGTGGGGGGTGATGTCCCCCTTTTATCTGAGCACATGGAAACTCAGGGGTGGAGCAATTGCTCACAGTCACACAGCCATCGAGAAGCAAAGCTGGCATCAAAATTCAGATACGTCTGATCCAAAGTGAAAAACTCTGTGCTTTCTGCTATACCACACTGCTTTCTGGTGTTACCCGGGGAGGCAGGGAAGGGACTCTCACCAGTGCCAGGTGGATTCTGTCTGTTGACATTGTATGAGCCAGCCCAGCTCAACCCAGAGGCTGCTCTTCAACTCAGAGAGGCCATTCTTGGCTTTCATAAAGGAGAAGGTTTTGCTCTCAAGGAGCTACCATTTTTGTTTGTTGAGGTTGCTGTTTGTTTCTCTCCCTCCATCTCCCTCTGTGCTCCTTCTTCTCTCCCTCCCTCCTCCCCCACTCCTGTGCAGCAGGAAGCACATTCTGTTTTTTATTTTAATTTTTTTTTTTTTTTTTGAGATGGAGTCTTGCTCTGCCACCCAGGCTGGAGTGCAGTGGTGCAATATCGGGTCACTGCAACCTCCGACCCCTCGTTCAAGTGATTCTCCTGCCTTGGTCTCCCGAGTAGCTGGGATTACAGGCACGTGCCACCACGCCTGGCTAATTTTTGTATTTTTCATAGAGATGGGGTTTTGCCACGTTGCCCAGGCTGGTCTTGAACTCCTGACCTCAAGAGATCCGCCTGCCTCAGCCTCCCAAAGTGCTGGGATTACAGGCGTGAGCCACCATGGCTGGCCCCAGGAAGCACATTCTTGATGTTGCATCTTAGCTCTTACTTATTTTCCCTTTGAGGACCTGCCGTTTCTGACCTGTAGTCAGAGAGCAGAGTGGAATCCACCAGGCACTGAGGACAGGGAGAAGGTGGCAGGGAAGCGGGTGGGTTTGGAGCCTGAGAGGCTGGAGTTTGGAACCTGGCTCTGCCTTATGCTCACTGTGTTGACTGGGACAAGTTGCCTGATCTTAGCAACCTCAGTTTCCTCACCTGTAAAATTTGGGTAGCAGTGAGCCCATTTTACATGGAATTGTTGTGAGATGTATAAAACGTTAAGTGTGGTGTGCAGCATGAGGGAAACATGCTTTCACTGCTGCGTTACTGTTTTTTGTTGGTTTATTTGTTTGAGACAGGGTCATGCTCTGCTACCCAGGCTGGAGCGCAATGGCATGACTGTGGTTCACTGTAGCCTCAACCTCCTGGGCTGAACTGATCCTCTCGCTTCAGCGCCACAAAGCAGCTGAGGCTACAGACATGCGACACTATGCCTGGCTAATTGTTGAGTTTTTTTTGTGGAGACAGGGTTAGGCCATGTTGTCCACGCTGGTCTTGAGCTTCTGGGCTCGAGATATCCACCCACGTTGGCCTCCCAATGTGCTGGGATTACAGGCGTGAGCCATCACGCCTGGTGCTGCATTACTGTTGATGGTGACAGATGATTCAACAAATGTTCATTGACCGTGCTAATAAAATAAGCAAGGTTCCTACTACTGTGAAACTCATGTTCAGGCAGGAGAGGTGTTCAGCAAATAACAAGGAAATTTCAGGTGTTAATGAAGTAAATATTCCAGTGATGTGCTAGTAAATGCTTAACATCCAGTTTTCCAGGGGGAAAAAAAGCCCTGGTTTATAGCATCTGTCAATTTTTGTGGTGTAAATATTCCCACTATGGCTGGAAATGTACATACCAAGTGACCAAAGTGGTGTCAACTGGCTCTTAAAATTCCTATAGGTTTAATGATTGGTTCTTGTAATGCCTAAAGAGCTGGCTTTAGCACTGAGTGTATCTAATCTGGTTCAGGAAAAACCTGAAGATCTGAAACCCAAATGTGCCAGTGGAAGAGTATTCTAGGCAGAGAAAATGGCTTGTGCAAAGGCCCTGAGGTCAGAAAGACTTTGGTGTGTTCAGGGAACAGGAAGATGGCTGGGGTTGGCAGGATCCTAGTGGGGTGGTGGAGGAGAAGGCAGAGGCTGGGCTGTAGGAAGGCTCTTAGACTATCACACCGAGTTTGGATTTTATTCTAAGGCCACAGGAAGTCTTTGGAGGGTTGTAGGCAGGGGAGTATCCGGATCTGATTTGCATTTTTAAAAGATCATTGAGCTGTTCTGTGAAAGACCAGCCAGAGGTAAGCTGAGCAGTCTGTGCTAGTCACTCCAATGAGGGGTGATGGTGGCTCGGGCAGGTGTACCAACAAGAGAGGGGATGAAAATGGCTGGATTCGGGTGGAGCTGTAGGGATGTAATAGATTTTATCTCCAGGTGTTCCCTGCCTGTTTATCTTGAGTACACCCAGCAGGCGATTTCTGCGCTTCTGTCATTGGGAGGAAACAGCTGCACATCATCAGGGCTCACTCTGCATCCTACCTTTCTTCTTGATACCAACTCCTGATAAATCCAGGAGAGGAGATGAGGAAATATATTTGTCTTGGGCTCAAATGCAAAGCAAAAACAACAAAAACAAAATCTCTTCTCAATGCTGCCCTTCTTTTGATTTTCGTCACCGAGCACAGTAGCCGTTCTTCAGATAAGCAGCTTCTGACTTGGATTTCCATCTTGGCCCAAGGCTGCCTCTCAGGTGTGTGTCAGACACTTATGTAAGTGTCTGGCCGGTTATGAAGAAGGTGATCATCTAACACAGTTCCACTCCCAGCCTCTCTCTTTGTGTGGCTTTTAGAAGGGGACATGAGCGTGCCATCTTTTCAGACCGGCATTGTTCAATAGGACTTACTGTGATGATGGAAATGTTCTGTGTCTGTGCTGTTTGTGCACTGTGGCTGCTGAGCACTGAAATGTGCCTAGTGCACCTGAAAAACTGAATTTTCAATTTACTTAATTTTAATGAATATATCCATGTGGTTAGTGGCTCTTGCATTGGATAGCACAGTTCTAGACCATGTGTACTCATTCATCACCTTGCAACTTTGTCTTTTGGCAGGTGACTGGAGATCCTACTGAAGGATCTCCAGAGAAGAGTGGGCTCTTCGTGAGTTGTCACTTGTAGTCCCGCTCAATTAGTGGAGAAAGGAATAGAGGCACAGAAAGATTAAATGATTTGTCTAGTGTCTCTCCACCCAATGACAAGACAGGAACACATCATCAAACTCTAGATCAATGTCCTTTTGTCTCTTGTTATTTTATATATATATATATATATATATACACACACACACGCACACACACATATATATATACACATACATACATATATATATATACTTTTAATATTTCACAGGTTTCTAGGAATCTATTCTTCCTATAACATGGCATAGAAAGTCAAAGTCCTCTTTGATCACCTTCTCAATCTTGAGCTCCTCCTCCATTCACAGAGGTGATGATGATGTGGTCAGTTTAGAGCACATCCTTTTACACCTTTTTCTATTGTAACTGGATGGATGGAAAACATTCTGCATTTCTTTAAGTTGTGTCATGCTATACATATTTTTCTACACATTGCTTTTGTTTTTCAACAGTGTGTCCTAGATCTTTCTGGGTCAGTTCATAGACTTCTACCTCACTATTTTTTAAAATGCTTCTTAGTGTATCATAGCCTAGGAATGTCCTATTAGTAGTCAGGCTATTGACGTAACTCATTGTTCATTATTCTGTTTGTTTTTGTAAACATTTTTGCACGTGTCTCCTGCATATACAGTGTTTCTCTAGGGTGCATACCAAGAGGTGGAATTACTGAGTCAAAGAACGTTTATTTATGTAGTTTTATTAAAGCTGTTGCTAAAATACTCTTTAGTTACACCAGTTTATATTGCTATCATCTGCATAAAAGTGTCTGTTCCCCCGCAATCTCCAAAATACTGGATATTATCAAATATCTACAAGTGTGCCAATCTGACTCTAATGGGTGAAAAGTGGTATCTCATGGTTGTCTCATTTGCATTTTTCTGTTTAGAAGTCAAACTGGTCATTTGTTTTTCTCTGAATTTTCTGTTCAAATATCTTACTCATTTTTTTTCTGTTGGATAGCCTTATTAATTCATTCATCAAATATGTACTAGAATGCCTACTAGGTGCCAAGCATTATTCTAGGCACTAGAGATTTTGTGGCAAATTAACTAGACAAACATCCCTGCTCTCAGAGATGTGACAGTTTAGTTCTGGGAGAAAGACTTAGACAAAAGGAATCAAGAAAATATATAGTGTGTTAGACTGGATAAAAAGTAGGAGAGGGAGATAGGGAAAGCCATTGGGATTGGGATTCGAGTCTAAATAGATGGCCAGGGAATCTTTTACTTACTCACTATAGGCATTCTTCATATATTGTATGTGCTAATGTTTTATCTGTTATATGTTGCACATATTTTCTTTCAGACTTTATCTTTTGACTTAGACTATGGCATTTTTGTCACACTCTTTTTTAAAGTTCCACAGTCAAACTTTGTTCATTGGAATATAGTCATGTAAGAAGTGACAGTTCTTTCTTCTGATCTTCCCAGGGAATCACTATCAAGAGTTCTATGTTTGTCCTTTCAGTTTATTTTCAGTTAATTTCAATTATCCTAATTACTATGCAACACTCCTTCCACCCTCAGTCATCAATTAAGCACAGTTTCTGGCTGTTTCTCCATAAATGAAATTCTGACTGACTGTATTCTTTCTAGTGGCTGCTTAATATTCAGTGTTAGAGGGGATGCCTGTAATTTATCCAAGCGTTACCCTCTGGCTGGACATCAAGGTTGTTTCCAGTTCTCCATTCTTCCAGATGCGGCGGAAATCCCATACTCTGTCTGCTGCCCATGAGCTCTCTGGTCTTTTTTGTTTATTGGATTAGAGCCACCACACCCCACATCATAATGATCTTGTTTTCTCCCCCACCAGCTCCATGGCTACATGGAAAACAAGCCTCTGGGACTTCAGATCTTCATTGGGACAGCCGATGAGCGGATCCTTAAGCCGCATGCCTTCTACCAGGTGCACCGAATCACAGGGAAAACTGTCACCACCACCAGCTATGAGAAGATTGTGGGCAACACCAAAGTCCTGGAGATCCCCCTGGAGCCCAAAAACAACATGAGGGCAACGTAAGGGCTGGGGGCTGAGGGCGGTGGGTCTTCATGGAGAAGCGAGCAGGGGGCAGGTGGCAGGGATTTCGGAGAGAGAACTCTACGGAACGGATGGAAGCAGCTGTTGATGGCAGTTCTCAGTCTGTGATCCATCAACCCATTGTGATTTCTGTTTTAAATGTTTCTATTTTAAAAGCATAATACATAGGCCAGGCATGGTGGCTCACACCTGTAATCTCAGCACTTTGGGAGGCCGAGGCGGGTGGATCACTTGGGATCAGGAGTTTGAGACCAGCCTGGCCAACATGGGGAAACCCCATCTCTATTAAAAATACAAAAATTAGCTGGGTATGGTGGCAGGCGCCTGTAATCCCAGATACTCTGGAGGCTGAGGCAGGAGAATTGCTTGAACCTGAAGGGGGGAGGTTGCAGTGAGCCGAGATTACACTACTGCACTCCAGCCTGGGTGACAGAGCGAGACTCTGTCTCAAAAAAAAAAAAAAAAAAAAAAAAAAAAAAAAAAAAAAAAAAAGTATAGTATATCCGCATTTTCATGTGTCTTGGGAGGAAGAATACTCATGAATCTTTGTATTATGTTGCATGGGATCAGGTTAAATTTACTTATATTTAAAAAATTAATTTGACCTAGAGAGATCATTAAGTAATGATGCAGAGAGGTCCAGATTCACAAACCTAATATGCTTGTGGCTGAAGTCTGGGAACCATTGCACACGTTTTGGGGTTTAAAAAAACCTTTGGATGGGAAAATAAATTCAAACTTACAGAAATACTGCAAGAAGTATACAAAGAACTCCTGGAATCCTGCCCCCTCGGCTTTCCCAGGTGTTAACAGGCTTCACCTGTGCTCCAGCACGTTCCTTCCCACCTCTCCATTTCTTCCCGAGCTGTTTGAGAGGTAGTTGCAGACTTTATGCCCTTTGACTTTTAAATACTTCAGGGTGCATTTCCTAAGAACTAGGATGCTCTCATACACAGTCACAGTACGTTTATTCAAGAGATTTCATGTTGATTCACTGCTCTGTTGAATGGTCCACAATCAGTATTCCCCAGTTACATAGAGTTTTTCAGATATTTTTGAGAGTAGAAGAGTTGGCATGAAAAATCTCCCTAGAGAAGTAATTTCACTGGGGCATTTCTCTAATTGCTTTGTTAAGTTTGCTTTTCCCTCCATCTTGGTATACATTCCTGGCTGAAATGCCTATGTGGGTGTATTGCAGTTTTCCCCAGTGGCTGGCTGTAAAATTATTTTGGCTGCCTAAGGCAGGTTTGGGGGTGATCTTTCCTGCTCCTGAAGACAGTTGGTGATAATGGGGTTCTTAACATCCTGGCAGCATCGACTGTGCGGGGATCTTGAAGCTCAGAAACGCCGACATTGAGCTGCGGAAAGGCGAGACGGACATTGGAAGAAAGAATACGCGGGTGAGGCTGGTTTTCCGAGTTCACATCCCAGAGTCCAGTGGCAGAATCGTCTCTTTGCAGACTGCATCTAATCCCATCGAGTGCTGTGAGTTGGACCCTGGGGCCCGGTCTGTCTTCGGAAAGCGTAGGGCACATGGGCTTCCCCTGGGAGCAGTGTATTCTGGGTGAGGTACCTGGGGTGGCCTGTGGGAATGTGTGGGACCCACAGGGTTACGCTGACCCGAGATGACCAGAGGGGCCAGAGACGGAGCACATCGCAGTGTTCTCTTGCTGCTTCTATTGAGTTCTGGAAGGTTTCGTGGCCTCACGGGAAAATTAAAAATAATAGGGCCAATAAGTAGCTTAAAGCTTCGTTTGGAAGACTTGAGATACGTAAATATCGTTCTGGTCTTAAAGGATAGATGCATTTGGAGTGAGTTTGCTGTACGTGGTTCCCTTTTTTCTTTTTCTTCTTTATTGTTTAAATAACAATAACAAACCACAGCGCTCTCACTCACTGAGCTTCGACTCTGCTGCTCAGTATGAATATTCACAGTAATCCCTGGCACTAGCTGGTGTCAGTGTGCCCATTTTACAGATGAGGAGGTAGAGTCACAAGAGGGTGAGTTGTGCACACAACCAAAGAGTGGCAGGGTTGGGATTGGAACTGGGGCTTTTGCATGCAGGAGCCATGCCCTGTCCCCCACCCATAGCCCATCTCTGCGTGTTGACTGAGCTCTATTTTGTATCCTGCACTATCCCAGGGGTTGGGGATCCACAGATGAGCAGGCCACTTTCTCTGGCCTTAATGAGCTTACAGTCTGGAGAGGATAAGGACACCCAGACAGATGGTTGTGTCATTACAGAAGATTTTCAGAATCTAATATGAAGTGACCAGGATCTGCCATTTGGAAGGACACTGAGCAGAAACCTGGCACATTTCTATCAGGTTTCAAAAGAAGAAGTGGCTTTGAGCTCATTCTTATGTACTTTATACCTAAGTTTAAAGTCTACCTGTATGTTAACACAGTTGTGTAGTTAATCTGTGCGATTAGATGTGACAACACTTATTATCCGCTCAGTGTTTGAAAGTTTAGGAGTTACTTTAAAAAGTATAAAGAAGAGGCCAGGTGTGGTGGCTCACACCTGTAATCCCAGCACTTTGGGTGGATCACTTGAGGTCAGGAGTTCGAGACCAGCCTGGCCAACATAGTGAAACCCCATCTCTACTAAAAATACAAAATTAGCCGGGCATGGTGGTGCGCACCTGTAATTCCAACTACTTGGGAGGCTGAGGCAGGAGAATCGCTTGAATCCAGGAGGTGGAGGTTGCGGTGAGCTGAGATTGCGCCACTGCACTCCAGCCTGGGTGACAGAGTGAGACGCTGTCTCGAGAGGGAAAAAAAAAAGCATAAAGAAGAAAAAAATAGGCATTGTTCCAGAAACAAAAACTGTTTTTATTATTTTAAAGTCTCTTTCTTATAACAACATTTTGTTTTATGCTCTTATAAACATGTTCCATATTAAATTATGGTTCAGGGTTTTTTCTTTTTTTTTCCTTTTTGCTGGACATTTTACCATAACTAGGTGTCACAAATTCAACTTCCTACAGAGGCCAGGGAGGTGAAAATGAAGGGGTAGGCTGGGTGGCAGACATCAGAGAATAGTGGAGATTGGGGACATTCCCCCACCTAAATGTGCTGTTGCTACTCAACTGCAGCCAGTATTTCCACATGGGAATATAGACTCAATGTGGTCAAATGTTTTGCTTGTTTTTTGTTATTGAGAAGGAGTCTTGCTCTCTCGTCCAGGTCAGAGTGCCGTGGCGTGATCTCGGCTCACTGCAGCTTTTACCTTCCGGGTTCAAGTGATTCTCCTGCCCCACCCCAGCCCTCTGAGTAACTGAGATGACAGGCACCTGCTACCATGCCTGGCTAATTTTTTGTATTTTTTAGTAGAGACGGGTTTTCACCATGTTGGCCAGGCTAGTCTCGAACTCCTGACCTCAGATTATCCACCCACCACCTCAGCCTCCCAAAGTGCTGGGATTACAGGCGTGAGCCACCTTGCCTGGCCTATTTTATTTTACTTTAAGTTCTCAGGTACGTGTGTAGGATGTGCAGGTTTGTTACATAGGTAAACATGTGCCATGGTGCTTTGCTGCGTGTATCAACTGGTGCTGGAAATCATCTGGTTTTTAAAAATAAACCAAAAAATATCCTGATTTTAAAAAATGGTAAAAAATCAAAATGCTCTGTGGTCAGAAAATATCTGCAGATAGCTTCTGTTAATCAGAGGAAGTCTTAAGACTAACATGCAAAGGGAAAGTGTATTTTCTGCAGAAGAGTTTGGGAAAGACTAGCCCTCATGGTGAAAAGTCAGGAAGGAGAGGATGGTCCCTTTTTTGGGAGAGCAGCCAGAACTTGGTCTTGGTTGGTCTTTGGAAATGAATGAAGAGTCACTCTAATTTCTTTCAGCCTTTCGAGTCAAGACGTGGATCAGTCTGAATTGGTGGTGAGCTTGTATTCTGATCTTAGCAGAGAAAGACCCAATAGTAGATAACAAGGGAAAACATGTTGAAAACCCCATTACTAGAAATATTGGAATTCCCCTACTCAGCTTAGTAGACCCCACTCCTGTCCATCAAATGCTGGTCATGATGGCTGCCCCACCAAAGTCTTGGTTTTGAACCTCTCAAGATGTTTTTGGAAGGAAACTTGCAGTGATTTGGGGGACTCTAAGCAGATAAGGTCTCCCCTTTCTGGCAAATGACTCACTTTCCAGGATGGGACTGGGGTGTGTAGCAAGGTGGGGACAGGAGCCCCTGATCCTCCCTCTCTTTGGGTTTCTCAAGGCAACTTATCTTATGTCGATCTAAGACTTTGAGGATCATCACTTAACCACATGTTCCTCCAGCAAGATCTTCAGGGTGTTAGAAAGCTATTTGAACATTGAAAATTGTTTTCTTTTCTTTTTAAAAAGGCGTTTGCCTGATTCACCTGCCTTCTTTTGACAGAGAAGGAAACTGAGACTTCTTGGTAAGGTGATTCACCTGTTTTTACTTGGTAGGTAGGAAAGCCAGTCTCCAACTTTCTAGTTCTATGAAATCCCTTCTTCTTTTGGTTCCCATAACTCACCCTCTCTTGCAATACCAAGCTGAGCTACCAGCTGGCCACTCTAGTTCTCACTAATAATTTTCTGTCATTTTAATTTACTTCTTTGTTCTGTTTCCCTAGACCAGTGCCTAGTAGGTCCATAAATATGTATTGACAGCTTACTGTATAATCTATAGGGAGGTAGTCAGTAAATACATATTAGCAATTAGTCAGTAACATGGGCTGGCAGAGTATTGTAAAATAAATTGTTACTAATGACAGTATACCCTTAGACAGTGTATACTGACTAAGCAAGAGTCTCCAATGACAGGGAGAGTGAGTTGGTGAGAAAAACATTTCGTGGGCTGGTACTTATTTGCAAGGCTAACTTATTTACTTTGGAGATGCCTTTTATGTACCGTCTTAGGGATCAAGGGTAAGTTCTCAGATGCTAGCAGAAACAACATGAGCAAACTACCAGAGACTGCTCTTTGGAAGGTGGAGTGATTTGCTAGAAGTGCAGGTGCCTTATGTTTATTTGCATGCCAGCTGGCCAGAGCTGCAATCTCACTTTTGCACACACTGGCACCCTCATGTTTGCAGTCTTCTATTTCCACTAGGGCTTTAGCATTGCCGAGGAGATCCTTCCAACTTCCCCCACTGCTCCTTTCTGTATTCTCGGGAAGACTGACCTGACCCTTCTCCAGTCTTCCAACCTCTCAATGCTGCCCCAACCCCTTCCCACTCCATGTAGATAACTGCACCTCCCACTTCTCTGGAGCATGGAAGAGGTCAGAGGGATCACCCCCGTCTTCCCCAACAACAAGACTATCCATGATAGACAGCAGCTACTGGGGCCTGCCCTCCCTTCTCCACTTGGCACGGAGCAGTTCCCCTCTGCTCCTGCTCAGCCTCATTCCCCGCCTGAGCCCAGCCTTCTTGGTGTTGTCAGCTTCAACTCCAGTTTCCCTGCAGGGGTAGAGCTGGCGCCTGCTTCCCTCTTATGTTAGTCTCCTAGGCTGTCATAACCAATTACTGCAAACCAGGTGGCTTGAAACAATAGAAATGTATTCTCTCACTGTTTTGGGGGCCAGAAGTCTGAAATCAAGGTGTTGGCAGGGTTGGTTCCCGCTGGAGGCTCAGGGGAGAAACCGCCGGTGCCATCCCCGCCAGCTTTTGGTGCCTGCTGGTCTCCCTGGCCTTACTTGGCTTGTGGCTGCATTGCTCCAGTCTCTGCCTCTGTCTGCACACGGGCCTTTTCTGGGTCTCTGTGTGTGTCTGTTTCTGTTGCTTACGAGGATGCACTTATTTGGTTTATACCTAATCCAGGGTGATCTCATCTCCATTCTTACCTTAATTATATCTGCAAAGACCCTGGTTCCAAATAAGGTACATTCTGAGCTTGTGGGTGGATGGTTTGCAGGGAGGAGGAGTCAGGTAGGGGGGTACTATGTAACCCACTACATTTCCTCAACTGCATTTCGTGGCTTCCCTTCCTATCTGCTCCTCAGTGCCCAGATGCATTGGGATCTTTCCCTGACTTTTTGGCTTTTGCACACTGTCACCTCCACCCAGAACATAGGTTCTCAAGCTTGACTGTATGCTAGAATTACCCGGGAGTTGTATTAAAAAAATACTGATGCCCGGCCAGGCTCGGTGGCTCACGTCTGTAATCTCAGCGCTTTGGGAGGCTGAAGCTAGAGGATTGCTTGAGCTCAGGAGTTGGAGACCAGCCTGACCAATATGGTGAAAACCCATCTCTACAAAAACCATTAGCCAGGCGTGTTGGTGCGTGCCTGTAGTCCCAGCTACTTGGAGGCCTGAGGTGGGAGGATTGCTTGGACCCAGGAGGTTGAGGCTGCAGTGAGCCAAGGTTGCACCACTACATTCCAGCTTGGGTGACAAAGTTAGATGTTGTTTCAGAAAAGAAAAAAAAAATACTGATGTCCTGGTCCCACCCCGGAGACTCTGATTTGGTTGTCAGGATGTGGCCTGGCCATGGGGGCTTTCAGAGCTCTCCCAGTGATTCTGATGTGGGGCAGACTTTGAGGTGCTTATCTGGAGCCCACCCCTCCCTATCCTCCAGTGGCTTGGCTAACCCCTCCTCCTCCAAGGCCTCTGTTTAGACGGCTCCTCAAGGAGGAAGCATTCCCTGACCCCCCACGGTACGGGGTCCCCCACTTTGTGCTCTGACAGCCCCATTTACTTGTCAGTCTCTGTCCTATAAAGACTGAACCAGGCAATGTTTACCAGGGCTCGGCACATAGTGACTGTCTCCAGACTGTATTTCCACACTGCCCAGTGGGGGAGAAAAGGCTGCAATGAGATAGGAGACGTCCACAGGCACACACCTGGTCCTGAGATAACAGAACCTCTCCAGCCGTGTCTCCAGGCCCAGCCATGTCTCTAGGCAGTTCCGCCCAAGCCACCATGGCTTTCTCCCTGCCCAGCAGATGGGCCTCTCTGCTCAGTGCATTTCAGAAAACATGTAAAGCAATTTCACACAAAGCCCTGCCAGCTCAGGGCACAGAATGTAAATTCACTTTGCTCATTTTGCGGGGCTTGGGAGTGGGTATGGGGTGTGGGTTAGAAAATGGATTTTCTCACATGCTCTTTTCCCTCTCTGCCTCTCTTTGTGACATATATATTTTTTATGGAG
The DNA here is from genome assembly GCF_037993035.2 of Macaca fascicularis. Taxonomy (NCBI): domain Eukaryota; kingdom Metazoa; phylum Chordata; class Mammalia; order Primates; family Cercopithecidae; genus Macaca; species Macaca fascicularis. The sequence continues at coordinate 107,570,672 of NC_088384.1, read as the reverse complement.
GTATAATTAAAGTAGATTGCACAGATTGTAAGCGTTCAGTGATTTTTGACAATCGCATATACCCACGTAACCACCACTCGAGACAGCACTTTCTTCACTCTTGAACGTTCCCATGTCCCTTCAGCCAAGGCCTCCTCCTCAAGCCCACACACGGAGGCAGCCGCTCTTCTGATTTCTATCACGGTTGATTAATCTTCCCTGTTCTAGAACTTTATAGAATGGAATTAATACAGTGTGTACCCTTCTGGGTCTGGCTGTTTTTGCTCAGCATGTTATTTTTGAGATCTGTCACTGCTATGGAGTGATTCAGTAGTGCATTCCTATTTATTGCTGAGCACTATTCAATTGCATGAATATAACAATTGTTTATGTACCATTGATAGACATTCGGTCTGTTCCCAGTGCTTGGGTTTATGGATAAGGCTACTATGAACATTCCTATTCAAGTCCTTTTGTGAGCAAATGCTTTCATTTCTCTTGGGTAAATGACCTAGGAATGGAGTTGGATGTGTATGTTTTTATTTATGTATTTTCAACACCATATTCCACTCTGAACAAGGATGTATGAGAGTTCCAGTTGCTCCACATCCTCACCAATATTTGGTATTGTCAGTCTTTTAAATTTTAACCCTTCTAATGAGTGTGAAATGGGATCTCATTGTAGTTCTAATGTGCATTTCCCTAATGACTACTGATTCAGATGCTTGTTGGCTATCTGTGTATCTTCTATTTTTTTATTATTTTTTTGAGACGGAATCTCGCTCTTGTCCGTCCCCCAGGCTGGAGTGCAATGGCGCAATCTCAGTTCACTGCAACCTCTGCCTCCCAGCTTCAAGTGATTCTTCTGCCTCAGCCTCTGGAGTAGCTGGGATTACAGTTGCCCCCCACCATGCCCGGCTAATTTTTGTATTTTTAGTAGAGATGGGGTTTCACCATGTTGGCCAGGCTGGTCTCGAACTCCTGACCTCAGGTCATCCACCTGCCTCCACCTCCCAAAGTGTTGGGATTACAGGCGTGAGCCACCATACCCGGCCTATGTATCTTCTTTGGTAAAGTGTCTGTTCAACTATTTGCCCATTTTTAACTGGGTTATTCGTATTTTTATTGTTAATATACATCAGTTCTTTATATATTCTGGACATAAGTCCTTTGTCAGATTTGTGTATATTTTTCCCCTGTCTGTGGCTTACCTGTTTATTTTCAGGTAGTGTCTTGTGTCTTTTTTTTTTTTTTTTTTTTTTTTTTTTTTGAGACAAAGTCTCACTCTCGTGGCTCAGGCTAGAGTGCAATGGCACAACCTCAGCTCGCTGCAACCTCCACCTCCCAGGCTGAAGTGATTCTCCTGCCTCAGCCTCTGGAGTAGCTGGGATTACAGGCACTTGCCACCACGCCCAGATAATTTTTGTATTTTTAGTAGAGATGGGGTTTCACCATGTTGGCCAGGCCAGTCTCGAACTCCTGACCTCAGGCAATCTGCTCACCTCGGCCTCCCAAAGTGCTGTGATTACAGGCGTGAGCCACCATGCCTGGCCCAGGTAGTGTCTTTTCATGAACATTCATATTTTATTTTGATGAAGCCCAATTTGACATTTTCTTTTTGTCTGGGATTAGTGCTTTTTGCATTCCTCCAGGAAATCTCTGCCTATTTGAAGGCAGCAAAGACATTCTGTTACATTTTCTTCTGGAAGCTTTTCAGTTCTGGTTTCATGTTTGGGGCTCTGATCCATGCAGGTTGGTTTTTGTGTATGGTGTGGGGTAGGGTCCAGCTCCATTGTTTTCCCTATGGAAATTCAGCTATTTCTTATGCTTTTTTTTTTTTTTTTCTGAAAGCAAAAATTAGAAAACCTACGACCCCAATGCTTCCTGCACGCCTTCCATTTTATCCCTTACTTTACCCTCCTGGGTCTAGTTGGAAGTTGGGTGCTAGTGCAGCATTTCTTCAGGAAACCCTTAGAATTAGGGAGGCCCGGGCCAGGTGTGGTGGCTCATGCCTGGAATCTTAGCACCTTGGGAGGCTGAAGTGGACAGATCACTTGAGGTCAGGAGTTCGAGACCAGCCTGGCCAACATGGCGAAACCCCGTCTCTACTAAAAATACAAAAGTTAGCCAGGTGTTGTGGTGCATGCCTGTAATCCCAGCTACTCGGGAGGCTGAGGCATGAGAATCACTTGAACCTGGGAGGCGGAGGTTGTAGTGAGCCAAGATCATACCACTGCACTCCAGCCTGGGCTGCAGAGTGAGAGTCCATCTCAAAACAAACAAAAGAATTAGGGAGGCCCAGATGGCATGTTGACTATGCTTTACTTTGTGCATCTTATCTTGTTCAGCTTATTTTGTTCAGCTGCTCCTGCTGGAAGCTGAAATGACTCACGTCATTATCGTGGACTTCCCAATATTTATTCTTTCAATTAAAAATACATTTGGCATGTGATATATACTGTTCTGGGCACTAGGGATAGAGCACTGGACAAAACAAAGTCCCCGCCCTCACAAAGGTTACATTCTAGTGGGGAAGGCAGACAGTAAACAAGCAAAGACAGCACTTGAGAGCCTAGTGTCGTGACAAAAATAACAAGGACCACGGGTTGGTGGCTTGGTGCGGGAACAGCAACATCACCATGTTGGCTAGGCTGGTTAAATGTGTGTGTGTCATGCCAATCAGGGAAGGCCTCTGAGGATGGAGCTTGTTCACCCAGACCTGAGTGATTGGTCCATGGGGAAGTATAGCCAGTACAAAGGCCCTGAGGCAGGGATAAGCTCGGGGTCTCCAGGGAGGAGGAAGGTACCCCAGGAGACTGTGTGGAGTGCTATAGGTGGGGCAAGGGGTCAGAGGTGAGGTCTGAGCCCAAGGTGGGGAATTTGGATTTTATTCTAAGATGGGAAGCCGTGGGTTCCAAGTAGGGGGCTGACATTATGTTTTTTGAGATGGAGTCTCACTCTGTGACCCAGGTTGGAGTGCAGTGGCGTGATCTTGGCTCACTGCAACCTCTGTCTCCCGGGTTCAAGCAATTCTCGTTCCTCAACCTCCTGAGTAGCTGGGACTACAAGAGCCCGTTCCCACATCTGGCGAATTTTTGTATTTTTAATAGAGACAGGGTTTCACCGTGTTGGCCAGGCTGGTCTCGAACTCCTGACCTCAGGTGATCTGCCTGCCTCAGCCTCCCAAAGTGCTGGGATTACAGGCCTGACCTGCCACGCCCAGCTGTGATTTCTATTTTAATATTCATTTAGCACACAGCCTAGCACATAGTAGGTGCTAATCAATACTTGAAGGCATAATGAAGGAAGAAAGAAGATGAGAGGGACAGGACAGGGAAGAGGTGTAGAGAAATGAACAGTTATTAATCACCTACTGTGTGTCAAGCACCTTCTGTATTGTGGCTGAATCAGTATGAGAAGAGACTGGAAAAACTGTAGCATGGAGAAGTGAACTTGCCCGCGGCCATCCAGCTAGTGAGGGGCAAGCCAGCGGTGACATCGCATCCCACTGAGCCTCGGGGCATCAAGGCTGAGCTACATATTGAGTGATAGATTAATATGGGCCAGAAACCCAAAGGGTGGTATCATCTCATTATAAATCAGAGACCAGCTCAGGGGCCTGCAGGGGGCTGTGGGCACCTGTCCACCCACCCCCTACCCCCCAATCCCCCCACCACCCCCCGCACTAGATTGCCTCCCTCAAGATCCTATAGTGGTAAATCTTGGGTGAAACTGGAGCATTGGACAGAGAGCAGGTTGGCCAGGCCTTTGTCAGCCTCTGCTCTCCAAGACAAATGACCAAGAAGCCCTATTTCAGAAGCGCCAGAAAGTCGCATGATGGGGAGAAGCAGTTTAGAGTGGCGGTTAGGAGTGTGGGCTCTGGGGCAGGTAGCTTGGGTTCAAATCCTGCCTCTGCCACTTACTGGCTACTTAGTCCTGGCAAGGTTACTTAAACACTCTATGCCTCACTTTCCCTATCTGTAAAATGGGAAGAATAATAGTACCTCCCTCGCGGTGGTGGTTCAATGCGTGTGTGCCTCACACAGGAAGTGCCAGACGTGATCCCACAGCGTAACTCAAGTGCCTCCTTTGTGGTGGCCCAGTGTGGACGGATCTCATTGTCTTGCCTGCAGCCCTCACGTAGTTCTGTAAAGCAGGCTTTACGTACCTCTGGCTGCCACCCTGTCACTGCAGGAGTCTGAAACCCAGGAAGCAGTAGGCTGGTGTGAGAGTCGAGCAAACATTCATTGTTTCAGGTGAGCAGACAGCCTGTAACACACCCTGCTGCTGGGAAGGAACCCCGATAGTTATCTGGCCCAGTGGGGTGGGCCGGCTGATGAGTGAGTGGAAGAAAGTTGTTTTTTTTGGAGAGCCCAGGATTGGGGTGGCTTCTGTGCTGATTGAAATGGTTACCTGCCCAGCCCTTTACTGGGCTAGTTATGAGGGAGCTGGGAAGGCAGAGGGCCCTTCTGAACACCTACGGCGTGCCCACAAATGCACTGAGGTTAACTCATTTCCATCCTCATCATAACCTCAGAAGGCCCATCTTAAATGCTTGCTCAGTTCATTTGTTCAGAAGCATTTGATTACATGCCAGTGATGGAGGCACAGAAAAGCACCCTTGCAGGGTGTGGGCGCCTGCAGGCTGAGGCTCCGAAGGATGAGTGACTTGCTACAGTCCCACGGCTGGCAAGGCAGGGGCAGAGCTGGGGTTCAAGCTGTGCTCTTTTCTCTGTCCAGGCTGCCTGGGTTCCTCAGTGATCCAGAGCTCATCAGGTTAGGGGCTGGTGAGCTCTGGATCACTGAGAATATTCCCGCTGGGTCTGGGAATATTCTGAAGAGGGTGCCTGTTCGTACATTGGAATGGGAGAGTAATGATTCGATCGGAGGAAAGACAGCAGCTCCTACTCTCCATGATGTGCTGCGGGGCGGATGAGCTAGGAAAGTCTCACAGGGGGACCCTACCACTGCATTTCTCCATATGAGAAAGCTGAAGCCGAGGCCGCCCCACCGAGGCCCACAGCTAGAGCTTCGTCACTCACTGTGCGTCCCATGCATTGGCACACATCATGCCCCACTCCCTTGCCGTGGACCTTAGTGGTTCCCTCAAAGAGGTGAGCCCCACAATAAGGGAGATTTTGGTTCCCCTCCACTCTCCCACTTCCCAGGGAAGACCCAGGGAACAGCCAGAGTGGAGGCTGAGGGGCCTGTCTGCTGGCCCCACTCACAGCCTCTCCCGGGAGATGCCTGAGTCAGCAGCACATTCTGGGCCAAGCCAGGCCCAGCCAGACCAGGCTCACGGCCAAGGATGGGGCCTGATACAGAGACAAGAAGGGCTTACAGCAGCTGGAGCGCCGAGGCCGGGGTTGCTCCGTGCTCCGGCCAGAATGATGACCAGTGGGAGGAACTTTCTTGCCTGGGCTGGCCGGTGTCTTTCCCACGAAGTCCTCCATTTCACTGCAGGGGGACCCGTGGGGTAGTGGAATCCCACAGTGTAGGTCCAAATTCTGCCTCTCCATTCGCTGTGAGCTCCCGAGCTTATTCCTTCTCTGGGAGGATCAATATCTTCTACTCTAAAATGGGAGTGATTCCTGCTTTGTGGTCTCATGAAGTTTAGCAATAAAAATAAACACAACTAACATTCACTGAGTCCTGATGAGATACCATGCAGTCCCGTGGATTAGCTCATTTAATCTGCAGGCAGCCCAGAGAGGTTAGTGCTGTGATATTCCCATTTTATAGATGAAAAACAGAGGCAAAGAAATTAAGTGTCTTGCTCAAAGTCCCAACATTAGAATGTTACTTTTATCTGTGAACCCTAAATTGCTTCATGGTGTGGGTGTTTCAGAATATTTTTTAAAATGTGTATATGATGTGTCTGCCATCTGTAGTCTTTATAGCATTTGTACTCGTCTGCTGTTACTTAGTTTTATTTTTTTCAGACAGAGTCACTCTCTGTCACCCAGGCTGGAGGGCAGGGGCACGATCTCAACTCACTGCAACCTCTGCCTCCCAGGTTCAAGCAGTTCTCCTACCTCAGCCTCCCGAGTGACTGGGATTACAGGTGCATGCCACCACGCCCAGCTATTTTTTTTTTTGTTTGTATTAGTAGAGATGGGGTTTCATCATGTTGACCAGGCTGGTCTCAAACTCCTGACCTCAGGTGATCTGCCAGCCTCAGCCTCCCAAAGTGCTGGGATTACAGGCATGAGTCATCCCGCCCGGCCTGTTAATTTTTAAATTTAAACTTATTTTCATTGTTGAGACAGAGTCTTGCTCTGTCACCCAGGCTGGAGGGCAGTGGTGCCATCTCAACTCGCTGCAGCCTCCACCTCCCAGGTCAAGCAATTCTCTTGCCTCAGCCTCCCAAGTAGCTGGGATTCCAGGCACGCACCACCACGCCCAGCTAACTTTTTTTGTAGTTTTAGTAGAGATGGGGTTTCACCATGTTGGCCAGGCTGGTCTCGAACTTCTGACCTCAAGTGATCTGCCCACCTTGGTCTCCCAAAGTGCTGGGATTACAGGGGTGAGCCACCATGCCCAGCCTGTTCACTGTTATTAACAGAACCTGCCCTCTCTGCAGGAGCGAATTTCTCTAACCAGTCTCTCCTAAGGTTCTTGGATAGATCATAATTCTTGGCCACCCAGCTTGATGGCAAATTTCAGATAGTCGGGCAATAACGTCCCATTTCCAGGCCCACTTGGGCTGATGTGGGGGACCCTGTGCTGGTATAAGTTTTCTTCGCTGAACCTTTGCAGTGGCCGCTGCTGTGCTGCAGGTGGGCACTGTTGCAAGAGAAAGTAAACACCCAAACTGGTTAAACCAACAGCGTCCTGTTGATTCAGAGCTCGTAAAATACAAGAGCCCCCTGAGCCACTTTATGACGTGCCAGAATCCAGGGGCAGGAGGGAAGCCTGGGGAAGTCGCTTTGCAGGGGCCACCTTGAAGCTTAAGCTGGAGCAGAGGTCGAGACTTCCCCCGCAGGCCTGAGCCAGGCCCTCAAAGATGACTTTAAAAGAAAGGTGCCTGGTTTGGTTGGAAAACTGCAGGCTGTGCGGTTTGGATTGTCTGCAATCTCAGAAATGAATGGGAGAAAGGGGGGCTGATGAGGAGGGTGGGCGCAAGCCTGGGAGGCCCACTGGGCTTCCTGAGAGCCCTCCCGGCCACCCTGGACCTGTCACCCTATTTAGCAGCCATAGGTGATAAGGAGGTTGCATCAGAGAGCAATAGAGAAGTAGAGCTCAGGAGGGTAATTTGGGCTGCTGTGCGCTGGCTTCAGTTCCTCTTTTTTTCTTTTTTTTTTTTTTTTTTTTTTGAGACGGAGTCTCACGCTGTTGCCCAGGCTGGAGTGCAGTGGCGCGATCTCGGCTCACTGCAAGCTCCGCCTCCCGGGTTCCCGCCATTCTCCTGCCTCAGCCTCCTGAGTAGCTGGGACTACAGGCGCCCGCCACTGCGCCCGGCTAATTTTTTGTATTTTTAGTAGAGACGGGGTTTCACTGTGGTCTCGATCTCCTGACCTTGTGATCCGCCCGCCTCGGCCTCCCAAAGTGCTGGGATTACAGGCTTGAGCCACCGCGCCCGGCCCAGTTCCTCTTTCAAAAGCTAATGACTTTGCCTCTGGGTTCTCTGAAGACTAGGACCTGCCCTGGAGGAGTTCCCCGTCCTCAGGTGGCCTCTTAAGTGTGGAACTTGGCTCTTAAGCAAATGTGCGTGACAAGTCACCCAGAAAGATTGTTAAAATGCAAATGTCTGGCTTCTGCCCAAGAGATTGGGGCACAGTGGGTGAGGGATGTGGACTGGTCATCTGCATTTTTATCTAGCACCTTCTGACCCTGTGTTGGTGGGGGAAGGTTCTGCTACAGGTGACCTGGGAGCCACACTTTGAGAAACACTGGCAATCGGGGTCAAGAAACCTGAGCCGGGCGTAGTGGGTCATGCCTATGATCCCAGCACTTTGGGAGGTCGATGTGTGTGGATCACCAGAGCTCAGGTGTTTGAGATCAGCCTAGGCAACATGGCAATATCCAGTCTCTATTAAAAAAAAAAAAAAAAAAGAAGAAACCTGGGTTATGGCTCAGGATTCACCCAGAACAGCAGTGACCACAGAGGTGACCTGTGTACACACATGCATGTGTTTGGTACAAATATGGTAAAATATATAAGACAACAATGTCTGTGGCTAGCACATACAGCCTCTCAGAAGCTACAGCTTTCAGTGTTGCTAACCTTGCTGACCCGTGTTTATTAAGCCAGAAGCGCTTTTGATGAACTTGTTTAATCCTCATAATAACCTGTGAAGTGGGACTACTAACAGCCCCATTTTACAGATGGGGAGACTGAGGCTCAGAGCTGTGAAAACTGCTACAAGGATCACCCAGGGGAGTGTCCAACACTATAGCCTTCACCAAGAGCAGGTGCTGCCCTTCACTGAAGCCGAGCTCTGAGCATCTGTCCTCTCCTCACTAGATGGGAGTAACAGTGTCTTCCTTGCTGTAGGGCTATGATTTAAGGGTTTAAACAAATAAAAATGTTTTGAAAATAACTTAGCAAGAAAAAGAGGGGCATTTTTGAAAGTCAACGATAGCAAAGACTATCATGTCTCACGCTGTTACTGTGTGCTAAGCAGGGGCCGTTTTGCTTTATATAGGGTATTTTCTCCTATTGTGGTAAAATACACATAAAATTTACCCTTTTAGCTATTTTAAAGTATACAATTCAGTGCATGAAGTACATTCACAATACTGTGCAACTGCCACTACTCTGTAGTTGCAGAACTTTTTTTTTTGGAGACGAAGTCTTGCTTTGTTGTCCAGCCTGGAGTATAGTAGCACGATCTCTGCTCACTGCAACTTCCGCCTCCTGGGTTCAAGTGATTGTCCCATCTCTGCCACCTGAGTAGCCGGGATTACAGGCACATGCGGCCAGGCCAGGTCAATTTTTGTATTTTTTAGTAGAGATGGGGTTTAACCATATTGGTCAGGCTGGCCTCGAACTTCTGACCTCAGGTGAGCCGCCTGTCTCAGCCTCCCAAAGTACTAGGATTACAGGCGTGAGACACTGCGCCCGACCAAACTTTATCATTTTTGCTTATGAGGAAACTGAGGCACAGAGAGCTGCCACTCGAAGGCCATGCAGCTAGTAAACTTATGAAGACAGAACTTGAACCTGGACAGAGTGACATCAGGCTGAGAAAACCCCATCTGGCCTGCAGAACTTTTTTTTTTATCACCAGAGAAAGAAACGCCTCCTATATTAGCATCCACTGCCCAATTTCCACCCCCAGCAAGCCCCGATCTGCTCTCCGTCTCTGCATTTGCCCGTCCTGGCCAATTGACATATATGGGATCGCATGCTATTTGTCCTTTTGTGTCTGGCTCCTTTTACTTCGCCTAATGGTTTCAAGGTCCACCCATGTTATGGCATGGAATAGCACTGCATTCCTTTTTGTGGCTGAGTAATATTCTGCATGGATATACCATGCTTTGTTTATCCATGTATCCATGGATGACCATTTGGGTTGATATTTGATATTTTACCATCTATGCACTGACCGCATCCATATATTCATATGCAGGGTCTTGATGAGGGCAGGTACTGTTAGGACTTTACAGAGGAGGCATCTGTAACTCAGAGAGGTGAAGTGACTTGCCCAGGGTCACAGAACAGGGATGGCAGATGCAGGACTCAAAACCATGGCTTTCTGACCCCAGAGCCCGAGTAGCAGTTAATGATGTATTCTCTTGCAGCTCCCAGGGCCCTGCATTGCCCTGTAGTGATGGTACCACAGATCAAACCTAGCTGTGGCCTCTTGGAATCATTTGAAGATTGTTTTTGTTTTTGAGACAGAGTCTCGCTCTGTTGCCAGGCTGGAGTGCAGTGGCATGATCTCGGCTCACTGCAACCTCCGCCTCCCCGGTTCAATTCTTCTGCCTCAGCCTCCTGAGTAGCTGGGACTACAGATGCGTGCCACCACACCCAGCTAATTTTTTTTTTTTTTTTTTGGAGTTTTGGTAGAGACGGGGTTTCACCATGTTGGCCAGGATGGTCTTGATTTCCTGACCTCGTGATCTGCCTGACTCAGCCTCCCAAAGTGCTGGGATTACAGGCATGAACCACTGTACCTGGCTTGAAGTTTTTTTTTTTTTTTTTTTTTTTTTTTTAAGGATAAAAACGATGCTCGTGTCCTCATCCTCAGATCATTTAAGTCAGAATCTCTAGAACAGCCGTTCTCAACCAGGGATGATTTTGCACCCCTCTTCCCCAGGGGATATCCAGCCTTGTCTGGAGACAATCTTGGTTGTCACAACCAGGGGGTGGGGTGCTCCTTGCATCTGAAAGGTAGAACCCAGGGATGCTGCTAAACATTGTACAATGCCCAGGACACCCCTTGCCTGCTAGCAACAAAGAATTATCCAGCTCCAAATGGCAATGGTGTCAAGGTTGAGAAACCTTGCTTTAGAACTGGACCGTGGGCCGGACATGGTGGCTCAGGTCTATAATCCCAGCACTTTGGGAGGCCGAGGCAGGCAGATCGCTTGAGCCCAGGAGTTCAAGACAAGCCTCAGCAACATGGCAAAACCCTGTCTCTACAAAAATAAGTAGGATGTGGTGGCACACACCTGTAATGCCAGGTACGCGGGAGGCTGAGGTGGATCACTTGAGCCCAGGAGGTGGAGGCTGCAGTGGCCATGATGCCACCACTGTACTCCTGCCCGGGTGGCAGAGTGAGAGCGTGTTTCACAAAAAAAAAAAAAAGGAGGGGAGGGTGTGGGTGTCAGTATTTTTAACTTCCCATTCGAACTGGCCAGGGCTAAACAGAGCTTCTCAAACGTGATAGTGCACAGGAATCACATGGGCTCCTTGTAAAACTGCAGATCTGGGCTCGGTAGGTCTGGGGTGGGGCCTGAGGTGTACTGAATGTCTAACAAGCTCTCCAGTGATGCCAGCACCTCTGACCCGCACTTAGAGTTGTGAGACTAGAATACAGTTAAAGGCGTACAGGCAGCTGGACTAGACTCTCACTGTTTTTTCTTTTTTCTGTCTCTTTAGATTTTCATTAAAAAAAAAAAAAGTTTTCCTTCAGGTAGGGAGGTAGGAAATGCAGACTTGGCAAAGGTTGAATCTGTTGGTTGCTGAGAGTATGAGGCTTTGAAGGGAGAAGCAATGAGGCTGCCGCAGGAAAGAGGAGCTGTGTTCACAGCAGTGTGCAGTGATTCACAGCTCAACTGTCCGCGCCAGCCTCCCGCCCGGCACTGAGAGCTTGCAGCCCCTTCCAGTCCCCAGCCCGCCTGGCCACAAGCCTTGGGCTGGCTTGCCCAGTAGCGATGACTCAGGCTTTCCACCTGTAAAACGGGTGGGATGCTCTAGCCACTGCCCCACCCATCCCTGGGGCCAAAAGCCCCCAGCTGCTCCCCGATTTCATCAAAGGCAGATCTTCAAAGCCTGAACCTGCAGCTGCTGTTCTTGCTGCTAATAAATCTCATTTGTGGCAGCTCAATTAGGAAGTCATCACAAAACTTTGATATTGAAAGAACGGATTAATAACCCAGCCCATGTGGGAGAGATTAGCCGCTTCTGCGGAGAGATCTTTGTAATCTATCCTTGTAGCCGGCAGCCCCTGGGGCAGCGCCTGCAGGCGGGTCTCTGGGAACAGAGGGCGCCTGGGCTGAGCTGGGGTTGGGAAAAGCCATCAGGGGATTGGTCTGAGTCGCTGCTGGATGGCACTTTCAAGGTGGAGTGTCTGGAAGCCTCTGGCTGGTGCACAGTGACTCCTGAAATGTTGCCAAGTGCATCGTTGCTCCACTGAGTGGCCCCAGCAGATGCAGGGGGATGCCAGTGGCCTGGAGGCCCAGGCAAGGCAGGAGGGAAGGGTTAGAATTGGTCTGTGGGCCTCACGCAGTTACTGCCCAGGCTCCCGGATGGGGAGGTCTGCAGGCTCCTGGCATGGAAGGGGCTGGCCCTCTGCCCAGTTCTCTGGGCTTGGGGAGGAATGCCAAGAGCTCAGACTGACTCACCCCGGGGGGGCGGGCCCGGCCTCTTGGCCCACGCTGGAAGGAGAGAGGCCTAAGGAGGCGGGGCCCTGGCTGTGGCTGGGACCTGTTTCTTGCCTGCCCTGGGAAGATGGCTGGAGCAGGTTTTCATTCTTTTCTGCAGCCTGGCTTCTGGAATAGGTGACTGACTAGTTAACCTAAGAGATTGGGCTCTGGAGCTGGAGAAACCTGCTTTTGAGGGTTCAAATCTAAGCTTCACCGTGGATCCTTGGCCAAGTGGTGACCTTACTTCTCTTAGCTTTGGTTTTCTCCCCAGTCAAATGCGAATCATTTTAATACTTCCTTCCTCAGAGGGTTGCTATGAGCATTCAGGTATAGCATTCTGGTTTAGTGCTCAGCAGAGGCCTTTCCTGTGCCTCCATTTTTCATTTATTACAAATATAGATGAGGACATAGATATAAATAGATGTATTGAGAATACATATTGGAGGATACAGACATATCCGTATCCATTCATCCACCCACCTACCCATTCACCCATCCATCCATCCATCCACCCACCCACCCACCCACCCATCCATCCACCCATCCATCCACCCACCCACACACACACCCACCCATCCATCCATCCATCCATCCATCCATCCATCCATCCATCCATCCATCCACCCATCCACCCACCCACACACCCATCCACTCATCCACTCATCCACTCATCCATCCATCCACCCACCCACCAACTACTATGTCCTCCTAGGTTCTCGGCACTATTCCTGGCCTAGGCTTACAGCAGTACACAAAACAAAGCCCCTCCTTCCTGGGCTTACATGCTAGTAGGGGAAAGATGAAAGAAGATAAACCGATACAAGCTATATATAATGTATCTGAAAGTGAAAAGCTCTACGGAGAAAAGCAAAGTAGGACAGAGAAAGCAAAGGTGACAGAGAATGAGAGAGAGGGACCAGGCTGGGTACTGCTGTTTTAACTCTGGGGAGGGGGTGGGGTGGGTTAAAGAAGCCTCTCAGAGGAGGTGACAGTTGAGTAGAGACCTGCAAGAAGTGGAGAAGGGAGCCATGTAGGTTACTGGGAGGACAGACACTAGAAAGTGCAGATGCTCAAAGGTAGGAGTGTGCTGAGTATGTGTGAGAGACAGATTGTTCTAGAAGTGTGGCTGGAGCAGAGTGAATGAGGGAGAGTTCTAGAAAAGGACATTAAGAGGGTAGATCATGGATATCTTAAAGACTATGTTAAAGATCATAAATGAATTCCAAAGGCAATATGTCTAAACCTTCAGGTACTATATCCCAAGCTTAGCATACATGATGCCTTCATGTTTTGACTGACATCAAATGTACAAAGAAAGGATATACTTTAACAAAGGAAACCTCATAGAGAAGTTGATTTGCCCATCCTTTTGTAAGAGAATAAAGAAAACCAATTCTCATGTACCTGTCCTCCTTATAAGGACAACAGGCAACCTCTGGCTTCCTGTAAGGAGAACAGGCCTCTGTCCCTTGATTCATGAAAACGAAATGTGTTGTTAGAGGGAAATTAGCTCAAATGACTTAGAGCACTTTCACAAGGCATAACATTTGTACAGTCATTGATTGTCAGGGGTGATGGTTCCACATTTTAGATAACAACAGGTGACACAGGTGGACAGAGCATGTCATGTCTCAGTACCATGAAATCAGACCTCCTCTTTTGAGCAGACATCTCCCCTCGTCACAGTGACTTCTCTCTCTTTTGCCTGCAGCCCAGCGATCTGCTCACGAGCTGCCCATGGTTGAAAGACAAGACACGGACAGCTGCCTGGTCTACGGCGGCCAGCAAATGATCCTCACGGGCCAGAACTTTACGGCGGAGTCCAAAGTCGTGTTTACTGAGAAGACCACAGGTCGGTGGATTTCTGAGCTCTTTCTCTGTCCCCCAGAACCATTCAAAAGTGACCATCTCTTTCTTCCACACAACATTGGTTTTGGAGGGTGGATCCCACCGGGCAGTTTTATACCCTGCTCTTTTCACTCAGCGTATCTTCAGGGATTGTGATGGCCACACCGTTCACCATGGCATGAATGTGCCATTCTACATTTTAACTCTTCTAGGTCATTTTGACAGAAAATAAGATTATCCCCACCCTCAACCCTTTTTTAAAAATTACTTTTTTACATAAGGAAGGAAATTTAAAAAACTTTTTGCTGTTATCAAGAAGGGAGGCCAAACAGCAAAGTGATAAAGCATGCATTCTCTGGCCCTGGATATCTTGGGTTCAAATTCTGGCTTTGTTATGTGCTTGCTCTGTGATCCGAGGCATATTACCTAACCTTTCTGTGCCTTAATTTCCTCATGTATAAAATGATAGTAACACAATTTCTTACCCCATAGAGTTGTCATGGAGGTTAAATGAACTCATACATGTCACGTAATTCTAATAGCGACAAGTACAGCATAAGCCAATTAATATTGGCTACTTGTATTTTTATTATAAGTAGTTCTGCAGTTAATCATCTTCTAGGATTAATAAATCTTGTACATGAATCTATATGTATATCTTTTTAGTCTATTTAGGGTTTATTCCTAGCAGTGGAATTTTGGAGAGTCATTCTGAAGACTTTAAATACATATTGCTAAATTACCTTCCAGAAATCTACAAATTGACGTTTCTGTCATGTCAGTCATAGTTTCACCCCCAAAAAAATCATTGTGGAATTGGTACTTCTTTCTACTTTGCATTTCCTTGCTATGAGAGGCATAGCGTTTTGTTTATTCACCAGGTGTATTCTTTCTTTGGTGCACTGTCAGTGTCTTTTTCAGTGGGTATGTGGTAGAAAAGATGCTGATCTGAAGTAGGAAAATATCAGATTAAGCGATAATTAATGAAACAAATGTGTTGTTAGAAGGAAATTAGCTCAAATAACTTGGGACACTTATTTTGGATACTAGAACCAATTTTCTTTTTCCTTAACTGACATGATTTCAGTAGGTTACTTCAAAGGGGTGTTGATGTTTGTCTGTTTGTTTATTGTCCTTAGAACAATCCGAGAACATAAGAGGTGGGTTGTCCAGTTGGAGGGATTGTGCACTGCACAAGGGCACCTTCTCTGAGGGCTACCATTCATATTGGACAAATCACCAGTTTACACATTAGTAAGACAACTTCTGGTGGGTGGAAGCAGATTGTCTTAGGCAAAGAATGCTGCTTCCAGTCTCACACAAATCATCCTTTTGGGATGGGCTGGACATGTGACCGGGGTGTGATAACTGCATTCTCACAGCTGGAAGCATAACAGGAGGCAGAATTTATTTTAAAAGGGTTTGATGACGCCTTTGCAAAAAACAACAAAAAGGGTATTAAGTAAGGCTGTGGCAGTGGGAAGGGAGATGCAGGGATGCGTCGGGGAGTGGTTTAGAAGGCAGATGTCACTGAGGTTTGATGGGATGTAGTGGTGTAGAGAGGCATTAAGAATGCAGGTGGCAGGGCCAGCCACCAGGCAGGCTGCGTGCCACCCAGGCAGCTCTGCTACTCACCGGCAGTGTCACCTGCTGAAAGTCTCCCTCATCTATCCCCACCTGAAAAGCAGGGACAGTGCCTACCGCAAAGGTAAAGTCTGAATGAATTAAAGCAAGTAAGCTTAGCACCAGAAGTGCTCAGTAAGGGGCAGGGGCTGCTGCTGTTTTTCTGGAGCTGCTGTGGATGGGGAAGGAGAAGAGGTTGAGCGTTGAGATTGTTTAGTTCACGTCGTGCGCTTGGCCAGCTGAGCTTTAGCACGCAGGAGAGGAGGTCTGTGTGGGGATGAGGTTGGGCAGGGAGGACGAGTTCCATTTTGGAAGTGGAAGTGTTGAGTCTGATGTACCCGTGGGCCTTCTTGGATGAACCATGATCTCAC
Organism: Macaca fascicularis; assembly: GCF_037993035.2. Taxonomy (NCBI): domain Eukaryota; kingdom Metazoa; phylum Chordata; class Mammalia; order Primates; family Cercopithecidae; genus Macaca; species Macaca fascicularis. The sequence continues at coordinate 107,554,815 of NC_088384.1, read as the reverse complement.
CTCTGTGGAAAGGCAAGAGATTGGGAGGTACGTGGCCACGTGGTCTCGACTAAGAAACCAGATCCTGGCTGCAGATGTTATCTCAGGAGCTGTCAGCAATGAGATCCCAGGTGAAGTCCTGGGAATTGGCTCTGACCTCCCAGGATGGCCTCCAGTGTGAGAAGGGGAGACTTAGAAGCTGAGAGCCACAGACTTTAAAGGTGGCAGAGGAGGAGCTGCCACAGCAGGAGGAGGAGAACCAGGGGGGTCTGGTGCCCTGGAGACCAAGGGAAGGAGATGTGGGAAGGGTAAGCAGAGGCTTACCCTTGCTGTGCTATGAAGGTCCCAGAGCCCGAGGTCAGCCTGAGAGTCCAGAGAATGGGGGGCCTCTGGTGATTTGAATCACATGCACCCAGGTCACGGTGAGCTGAGGAGTAAAGTTGCTTGAGGGATCAGAGATGATGAAGGTAGAGTCTGCTGCAGGCAAGAAGACTGCACCAGCGGTCCCCAACCTTTTTGGCACTAGGGACCAGTTGCATGGAAGACAGTTCTTTCCAAGGGTTGGGGAGGTGGGCTGATGGTTTCAGGATGATTCAAGCACATTATTACATTTATCGTGTACTTTATTTTTATGATTATTACATTGTAATATATAATAAAATAATTATATAACTCACGATCATGTAGAAACAGTGGGAGCCCTGAGCTTGTTTTCCTGCAACTAGATAGTCCAATCCAGGGGTGATGGGAGACAGTAACAGATGATCAGGCATTAGATTCTCATAAGGTGTGCGCAACCTAGATCCCTCGCAAGCGCAGTTTACAGTCGGGTTCACGCTGCTATGAGAATCTAATGCCAGGCTCATCTGACAGGAGGTGGCGCTCAGGCGGTAATGCAAGTGATGGGGAGTGGCTGTCAATACAGATGAAGCTTTGCTCACTCACCCGCCACTCACCTACTGCTGTGCGCCCAGTACCGGTCTGTGGTCCGGGGTTGAAGATCCCTGGTCTATACCACATTGTTAGCCTCAGCGTTATTGACAGTTTGGCCCAGATAATCACTTGGCAGGGGCGCTGTCCTGGGCACTGTAGGATGTTCGACAGCATCCCCAACCTCCACCCGCTTGATGCTAGTAGCGCGGCCCAAATTATGACAACCAAAAATGCCTCCAGACCTTGCCAAATTTGCCCTGGCAGGGAATATTGCCCCTGGTCAACAACCGCTGGTCTATGGCTTAGAAATTTTCAGGAAAGACAAAGGAAAAGAAGAGCATGAGGAAAACTCAGTATCAGGGTCACCTTAAGCCTTCCCCTGTGCTCTCAGCAGTGCAGGCCCAGCGTCTGCTTGGCGGAATGCCTGCACAGCCCCCCCGAGCCGTCCTGCCAAGTGGGGTGCAGGGAGGAGGCCTGGCCTCTGCTTGCTTTGCCTTGAGGGGCTGACCCAGCCGCACAGGGCTGTTGCCTGAGTGGTCTCTATTTACACTGAAATCTTTTTGTATATATACTTTTTTTAAATCCCTTTTTTAAAAAAACAATGTTTTGAGACACACTGGCTCTGTCACCCAGGTCGGAGCTCAGTGGCACGATCATAGCTCACTGCAGCCTCGACCTCTTGGGCTCAAGCGGTCCTCCCACCTCAGCCTCCCAAGTAGCTGAGACTATAGATGTGCTCCACTGTGCTCAGCTAATTTTTAAATTTTTTTGTAGGGACATGGTCTTGCCATGTTGCCCAGGCTGGCCTCCAACTCCTGGGCTCAGGTCATCCTCCTGCTTCAGCCTCCCAAAGTGCTGGGATTACAGGCATGAGCCACTATGCCCAGTCTAATCCTGTTTTTAAAATAGCAATACAACATGAACATGTTTTCAGTTATTTAATAAATATCCTTTGATAACCTTATTTTATTTGGGGTTTTTTGTTTGTTTGTTTGAGACAGAGTTTTGCTCTGTCACTCAGGCTGGAGTGCAGTGGCATGATCTCAGCTCACTGCAACCTCCACCTCCCAGGTTCAAGGTGATTCCTGCCTCAGCCTCCCGAGTAGCTGGGATATTACAGGCATGCGCCACCGCACCCAGCTAATTTTTGTATTTTTAGTAGAGACGGGGTTTCTCCATGTTGGCCAGGCTGGTCTCGAACTCCTGACCTCAGGTGATCCACCTGCCTCGGCCTCCCAAAGTGCTGGGATTACAGGCATGAGGCACTGCGTCCGGCCTGGGAACCTGATGTTAAATGGATGCTTTGCATTCCATCGTGTTGGGTACTTGATTTAACCATATTCCCTTTTATTGGGCATTAGGCTGCTTCCAACTTTGTGGTATTAAAAGCCACTCGGCAATGAACACCTCCTGCATTTCTTTTGTCAGCTAGGTAAACACTCATGCTCTCAATCCAGGTTGCTTGTGTTCAAAACCCAGTGCCACTACTTTCTAGCCATATGACTTTGGGTAGGTTACTTAGCCATTCTGGGCAGCGGTTTCCTCATCTGTATATTGAGGATGAAGACATTCCTACCCATGCGCTGCCCCTGAGATTAAGAGTTCATATGTGTTAAGTACTTATAAGAGTGCCTGGCATGTAGTAAGTGTTTAATAAATGTAAGTGAATACTTCTTGTTATTGCTGTTGCCTAAGGTTAAGGCCTTTGTGTGGTATAATAGATTCAAGAGGTGCATTTTTGAGTATCTTGATATACTTTGGGGCAGGTTTATTTTTCAGGTGATGGACCAACATAAAATATGCTATACAACGAGAATTTGCTAGGCTCTCATGAGTCAGGGACCAAATTGATGTGGCTAGGGTAGAGGCTAGTTAACACCAGGAAATACATTTGGATGATTAGGAAGAGGTCAGAACAGAGTTCTCCCAGGGCCAGGTAGATACATGGCCTCCGTTTGGTCTGGGCATGGGTAAGGTAATAGAGAGTCACAGGGGAGGGGCATGAAATGTCAATGACCAAGTAAGCATGGCCTCTCCAGCTTTGATGCATCTCCAGTACCAGGAAGCCATCCTGCTGGCCGCCTTCTGACCTTCCCAAGAAGCAAACGGCCTTAAAGTTCCTCATCTGCGGTGGGGAAAATGCTAATAAGAGGTGAATACTGGCTGACACGATGGCTCAAGCCTGTAATCCCAGCACTTAGGGAGGCTGAGGCAGGCAGATCGCCCAAGACCAGGAGTTTGAGACCAGCCTGGCCAACATGGTGAAACTCCACTAAAAAAAAAAACCAAAAATCAGCCAGGCGTGGTGGTGTGCACCTGTAATCCCAGCTGCTTGGGAGACTGAGGCAGAAGAATTGCTTGAACCTGGGAGGTGGAGGTTGCAGTGAGCCAAGATGGCGTCACTACACTCTAGCCTGGCGGACAGAGCGAGACTCCATCTCAGAAAGAAAAAGATGAACACTTGCTCCTCATGCCTGGTTGACAGAGGCTCCATGGGGAGGGGGCGTTGCCGATGGAACTGTGCAGGGAAGAGTTTGAGGCTGGACCCTACCAAGTTCCTTATGGAGTTAGGAGCCGGCCAGCTTTTAAGCACTCTGGGAGTTTAATTATTCTGAAGCTATCCAAGGGCATCAATTAAGCATTTGTGGAATGAATGAATGAATGGCATTTATTCTCTAGCTTCTATTCTCTTGGTTTCAGAAGAAATTTCATATTCACCTCTTGAAGGCAGGAAAACACAGAGCCTGTTTCAGCTGTGAAAAGTTGGCTGTTAAGAACAAGAGTAATAATCACAGCTCCTATTATTGGCCGTGTCTGCAGGCAGCCCTGTGCCTGCCACTTTCCGTGTGTGGTCTCATCTAAGCTGGCACCCGTGGGAGGCAGACAGTTTAGCTTGGAGAATCCAGGGGACTCGTCCACAGGTGATATTCAGCATTGACCTGTCATTCAACCTCTTGGGGCCTCAGCTTCCCTGTCTGTAAAATGAGATAGTGACAGTCTTTCTTTCCTAAAGTTAAATATGTAAATAAGCAGCATGCACTTAGTGCTCATGGGATGTTCATCGTTATTTTTTGAAATGGGGTCTCACTATGTTGCCCAGGTTGGCCTTGAACTCCTGGGCAACACAGTGAGTTCAACATAGTGGACTCCAGCGATCCTCCTGCCTCAGCCTCCTGAGTATTTGGGATTACAGGCGTGTGCTTTTGTTATTATTTTTATGGTCTTGCAGTATTCATTGCTCAGGACATAGTCATCATTCAGTTGATACTGGCCCAGGTGCTGGCCTAGGCTGGGAGAGATTTGGGGGGCTGTAACCCACAGTGGTCACCAGCACAGCTCTGAGGTCAGATGGCCTGGGCTCAAATCACTGATCTGCCTTTAGTAGCTGTGTCATTCTGAGTAAGTCACTTTACCTCTCTGAGCTGACATGTCCTCTTTTGTAAGATACAGATGATGATTTACTTCTCTTGGGAGGCGAGATTAAATGAGATTCTACAGGTTGGGTGCTTTGCATAGAGCTCGGAACATTGAACATATTCATTAGATGTTAGCTTTTTTTATTCTCATCATTATATTTTGGCTGTGGAAAGACAAAGACAGGTAAGACTTTATCTCATGTAACCAAGAGATATTAAAAAACAGTAATAAGTACTAATAATGAACATTATTAGTAATTTAGTAATCAGTAATTAGTAGTTCATTATTAATGAACTATGTGCCAGGCCTTATTCTAAGCACTTTGTATGTGCTAACTAATCTGATGCCTCATAAGAGCCCTACAAGATAGACTACTGTTTTCTCCATTTTACTGATGGGAAACTGAGCACAGAGAGGTTAAGTAACTTAGTGAAGATCACACAGCTGGTAGAGGGCAGTGGTGGGATTTGACCCCAGGCAGCCTGGGTGTATACCCCACACCTTGGACTCTGTTGTTCTATGCTTAAAAAGCCTAGAACCAGGTTAATTTTGCATGAAGACCCTTCAGCTGCTCTGAATCACAGGCTTGAACCATTTTGTGGTGATGGGGACCCTTGAATTATCCACTTCACCACTCTGGGCAGCAGTTTGAATCCTCCAGTGTTTCTGGCATCGAGGGGATACATTTCTGACCCTTTCATGCCTAACTAAAGAATCCCAGGTGAATGTAGTTCCTGCATTAATGACAAGAGACCATGGGGGTGTTAGAGACACGGTGGGCTCCTCTGCGGGGGCTGTCTGGCTCTGAGGGCTCTCTGCAGAGAGGGGCTTGCCTTGCATTCACTGGTCCTGCTCTTTTGACCCCAAGAGCTCACCTCCCAGCCTGGGCTGCCTTCCGCAGGGGGAATCCCTGTTGCTCAACTTCTTTTTTCCAAAACTCATCCCCGTTCCCATCTCCATGGACATTTGGCCAGCAAGGGCTCTGCGGGGCGGGGCGGAACAGAACAGTTGAAGTTTTCCAAGGAAGGGGAATCCCAGCTGTTTCTCACATTAAGGAAAGGTGACAGCCTCCTGGGCTAATCTTAGCCCCGAGTTTGGTCATCGGCACCACCAGCTCCAATGTTCTTTTTATAGCTGTCGACTAAAATGGAATTGGCAGTTTCCACTCCAGCAAGATGACAAATTGGAGAGTGGTGGAAAAACAGTAGGAGATGGGAGCATGGTGTTTCTTAAGTTAGAAAAGCTTGGTGTTTTGGAAAATGGCATCTTATTTATAGCAGCAATAATAATAATGATTATTATATTATTTGTATTACTATTTTTGATTATTTTGGTGACTTTCAAGAGCCTGTGTGATCTGGCCCCTGCCCATCTCTCTGACCTCAGCTTTTTTGACTCTCTCCCTGCCACTTGGCTTCGCAACACCTGGCTTCACTCTGTCCTCAAACACCCCAAGCCCATTTCTGTCTCAGGACCTTGGCTTTCTCAGGGTGCTCTTAGAATGTTCCTCCACCATTTCTTTTATTTTTTCTTTCTTTTTTCCTTTTTTTTTTTTTTTTTTTTTTTTTTGAGATGGAGTCTTGCTCTGTTGCCCAGGCTGGAGTGGAGTGGCACCAGTGCGCAATCTCAACTTACTGCAAGCTCCATCTCCTGGGTTCACGCCATTCTCCTGCCTCAGCCTCCCAAGTAGCTGGGACTACAGGCGCCCGCCACCATGCCTGGCTAAATTTTTGTATTTTGTTTAGTAGAGACGGGGTTTCACCGTGTTCAGGATGGTCTCGATCTCCTGACCTTGTGATCTGCCCGCCTTGGCCTCCCAAAGTGTTGGGATTACAGGCGTGAGCCACCGTGCGCAGCCTCCTCTACCCCTTCTTTTCAAGCCTGCCGCCTCCTATTCCTCCCAGTCTCGGCTCAAAGGTCACTTCCTCCATGGGGTCCTCCTTGACCGTCATTCTAAAGTTGTCCCACTTCCCCAGCACCTTGTCACCTTTTGTGCCACTGCCCGGCTCTGTTTTCTTGGTGGCACTTAGCACTGTTGAAATCACCTTGCCTGTCTGTTCATTTATCACCTGGTCTCTCATGCTGGACTCTTAGTTCCTTGACAGCAGAGACTCAGTGTTTGCTGCTGTATCCTCAGCATCCAGAGTGGTCCCCGGCACACAGTAGGCGCTCATTTGTGTCGTTGAATGAATACATCTCTTTCAGTTGTCACTCCAGCCCTGAGAAACGGGCAGCATCATTCCCATTTTACAGATGAGGTGACTGAGTCTCACACATGTCAAGTCATGCACCCCAGGTCAGCCCACAACTGGTGACAGAGGTAGAATCCCAAGGCAGCATTTGTCATCAACTCCAGAGTAATTTTTTCTAGTCATGTCGGAGAGGACAAAGAGAAACCAAACAGAACAATTAGGGTCTTTCCTATTTATCATTCTCAGTAATTGCTGAAAAGCCATTTGGATGTTCTCTGAAATTTAAAAAATGTGTAACCCCTCAGGCAAAGTTCACGCTGGGAAGTCCAGGCTGTTCCTGACTTCAGTGGGAACCCTGGCCCTTGGCCACACGGCCTCAGGCGGAGTCGGGGGTCCCAGCAAAACATTGCAAAACAGGAAAAAATCTAAGGACACAAAAATAAAAGTGATGTGGCAGCAGGAACGGGGTTGCCATGACTTTGAGCGACTCGCTGAGCCTGGGTGGGATCCAATGTTTTGGAAGGTTCCTTCACATGACACAGAGTTTTGGAATTTTTCGGCTGGTAAATCCTTCTTAATTCAGGCCCCCAGGCTCGGCCAACTAGCTCCCTGGCTCTCTGTGTCCCGCGGGGGCGTAGGTTGGAAACTGGCCTGCATCAGATTACTCAGCTTTGAAACTTAAATTGTTTGAAGAGAATTTTTTGTTTTGTTTTGCTGGACGATTTTCTTGGAACGGTCTGATGGCAGAGGCTCCCATCACCTGTCCAGAGGACAAATTGATTTTTTAGAAAGGAGGCGTGGGTGTGGAATTCCCTCTTTCCCACTGAGTCATCATATCCTGCACATGAGTCACTTTATTACTTGGAGGTCCCCAAAGGTTGTATTTTGAGCTTTGTTTAATAAATATAAATGCATGTGCTTAAAATAATTTTTTTTTTTTTTTTTTTTTTTGCTAAATTAAGTATTTTTTCCATGAATTAGTGCCCTGGAACAATCGGAACCATCTTAGAGCAGACACCTGCTCTTCCCACCTGTTTCTCTCCCTGGGTTCGGTTGTACCCGGCGTGGTGTTTTCTCAAACAATAGACCTGGTATGGGAGTCTCTCCACATGGGGTTTCCCTCTGAGAAATGTCAGACTTCAGGCAGGGCTGGGGCATGACTAAGGCTCTCCGGACCTTTGCCCTCAGTGACTCATGTCCCTGGTGTCAGTGGCCCCCTGGGCTGGACCCATCTCTTACCCACAGCTTTGCTGGGGCACGAAGCTGTTCTCCAAAGATGCAATCCAGATTGCAGCTCCGAAGCTGCCCTGGAGATAGAGAAAATGGTCTCGTTTTCAGGGAGCTAAATATTTGCCTAAACTTGGTCCCCTGCATTGAAGAACAGGCTTTTAAGTCCAAGAATCCTGCAGTTCATTCCGTTTGCATCTATTTCAAAGAGGCCACAGAGAAATGAGTTTTTAGTGAGAAAACTCGTTGTGTCTAAGCGCTTCCACCATCAGAAATTGTTCCTGGTGCCAAAGACCTTTGTGTAATTCCCACTTCAAAGGCTGGATTTTGCATCACCCAGCAGACTTGACCTGAAGCCTGGATTGGCCTCACACTATGTACCTTGGGACTCAGTTTTCCCATCTCTAAGATGGGGTTGGTGGTGTTTTAGCAATAGAAGGAGATCAAGGAACCGAAAGTGTCGGGCACATAGTAGGTGCTCAGAAAACATCAGCTGCCCTTCTACCTGCACTCTGGGAGCCCGGTTGACTTCACACAGGGTTCAGAGGGCAGGGCCATGCTGGTTTCTTGTCTGGGAGAAGAGTCCTTCCTGGAGAGGCGAATTTCTCTCCTGTCCTTACCCTGGAGCCATCAGACTCCTGGAGTCATAGCGTGGCAGCTGGAGGGAGTGTAACTAATGGTCTGCTTCCTCGCCTTCCCCATTTTACAGATGGGGAAGCTGAGTCACACAGTGTGGTCTTCAGACTTCTTTGAGATGACGGAGTTCGTCAGTGGAGGGCTGGGCCTGAAACCCCAACTTCCTGGTTCCCAGAGTAGCTGGCTGTCTGAAATGTGTGGGGATCATCCATAGATGACAGCTTAGGGCCGAGAAGAGTCACGTCTAGGGTGGGACAGGGGAGGAGCTGAAATCCAGCCTTTATGTAAGATTAACCTTGACTGAGCATCCAAGCGTGCCCTTTCAGCCTCGCTCGACTCACTCAGCCCCTGGTGCTTCCGTGTTCATTTCCCAGGTGTTTATTGAGCACCTACTATGTGCAGTGCCATGCCAGGCACAGGTGACGCGTGGCAGGTGAGGTCTCTGCCCTTGGGGGTGGACAGTCTGAAACTTGTTTATACGCAGGACACTTTCAGATGGGGAAAATGCTATGAAGCCAGGGAAGCCAGGTCACAGGCCCAAGAGAGAAAAGGGTGTGGAGTTAGGGGGGAAATATAGGATATGCAGTTAAATTTGAATCCCAAACAGTGAGCTTCTTTAGTAAAAGTATGTTCTATACAATGGTAAGGAGTTTGGGACGTAAAAAGGTGTTCGTTGTTTTCTGAAATCCAAGTTTAACTGAACATCCTGTATTTTTATTGGTTAAATCTGGTAACCCTGGATAGAGAGGGGTCAGGGAGGTCTTCCTGGAGGAGATGGCTTTGAGCAGACCCCTGAAGGTGGGAAAGAGAGAGCCACAAGGACTGCTGGGAGAGTGTCCCAGGCCAAAGGAACCGCCCAGTGCCAAGGCCCCAGCGTGGAGATGAGCTTAGGGCATTTGAGGAATGGGAAGCAGGCCCAGGCGGCCGGTGCATCATGAGAGTGAGAGCTGAGCCTGGAGAGGTGCTGCGGGGGACAGACCCGGCTGGGCCCTGCAGACATGGCAAGGAGTTTGGATTGCATTCCCAAAGCCACAGGTAGTTGTTGGAGGTTTTTGAGCAGGGGTGTGGCATGGTCCGGTTGATGTTTAAGAGTGCTCTGGCCATCTGTGTGAACAGTGGACTTGGTGGGGGGCAGCACTCAGAGAAGCTGGGAGGTGAGTGAGCAGCCGGTCCGGTTGTCCCGGTGGGGGATGGTTGGGGGCCAAGCCCACCAAGGAAGTAGTGGGGCAGACTTGGGAATCAAGGGACTTCCTTTCCAGATCTCAGTAAATCCATTTGGGCAGTGTTACCGTGTTGGGCAGCTGAAATGCTGAGCTAGGGGGGCCATTCCTGAACCTCCCCCACCCCACCCCCGTCTGCTGGGCTCATTAAGCCCATGCTTCCAGGGAGGACACGTTTTTCTGCTAGTTAGCAGTCATAAAGAGCAGACTGAAATGACTTCAACCATTTTTATTTGGCTAATTTTTAAAAGCAGGGCCAGGACTGGGAAGCATCACGCACGGTTTCCTAACATGAACTGACACTTTGATTTCCTCCCCGTTTGCCTTGAGCCCAATGGCATGCTCACAGCCCGGGTGAGGACGGATTTGCCTTCCTCCTCCCAAAAGCTTGCTCATTTCTCCTGGAGTGCTGACACGAGCCCACAGCTCCTCCAGGCTGACTGCTAAGACTCCAGCCCCAACCCACGGCCAACCCTACTGCTTCCTGGCTGCTTTGTTCCATCGCAGGGTTAAAGAATTGCCAGCAAAGAGAAACCAGGAAACCAACCAAAGTATAGGGGCCATACATCAGCAAATGGGCTGGTGAGCGATGCCCATTCTTCTTGCATCTAGTAGGGGTTTTCTTCTGGAGTTGACTCTGCAGTGAAGTTAAAGCAAAGGCTATAATGTCAGCTGGGCATGGTGGCTCATGCCTGTAATCCCAGCACTTTGGGAGGCTGAGGTGGGCGAATCACCTGAGGTCAGGAGTTCGAGACCAGCCTGGCCAACATGGTGAAACTACATCTCTACTTGAAATACAAAAATTAGCTGGGCGTGGTGGCATGTGCCTGTAATCCCAGCTACTTGGGAGGCTGAGGCAGGAGAATCTCTTGAACCTGGGAGGTGGAGGTTGCAGTGAGCTGAGATAGTGCCATGGACTCCTGCCTGGGCAATGGAGCGAGACCCTGTTTCAAAACCCAACAAACACAACAAAAAAGGCTATGATGTTACTTTAGCCATCCTCCCACCCCATTTTTTTTTTTTTTTTAACTTGCAGAGTTGTGCTCAGTCTTCTCTAGACCTAACCCCTTTGCACAAAGTGGTTGGCTCCTTTCTCTTCACCTCTGACTAAGACTTGGAAGGGCCGTTTTCACACTGGCTGCCAGTCCTTGTTAATTTTGGATGGGAGAATTTTGCCTGAACATCTGCTCAAGAGACCAAAGTCCTTTATTTCATCTCATCCCAGAGTGGTAGAAGCACACTTGGTCTTCTCAGTCCTGTTCCAAGGGGGTAGGTCTGCCCAGAGTCCCAGACCCAAGGTGTGGGTTGGGAGGTGGATTATACAGAACTCCTGGTCAATGGCACTGGGAATGGTGTCTGGGCCTAGTTGCTCTGATTGTGTTTGATTCCTTGTCTGCACCCATATTCCCAGCTCCTTCCTCATCAGCTGATCCCCACAAAAGACACCATAATAAGGGCTTGGTGATTCCTCCTTGCAGGGTCCTGTGGCTGGAGAGGTCAGTGGTCAGATGTTTCCTGGACTCTGGCTGTGGGGTGCACACTGGAGGATCCTGAGATCAATTTGTTTGTTTATTCAGCCAGTATTAATTGAGCAGCTATTATGTGCCAGATGCTGTAGAGCTGAGGATAAAGCAGAGAATGAGATAGCTATAGCTCTGCTCTGGGGGAACTCACAGCCTGGGGCTGGGTGGAGATAGCAAACCAATAGGTAGCTAAAATGATGTCAGGCTGGAAGAGAAAGTTATAGGGGGATGGTTTGGGATGAGGGGAGGTCTCCGTGAGCTGGACCTGAAGGATGGGAAGGGGATGGTCACAGGAGATCTGAAGAAAAGCATCTTGAGAGACGGAAACAGCAAGTTCCAAGGCCTGGAGATAGGCAGGTATGGCTGTTGGAGGGAAAGAGAAGGTCAGTGTGTCTAACGGAGTCAGAGGAGGAAAGCTGGGTAGAGAGGCTGGGTCCCCACCTCAGTAGACATAAGCAACCCTGAGTCCATGTCTCTCTTGAGCCTGGGTGGAATGTCCCGCCCTGCCTCCCTGTCTGGGGCTCCCTGGAGGGCTGGAAGGCATGCGTGGCCCATCTCATGGCCTGAGGTAGAGCTGTGCTAGAGCTCAGTCAGAGCTGATGGTCCATGCCCAGCCTCCCTCTCAGGCTGTGGCCCCGGAGAGCTCCCAAGAGACAGGAAGGTCAACAGGCAGTTGCAATGTGCCTTTTCCTTAAGGGGAAAAATATCTTTGTTTTAAAATAATAAAAACGTAAGCAAATTAAAGTGACCATGATGCTGCATGTTTCTTGAATCAGTGAAGAAAGGCATGAAGGTCTCACCTCACCATTCAGGCCCAGCCCCGGCGGTACAACCATATGAGTAGCTTGGGGCACAGGCTTTCAAAGTTTAAGTAGACTTATGAATAGACTCACAAAGTAGAAAAGAATTGAAGGGCCATCCTGACCCAAGTACTTTGGTGGGTACTGAAGGTTTTTGCTTCTTTTCATTGCATTAAATTCTTCATTGCAAATAAATAAAATGGCCATAGAAAGTATTTATTGGTAGGACAATGGTTGAATTAATTATGGGCCATCATGCTGTACATACTGATCTGCAGCATTTTTTAAAAATCTGCTTTTTATTTTATTTTATTATTTTTTTGAGGCAGAGTCTCACTTTGTCGCCCAGGCTGGAGTGCAATGGCGTGATCTCGGCTTACTGCAACCTCCAGCTCCCGGATTCAAGCGATTCTCCTGCCTCAGCCTCCTGGGTAGCTGGGATTACAGGAACGCGCCACCACACCCAGCTAATTTTTGTATTTTTAGTAGAGACAGGATTTCACCATGTTGACCAAGCTGGTCTCAAACTCCTGACCTCAAATGATCTGCCCACCTCAGCCTCCCAAAGTGCTGGGATTACAGGCGTGACCCACCATGCCCAGCAAAATCTGCTTTTTAATAGAACAGGATCATATTTCCAGGTTAGAAAACACAGATCTACCTTACTCTAAGCGATGCCCAGTGCTCTTCTACTGATTTTCCATACTAATTACAGATGGCCCATAATTAATTCAACCAGTCTCCTACCAATAAATACTTTCTATGGCCATTTTATTTATTTGCAATGAGGAATTTAATGCAATGAAATGAAGCAAAAAACTTCAGTACCCACCAAAGTACTTGAGTCAGGATGACCCTTCAATTCTTTTTTACTGGAATCAGAACATGCAAGACTCCAGGTTCTAAAATCATAGTACTGATAGCAGCATTAACTATGGGCTGGGAATTTTATTAAGCATTTCACATACACTGTCTATTTTAATTCTCGTCACATCTCCTTGAGGTCAGTAAGATTAACCTTAATTTTTTTTTTTTTTTTTGAGATGGAGTTTTGCTCTTGTTGCCCAGGCTGGAGTGCAATTGTGTGATCTTGGCTCACCGCAACTTCCACCTCCCGGGTTCAAGCAATTCTCCTGCCTCAGCCTCCCAAGTAGCTGGGATTACAGGCACCCGCCACCATGCCCAGCTAATTTTTTGTATTTTTAGTAGAGACGGGGTTTCACCATGTTGGTCGGGCAGGTCTCAAACTCCTGACCTCAGATGGTCCACCCGCCTCCTCCCAAAGTGCTGGGATTACAGGCATGAGCCACTGAACCTGGCCAAACTTTATCATTTTTGCTTATGAGGAAACTGAGGCACAAAGAGCTGCCACTCGAAGGCCACACAGCGAGTAAACTATGAGGACAGAACTTGAACCTGGACAGAGTGACATCAGGCTGAGAACACTCCATCAGCGTTTATTTTTTATTTTTGAGATAGAGTCTGGCTCTGTTGCCCAGGCTGGAGTGCTGTGGTGCCGTCTCGGCTCACTGCAACCTCTGCCTCCTGGGTTCAAGTGATTCTCCTGCCTCAGCCTCCTGAGTAGCTGGGATTACAAGTGCCCACCACCACGCCTGGCTAATTTTCGTATTTGTAGTAGAGATGGGGTTTCGCCATGTTGGCCAGGCTGGTCTTGAACTCCTGATCTCAAGTGATCCACTCGCCTTGGCCTCCCAAAGTGCTGGGATTACAGGCCTGAGCCCCCACACCTGGCCCCATCAGCATTTGTTCTGAATTCCACTGCCCCATGGGAGTGCAATTCGGAGGTTGGGATTAGTGGGTTCTCCAGGCGAAACCCTAGGACTTGTGCACCTGTGGATGCAGGGTGGAGCGGGAAAGAGGAGCCCGGGAAAATGACCCCGAGGTGCCTCGCAAACCGCGCGCTTCCCTTAGAGGCCAGCCTCCTGGAGTGTGTCTTCCACATGCTGCATAAAATCGAGAAGGACGATGGATGTGGGTTTTCACTTCCTGTTGGGGACTTGTTTGTCCAGAACTGAGTGCAGCCCCTCCATGAGGGAGTACAGGTCAGGCCAGATTCCTGGGCTGCCCTTGGAGCTTCTGGTACTAAAAGGGTGCAAAAGAAAGAAGATAGGCCCTTGGCTCATGGTTTAAGTTTTGATTTCTTATTCCTGTGAGGTCTTTTTCTCTGTGTGTGTGTTTTTAAAGTTAATGGTGAAAAGACCCACTTTGGAAAGCAAAGGAAAATCAGGCACCGTGCTGCAGTCTCACTTAATAGACTTCGTCGCTTCATAAATTCCCTCCAGTCCAAACCCGTAGGCAGAAGTATTGCAAGCAGAAAATGCAGTTGGAAAATGTTGATGATTTTCTCATTTTAAAATGCTTGTGTTTTTCTCAGTATTAACATTGTGGAATATATGCGACAAATGATAAAGAAGACAGTGTTGAAATACTCTCTTGCCACTAGCTGTAATAACCGTAACCCATGTCTGTTGAACTTTTTTTTTTTTTTGAGATGGAGTTTCTCTCTTGTTGCCCAGGCTGGAGTGCAATGGCACGATCTCAGCTCACTGCAACCTCCATCTCCGAGTTCAAGAGATTCTCCTGCCTCAGCTCCCCGAGTAACTGGGATTACAGGCGCACGCCACCACGCCGACTACTTTTTTGTATTTTTAGTAGAGACAGGGTTTTACCGTGTTGGCCAGGCTAGTCTCGAACTCTTGACCTCGGGTGATCCACGCGCCTCAGCCTCCCAAAGTGCTGGGATCACAGGTGTGAGCCACCGCACCCGGCCCCGAACATTTATATAATACCCTGCTTGGGCCTGTTACCATATTTAATCTTCAGAATGACCCCATAAGTTATGGGTACTATAATTATCTCCATATGTTGGATAAGAGGCAGGGAGAGAGATCGTGTCATGTCTAAGGTCTCACAAATCATTGGGGGTAGTCAGGGATTTGAAGCCGGGTGTGTCTGCTCCGAAATTTGGGGTACACAGGAGTAAAATGGCAGAGCGCTGGGGTGACAGAAATTGCTTGTGGCTGCAGGACATGCCCACGAAGGCTCAGGGTTCCAGTCAGTGTGTTGTGGAAGGCCTGGCAGAGAACACTGGAGAGGGCAGGACTTCCCCCCTGCCTGCCATGGACATCTTTCCCTGAGCCACACTTACCGGGCTCTGGGAGGCTGTGGGATGTGGCGGCTCACCGCCTCACTGTGGGGCGTCCCGAGGAAGGGCTGGTTGCTGTGGCTGGAGCTCAGAGGAGGGGAACTAGGCGGAGGAGCTGCAAGGCACAGGGATCTGAAACTGCACGAGGAGCACTGACTCTGAAGCCAGGCTGCCTGGGTTCCAGTCCGGCTTCCCCACAGGGTCTGGCTGTGTGACCTTGGCCTGTGCTCTCGCCTCTCTGTGCCTGATGTCTTCCCCTATAAAATGGGGTGAGGAGACCTGCCTCCTACGGGTGCTGTACAGATGAGACAAGCCTGTGTGTATGAGGTGCTTAGAGTGATGCCAGGCATGTAGTGAGCACTCAGAAGAGTTGGGTAAGAACAGTGCCTGGAGAGGCTGGAATGAGGGTAGGAGCCGGGTTGTGCAGGGCCTTGAGGGCCACAGTGAAGCTTCCACGGTATCCTGAGGGCACAGCAAAGCAGGGAAGGGCTTGAGATCTGCATCTGCATGAATCTTTGTGGTAAGTGACCCTACAAAGATCCCACCCCCATGAAATATTTCTCCAGCCTCCCAGTAACCTTCTAGCCTCGCAGTGATCTGGTGAGCTTCTCTCGTGTAACAACCTTGACCTGTCTTTGAAGCCATCTCCTTCGTTATTAGATTATGTCAGTTGTTGCTTAAAGGCTGTGATTTAATAACTACTGTGGGTCTTTGCACAGCCCCCTTGCTTCTCTGGGCCTCAGTTTCCTCATCTGCCGGTGTGGGGCTGGCTAGTTTCTAAGGGTACTCTCAGGAACCTGTGTGCTGGAATTCTGTGGCTGTCAGTGGGTGCAGTTTTGTCTGCCATGTACACTCACCAGAGGTAGGAAAAGGTCTTCTTCGTGTTGCGTCCCTTGACCCGGAGAGGACAGTCCACGAGAACTCTCCTCTTGGTGACGCCCTTTTCGTTGCACCGCCATTTTGTATTTTCTGTTTCATCTGCCGCTATTGGTGTGAGCCTAGGAAGAGAGCTGGGAATGGAAGCTTCATGGGTCCTACTTAATACTTACTGACCACATTTCCAGGTACTATTTTCTCCCTTTCCTCCCCATTATGAACTTCTGAAAATGATCCTTTTTTTTTTTTTTTTTCCAAAGCAAGCTCATATAAGTGGAAAAAGAAATGATACTGTTGGTGGCAAAATTCAATAATTCAGTTCAGGCAAGGAGAGGCTATGGGAGTGGGTGACAAACCAAACATCAACATGTTACCATTTCCTCTGTTCATTTCTTACTCAATCTTCAGGCTTCAAGCTCACTTTGCAGTTGTGGATGAAAACACACTTTTTGATGAAGACCCTAGTCTGGTCTGTACAGTCACGCTCCTGGTGGTGACCTCTACCTGAAAAGGGGACATGTGTCTCTGTTGGGTGGTCTTTGACCTGTCTTTGACAAAGAAATGAGGATTGTCCTGACCAGTTCTATACAGGACTTTGCACACTGAAAGGACTCAGGTCTTGATGACTTTGCTTCCAATTCCTCGATGTCCATCCGGCGATCTTCCCTTGCTTCCTTTTGAGCATCAGACATGCCTGCTCAGTTGTCTGAGAAAACAGGGGGCATGTCTGATGTTAGCCTCTGGCTTTTCCTTGGCCTCACCAGCAGCCGTTGGAGCCAGTGACACTTCTGTCTGTTCACTCATGAGATGCTGATTAGGCATTTGCGAGTGTTGGGGAGATGGTGATGAATATGACTTGGTCCCTTCGGCAGGGACCAAGGAACACTAGAGTGAGAGTCAGTACATGAACCACCTGTTCTCTTCCCTTGTAACATAGCCCATGTTTTGCTGAGTCATTTCAGGGATTGCGCTGTAAGGTCAGGACTTACAGACTTAATTGTTACAAAGGGCTCTAGTGTGTTCATTGCTTGTTCCTTGTTAAGATCATCTAGAGAGCAATCACAAGACTTTATGTTAATTTTTCATGGGGGAGGGGCTGGGAGTATGTTTAAGTAATGCTTGAAACCCAGATTTCATTGGGTGAATCTTAAGAGCCAAGACTCTATGGGTTCAAACCTCAGCAATCACAGAAGATGCGAATAGTTCTGCTTAAAAGTAGGGAGGGGTTCAACTCTGCACAGCAACATGTTAAAGCCTCTGAGAAGTCCTGCAGTGAAGAAAGCCATTCGACTTTGACCCAGCAGTTTCCAAATGCTTATTAGCATGTAGAATTTTTCCCACTTCTCATAAAACTATTTAATATCCTTCAGAACCAGGGTTCCACAAAACATCCTGGAAATACTTGTTGAAATGATTTGTTTCAGCTGAAAACTACCCCATGACCAGTATAGGTGGTCAGCAAGAGAAATCAATTATTTGCAAATGCAGAGGTTTTTTTTTTTTTTTTTTGGCCCAACTTCTTGGACCCAAACTGGGGAAGTAGTGTTCTGCTTCTGGACAGGAGAGTTTACTGAGCAAAACCTCTTCATCAGTTGTTAGGACTGACATGAGATCCAGGCTGTCTGCTGAGGACAGGTGGAGGGTGAGCCCCTGTCTTTCTGCTCAAGAGTGACTCATGAGCCAGGACACCACTGAAGTCACTGGCTTCTCTCATGACTTGGGGCTGCATCTTTAAGCCTGTGTTCTCAGACCACCAAGAAGGCATGTCTGGGACAGTCAGGGACCTGTCATGGTGCTTCTTTAACAGCTTCGGCATATAATAAAGTATAACATATAACAATGCTTTAAAAAATTATTTAGTTATTTACTTGTTTTGAGATGAGTTCTCACTCTGTTGCCCAGGCTGGAGTGCAGTGGTGCGATCTTGGTTTGCTGCAATGTCCGCCTCCTGGGTTCAGGCAATTCTCCTGCCTCAGCCTCCCAAGTAGCTGGGATTACAGGCATATGCCACCATACCTGGCAAATTTTTGTATTTTTATTTTTAGTAGAGATGGGGTTTCACCATGCTGGCCAGGCTGATCTCAAACTCCTAGTCTCAAGGGATCCATCTGCCTTGACCTCCCAAAGTGCTTGGATTACAGGCATAAGCCACCATGCCCAGCCCTTAATAATGCTTTTTTTTTTTTTTTTTTAAAGAAAGAAATATGGACATTCAGATATGGAGAAAAAAATGATAATAGGATTCTGGACAGTTTCTTTTTTTTTCTTGTTTTCTGTTGTTGCCCTGTTTCTTTTTGGCTATCAACATTATTTTATGTTTTAATTTTTAAAAATATAACTTCAACTTTTATTTTAGATTTGGGAAGTACATGTGGTTTATTACATGGGTATATTACATGACACTGAGGTTTGGGTATGAATGAGCTGTCACTCAGGCAGTGAACACAGTACCCAACTGGTAGATCGCTGGTCCCCGCCCTGGTCCCTGTCTCCCACCTCCATTAGTCCTCAATATCTGCTGTTCCCATCTTCATGTCCATGTATATATACCCCATGCTGAGCTCTCACTTATAAATGAGAACATGTGGTGTTGAGTTTTCTGTTCCTGCCTTAATTTACTTAGGACGATGTTGCCTTGTTTTCTATTGACACCATGTCTTCCTTTTGGAAAAAGGAAATATTCATATGTATAAATACATATATACACACACGTGCACATATTGACGCATACACACCTCACTGAAATGACATAATACGTAAGCTAAGATAAACAGAAGTTGGTGAGTTTTTGTCTTAAATCTTTGGTTTCTAATAGTTCCTTCAAAGTCTGTCATTTTTGAATTTTTCTAGATGGGCAACAAATCTGGGAGATGGAAGCCACGGTGGATAAGGACAAGAGCCAGCCCGTAAGCACGTGACGCACTGACTGTCAGGCAGCTGAGTGTCTCAGTCCCCCTCACGTTTCCCTCCTTCATGCTCTTTCCTTTCCTTCCTTCCTTCATCAGTGTTCCCCAGAGCTTTAGACCTAACAGGTACTCAATATGTGCATATTAATGAGTGAATTCAACATTTATTGAGCACCACGCTCTCTGATTTATAACTGTGACACCTTATTATATTTTGATGGAGTATTTTTCTTTGCTGCTGCTGAGAAGTTAAATTCCCCGGAAATTAAATTTCCACTGGAAACCTATGAAAGGCACATCAAAACACCCATTAGACAGCGGGCTGCCGGGATGCACTCAGGGTCTGGGTAGGAACTGAGGCATGATTGCAGTTAAGTTCATGACAACTCCTTCCTTCCAGAACATGCTTTTTGTTGAGATCCCTGAATATCGGAACAAGCACATCCGCACACCTGTAAAAGTGAACTTCTACGTCATCAATGGGAAGAGAAAACGAAGTCAGCCTCAGCACTTTACCTACCACCCAGGTAAGGAGTGTCTTTGACGACCCCTTTGGTATTGAGAGGCGGTAAAGGCATGGGGCTCAGGACTCCTGAAGTCTGCTCCTAGTCAGGTAACTTTGGCCAGATGACTCAACCTCTCTGAGCCTCAGTTGCATCATCTGTGAGACAGCATCTTCCTTATAAGGTTTCTGGAAATTAAATGCACGTAAATCCTTAGCACAGTGCAAAGGAAGCTGATGTCAGTGATATTAGCTCTTACTGCCTTAGTACTTTTCTTTGGGGGAAGGGGGAATAGAAGAAGGGTGTGTGTATGCATGTTTAACAGAAGGGTGCTAAGTGGATGACTCCTGTCCCTGGCTTCGATTTGATCATGATAGAGGGGCTATGCCCTAAAACCTGCAGAATCTTTATGTGACCCCCCCCATGTGGGTCATCACCCTAAGGCCTAATGGAGTGACTGGTGGATAACAGGGTCAGGAGGTCTTATTCCCACAAAGTACAACCCCAAGAAAGGTGATGAGTACCATTTTTTCATTCATTCATTTGTCCAGAAAATATTTGAGTGCCAGGCACTGTTCTTGGCTTGTGGACACAGCTGTGAACATGACAGGGTAAGAATCCCTGTCCATGTGGAACTGCCATTCTAACAGAGGGGATTAGGTCATAGATGATATTGATATTATTGGTATGCTGGATTAGGATTGTGGCGGCAGAAAAGGTGGACAGGAGCAGCCAGGGGAAGCATAATTTTACATTTTAAAAATGCTTCTCTGAGCTCTCCCTTGGGAAATAGGCTGTAGCTTCCCAGGCTGAGAAAGGCCTGCTAGCTACCTTCCAAGATTGGAAACCTATAATTGGAGACAATCACCCAGGGTATAATTTCCATCCTATGGCAGTTTCTCAGGGAGCCTCTGGGCTGCTGGAAGCATTAAACTGAGGGGTGCCCTGGCAGCCTTGCCTTGGTGAGCTTGACTTGTGCCCACAGTTTTGTGTTGACCCGTGTGAGGACACTGCTGTCCTGGGACTGACATGACGCTCTATCAGGGGCAGGGTTCAGGTCACCAGGACCCAAAACTGTGGGAGATCGCTGGGAGGGCTCCAGACTGCAGCTCAGGAATCCCTTTGAGCAGACAGGCTCTCAATTATGTTTCCTGTGCTCTCTCCTCTCATTTGTGGCCCGGCCTTGGCTCTTGTCTGGCTGAGCATGGCTGGAGTGAGATCTCAGTCTCCCAGCTGGGCCAGGGAGTGAGGTGACGGCCTTTGAATGGCATCTCAAGGGACAATTTCTGTGGTTAGAGACAGCCTTGCCTAGTCTCCTTATCTCCTCCAATCCCCAGTACTTGGAGGTCCTCCACCACACACACACACACACACACACACACACACACACACACACACACACACACACGCAGGCACACGCAGACTTGGTCACAGTCCTGTTACTGATTCATTTACTCCAGTAAAAAGAAAACTGATTCCTCAACTCCTGGGATTGGTAATGCTTTAGTATGGATGCTGGGGAAAGAGTGATTTCAGTGATTGGTGCTTGGCAGGGAGAAAGGAATGGCCACAGCGACAACACAAGTGGTAGTCATGATGGATGATCCTAGTAAGAGAATAGCAGCGACAGCAAGTATTGAGCACTTACTGTATGCCAGCCACTGGGCTCAGTGCTTTGCACACACATCTTATTTAATCCTCCCAATGATCCCGTGGGGGTAGGTATGATTGTTCCTGCCAGGTAACAGATGGGGAAACTGAGGCTTGAGCCAGTAGTGCTCATTCCCCCAAAGCGCTACAAAACGGAGGAAGGGAACAGTCACTATTTGCTCATTCCTTTGTCTGGAAAATATCTGAGTGCCTATTAAGTACCAGGTGCTGTTTTGGGCCATGAAGATCAAAAACCAGACCAAAGTCCTCTCTCTGAGGAGCTGACATTTGGAGGAGGGGCGTATTTAGGTAATAAATCAGCAGGTAAAGCATCTATGACATGTCAGACGGGGATAAGCAGTAGAAAGGAAAGCAAGCGGAGACAGGAGCTGCTGGGGTAGAAAGAGTGGGAGGCATCATCTGAAATCAAGCGTTCTCCTCCGAGCTGTCACCTGGAGAAAGAGGCTGTAAAATCCCAGGGCTGAGTCAGACCTACCAGCCACTTTTCTCCAATATAGATATTGGAGAAATCTATAATTCAGGATGTTCATTGCCAGGGTGAAGTTTCCTACCTAAGACAATTGCACGGGGAACCTTTTGTCCAAGGCTGATAAGGAACGGGGACCAACTGTTTGTCCCACCCGTATGGACTCCCAAAGCCATGTTCCCAAGCACCGTCCACGAATCCTCCGTGCACATCCGTGGCTCACTGCCATGGGTGCCCCTATGTGCTCTTTTCTCCTCCCAGTCCCAGCCATCAAGACGGAGCCCACGGATGAATATGACCCCACTCTGATCTGCAGCCCCACCCATGGAGGCCTGGGGAGCCAGCCTTACTACCCCCAGCACCCGATGGTGGCCGAGTCCCCCTCCTGCCTCGTGGCCACCATGGCTCCCTGCCAGCAGTTCCGCACGGGGCTCTCATCCCCTGACGCCCGCTACCAGCAACAGAACCCAGCGGCCGTACTCTACCAGCGGAGCAAGAGCCTGAGCCCCAGCCTGCTGGGCTACCAGCAGCCGGCCCTCATGGCCGCCCCACTGTCCCTTGCGGACGCTCACCGCTCTGTGCTGGTGCACGCCGGCTCCCAGGGCCAGAGCTCCGCCCTGCTCCACCCCTCTCCGACCAATCAGCAGGCCTCGCCTGTGATCCACTACTCACCCACCAATCAGCAGCTGCGCTGCGGAAGCCACCAGGAGTTCCAGCACATCATGTACTGCGAGAATTTCGCACCAGGCACCACCAGGCCTGGCCCGCCCCCGGTCAGTCAAGGTCAGAGGCTGAGCCCGGGTTCCTACCCCACAGTCATTCAGCAGCAGAATGCCACGAGCCAAAGAGCCGCCAAAAACGGACCCCCGGTCAGTGACCAAAAGGAAGTATTACCTGCGGGGGTGACCATTAAACAGGAGCAGAACTTGGACCAGACCTACTTGGATGATGGTAAGACGCTTGAGTTTTGTCACTGCCTGTAAGGATGGTGCCCTGAAGCATCTCTGCCCAGGAAGTTCACTGCATGGCCTACAGATTCCTTAACCTCTTTGGGCCTCAGTGTCCCCATCTTAATTTAAGGAGGTTGAATAATATGACTCTGCAAGCGACCCCCAGCTCTGTGCAAGAATTACCTCCCAGCAGTAGTTGCAGAGGGGAAGTAGTAACAATTTTAGATGCCCCCATCCAGAATCACCCCGATGGAAAAAGCAAATGAGGGCAACCCGGCATCCCCTGGGTCATGAACTGGGTCCATTTAACTGCTTCCACACTCTTTCCAATTGCCAAATTTAGACTGAGGCCAAGAAAATAGAAAGGAAGGAAAGCTAACCTCCTTTCATTCCTGTACAGAAAAAAAAATCCCACTTTATAGCCCTCTTTTGTATATTTTGAGGGAGGGAGAGGGAGGAAAAGGAAGAAGAAAGCTCATTGAAAAGTGGCTTTATCAGAACAGCTTGCAGGCAGACTGCGGGCACTTCTGTACCCTGTGCTGGTGGAACAGAGATGCGCATTGATGGGAAGGAAGCAGTGGGCTTCCGCTGTGGTGAGCCCAGCTGATGGGTGGTTTGGGCCAAGGAAAAGATGCAGAGAAGGCTTTGTGTGAGTCTGTAGGTGCCCATTTGTGGGCAAGGGGTCTGGCCAGAGGGTAGTCTTGTGGAGCAGCTGTGATGAGGTGTTGGTCCAGGATCTCAGGGAGGAAGGACGAACCACATTGCTGAGACTCACCTGGGAGCCACAAGGTGCATTGGGAGGTCGGAGAGGGTGGGGGGAGCAGAGCAGCCTTGCCTTGGGGGATCCAGACAGAAAAACAGGCTGTTGGACTTTCTTTATCTTTACTTTTCTTTTAAAAATTTTTTGTGGATATATAGCAGGTATATATATTTATGGGGTACAAGAGATGTTTGAAGACAGGCATGCAAAGTGAAATAAGCACATATAGAGAATGGGCTATCCATCCCCTCAAGCATTTATCCATTGAGTTGCAAATCCCATGACACTCTTTACCTTATTTTAAAGTGTACAGTTAAGCGACTGGAGTTTTTTCTTAATAGAAGAAGGAAAAACCTAAATTACTGGCTGTCATTCCCAGTTCCAGTCTTGTATTTTATAGGCAGTAGCTTCTGATATACCCTGAAACCTCAATTATTTCAGAAAATTAACTCTCAGGAGCCCAGCCAAGGGGTAGGAAGTAAAGTAAAAGCTTCAAAACAGCCACAATAATTACCATCAAGACCGGGTACTAAATTTCAGACACTGTGGTGCCAGAAATATCCTCTGCTGCATAGTCAGAGGCTGTTGACCTTTACTCCACGAAACGTCTTGACAAGCCAGGTTATCTGGGGGCTCTGTGACTTCTAGTATTCTGCATACTCAATCTCTAGGGAGACAATCGATCAAAGACGTCCCCTGAACTCACCAAGCAAAGACCTCTGGGGCCACTTCTTGTGGGGTCATCCTGCCCCCCATGCCTTACAAGGCTGACCTCTAGGTATTGCTCTGTTAATAATTGATCCGTCTGATTCTGAATAATCAAGCACAGGTTGAGTTAGGATCGTGGTGCTGTGTTTTGAAAGGGACACCTGCATACAATCCATCCGTGAACAATGTACATTCACAGTGGTGAAGATAAAGTTTTGGTGCTTATTTTCAAGGGGGCAATCATGTAGAGAATTAACTAAGGCAGAACGTGATGGATCAATGAAGCATGGTGGTAACCAGACCCCTCTCCACGTGAGGCCTTGGGGGATCAATTGTATTGGAGAAGAGGTGCTTTATAAATAAATGCGTGTCTGTGCAGGGCCGGATCATTTTCCCCAGCTGACTCTGCACCTAGGGCTGGTCTGGTCTCCAGAGCGAGAACACACTGGCTTCTCCTACCCCGTCCATCTCTTGTTAAAGGCAAATGGTGAGTGCCTTGGATATTAGGGTGCCCGTGTCCAGGTGGCCAGAGGTGGTCATGACTGGCTGTGGCAGCCCCAGATCCATAGATGTCCTTGTTGTTTCCACAGAAGATTGTGTTACAGAGAAAGCAACTGAGCACAGAGACCCTTTTGGGCCTCCTGAGGCCCTTTCTGAACACAGGCAGGTTCAAAGTCGTGGTGAGGGGGAGTCTCGCCAGGTCCAAACCTGAGTCGGCTCTAAGGATGTCTCAGAGAACTGAATGAGGTGACATTTAGGTACATGCTGTATGACCCCAGCCCATGGGCTGTTAGGAGCTGTTTTTTGAAGGAGGGTTCCATGGCTTTAAAAGATGAAAAAACTAGGTTAAACCAAATTTATTTTTGTTTTGGTTTTGGTTTAATTATTTGTTGCAGGACTTCTGAGAGCCTTTACCATGCTAGCGGACATTATAAATCTCTCAAACTAGGGGGTGCAGCACAAAGGAGAGCGCATCGCACACCCCAGGTGGTGCTGTCCACACCGGACTGGACTGCGTTCTGTGAGAATGGAGGCCTGGGAGTTGTGCTACACAGCTGACCTGGAAGCTCCTTTCCTAATACTTGGCAGAAATAACATAAAGGAAACTCAAGAGCTCTGAAGCGCAGCACTGCCCTGTCCCCTGTGCCACAGTCCAGTTTCTCAATTTGGGAGCTGCACATTCCTGAGGCCAGAGCATGATAGGGCAATGGAATGGTTTTCACCCATGTGGCCTCCAAAAGGCAGCAAGTGCCACTAGTTATGTTCAGTGCTCCACCGGCCTTGTCTCCAAGGCTCTGCCCAACCCAGGACCCTCCAATGGGCAGGTCCCCTGGTGGCTCGTGCCCAGTGGCAAGCCCCAGACTGCACCTCCACCATAGCCACCGAGAAGACGTGGGTGCAGTTTTGTCTCTCACCTGCTGGAATTTCAGATTCTCCTCAAGAGTCTGTCTAGCCTGTGCATCTGTGGAACATTCCAGATGTGCCGCCATCGGCTCTGTGGATATGAGATTTGGACGTCTTGGTTTGCTGTGTTGTGTTATTTCTGACAAGTAAACTGGAAAATCCCCTGGGTCATTCCTCGGGTGTTTGGTGGGGCAACTTCCTCGATCTTTAGATCCTTTTCTGTCCCTTTCATTTATGATTCCAAGGGAGTCTGTCGCACACGGCACATATTTGGCTGCACGGAGCCCGTGCTAAACCCCAGCGTGCTGTGCTGCCCGTGCATGGGCATTTCTGATTTGTCATTTATTTCCCTTGGGATTTGCCAAAGTGGGCTTTCCTTGGGAACTTTGTGAGAGCTGGGCTTATGCGTTTTGAGGGTCGAGGGAAAGTTCTGTGGCTGGAAAAGGAAGCAGTCACCAGTGGACACACAGGTCCTCCCTCCCCCATACAAGTGCAAACAAGCCATCTTTGAAGCTGATCCCGCCCCTGCCCTAGGGTCCAGGGAAGCCCCGGCTCTGAGTTATCGTTTCCTGCACCTTGACCAGTGATCCCAGCGTCGCGTCTGGGCATCCCACCCCGCTGCCTCGTGGGGCATCTGTGCTTTATCTCAGCCCTTCCCGCCTGCATTCCTGCACACAGACGCCGGATGGCTTGGCCCCGTTAGTTCTTGGAACGCCAAGGCACTCCTTCTGCTTTCTCCACTCCGAGTACTTGAGACGTTTTCAAGAAGTCACTTTGGAAAAGCAAAATAAGTAATATTCCAGGGCCCAAGGCATCCACTCCCCCGAGCCCCGTGCTTCTCTACACACCCCAGTTCAGGCACTTTCTTACAGTTCTTCAAAAACACATGGTTTGTACACTGTCACTTGCATTCTCTCTGTTGTCGTCCCCCTTCCGTGACTAGTCCCTTGTTCTAAGGCCCCAAGTTGTACCTAGGGAACACCAGCAGCTCCTAGCAGTAGCTGCTCCTGGGACCTAATTCTTCCCTACCTTTCTCCCCTACTCCTCTCTCCTTCCCAACCCTCCCTGTCCTTAACCCTCCCTTCTTCCCTGTCTCCCTCCCTCTCTGTCCTTGACCCTGGACTTCTCTGTCCTTGACCCTCCTTCTCTCTCACCTACAAGTATTTTCTGGCTGTCTACTCTGTGCTGGGCACTGTTCTGGGACTTGGGGATCCACTAGTGCACACATGAAATGAAATCTTTGCTGTCCCGGTGATTTTTTGGTAAGGGAGATAGACATTAGCGTGGAGGGCAGTAAGTAAGCAAGCGAAATTCAGACAGCGATGAAAGCCACAGGGGAAATTCCACGAGGTTAGGAGCGAGAGGGTGGCTGCCTGGTTTGGGGGCGAGGTTGGCCCCTGCAGATGAGTGGACAGAAAGGCAGCTCTGAAGAGGGCCTTTGGGGATGGACACAGACCTGGGGAGGTCTGAGGGAAGAGTGTTTCAGGGAGAGGGAACGCAGGTGGCGGAGGTCGTGAACTCTGAGATGTGGGCTTGCTCCCGCAGGCTTTCAGCCGCAGTGCAGTGTGGTTTGATTTACTGTTTGAAAAGATCACTCTGGCTGCCTATGCAAAATGGACTGTAGGGAGGCAAGGGTTGAAAAAAGGGAGATGAGTGAATTTGAAAATGAATCCCGTGACAGGAGCGTGATGGAAGGCGGTGCATTTCACAGGGGTGTGCCCCGCATGCCCTGCCATGAGTGCGGTTACTTAAAATGCAACTGGAGTTGCCAAAATGTGATCAGTGCACAGGTAGTTCTCAGCACTGCCCTTGCATAAAATGAGGGGTGGCTGCACTTTTTAACGCTCAGGCCGCAAGCGAGTGGGAGAGGCACTGGGGAAAGTGGACTCAGAGGTGACTTTTACCAGTGCTCTGGTGGTGCATTCTAGGAGCCACGCTGACTCCACCGCTGAACTGGGGGTGCAGAGGTCATCGGGCCATCTCACCACCAAACCCACCACAGGTTTTGAAGTAGAGCGCTTACTACAGCCACCCAGAGACTCAGCCACAGATGAGAGAACGTGGGGGCAGGGGTGTGGCCTGGGACTGAAAGGAGATGTTTTACCCCATTCTGGAAATGTCCAGAAAAGAAAGGATGTGGTCTCGGTGATGGCTGCAGCCCCTGCAGTGGCTTGTGAGGACAGCAGCTCGTGCGTGCGTGTAAGAATACATTGATGTGTGCAGGAAGGGTACAAATCGGTGTGTTCATTCTTAAATCTACTTCTGCCCTGTTCTGCATGTAAAGTACTTAGTTACATGCACATTCAGAAATCAGTAGTGCATTCTGTATATTTCACAAGTGGGCCACCCACGGAATTGCCACCTGGATGATGACAGTCTTGTCTGTACCCCAGAAGCCCCCAGATACCCCTTTCCCTTCTACAAAAGTGACCACCATCCTGCCGTCTAACTCCAGAGATTCGTGTTGCCTCTTTGTACAAACAAAAGTCAGATTTCATGACTCTTTTGTGTCTTGGGTGTCAGCTCCATCACTGACTCTGACCTCGGGCAAGTTACTCGCTGCCTTGTGCCTTTGTGTCCCCAACTATAGAATGAGACGATCACAGTTCCTTCCTTCGAAGGCTGTGCTGAGGATGATGAGTTAGTGCATGTCATAAAAGGGATCTTCCATAAATGTGACCTGCTGTTTTATTTGTTTAGGATTTTTTTTTTTTTTTTTTTTTTTTTTGAGACAGAGTCTCGTTCTGTTGGCCAGGCTGGAATGCAGTGGCATGATCTCGGCTCACTGCAGCCTCCGCCTCCTGGGTTCAAGCGGTTCTTCTGCCTCAGCCTCCCAAGTAGCTGGGACTACAGGCGCCCACCACCACGCCCGGCTAATTTTTATAGTTTTAGTAGAGACAGGGTTTCGCCATATTGGCCAGGCTGGTCTCGTACTCCTGACCTCAGGTGATCCACCCGCCTTGGCCTCCCAAAGTGCTGGGATTACAGGCGTGAACCACCATGCCCAGCCTTGTTTATGAATTTAATTGCCTTGATTTCTTGTAGGACATGGTTCAAATTTTAAAAATATATTTGTATAGGAGAAAAAAATGGGCTATTCTGATTTTTGGAGATGGGCTTCCTGACCCTCATGCCCTGCTTCTTCCATGGGGTAGATGAGTGGGCATAGCCCCAGGGCACCGCCCAAGCAGGCTCCCTCCCCCTGCTTCCTCCAGGGGACCTCAGGATGTGTATCTGCATGAGGGAGATGATGCCCTCGTCGGGGGCTGCTGAGAACTCCAATGCGTGTATCCCCCGCCATGGCTCCCTGGAGGAGTGTGGACCAGTGGCCCAGGTTTTGCCAGCTGTGCCTCTGGCAGAGGGGCCATGGGTGTGCTTTGAAAACGCTCTGCCCAGAAGCTGGGTGCACCAATGCGTGAGAAACAGGCGGGGGAGGAATGAACAGAGAGACCCACCCTCCAAAGCTCAGGAAGCAGGGAAAGGAACCCAGCAATGGAAAAGCGTTTTGTAACTGGCCTGCTTTGTTCAGCAGTTCAGGGATCTTTCACTGGGGCCCCTCAGTGCCCACGGCAAGCCTGGGACAAAGCGGCTCCTGTGTGGGGAGGCGTGCAAAGCCCGTGCGGAGCCTGGTCGCCGCGGAGCCTGGTCGCCGCGGAGCCCTGCCGTGAGCCCTGCCGTGAGCCCGGCAGCCACGATGACCCGGGCAGGGCTGGGCCTCCTGGTGCCGACAGAGGGTGAGACCGGCAGGGCTGGGCCTCCTGGTGCCGACAGAGGGTGAGACCGGCAGGGCTGGGCCTCCTGGTGCCGACAGAGGGTGAGACGCAGGAGTCTCCGTGCTGATGAGAATTGAGCCAGGCAGTTGCCCAGCCTAGTGGCCCAGAGGCTGTGGGCACCTGGAGAGCCCGGTCTGAGTATCTCAATGCAGGCCTTGCTGGTTCACCAGTAACCACCAGAAACCACCAGCACCAAGTTTAACTCACACGGCCACCTGGAGCCGACACCAATAAAAGGCCAGGCCCCTGCTGGGAGGGCTTTTGCCAACATCCTTTTTTTGCCGTCATTTAAAAACGTATCTTTATAAAGGCACTATGTTCCTATGTTTAGAAAAAATATATAAAAAAGACATCCAGCAGAAAATGTCTTCCCCTTCTGTTCTGCTCTGTAATACTGGT
The DNA here is from genome assembly GCF_037993035.2 of Macaca fascicularis. Classification (NCBI taxonomy): domain Eukaryota; kingdom Metazoa; phylum Chordata; class Mammalia; order Primates; family Cercopithecidae; genus Macaca; species Macaca fascicularis. The sequence continues at coordinate 107,525,306 of NC_088384.1, read as the reverse complement.
TTTTCTCTAGCCTCCTAGAACATTCTTTGTCAACCTTTGTTTCATTATTACCAACCCCCACCCCCAGCCAGGAGCCTTTTAAGATAATTTTTTCCTAATCTCCATGCCATGAAACGTCAGTGCCATAGACACTGTGTGTCTGTTCATGTACCATAGCCCTTTGCAGGGCCACAGAGCATTGTCATATGGAATATTTTTTTCGACACCCCTCCCGCAGAGAACCAGTTTTTACCCCCATGGAAGCAATGTCATCCACCTTGAGGATGCATGCTTTAGGGTTTTTTTTTTTTTTTTTTTAATGTAATCCCGAGCATATGCAAATACACACATATTCTTATTTTCCCCTTTTCTACTACAAAAGGTGGTAAAATGTACACACAGGTCCGCCATGGGTGAAACTTCCATATCACTTGCTGTTATACACAGTGCTAATGAATTGTCCTGTACCTGTCATTTGGTCAATGGGGGCCCGTTCTCAGGAATGGGATGCTTGGTCTGAAGGCCCAGCCTTAGTTCTAGGACTTGTCTGGCAAAGAGTTGCTGTGGTTGTCCTGCCTGCCTCTCAGTCTGGCCTCATCACTGCCCTCTTTTGTAACTTTGGCCAAGTCACTTATGATAATGGTGCCCGACTCTCTGGGTTACTGTAAGAATGAAAATGGGAGCGTCCTGTAAAGCTGTTTGCCCAGTACCTGACACACACGGTGAGTGTTCAGTAGTTGCTGATCACTCTTCTTCCCCTAACCGCAGTGACATTTTCCTCCTCCTCCTCTTTCTTGTCAGTTGTGAGCTACAGGGGCAGGGGCACAGCTGGGCTCTGAGGAAGAGCCAGGAGGCTGACTCTTGGCCTGAATTCTGAAGTATGTGGTCAGGCTACCTCTGTAAATTCAGCAAAGGATAGTTTGAGCCTTGAAAATGTCGAAGTCCAGAAAACTGTTTGCCTACAGAGGAGCCCACAGAATCTATACGAGTTGCTGTTGGAAGATCATTGAATTGAGCTAGTAGCTGTTCTCTGCCCCTCTCCTGGGTGTCTAAATGGTATGCAGGTATCTGTCCCTGGGGGCATTTCTTGTTTCCCTCTCTAGTTTCCCCTCCCTTTCTAAGAATGTCAGATTTCAAGCTGTGCCTCTTAGCTGTCCTTTCATCCCGAATGATGTGGACTCTGTATTTCTGGCTTATGTAAGAGAGCTACGACTCCAAACCCAGAAACGCTCAGTGATCTTCTTGAAATTCTGCAAAGCAAGTGTTTCTAAAGGAAGATACACTTGCATTTGGAGGTCAGAAGCCACCAAACTACAAGAAAGTCCCTTGCCAGACTTGCTGTCCATGCAGCCCTCATTCCAGAGCAGCATCTGTCCCACCAAAAGCAGACGGCTCTTAAAAAAGAGGACCAAGTGACAGGCAGCACCCAGTGTCGTTCATGGGCTCCCAGTCGTCTGCCGGAACCAGCACTTTTAATTATTCTGAGTTGTTTATGCTACATTTAATTTCCAAATGAGGCTGTTCTCTTGTGGTAATAGGTGGCTATCCTTGTGAAAGAGTGAGGTGCTCATTTAAGCAAGATTTATGGGTAGGTCAGCATCATAACCAATTTTAAAGGCCCTTCTTTGTACTTTCATTCTTACTAGAACATAGGACAGAAGGGCTAAGACTCACTTCCTTGCTCTGTAGGTGTGCCATGCTGAATGTACCAGCTACCTCACTCATTTCAGGGTGATGCCACCACTCGGGTGATGGTTTTCAACAGCATTACATGTGGGGCTGGAAACTGCAATGGATTTTTCCCTGATTCCAGCCAGAACCTAAGATAATCCAATTTTTTTTTTTTTTTTGAGAAGGATCTCTTGCTCTGTCACCCAGGCTGCAGTGCAGTGGTGCCCTCATAGTTCACTGCAGCCTTAACCTCCCAGGCTCAAGCAATCTGCCTGCCTCAGCCTCCTCAGTAGCTGGGACTATAGGCACATGCCACCATGCCTGGCTAAACTTTTTATTTTTTATAGAGACACAGGGTCTTGCTATGTTTCCCAACCTGGTCTCGAACTCCTGGACTCAAGTGATCCTCCCACTTCAGCCTTCCAAAAAACTGGGATTATAAGTGTGAGCCACTGTGCCCAGACAGAATATCATAATATTTAAAAATCTGCATAACTTTCTAATATCGGCGCTAGCTGTAGTCTGTTTCTCTCTAGAAACGTAGAACTTGAAAAAGAATTTGGTTGCTTTAGTCTATGAATTGGGTGGCAGTTAACTCATTATATATACTAGATTTTTCTCTGTGTTCCCTCCCTTCCCACCCTTGATAAACCCATTTAGGATCAAGGGCAAAGCTTTGTTTTCCCGGGGGAAAACCCACAAAGAACAAACAAATCCCCTCTGCCCTGAAGTAGCCATGGTTACCAGTCATTCCTAGACTTGAGATTTGGGTGTGTTTCAGTGTGTGCTGCCTTCAAGTATCATTCTGGACTCTCTCTTTGCTCTGAACCAGTTCAACTTTATTTTAGCACCAATTTTCTTTTACTTTCTACCCTTTCAGAAAGAAAAAGGCGGGGTGGGGGTGGCGGGGGGAGCTTTCTTCCTGGGGAATGATGAAACCATTTATTTGGCTCTTCTCTGCTGCATTTTTGACACCTCTTTAATTTTTTATGGATCCGGGGATCTGGTCAAGTTGTGCCTGTGAATAGAGGCAGGGCTGGGGCCTGCTTTGCCCATCCAGGGTGTCAAGAATCTTTCTCTAGATGAAGTCGAAGACAAACTGAGGGGTGAATTTGAAGGAGTCCGTTCTGGTCCTCAGCCACAAATCCTGCTGCTCTCAGGTTTGGGGATGACATCTGTCTCATCCCTTTAAACAGTCATATAAAATCAGATCTCTGGCAAGGCAGCCAAAGTGGAGAGTTATCTGGTCATTTTACAATGAGCCTTGAGCACCCCAACTTGGTTTTATGGTAGGATTGCCTGTTGCAAGCAGTTTGGACTTAAGTCCCAGGCGGTCCGCAAACCAACAAATAGGTTTCATCTGAAGCCTGTTAGTTCCACTATCCCAGGAAAGCTGAAGGGACACTCCCTAGTTGTTAATTTCCAAAACTCTGGGCAAAGTAGAGGTTCTGTTGCATAAGCTGACAACGTGGAGGACGTCTTTGAAATGTGCTGCAGCCGGTTCTTATAGATTTCTGGAAGTTGATGGTGCCTTTTGAATACTCAGCTTTATTAAATGCCCAAAAAAGAATTGACCCAAAATTGATGAAAGCACCTTTCGCCTTCTTACAGATGGATTGAGTTGTGGTCTGCTTCAGCGCTTGGAAAAGGAGCGGCCAACTGGTGCTCCTTGGGCTGCATTTCGCCCGCAGATATTTTGTTTGGCCCATACAGTATTTGAAAAAATATTTTGATTAGATGCCAGTGTTGAAAAACCGGGGATTGCACATAAAAATAGGGATTTCTGACTTTGCTTAGAAAATCCAAGGATCTAGCCACCCTGGGCCCCATCTCCTGCATAGCGGCTACCAGGAGTCAAAGCCAAGGCTGACCCTGAGCAGAGGCTACTTCCTTTAGTTGGAACATCCACTTGCCCTGTCCACAGCCCCCGCCATTCCCTTTTGTCTTCCGTTGATAGATGGAGCGTCCGTTGTTATTTACATTCCCACTTGTTTTGTTGTTCTTCTTAGACTTCACCGATTTCACGCATTCAAGGTTCCTGTCTGGACCCATTAGGCATTTGAATTGTGCCCCCTGTTACGGAAGTGCCATGCATATCCAAGGCTCCCTAATCCAGGACCGGCATACAGTGGGGTGCCTCAAAAGTGTTCCTTCCCTCTATCTTCCTTCCTTCCCCTCCTTGTGGCTGGGGAAGATTTTTAAATGGAGTAAGATTTTAAAACTTTTTGTTAAATATTTTGAACATATGTAACTATAGCATAGTACAAGGTACCCCTACATACCCACCACGAAGCTTCAGCTGTTATCAATGTGTGGCCAATCTGATTTCTTCTACACCTTCATCCTCTGTTGTCTTCATTACCTGGTAATTTTGTTTTGGGGGTTTGTTGTTATTCGTTTTTTTTTTTTTTTTTTTTAAGAGTTAGGGTCTTGCTATGTTGCCCAGGCTGGAACATAGTGGCTATTCACAGGTGCAATCATGGCGCACTGCAGCCTTGATCTCCTGCGCTCAAACAGTCTTTCTGCCTCAGCCTCCAGCATAGCTGGGACTGTAGGTGCATGCCATGGTGCCTAGCTACACAGTAATATTTTGAAGCAAATCCTAGACATCCTATAATTTCATGTATAAATAGCATGTATCTCCAAAAAAAAGGACTCTGAAAGTACAAGACCACTGGCATACATGGAAATTAATAATACTTCCTTAATATCATGAAATACCTAGTGTTTAAACTTCCGGTTGTCTTATATAAATATCATAAAAGTGTTTTCTTCTTTGTTTTTGTTATAGTTCATTTGCGTCAAGAGTCAGACCAAGCATTGCAAGCGGATGCTTTTAAGTCTGTTTTAATGGAGAGGTTCTTCCCCTAGATTAAATCTAGAGGTTCTTCCTCTAGATTAAATAATAAGATCCTTTTTTGGTTTCATCGTTAGTATTATATTGCAGTTCATTTGTTGAAAAAATGAGGTGGTTTATCCTGTGAAATTTTTCAGTCTGGCTTTTGCCAGTTATATCTCCATGATGAGGTTTTTAGTGTGTTCCTCTCTCCTCTGTATGTCCTGTAAGTTAGCAGTCAAACTGAGAGGCTTCATTCATTCAGATTCAATTGTTTTTGGCAAGATTGCTGCACGGGTGGTGACACATCCTTCTGACAGGAGGTACATGAAGTTGGGTTGCCTGTCTTTTGGTGATTGATAGTCAGTGCCTTGCTCCATTAATCCAGTGGTGCATGAATTATAAAATGGTGATATTCTATTCTAATTCTGCCATCCCTTCCTCTACTGTTAGCTGGAAAACTTCTATAAAGAGAAACTTCCCTTCATCAACAATGATAGAATTCATATAGGAAAAGCAGGATGAATGCTTGATTCTTTCCCTTTATTTACCAGTTTTTAAAATAATGGGTTGGTTCATTAATATCCTACAGTGATGATCCATTAGGGCTGTTTGTGTGTAGTTTTTTTTTGTTTTGTTTTGGTTTTTCGGGGTACCATTATGAACTCATGAATTTAAGCATAATTGGTGTTTTAAGATTTTAATGGGTTTTTTTTTTTTTTTGGTAGTTCCTTTTGTCCTTATCATTTGAAGGACTGAAATAATATGACTTCCTGTCCTTTCTTTCTCTGGCTTAGCAATGCACTCAGATATTCTGAAGCCTCAGGGAGGAAATAATCCTACATATGAACTGAGGATTGCATCTCCTACATGTGTGAAGGGGAAATCATGAAATAGCTCTCAAATGCCGGCTGACTGAGATACTCCTTGCAGTGTTATGGAGTCTTTAAGCGTGATTCCAAAGCAGTTAGAACTTGCAAGGCAGGGGAGGTTATTGGGAGGGTTATTAGGGAGGTATTGATTAGAATGTAGAGGCTGCTGTAACCAAACCCAAAGTAACAGTGACTTTAACAAGATAGATGATCTCTTCGTCTTGTAACAGCACAGGGATAAGCAGTCCATGGCTGGTGTGCTGGCCACACCGTACCAGGAACCCAGGCTTTTTCTGTCTTATCACTCTCCATTCTCGGGGTGGCACCCTCATCCATGTCATCCAAGATAGCTCCTGGATGGGAAAAAAGAGGAAGGAGAGCACGCCCTTTCCTTTAAGAGCATAACCCAGAAATCACATTTATCCCTTCAGCTAATACTTTATTGGCCAGAGTCTTGTCATGTGACCACACTGAGCCACAGAGGAGGCTGGGAAGTGTAGTTTTTAATATTTATATTACCCAGCCATGTGTACAGCTGAAACCTGCTACTGTGGAAGACATGAGAATGGATTTTGGGTCTTTGTGCAGGATAGGTATGATCATAATGAGAAAACAGCTGCAAAAGGAGGTTGGATATTTTGTATGACTTGATATTCCTAGCAGTTTCTTTATTCCACAAATATTTATTGAATCCATACTGTGTGCCAGTGAGGACATAGCAGCATGTGAAACAGAGTCTCTGCCTTCACGGAGCGTACTTCTTAGTCAGCGAAACAAACTGAAATAAGTATGTATTATAATGTCAGGTGGTAATACGTACTATAAAGAAAACCCAGGCCAGGTGTGGTGGCTCACGCCTGTAATCCCAGCACTTTGGGAGGCCAAGGCAGGCAGATCACTTGAGGTGAGTAGTTCAAGACCAGCCTAGCCAACATGGTGAAACCCCATCTCTACTTAAAATACAAAAATTAGCTGGGTGTGGTGGCGTGCACCTGTAATCCCAGCTACTAGGGAGACTGAGGCAGGAGAATCACTTGAACCCGGAAGGTGGAGGTTGCAGCGAGCCGCGATTGTACCACCGCACTCCAGCCTGGGTGACAGAGTGAGATTCTGTCTCAAAACAAAAACAAAAACAAAAACACCCAAACAAACAACAAAAGAAAACCTAAAACAGAATGAGGGCGAGGCCTTAAATGTCCAGTTATTGCCGATTTTCCCCAAATTCAGGAAACTCCTCTCCTGATGGTCAGTCCAGGAATCTCAAAACATTTTCTCATTAACTTTTCTCCTGAAGCAAGTCTTGTAGCTTCAGCACTACTGACATTTCGGGCTGGTTGATTCCCTGTTGTAAGGGGCTATCCTGAGTGTGGCCGGATGTGTAGCAGTGTTCCTGGCCTCGATGCACCAGATGCCAGTAGCACCCCAGATGTGACAATCAGAAACATCTGCAGATACTACCAAGTATCCCCTGGGGGGCAGAGTTGCCCCTGGTTAAGAACCACCATCTGAGGATTTAGTGTCCAGCTCTGGTAGAAGTAACAGCTTTATAATATTGAGTGTTGGCCACACCGTGTGTGTTTTGGGGAAGGAGCGTCCACTCTACAAAACGATTGTTACTGGTGGACTGGAGCATTCCTAGCACTCTGAGTGTGGGAAGCCACTGGAAACTAGTGTCTCCCCTCGGCACCGCCTGTTCCCTGGTGCAGCACCCAGGACGGGGGCCCCAGGGTCAGAAGATGTTGCTGAGTAGTTGGTGTCAAAGGAAGCTTGATTCTGAGCCTTGATTCTTCCTTGCTTGTGGCCTTGGGCGAGGCATGTGTGAAAAGTGACTTACGGACTGCCCAGTGCCCTGCAGGTACCAGGGAGGGCTGATGCTGTGATGCGGATGCCGCCTCCTTTGGCATTCAGCTGGTGGGCTGGCTGCCTCGAGGACTGCTCAGGGGGCATGTTGCTTGAGCATTTGCTTTTTTGGTTTGTTTCTTATCAACTGGTGTCCTTTCCTTCTTTGAACAGATATCCACTGAGCATGTCAAGTGAGCTAGGCTTGGTGCTAGGTGCTGGGACCTAGCAGTGAACCAAATGGATGGGGCCTCCCCGCTGGCAGAGCTTGCTCTGCAAGGGGAAGGCTGTTCATCAAATGTCAACCAGAAAATGATGAGAATTTCAGATGTGGGGGTGGAGACTAAGTGCTGCGTTCAACAAAGTGATGATGGGGACGGGCATAACTTCAGACGGGGTGGTCAGGACCAGCCTCTTTGAGGAAGTGACTTTGGGTTTGAGACTGGGAGGAAGAGAGAGGGGAGGGAATTCCAGGCAGAGGGAAGAGCAAGCATGCAGGGCAGAGCTGGGAGGAAACGTAGTTTGTGTGGAGGACACAGAGAGGTCTGGTGTGGCTGAGAGTAATGACTGCGGCGTCATGGAAAGGGAGGAGACAGGCCTTGCGGGTTGAGAGCTATGGATTTTATTTTGGGAGGAAGGGGAAGCTACTGGCAGGTGGAAGGTTGAAGTTTTGGAGGGAGTGTGTTTGCCTGACTGACAAGTACAGGAAATATTGTAATAATATGCTAATGATCCCTCCCCCTTACTGGGCACCGTGGAAGGCAGGGATGGTCATCTCTGCATCTTAGACGTGAAAGCACGCTGAGAAAAGGGAGGGATTTGTCTGAGGTTACAAAGCCAGAGGCACAAGCAGTGGGTGGTTAGAGGCACCTGTGTGTAAGAAGTGATTCTGAGTCCATGTGTAAAGAGAATAGGGCATTTATCCTGGGCTGCTCCCTCTGCCTTTTCACTCCCTCATCTGATGAAACTCCAGGAAACTGGCTTTTGCCCAAGACCCACTGATCTGACCTCCTCCTGGGCCCTCCATGTGGATTCCCTACAGGAACCTCACATTCAACCAGCACTAAAGTGAATTCCTGCTACTACCCCTACTGTCCCTCTGGCCCCCATGCTCAGCTCCCATCTGTTGCCTAAGGAACGTGGGGGTGTGGCCTTAGGTGAGTTACTGAATGCCTGTGACCTCAATTTCCCCATCTGCAAAATGGGGATATTAACAGTGCTGAGGTTTAAAGGAAATGATGTATGGGAAGTGAGTATAACCAGGTCAGCCACACAGCACTCCATAGAGAGCAGCTATCAGCTTCATCCTCTTCCTTGGCCTCATCTGTATCTGTCCAGGGCCGCAGCAATGTCTTCATCTCTGAACTTCGGACGTGCCAACCCCCCTTTAATATCTTCTCACCAGTTTTTGGTCCCCACAGAGTCTCTCCAAGATTTGAATGGACCCTTTATTCCAGACAGATCTAACACCCCTTCATCACAGCTTCCTGTGTGAGGGAACAGCCCCTTCAGTCAGTGGGAGTCCCAGGCGGGTGCTGTGCCCTACCCAGGCAAGGCGGGCAGGTCCTCTGAGTCCTCAGGGTCCTGGTCCGGTTCCTCTGTTTTCTCTCTGGACCATTTCAGAACCAATTCCCTCAACTATCTCTGGGATTTTTTTATTCTGAGACAGAGTCTTACTCTGTCTCTCAGACTAGAGAGCAGTGGTATGATCTCGGCTCACTGCAACCTCTGCCTCCAGGGTTCAAGCAATTCTCCTGCCTCAGCCTCCAGAGTGGCTGGGATTACAGGAGTGCGCCACCATGTCCGGCTAATTTTTGTATTTTTAGTAGAGACGGGGTCTCGCTGTGTTGGCTAGGCTGGTCTTGAACTCCTGACCTCAAGTGATCCACCCACCTCGGCCTCCCAAAGTGCTGGGATTACAGGCACGAGTCACCACACCTGGCAGCTATCTCTGGGATTTTTAAATTCCTACTGTTTTCTTTTTCGCTGGACTTCCTATTATCTGTTTGTGTTTGGTGCAGGATTGTTCCAGACCAGGGTCAGTTTTTCCTCCTGTGAGATTGACAACTTTTGCAAGAAAGAAAGGGAAAGGAGGAGGAGGAATGGAAGGAAGGGAGGCTGATAAAGTGTGGTATTGGTGAGAGGGTGTGAAACATGTCCTCTCAGTCCTTATTGGTGGGCATCTGCACGGGTAGAACCTCTTTTGAAGGACAATTTGGTGAAATTAACCCAAATTTAGATGCACACATCTTTTAATCCAGAATATCCCACTTCTAGAAATGTATCTTTAGAGGTGCTAGCCCAGCTGTGAGCCAGGCTGGCTGTTGATTCCATGTCACTGGTCCCCAGCCCTGCACAGTGTTCTCTGGCATGAAGCTTGGTGACTTCAGGAGCTCTTGGTTTTCCTGGATCCCCAGAGACAGGTGGTGGCCAACTTCCTCAGGAACCACGATAAGCCTCATCTGTCTTCAGGAAGCCGGGTCCATTCAGACACCTGCTGCATGTCGTGTGTGGGATGTTGACTCCAGCCTTGTCTATAGTAGCAGGAGACTAGAAACAGGCTAAATATCTGTTAATAAGATGCAGGCACACAAGGAAATACTGAGCAAGAGTAGAAGGGAGACTTTCTCTTGATTGTGTTTTCTTTAGAGTGGTTTTTGTTTTTGTTTTTTTTGACACAGGGTCTCACTCTGCCACTCAGGCTGGAGTGCCATGGTAAGATCATGGCTCACTGCAGCCTCAAACTCCCAGGCCCAAGTGATCCTCCCATCTCAGCTCCCCAGGTAGCTGGGATTACCAGCATGTGCCACCACACCCGGCTAATTATTTTTTGTAGAGATGGGGTCTCACTGTGTTGCCCAGGCTGGTCTCAAAACTCCTGAGCTCAAGGAATCCACCAACTTTGGCCTCCCAAAGTGCTGGGATTACAAGCATTAGCAACCACGCTCAGCCCCCTAGGACAGAATTTTTAAAAAGAAAGGGGCAGATTTCAGGTCCTAGAAGTGACCCCGGAGGCTAGAGTGAAAATGAGGATTTAGAAACAGAAACCTTTCTGTTCTGGTTGGGGCTGTGTTTCCGGCTGTGTGTATGCATGATGAGCCTCGCCCACCCCTCAGCTGTGAGGGGAGGCTGACACGTGGCTGTGCTGAGGCTTTCTTGCCTCTAAACCTTTGCCCATGCCTTAACCACTGCCTGGAAATCCATCCCTGCTCTCCTGTGATTTTTTTTTTTTTTTTTTTTTTTTTTAAGACAGAGTCTCGCTTTGTTGCCCATGCTAGAGTGCAGTGGCACAATCTCTGCTCACTGCAAGCTCTGCCTCCTGGGTTCAATCGATTCTCCTGCCTCAGCCTCCCAAGTAGCTGGGATTGCAGGTGTACGCCACCTCACCTGGCTAATTTTTGTATTTTTAGTAGAGATGGGGTTTTGCCATGTTGACCAGGCTGGTCTCGAACTCCTGACATCTGGTGATCCACCCACCTCGGCCTCCCAAAGTGCTGGGATTACAGGCGTGAGCCACCGTGCCCGGCTCTCTGCTGTGACTTTTGAAACCTGGCCAGCGTTCCAAGGCGCTGACAATGTCTCCGCTCTGCACCTGGAGGGTTTCTCGCTTGCCTTGAAGTCCTGGAAATGAACATGGTCTCTTTCAGGTGTTTCGTTTATTTATTTTTCTCTCTCGCTCACGTTCGAGTCTGTGGGTGGTGAGCACAAATGCTATGACTTGTCCACACTGCCGACTGCTCCTGGGCTGGCTTTGCACGTGGGAGGCCCTAGACAACATTTGCTGATGTCCACCCTTTGCTCAAAGACCTGGCTCAGCTTCCTGCATAAAAGATGCTCACCCAATATTCGTGGAATCGAATGAATAACCAGGCATGAAATAGAGAACCGAGACTGCCTGGGTTTAAAATGATTTAAAACTATTTGTCATAAAAGAACAATAATAATAATAGCAGCTCATGCTTAGATGTTTACTGTTTACCAGACATTCTTGTAAGACTTTGCTGCATTAGCTCAGTTAACCCTCACAGCAGCCCCATGAGGCATTTTATAGATGAGGGAACTAGCCCAGGGAGGTTAAGTAACTGGTCCAAAGCAAGTGAGTACATTTGTATATGTTCTTTTTTTTTAATTATAAATTTTTTATTTAATATTTTTGGAGGGGACAGGGTCTTGCCCTGTTACTGAGGCTGCAGTGCACTGGTGCCATCGTGGCTCACTGCAGCCTTGAACTCCTAGGCTCAAGCAATCCTCCCACCTCAGCCTCCTGGGTGGCTGGGACTGTAGGCATGCACCACCACTCCTGGCTGTTTCTTCTTAATTTTGTAAAGACAGGATTTCACTATGTTGCCCAGGCTCATCTTGAACTCCTGGCCTGAAGCAGTCCTCCCAGCTCAGTCTCCCAAAGTGCTAGGATTACAGTATGAGTCACCACACCCCACCTCTTTAGGTTTTTTTGAAAAAAGATGCTGTATGTGTTTTGGGGAGTTCAGGAGTGCAAATAGAAACCTCTGGCAACTGCTAACAAGACTTGCCAGTGAATAAACCCTGAGGAGGCAGATTGTCCTGGGCCAGGAATCACGCTGTTATCTCCCGTCAGCAGGATGGCTTTGGAACTCAGGGCCCTCTCAGTGCCACACAGTCCAGCCGCAGAGGGCACAGTGGATCGACAGAGGCAGATGCTTGGGGGACTCCACAGGCCAGGCCAGGGCATGACCTCAAAAATGTGCTGGCCACTGGGCCCGTGAGAAAATCGATTTCTCACCTCCAACCAGCAGCGCTGCCCAGCACCGGGTCATCCTGCAGTTGTTGTGACAGCAAACCCAAGTGCCATGGAAAGGATTGTGAAACCCGGGAGCTGGCTGCCTGGACAGCAGGACACTGCGCTTGGCTCCATGTGCTGGGGGCGGGGGCAGGGGCGGGGGAGGGCCGAGGTCGGTGGGGCTGGGTGGGGGGCGGGGGTGCAGCCTCATCCTGCTTTTCTCCCCCTCCTGTGTGCCTTGTCGTTCTGTTGTGCTTGGCACCAGCTTGTTTTGGACACAGAAGCACTCCTTTTGCAGGGGAGACCCGCGAGATCGCACCCCCTTTGCATGCCAATTGTCTGGCCCAGCTGGCATGCACCCCTGTTCTGAGGGCTGCGTTCCAACTCCCTCCTCCTCCCGAAGATAGCATCCCCATGGACCCAGCTGGCAGAGAGTATGAGGTGGCCAGGGACGCCCAGGAATTGGGCATGTGAGCCGGCCAGGGCTTCCCTCTCTAAACAGCAGCAGTGTTTGCATCCTGGCCTGGCCAGGGTGCTCCAGACCGGGCCAGCGGGGCCTCCCTCCTGCTGTGGTTACAGGCTGTTTCTGGGGGTGGAAAACAGAAACCAGCTCTGTGTTTTCCAGGCTGCCAGGGTTCTGAGAAATTCATGCCTCAGCCCAGGAACTGGAACTCCCTGCTCCTGCCCACCCCCTGGCCCGTTTGGAGAAGGGGGCAGCAGCTCTCGGCATGCTAGTTTCCTGTTCTGTTCCGATTAGGGAGAAGGTTCTGAGGATGGCCTTGTGACTCAGAATGCAGACGGCTTGGCTCCATCTAAGAGGGCCACCCCTTTTGGTCACAGGCCCCTTCCCCAGTCCAATCACCCCCAGCTGTGTGATGCCAGAGTGTGCCAGTCTTGGGGGCTCACCCCAAAATGGGCTCTGGCCAGGCCTATCCTGGAAAGAATGTCCTGAATTCAAACTAGATCTTACAGCCCTTGGTTTCTTCTTATCAGAGTTCTTAGCTGTTCAGGGTCCCTTCTGTGAGGCTGGAAGGGGAGCTGGAAGGAAATCAATCAAGTAAATTCCTGCTGGGTGGGTGTGACAAATGGGGTTAGGGCCCCCTCCTGTGGGGTCCTTGAATTTCAAAGAGGGGCTCGCTCACCCTCATGGGGCTCTTAATAGTGATGGTTTTCTCACTGAGGTTGGGACCTCTGTTTTGGAAAGTTTGGCATCCTGGCCCAAATTTCTTGCACTTTGGTCAGTTCCACTCAACACATCTACAGAGTGCCTACTGTGTGCCAGGCAGAAAACAAGTCAAAGAGCATTGCTTCGGGCCAAGTGTGGTGGCTCACACCTGGAATTTCAGCACTTTGGGAGGCCAAGGCAGGTGGATCACTTGAGGTCAGGAGTGCAAGACCAGCCTGGCCAACATGGTGAAACCTTGTCTCTACTAAAATTACAAAAATTAGCTGTGTGTGGTGGCACACGCCTGTAATCCCAGCTACTCGGGAGGCTGGGGCAGGAGAATCGCTTGAACCCAGGAGGCAGAGGTTGCAGTGAACCGAGATCGTGCCACTGCACACCAGCCTGGGAGAAAGAGCAAGACTCCGTCTCAAAAAAAAAAAAAAAGACAATTGCATTGTTTCAGGACCTTGCACTGTGGTTTGTAGTGTGGCCAGGTGTAGTTATACTCTGTGTGTGGTGGGGGGTGGTAGGGCATTGATAAAGAACACTGGGGCTAGTATGGGCAGGAGAAATAATTAGGTTTAATCAGGTCCTCCTTGAATTTCAGTGGTTAACTCAGGTCACTTTAGGCTGAAGAAAAGCTTCTGTCTTTACTATTAAATGAAATGTTATCAGGAAGGCAGGAATCCAGGGTAGGCCCTGGAGCCAGAACTTCTGGATGTAAAGCATTGCTTGGCCACGTGCTGGCTGTGTAACTCTGAGTGAGGCCCTTCGCCTCACTGAGCCTTGATTTACTGAACTGCAAAATGAGATAAATCATGATAACACTTACCTCATGGGTCATTGTGAACATTGGGTGGGTTAGTACATGTAGACTGCTTAGAACAAGGCCTGGCACAGAGTAAATACCCAGTAGATACCAAATACCACCACTGCCACCACTATCATTATTACCATCACCATTGTCATCTATCAACACCTGCTCCCAGCCAGGTAAATTGGTAGGTGCTGGGTGAATGAAGTGAGGTTCCTGCTCTGTGGTTCTTACGGTCTAGTAAGAAAGAAGAAACACTAGGAAGAAATAGATTTCAGCTGGTGACACATGCCATGAAGAAAAGAAACAGGGTGCTGGGGGAGAGAAGACTTTAGACAGGGGTCATCAAGGAAGGCCTCTCTGAGAGGTGACACTCCTGCCCTAAGTGTGTTAGAATGCTCTCTAGATGTGCCAGGATGCGCAAAAATACCAGCTTTTATATGGTGGGTGCAAAGGAGACCTGTCTCCTTTTGTCTTCTTTCTCTCCAAATAATCCTTTCCCCACCGCCTTCCTTCCTCCCTCCTTCATTACCTTCTTCTCTCTGCCTCCCTTTCTCGCCCTCTCTTCCTTTCCTTTCCTTTAAATAGTAAATTGCTTTTATTAAATGCATATAAATATGTTTAAAATATGACAACACAAACACATACTGTGTACTTACCCCTCCCCCTAACCTTAAAGAACAATAGGATAGTCATTTCCTCTGAGCTCTTCTGTGTAGAAAATGTTTTCTGGCAAATCTTTCAGTTACATTTCTCTAAAAGATGACTTTGAAAAAACAGTTTTCCCCTGATATTGTTATCACATCTAAAAATGAAGAATTCTTTAATATTATCAAACTCAATGTTCAAATTCTCAATTGTCTCATAAATGTCCTAATATTTCTTTTTTCTTGAGACGGAGTCTCGCTCTGTTGCCCAGGCTGGAGGGCAATGGTGCGATCTTGGCTCACTGCAAGCTCCACCTCCTGGATTCACGCCATTCTCCTGCCTTAGCCTCCCGGGTAGCTGGGACTACAGGCGCCCGCCACCTGGCTAATGTTTTGTATTTTTAGTAGAGACGGGGTTTCACCATGTTAGCCAGGATGGTCTCAATCTCCTGACCTTGTGATCCACTCGCCTCGGCCTCCCATAGTGCTGGGATTACAGGCGTGAGCCACCGTGCCCGGCCATATTTCTTTTTTTAAAAGTTTGTTTGACTCTGGACTCAAGGAGGGACCAGATATTGTGGTTGTTTGAAATGTCTTTTCAGTTTCTTTCGTTTTCTCATACCCCACATTCATCTGTTCTCTTTGCCATCTTTGTACTGAAGAAACCAGTTTTTCCTGTAGAATTTTCTGTAGTCTGGGTTTTGCAGGTTGCAGTCCCATACTGTCGTCTGATGCGTGGCTCTGTCCTTGGTGTTTCCTATAAGTTGGCAGTCAAATCTGGAGGCTTAATCCAATTCAACTTCAATGCTTTTGGCAAGACTGTCCCATCAGTGTGGCGTGTTCCTCCATCAGGAGGCAGGTGGGTCTGGTCGGCTCATCTCTGATGTTCACAGCCATGATGCTCAGTGATTCTGGATACAATTTCCAACACATCATCTTCATTCACACCTTAGCATAATTGCTACCCTGCATTTTGTGTTTGCCACTTCCTTTTCATTTTCTTTGTATATTTCACTCATTGTCTTTGCATTAGCTGTAATTCTTTCCTTTTCTCTGCTGCATAATATTCCATGGTAAAGCCTATTTACCCATTCTGCTGATGGTGGGCATTTGATTGTTTCCGGATTTTTCCTCTTTCTGGCTACAGGACTTTCTGTAGGGTTATCCTGACAAGCGGAGTTGCTTGGTTACAGGTTGTACACACTTCCAACTTTAGCAGACAATACCAAATTGTCTTCTGAAGCAGTTGTACCAGTTTACACTCCCATCAGCAACACATGTGTAATTCATTGCTCTACAACCTCACAAAGTTTGATACTGTCAGATAAATTTTTTCACTTAGCTGGTACACGTAAAATGGTATCTTTCAATGAACAGAAAATATTCATGTGGTTAAATTTATTTTCTGAAAGGTGTAAGTTTTCTGGGTGTAGTTTAGGATGATGTGTCATCAGGTCACTCAGGAGCTTGTTAGAAATGCAAATTTCTACCTCCACTCCAGTCCTGCTGAATTAGAAACGCTGTGGCTGGGGCCCACAGTCTGTGCTTTTACAAGCTTTCCAGCTGATTCGGAGGTTCCCGCCAGTTTAAAGCAGTGGGTCAGAAAATCTTTCTCTACTTTGATGTCACAAAGATTCTCTTAATAGTGTCTTCCAAACTCATTGCAGTCTTACCTTGTACCCTTGGGTCAGTAATCCATCTGGAGTTGATTTTTGTGTCCAATATGAGGGAAGGTTCTAATTTCACTGTTTGTTATATGGATAACTAGTTATCAGCAACCACCTATTCAAAAGATGTCATCTGTTGGTGTTATAAGTGTGGGCCTCTTGCTGGGCTCTGGCTTTGTTGCGTAAGTCAGTTTTTGTCTGTGTCTAGCCAATAACATGCTGTCTTTTTTATGAAATTGACAATAATTGGCTGTATCTGTAGGGGTATGATACATACTGTCTTTATTGCAACAGCTCTGTAGAAATGCTTAATTTCTGGCAGGTCTAGTCCCAGCTTGTTGTCCCTCAGAAGCATCTTGGCTGTTTGTGGCCCCTGGAGCCAGCTTGTCGGGTGCCGCAGAGTCACATTGAATTTGAAATCTTGTTTATATTCTTGAATCTGTAGCTCAATGAGGGAAAAATGAACATTGTATTGATTTTTTTTTTTAATTTTATGAGACAGAGTCTCGCTCTGTCACACAGGCTGGAGTGCAGTGGCATGATCTCAGCTCACTTCGACCTCTGCCTCCTGGGTTCAAGTGATTCTCCTGTCTCAGCCTCCTGAGTAGCTAGAACTATAGGTGCATGCCACCATGCCCAGCTAATTTTTTTTTTTTTTTTCTGGAGATAGTCTTACGCTGTTGCCTGGGCTGGAGTGCAATGGCGTGTTCTCGGCTCAATGCAGCCTCCGCCTCCTGGGTTCATGGGATTCTCCTGCCTCAGCCTCCCGAGTAGCTGGGATTACAGGCACACACAGCCACACCTGACAGATTTTTTTATTTTTAGTAGAGATGGGGTTTCACTATGTTGGCCAGGCTGGTCTTGAACTCCTGACCTCAAGTGATCTGCCTGCCTTGGCCTCCCAAAGTACTGGGATTATAGGCATGAGCCACCACACCTGGCCAGTACTGAATTTTTATGGTGTTTTTCAAAGCCTGCTAAAAGTCGTCTTTCATACTAGAAATAAAGAGCCACTTCCCATGAGGCTCACTGTCCTTCCCAGCTTACTGACCCTGCCGCATGGGTTTGAAATGCTTGAGAAACTGGCTTTGGCCCTGTGGTCCACCTCTCCCTCCCCATGGACACTCAGTGGCCTGAGCGGATGGATGCCCAGGGTTGGGCCATGGAGGGCTTTAGTTAGAAGGCTGGCCCTCCTGTCTCTAAATGGCTCAGGTTTCCTGAGGAGCTGCTGCTCTTCAAACCTGCTCTTGCTACAGTCTTTTCATGGGCAATTTCTAGCTATGTCCTAGTTGGCATATGAAATAAGCTGGGGATGGAGATAGTCACAAATGGAGAAACAATTTCTCCTTCTTTAATTGGACCAAGTGGAAAATGAAGGCTTAGGGTTCCAGACTCCACAGTTGTCGTCCTGACCCTGTTTGCTCAGCAGTTAAATAAGCCTACCAAATGCCAAGCACGGGGCTGGGTGCCCTAGGGGCTGTGGGCCTCTGCAACTTTGGGGCCAGGATTTCACTAGTTAGATGGGGAGATGGGGTGCCAGGCAGGAGTGCAGCATGAGCAAGAGCTCAGAGGCACTGTCTCCTCCTTTGTGACCATGAAACGTGATCCCCAGTTTCCTTGGAATCTGTCTACAGAGCTGAGGACTAGAGCACCTGATGTCCACAAGATGAAGTCAGCACTGGGTTGCCAGTACCCAGAAGCCATAGTTGGTTCATTTATTTGTCCGTTCTTTTGTTAAATCATTCATCCAACAGCCATTTACTGCTCACTGCTGGGGTAACACAGTGAAGAGGCTCAAAGTCCTGGCCCTCCTGGAGCTTGCAGTTTAAACATATAAATGATAAAACCAGGCGTGCCAAGTGCTCTGACAGAAGAGAAAGCAGACTGGGGGGACAGGGCATGATGGGGTGGCATGGTGGCCTGCTTGCCGTTCCAGTAAGGGTAGCACCTCAAAGGAGGTGGCATTTGAGAAGAGGTCTCATCAAGAGAGCCCTACAAATGTCTAAGGCAAGAGCAGCAGCCTAGGTAGAGAGAACAGCAGGTGCAAAGGCCCTGGGGTATGAGCAGGCTTGGTGTGATTAGTGTATAGTAAGGAAGACTGTGGACTAGGGGAGAGTGAGGGAGAGAAGCAGATCATCTTCAGTCTTAAAGGCCAAGTGGGATCCCTGGGTCCTGACAGTGGGTGGGTGCTGGCAGGCGGCTAGGGAGAGTCGATCAGTGGATCAGGTGGCTAGAGAGAGTCTTTGCCGATGGAATTCCGATGAGGTGGCTAGCAAGTGGGCGTAACACCCAGGCTCCTGCCACCCTCGGGAGTGACCTGAATTTCCCTTTCAGACAGGCCCCGCTGTGGAACCAAGATGTTACACCCTCTCTAGAGAGGATGGCTGCAGATGCCCCTAGGCCCAAAGCCAGAGTCAGACTGATACTACAGGAAGGCCTGGGCGAGGTCTAGAAACCCCAGTTGCTGGTGGGTTTGTTGGAAGTGAGCCTACGTTTTCCCCTTCTGCCAGAGAACATTGCCAATGGAAGCAAGCTGGGGCACCTCCAGTCATTCCTCTCTGCAGCCCAGGCCTTGGCTTTAACTCTTGTAATACACCAGCACCATTTCACCTTTTAGATGTGTATCGGGCTTGGCATAGTGGTCCAGAGGGGGCCAAGCCGCTCTTTGCTTCTTAAATCTCAGTGTCTGCTCCCCGCCACAGGTTACCCAAAGCTAACAACGATGCCAACACTCTCGCCCCCATTTTTCTTTGTGTATCATGTGGGTGATTTCTACTGCCCAACCCTGATAAAAGCTAGGGTCTCCCAAGGGACCAGTGTTTGTGCCGAGCTGCATTCAGAGAAACATTCTTGTTGCCAGGTGGTAAGTGAAAACTAATTTCTATCTTCAGGTAGCTGAGCCACACTGCTCTGCTACGTAATAGCTGCAGAGCCTGGGTTTGTTACTTCTCGGAGACTTGGTTTCATCATCTGTGTAATGGGGGTGGTCAGTACCTACTTCTTGGGATGACCGTGAGGATTAAAAAATTATATATGCAGGCTGGGCGCGGTGGCTCACACCTGTCATCCCAGCACTTTGGGAGGCCAAGGCCAGTGGATCACGTGATGTCAGGAATTTGAGACCAGCCTGGCCAACATGGTGAAATCCTGTCTC
Organism: Macaca fascicularis; assembly: GCF_037993035.2. Taxonomy (NCBI): domain Eukaryota; kingdom Metazoa; phylum Chordata; class Mammalia; order Primates; family Cercopithecidae; genus Macaca; species Macaca fascicularis. The sequence goes on along the minus strand of NC_088384.1, from coordinate 107,505,903 downwards.
TACTAAAAATACAAACTTTAGCCGGGGGTGGTGGCAGGTGCCTGTAATCCCAGCTACTCAGGAGGCTGAGGCAGGGGAATCGCTTGAACCTGGGAAGCGGAGGTTGCTGTGCTCCGGGAGACAGTTGAAAGCCAGACTTGATTGGAAAAATTCTGAGCAAGTCCTATCAATTAGGAGGTGGTGTTATTCTTTCGCCCAATCATTCCTCCTTGAGATTTTTACTGAGCACCTACTATATGCTGGGCTCTGTCCTAGGTGCTGGGGATACAGCAGTAGACAAGAGAGATGAGGTCTCTGCCTTAACGAGGGTATTACGAACCAGTGAGGGGTTGGTGTTAAAATGTCACAGGTTTCAAGATACAGGGTTCTGGGATCTGATTCATGCTACTCCGTCCCAAAAAACCAGGACCACAGGAGCCATGCACAGCTGAAAGGCAGTGCCTGTGAAAGCTTGCCTGCGAGGCTGTGACCTATCTGATGCCAAGCTTCTATGAACATGGCACATGCAAACAGACCTGCTGTGGGGCACAGCAAGATGACATGTGTGAGGTCATGGTGCCTGCACACCTGCAGTTCCTTAGGAACTCGAGGTGAACGTGGTTGCCCGCCTCACATCTTCCTGAGTGGCATCTCCAGTCCCGAAGAGCAGCCTCTGGTACTGCTCTGTTGGCCTCGTGTTGCATGTGGATCTGGGGTTTGAAAGGCGTCATTGAAGTCTAGTGGTGGAGGGTGGGTTGGGAGAGGACAAGGAGGATGCCTTACGGCCCCCAGAAGCTGATTTGCGGGACATGTCCTGTCTGGTGTTGCTTGGTCGGCGTCGGATGCATTTCTCTTCCTGGAGCTCAACTCAAGGCAGGTGGTTCCTCTTGCCATCTTGGGGCTTGGTGCCTTCCTGGCCACAAACTGATCTGCCAGTGACACACTCTCCTCCCAGTGAACCTCTTTTACTAGAAACCAGAGTCTCAGAATCACCATGTCTACTCATCCCAAGAGCTGGGGACAGTTTGGCACGTGGTGTGGCATCTTTCTCGTAAGCCCCGAGGTCTTGCTCATAAAATGGCTGGTGGCGGGGTGCTTGTGAGTCTGCTGTCTGGGCTGGTTTCCGGAGGCCTCTGGTTTGCAGAGAGCGTCGGTGACTCACACTACTCTGCAGGTCGCCAGCCCAAAGCAGTCGGCACACACTAGGGCACAGTGAGGCCTGGGAGGGGCCCCTCTCAGCAGGATGTGAAAACGCATCTCTGAGAGCATGGCTGATCTCAGCCCCGCCTACTCTGAAAATGCAGAAATAGCTTCCAAGGTGAAAGTGCTTTGGTGGAAGAGGGTGGACTGGCCGTCATCCATTCAGTCTGTTAACAAGCATCCTCTGTGTGGCGGCTGAGACACACTGCTGCTGCTAATAGAAACAGCTACCACTTTTGGTTATTTCTTAGCTTGGTATAATGCCATGTATGTGCATTCCCATATTACAGATGAGAAAAACTGAGGCTCAAGGACTTAAAAGATTGGTTCTGATTCCCAAAAGAAGTAATGTGGTGCAGAGTTATGATGTGTCTTGCACGTTTGAAGAACTTTGCGTGCATTGACTCACTGATTCTCTCTCAAAATCCTTAGAAGCTGGGAATAGTTTTTGCCTACCTTTAACAGAGGAGGCACAGGGAGGGTTAGGATTTGCCTCAAGTTTCATGAAAGGATGTGGCAGAGCTGGGATTTGGACCCCAGCCATCTGTGTATCCCTGTGACTCTGACCCCATGATGTGAGCCCCTCGCCAGAACAGCTGAAAAAGGGAGGAGCTGTTGACTGCAAGAAACAGAGATTTGAGCCTGATCATGGCCGGACAAGCAGGATTCAGATGCAGAGGAAAAAGAGGGCCTCCTAGGCATCAGCCAAGCGATGCAAAGGTGTGGCGGGGGGGATATCACGGTCTGCTCCTTGTTCAACCCCTGCCACAGACCAGCCATGGGAATGTTGGACCTAAAATAGAGGGATGCCCGCTTACTTGAACCTTGATGACTTCGCTGGCCAGACGCCTACCTTGTGAGCATAGACCGAGACTTTGGAGAGGAATGTATTTTGGGGACTGTATCAGTCAGCTCAGGCTGCATAACAAAATATCATAGACTGGGTGGCTTAAACAACAGAAATTTCTCTTCTCACAGTTCTAGAGGCTAGCAATCCAAGACCAGGATTCTGGAGAATCCTGTCAAGATCAGGTTCTGGAGAGGACCTGCTTAGGTCCTGGCTTGCAGACAGTCACCTTTTCTCTCCCATTGTGTTCTCCTGTGAGACAATGAGACTGACCTCTGGTGGCCCTTCTTCTTAGGCCACTAATTCTATCATGAGGGCCCCACCTTCATGACCTCAGCAAGCCCTAATTATCTCCCAAAGGCCCCATCTCCAAATACCATCGCAGAGGGGGTTAGGGCTTCAATATAGGAATTTGGCAGGTGTGGTGGGGGTATAACTCAGTGTGTAGCAGGGACTGTATAGGTGAAAGGTTTGATCAAGGGACAAATCAGGAATGAAGGTTCTGTCTGTGTATCCTGGGAGCTACTGTTTCTTAGGAACACCTGGTGCAGTGTCACCCATGAATACGGTCCTTGCTGGTCACTCCAGGTGGCCTTCGAGTTGATAGCAGTATGTGCAAGGGCCACGCCTGTGGATCTCACTTGGAGAAATTTAAGACAGAGCCTGGTCCCTGCTCAGATCTTGAGAAATTTCTTTGCAGGCAGCCTAGTGGCTTCTCTTGCCTGTGAATCTGGAAAGTATGGAGGGAGTATGGTTGACATCTCTTATGGGAAATCCAAGATTTAAAATACAAAAGATAGATCCAAAGGTTTGTGGAAGAAACTGTGACATGGCCAGGGATGCCTGCTTACAGGACGTGGGCTTGGGTTGGGCTTCGGGAGAATGTGGATGTGTTGGTGGGAGGGGATGTCCCATGTTAGGGCTGTGCTGTGAGCTGGTCCTGGCATATGTGAGTAAACATAGAATGATCTGGAAGGTGAACTTACGGGAGGGTGAGATGGAGACTGGGCTGGAAGATTCAATAAATATCCAGTGAGTTCTTTCCAAGAATCAGGGCCACGTTGGTATTTGAATTTGATCTCTATGGAACCAGGGGGTTTTGCACCTTCTCCCAGAAGAGGAGGAAATTTTACAAGTTAGGGTGGAAAGCCTTCTTACTGCTCCCACCTGCTAATCCACCTGGGAGTGTCTGACTACCCCCAATGCCATCTCTCTTGGATAAGCAGAGACATATACTCAAATGGCTTAAAAGAAATGTTTGGTTAATTCCTCTCACCCCGAGAGGGGGTTTATGGTATATATCTTCCCCAAAAATCAGGTATTTATTTTATTATCTCATTTGTGATCACAGGCTGATTTGTGGGTTTGAATTACTGTTTGTTTCCTGTGTCTCAATTCAATATAATAAGTGCTTTTCTTTTGCCTTTTTTTTTTTTTTTTTCCCAAAGGCAGCAAGTTATTTTGCAGGGCTTGCTCTCTTGGCTGATGTTTCTTAGCAGAGGGTTGGGGCTGAGGTGTTGATGAACTGGCTGAAGGACAAGGAAGTAAACTGTGGTTTGTTTAGAATGCTTTCCTGCCTGTGGTTGCTACTTTAGAAGCCGTGTGGTTGCTCGATAGGAGAGGTGCAGCTTAGTTGCATGTAATCAGAAGAAATTCTGCTGAATTGGAGAATAGAAATGGACTGTTCGGGCCCGAGTTCACACAGTTGGTTAGTCCTTCCTTGTCGGGTAGCTTAGTTTAGAGAAAGTTACCAATTGTTTCTCCCTAGATTGTAAGTTGACGTGCAATCATTGCAGAAAAGCAGACAATGGAGACGGTGGTAGCATGTTCTACACTGGCTAGGAGGGGGCATCCGACTTGCATTGTAGAACCACAAAACTGGACATCCCTTAGACCAGTGCCTGATTCCCATTGGCTCCACCATGGAGATGCACGCAGGGTTTCCCTTAAATTCCATCCCATTGAAACCTGCATGCCTGTGATCTCAGAAGTCTGGGAAGCTAGTTGTATAATTTGTCAAGGAGACAGATTCTTGGGTCTGTACTTTTGTCTGTAAGGCTATTTGTTGACCCCTTGTGTTTTTATGAAAATTATCACCATTGATTAAGCTCATCAGCGAACCACTTCTAATTTACATCCTAAACTATCATCTAGTCCATAGGACCAGTGGGATGACTCACCAGTTTATGCCTGGGGGCTAAAAATGCAAGGCCACTGTATAGATCTTAGGCTGGAACCTTGTATTAGGTTGGCGCAAAAGTAATTGTGGTTTTTGAAGTACCCCTGTGTCTTTGGGAGGATTTGTAGATGACACTTAAGGACCATGTAGTAAATCTAAATACTGCCTTTTCTCTTGATGTCCCATCTCCATATTACTGACAACTGACTAGCACATTCAAACGGATCAAAGGATTCAGCTCCCATTTAAACATGTAGGGAAACAGAATAGTGTTTTTGGTTATTGGAGTGGCCTCTTTTAGACTGGTCTTTGTCTCTTTCTCTTCCATCTTCTTTAGGGGACCATATTGTGGGCCTAATAAACACAAGCCAATGAGCCAGCTATAGCATCTCAGAGTCTCGCTCTGTTGCCTAGGTTGGGGCACAGCGACACCATCTTGGCTCACTGTAACCTCCGCCTCCCAGGTAGCAGAGGTTACAGGCACCTGCCATCACGCCCAGCTAATTTTTGTATTTTTAGTAGAGATGGGATTTCGCCATGTTGGCTAGGCTGGTCTCGAACTCCTGACCTCAAGTGATCCACCCACCTCGGCCTCCCAAAGTGCTGGGATTTTTGCTGGGATTACAGGTGTGAGCCACCGTGCCTGGCCTATAGCATCTCATTTAATCCTCACAGTGACTTTGCCAAGGAAGTGTTCTCTTCCCCGTCTTGTGGCTGAGGAAACTGAGGCTCAGGTACTGTTGAAGTGCTTGTGTTCCAAGAGCTTCTGATGTGAGTCTACATTTTAGCAGAGGCCCCAGGGCAGCGAGAGGATCTTTCAAATTGGGGAAACCCTAGCCTAGGAGTAGTACCCATAGAGCTGGGACCATATCTGGTCTCTACCCAATGCTAGGAGGCTGTTCCTGGACAAGTTGCCCCATCTTTCTCTGTCTTACTGACTTGACCTGAGAAATGGGACTCTCACCACCACCCCCGGAGATGTCTGTGAGGATGAAGGAAGGCAGAGCGAGCAGCCACCTGCGGAGGAGGGTGTTTGGCGGTGGTCTGGTCTCGAGTTGATTTCAGGCCTCAGTTGAATGAAGACAGGCCCTGCCTCTGTCTTCCACAAAGAAGCTGACAAAGAATGAAACTCCATGACTAAACAGGAAGCTGTGCCTCCGAATGCTGCAGACAGAGCCATCATGTGATGCTGACAGAACAGGGCTTGGCTTCTCGAGTCCCCTGAGATAGGGCCATTGTGCCCTCCACCCCCATATTAACACTGGGTACCATGCAGTTTGGTGGTCAAAGGTTTGGAGAGAGAACTCATGTTCTGCCTGGATGGTCTGAAAAGCCTGGTCCCTGGGGTTCCAACTAGATTTGAACGACTTCTCCAAGGGTATGACTTCAGACCAGTGCATGACGCCTGAGATCCACTTAAGTGCTCCTTAAATGAGTAGATATGGATAAAGTGAAAATGTGTTGGTCATTACCGAACTTTAGAGCTGTCCACTGAGCAAAACGGAGTGGCGTGCTCTAACATAAGTTCCAACAGGATCACCCTGCTGTGTAGGGCCGGGGGTAGCAGTGGAGGCTGTTGGTTTCTGGCTATCTGGGGGTCAGTCCAGAAGCATGTATGGGATGTGTGCTGTGAACAAGGAGTCAGGGGAACACACTTAGGTTGGCCTGACAAACTGGAAGGAGAGAATGTGTTTCCCACCATGGGAACAGGTGACACAGGGGAGGAGAGGAGGAGCAGGGGTGAAGATCTGGAGATTGGTTTTGGCCCTGTGAAGTTTGAGATGACCTGTGGGCAGGTAGATATTGCAATCTGAAGTTTAGGAGTGATGGTCTGGGTTAAAACTATTAATGTGGCCATCATCAGGGTAGAGGTGGTATTTTAAGGCCCTGAGTGAATTATCCGACAGTACTGTCTGCTCTTGGACTTGGAAGAAGTCAGTTTTGAGTGGAGACTGGGCAGTTTAGTGTGGGAGCTGCCTTAGGGCCACATCCACCTGGAAATGTTTGCTTTGGGAGATGGCCTGAGATGCATGGTCAGAAAAGGAGGAGAGATGAAGTGCTTCTTTTGCCCCAGGGCAGCAGTAGCCAACCCGAACTAGACAATTCCTGTTGGAGCCCAACATTTGGAAATCCAGGCCTCTGACTGCACAAGCGCTAAAAGGATCTCATTTATTGAGCGTTCTTTCGCCCTTGAAGATGAGATTTCAGGGAGCTTATGCCTCTACTTGAAAAAGCATCCTAGTTTACTTGACATTTCTAATAAGGCTGCATTACTCCCTGTAAGAAATTGGACTCAGAAAATATTTCTAAATCAGGCATTTGGAATGGACTTGGGTATTTCAGTTGGGCCATTGAAAGAGGATTGGGAAGACAGGTGTTTTGAAAGCCACAGGCATTGTACAGACGTAGAGAGGGGTTTATTTACAATAGACTCCCCAGGTCTCATTCTCTTCAAGTGCCTTTGTCGGTCTGATAGGGCAGGAGCTTTTTTCCATTGTTGACAAAAAACAGGAAGAAAATGTGCAGTTTTACGAATTTCCCTGACCACTGAGGTGATACCACTAGTAAGAAGGAAACTAGGGCCCAGTTTAGTATCTGTAGATGCCTGAAGGCAGATAACAGTTGAGTAGATCTTTAATGAAATTCTAATTTTCCTTTGACTGCAGCAGAAACTGGCTTTTTAATTTTCTCTTTGTAGTTGGCCATGATTTGAAACCCCACAGCAGCCCTTCTGTCCAGCTTGAACACGCTCCCCTTGGTCCCACACCCCACATAATGTAATGCACTTTGCACAGAGTCCCTCATCTCCATGATTATTACCCTAGGGTTGGGTTACTTCTGGCACAAAGGCGAAGATGTTGCAGAATTTTGGCTTGAACTACAGCCAAAGGGTTAAGTTCCCTCCTGGGCTTGGATGATATTGGCATGAGTTGGAAGTGTAAGAGAGATCAAAGGTGATTTTTTTTTTTCTTCTCAAAAATGATTTTGCAAATCTTTTTCAGAGCTGATAGACACACACCTTAGCTGGATACAAAACATAATATGAAACAGAATGACTGTGATCTTTGATCCGAGAAATCAAAGTTAAAGGTAATTGATATCTTCTGCTTCTCCTTTTGTTTTCCAGCTGTGTGTTTCCTTAACTTGAATTTTTTAAGTATAAGAAAACTTGACAAGCTGAAGGCCCTCTCTTCTCATTCTCCTGCTCTTAAGGGCTAGACCCCTCCACTTCGGAAGTGGACACTCCTGGGGACCTCCCTGAGAATCTCAGGGTTGGGCGGGAGAAGGGGGGATGAGGCCCCGGTAACTTGCATGCTCCCCGATTCCAGGGCTGGCCTGCATGGAAAAATGCAGCACCGTCTTTGGAGCCTGCTCCTTTTTGGTTTTGCACACTTGGTTGTGGGTGTCCAGTTAAATGAGGCTCTCCATCCGTGGCGCGTGTTCTGTACTGGGGAACAGCAGAGTGGGCAGGGAGGTCAGAAAACCTACCTAGAAAGCCACTCAGGAAGCCCCGCCCTGTGCTTAGGGCACTTCCAATCCTGATTCCCTCAGCTCAAGGTTTCAGCTCCTCCCGGGGGCTTCCTTGTTGTGGCTTTTGAAGTCTCATGATTTTGCTACTTGGTTTCTGGATTTGAAATCAGTCCCTTGAACTGCTTCCCAGGGTGCTCGGCTGAGCCCCTCACCCAACAGATGCACCTCGCTGGGCCTCCACAGAAGAGCCTGGCAGCTAAGACGACCCTACTGCACCAGTTTCAGGAGGCCCTGGGGGTGTGAAGTCCAGATGAGACATTGAGGAAGGTTGCATTACCTCTCTGTGCCTCAGCTTCTTAGATGCTGTTGCTGTTATTTAATCTCCATATTCTAATTGGAATAAACCAGTACACACAGTGCCCAGACCATCTTAGAGCTTATATTAGCACACCCAGGGGAGCTGACACTTCGGAAGCACGATTGCCAGAGGATGGGGCCTGCTGAGATGAACCCCTACTTCCCTGTGGCCGAAGGAAGCCCTGGGAGGAGGGGCACATTCTCCAACCATCTGCCACTCTCCGGCCTCAGGACTTCACGTCTGAGGAATCAGGATAAAAATGCAAGTAAAGTATCAGTGCTGAGGTTGTAAGCCCCTCAGGGAACTTGTCGAAGGGCGGTGCCTTTTTAATGTGTGTTTTGGGCTTGGGGACTTTGGCAAGCCAGCGGGCTCAGGCCTGTGACTGACTCTGTAGCTCTGACCAGTATGACCTGGGAGGGGACTTACTGCTGCTGCATCACTCTTCAGACCCCACCCACAGTTTCCAGCTACAGTCCTAGTAAGGGTTTTATGTTCTTTTCACTGAGCCTCACTCAAGTACGGCCAGGTTTCTCTGGAGAAGATGAACACTGGGAAGTTACTTAGTAAGTGCAAAGCAGAGGTCTGGGAGAGCTCTGTCTCAAGTAACAGGCCTTTTCAGTTTTGAGACGTCAGAGGGGAAGAGCCGGGCACGGTGGCTCACGCCTGTAATCCCAGCACTTTGGGAGGCCAAGGCAAGGTCAGGAGTTTGAGACCAGCCTGGCCAACATGGTGAAACCCCGTCTCTACTAAAACCCTGCATGGTGGCAGGTTCCTGTAACCTCAGCTACGCTACTTAGGAAGTTGAGGCAGGAGAATTGCTCGAACCTGGAGGCAGAGATTGCAGTGAGCTGAGATGGCACCACTGCACTCCAGCCTGGGTGACAGAGGGAGACTCAAAAAAAAAAAAGTCACGGGAAGGCTCAAGACCAGCAGGCCTGGTTGCTTAGGGAACTTACCTCTTGGCCTTCAGAGTCGCTTCGCCTGAGAACAGTTAGGACCAAAGGCAGAAGAGCGCAGAGAGGACTTCATGTGCTTTCAGCTTCACGCATCCTGACCCGAGCATGTGGGGGTCATGGGAGTGAATTCAGCAAGGCACTGCAAGGCAGAGAAAACAGTCAGTGGTGACTGGGGGTGGTGCCTCGGGCCCCCTCTTGGCTCTCAGATTCTTTGATTTGGCCTGGAGAATGCGGCCCTCTCGATTCCCATTCCAAGCCTGAGGAGTGTCTTTCTGGCCATGGCTTTGTGGCCGGGCCCAGGCTCTCGTGGGCACTCACGTGGTCTCACCAGATTTTAGAAAACATGCTTGAGGTTTGAGCGAGAAGCAGGACCCAACCTATCCGCTCCTTCCTGTTGCTGCTTTCTCAGGGGATTCAGTTCCAAAGTCAGCAGTCAAAGGGAAAGGGCCTAGAGTGAAATTCACCCTTGAAAGTCCTTTAAATTGCACCTGAAGTATTCATACATCTGTGTTGTTTTCCACATGTAATCCTGAGCAGCCATACTGCTGCAAACTGAAGTCTGGGAACCTCTGAGCTCTGGCAAAGGAAGGGAGGAGAAAGTAGATGCAGGTGCCTGGGCCTGGGCCTTTTAGCAAAACAGAAAACTCCTAGGGCAGAATGGGATCTAACTTAGCTTTTAGAAATCCAGTAAGAGGCACTGGCTTCCCCAGATGGCCACCCTCAAAAAGCAGGCAAAGAGAACACCCTGCTTTTTCTTTTTTGCCATTAGCATATATATACTAGGAGCTGACAAACTACAGTGCTTGGGTCAATCCTGGCCCCCAGCCTGTTTTGGCAAATGAAGTTTTACTGGAACACATCTATGCCCATTTGCTTACTGTCTACGGCAGCTTTTATGCTACACTGGCAGTGCTTAGTAAGTGAGAAAGAGCCCACAAAGCTGAAAATATTGTCTGGCTCTTTCCAGGAAAGTTTGTGGACCCCTGGTATATCATCTTTTTATGTCTGCAGCCATTTTTATTAGAATACTAATATCCTTCTTACTGAGTGGAAACACCTGTTTATAAATGACTTTGTCATATATACTGAAAATGTTACACTGTGTTTTGTGCGTAATTTTTATGTACTTAAGATCAGTTCACTTTTTCCTCTCCAGTTTCAGGCTTAGTAGTCACCCTGAGATCATTCTCCATCAGCCTTTTCAGCAGGACACCTCTCTGTAAGGATGATCAGAGGTCGAGAGCACCGTGGCAGACTCACAACTGCTGGCCTCAATTCTGTTCTGAGAGAGGGACGCTTTCTCCAGCAGAGCACTTGCCTTCATCACACGGCCTCTCTCTGCTGGCTAGGCAGAGTCTACTGGAGCCTTCCCCTGACTTCACGCAAATGACACAGAGGATTCTGGGATCCCCAAAAGAAAGAGGATCAATACTGTACAAGTTAATTAAACGGGCCCTGAGTTCAAATCCCAATCCCCCGTCACCTGCTAGAGTGTTGGTCTGCTTGTCTCTATTTCCCTATCTATAAAATGGGGATAATGATATTACTAGGAGCAGTGTGAGAATTAAATAATAGTCCCTGGCACACAGCTCTCAGGAGATGTGAATGGCTGGTATTCTTTTGTAGAGAGAAAGACTCCAAACAAGTAACAGATCAGCAACCCATTTGTCAATTGAAAAAGGAAAATCAGCTTCCTTAAACTAAGGGACCTAGGCTGATGGTGCAGGGTCCTTGGGGTGGGCTAATGCAAGCATTAAGCACCTGCTGTCTGCATGGTGCCATGCATGAGTAGGGCTACTTGAAAATTCAGTACTTGCTTTTGGAGGGAGTGAGGGCACTATGGCTGGAATGTGGGGCAGCTTCCAGCAAGGGGCAGCATTGGACAGGGGCAAGCACTGCACCTGGCCCCATTTGGGAACAGGTAGGAGGAGAGGCACAGTTGCTGGCCTAGGGTAGATTATTGGAGGTCTAAAGTGCTGATGGCAATGATACAGGAGAGTGGCTCAGCACCCAAACCTCAGAGGCCGACTTGGGGAGGCCAGTCCTGGCTGTGACCTGAAGTTTCCCAATCCCTTTCTAAGCTGCTGTGTTCTGTTCATAAATACATGTTGAGTACTTCCCATGCACCAAAGCACCATCTAAGGGATATGAGGGGAAGGAGAGCATCAACGCAGCAGGGGATAGTGAGGAGACGGGAGTGCGACTGGGCTGAGGGTGGCCACCAAGGGGGACTTTGCCAAGGAGACTGAGCCTTGGGTGATGTGAGAAGGAAAAGCATTAGACTGGGGAAACATGATGCTACCCAGAGGAGCAGCGTGAGGAAGGTGACACAAGAGGAGAGAACAGGGCTGAGTCGGGGACAGACAGAGACCAGGAGAAATGGCATGGTGAAAGGGCACTGGGGTTCCCCTGCACCCTGGTACTCGAGTCTGCAAATGTGGGGCCTCCCTGTGGATGCTGCATGAAGTGGTTGAGACGAGACCCTCTCTCAGAACTTAAAGCCCAATGTGGCTGTACTCTGTCACCACCACCTAGCAGGCATTTCTGTTCTAGAACTTTCTCCTTGTTGGTAGTCAGGGGAGCAGGCGCCGAGATTGCAGAAAGAGGCGGTTCCTACCCAGAGAGGTTTGGGCGGGAGTTGAACTCAGGGCCCCCTCACCACCCCCAAATAGCAAGAAGGTCTAAGTGCATAGGGTTACTGGATTTTCCAGATGCAGCTCTTCACTTCTACCTGAAAGTAGCTCCCAGAAAGCAGGACCGTTTCCATCCAAGGGGAGGGAAACACGCTTCTGTCTGCTTGAAAGTTTCCCTACTTCCCGTCCCCTGCCCTAGCCCTGTGTTCTGAGAAGGGAAACAGCCCTTCCAGAGGGCTTTGGTGCCAGTGTCTCTGCCTACCAGCTATTTTTAGAAAGCTGAGGCTGTGGAAAGTTTTCATTAAGGATCCACTCCTCTCACTTCCTAGGTTGAGAAAACAGGAAGCCCTTTGGAATCTGGGCTTTGAAAAGCTTCACATGAAGCTGCCCCGACCCCACCTGCCCCGGGCATTCAGCTTTCGCTACATGAGAGTCCTGTACAGCATGGTCAGCTCGTCACCCCTGCAGGAAGCACTGAGGGTCCGGGCTGACAGTCCTTATGCAGCTTCTGGTTTAGGGCCCCTGGGAGTCAGCTGTTACCAGGTACACAGTAGGTGCCCAACTAGTGCTGGTTAGCTAAATATATGAATTTGTCCTCTACATTCCTATTAGTGAATCCATTTCCACATGTTGGAAAAGTTATACATAATGTATGTATTTCGAATACATATCTAATACGTATATACTGGTCTACAAACCAACACTGGCTGTACACTGGGCACTGTGATCTTTACTTGCATTATCTCATCCAAGCACCTCAGCAACCTGGGAGGTAATATTTTTAGATGCAATTTACAGATGAGGAAACTGAGGCACAGAGTGGTTATGTCACCAAGGCAAGGTTCACCAAGCAAGGAAGTGGCAGAGGTGGAATTCTAACCCTGGCTGGCTCTAGAACCTGACCTCGCATGCCTGACGTTCTGGCACAAAACAAAGCCGATGGTTGCAAAGCACAGAATTCAGAGTCTAACATGAAGCGTAGGGATTTTACTGACCATCCCAGCCACTAGCCACTGAACACCAGGCACTGTGCTGGGCGCTATCACATATGTGAATGGTTAGCATCCTTACAACAGCCTGAAAAGATATGTGCTATGATTCCCACTTTACAGTTGAGCAAATTGAGGCACGGAGAGGTAACGTCATACAGCCAGAGAAGGAGCTGAGAATCAAACCCGGTTCATTCAGCTCTTTGCATTCCCCCGCCTCTCACTGTTATGGAGGTTGCAGACCATCTGGGCAGGGGTTTTCCAGGGAAAAGCACCCTGAACCTAGGAGGGCCCAGCTTTGACCATGAAGAGACTTTGGGCAACTCTGAACATTTAACCCTCAGTGACAATGTAACTTAAGCCTAAGGTGAGAAAAGGAAGTAGGAGGAGGTGTGGGAAGAATTCAGTGTCAGAACCAGGAAATGGAAAATGAACCTGCCTTTGATGGGACTCCCAAAGGGGTTTACATCCTCATCCCTTCTACCCCACAACTAGTCAATATGGTCTGCCTGCAAAACTGAAGGTGTAGGCATACCTCAGGGAGCATGCCTCACGGAGGAGCTGTCACCAATAGCACCTTCTTCTTTCCAAGAATGTTTCAGGGAACCTATTTGCAGGATCCACTATCCTAAGATCTCACCCAGTAGCCAAGGCGGGAGAAGGTAGCTTGCTTCTTGATGCCAGTGACTGGTACTGCTCTTGGTTCCCTGCTAGGAACTCCACGCATACTTCTGGGGAGGGGGGTGACCAAACTTTCCAGAACTGGCACATGATCCTTCACTTGGTTGTGCTGAAATGGAAACTATGTTTCTGTTGATGGCCAGTCAGTCTCTGGGGGGCCCTCACTTGCTCTTTGAAAGGGTTCCTCTTTTGAGTACTGTAAGTTTTATGGATCAAGAAAGAACCATGTTTCATCAGACTTAATAGGCATTTTCTGGATGTGGAAATAGTGGGAGTAGTTTGGTCCACAATAGAAAGCCTCAAGCACATGACATCAAATGCAGAAGAGGAGAAAGTTACTTCAAACATGCCCTATGGCTCAAATCCATTTCTGCCACAAAGATTTGAAAAAGTTGCCATTTGAGCAATTTTCACTAATAGATCTTTAGCACAAAATATTGTCTGAAAAAAATATGATGTAGGAAAGCATTCCTTGTATTAAAAATTGTCAAATATACAATCACAAGGAACAAAAAAAAAAGTATGTAAATAAATAGAGATGGGCAGAGCGGTTCATGCCTGTAATCCCAATACTTTGGGAGGCTCCGGTGGGAGGATCGCCTGAGCTCAGGAGTTCGAGACCAGCCTGGGCAACAGAGTGAGACCCTGTCTCTACTAAAAATTTAAAAAGGTAGCCAGGTGTGGTGGCGTGTACCTGTAGTCCCAGCTACTCAGGAGGCTGAGGCTGCTAGGAGCCATGATCATGCCATTGCACTCCAGCCTGGGTGACAGAGCAAGACCTTGTCTCAAAAATAAATAGCCTGATAGAGGTTCTAGAAAGCGAAAAACAAATAGCCCGATAGAGGGTCTAGAAAGCGAACCTGATGCATGTTCTTGGTGCCCTCTCACTCGCGCCATTCTCTCTCTCTCCCCCTCCTCTTTTCTTTTGTAGTTAATGAAATTATCAGGAAGGAGTTTTCAGGACCTCCTGCCAGAAATCAGACGTAAAAGAAGCCATTATATGCAAGACACCTTCTGTATCTGACCCCTCGGAGCCCTCCACAGCCCCTCACCTTCTGTCTCCTTTCACGTTCATCTCCCAGCCTGGAGTCCACACGCGGATCAATGTATGGGCACTGAGCGGACTCTCGCTTAAGGAGCTCGCCACCTCCCTCTAAACACCAGAGAGAACTCTTCTTTTTGGTTTATGTTTTAAACCCCAGAGAGCATCCTGGTTGATCTTAATGGTGTTCCATCCAAATATTAAGCGCCTGCTGACCAAAAGCACATTCTGCACAAGACAGGACAGTGGAACGCGCCTGAGAACAGAGTGACTGGAGCTTGGGGGGATGGGCGGGGGACAGAAGATGTGGGCGCTGTGATTAAACCCCAGCCCTTGCGTTCATTTTTCCAGGTCACAGATACAGCTCCTGTACCTTTTGAAGGAAAGGAGTTCTCAGAGCAACCAAAGGAATGTGATCCAAGAGCCCAGCTTACAGGCTGAAGAAACCCAAAACCCTCTTGATAGAGGTAGAAACTGAACTGTCAGTCCTTAGAGCTCGCCCCAGTCCATGCCACAACTGGGCCACGGCTAAAGCTTTATTTTTGAATTCTTATTCCAAAACCAAACTGTCTTGCCCGGACAAGATCACCTGTTAAGACTTCTTGGCGTTAAGTTATGACATGTGTATGCGTTTATTATTATTATTATTTTTTTTCTGCTTTAAAAAGCTGGCCAGGGCACCTAGCACTGGAGCTATTTTGGCGAGCTGTTCTTTAACCCCTGCAGCACGCAGTCCTGCTAACACAATTCCCATAGACTTGGGGGGCTGACCCAGGCTGCAGAGAGCAAGCATCTGTCTGCTGCATCTGTACAACCCGGATGCTTTGCAAGGTTCCGGCTTGCTTGCTTCCTAGCAGCCAGAGTGCGTTTCGGTAAAGCAGTGGAGAATCTCAAGCATGTGCATTTAATTGAGGAATAGCAGAAGGGCTAAAGCAACCAAGAAAAGAAGTGCGGGTACTTTTGTTAAGTAAAACAGCCCAAGTGCTTCTGGAAGTGGGTGTCTACCAAGATAGAGGAAAAGGGCTGAATTCCCTCTATCCTAAATTCAAAGTGGGACAGTCGAGCTCAGGATGCGCTTCCCAGCTTCACTGGTTAATTTGACCTGAACGAATTTAAAGACCCTTTCTGCCCCTGAAGACCTATTCGCACTAGAATTCTAACACGAAGAAGTCTACTCGAATGCATCCTTCAGTTTGAATGAGCTCTGTTCAGACCAGTTGTATGTTACATATGATTTCCTTCCTCCCAACTGTTTCCACTGAGCGCACCCATAGTCTCCCCTAGTCTTCCTCTGTGGGTGCGATTTTTGTGATTTTTACAAACAAAACCCTTGTAGTTCTTGGCAGGTGTGTTTCTGTTGGCATTTGCTGCAGATACCCCAGGACGGGCGGGGGGATTCATTTTTAAGCCATTCAGTTGTTTCCTCAATAATCCACAACAAAGTGAAAATATTCTTAGCACTCAGACTGTACTTACAGTGTTTCTCAGTCCAGTCTGTAGGCAGAAGGCCTCAGAAGATAGTCCTGGCCACTCAGTGCCCACTGTGGGCTTTGTAAGTCCTGGCTCTGCCGTCAAGGTTACCCAGAGGCAAAAGCTTCCTGGGAGCGGGGCCAGGTGTGGTTGGTACTCCAGATAGAAGACAAAATGCTCAGATTCGGGCCTGTGCACTTGTATGCAACCTGTTGGTCAATACCTAGCATTTATTTTTCCCTAACAATGGACAACCTTTCCCTCACCCACCCCTAAGCTCAGAGTTTAGGAAAATTCTCTTTTAAATAAACAGAATGCCAGTAAGAGGTTGACCCCCACCGTAGAACTTCTGGGATGCTAAATACTTCCTCACGAACAAAATAAATTCCTTATACTAGCAGCTTCACCTAGAGAATTCTCTCTCCGGCAATATGAATTTTTCTCTCCAGCAATATTGACTTCACTGGGGAAAAGCTAGGAGTGTGTGGTGAGTGATTTGTTCTCCCTTGACCTGGCTAGGAGCCATTTTTTATACATGAGGGAATTTGAGCTTTCCTCAGTTATCTGAATGTTTTACCCAAGTGCCTTCCTGCTATTGTAGCAAAGTAGCTCAGCTTCCTTGTCCACAGGGTGAAAAAGGACTAATGCATTTTCCATCAGTTTTCTAACTATGTTAGCAAAAAGGACCTCCTGGTAGCTCAACCTCCTGTACGCATGTGTGTGTGTGTGTAATACACACACAAATAAACCCCTCTGTTTTTCTAAGACATCTTAGCTGGATATTATAGGAAGCACTTTCATAAACAACTGTACCAAATAGCAAAGGAAAGAGAAACAAAAGCATTAGATTTGAGACATAAACAGGCAAGAGAAAGTGTATTAGGAACTGACAGCTATCAAGGAAAATGCTAGGAGGAAATTTTGCCAAGAAGGATGGCTCATGAAATATTTCCAGTATGGGAAGAGGCAATAAGATCCTCTAAGAGAATGAGAAAGTAGGGATGTATAAATGGTAAAGATGGGCGTGTTGCAGGTGTGTTAGAAGGATCTCAGTTAAGTGAAGGTTTGCACTTGCTACATCTAAGTTAATGTAAATATGTAGCACTCTGACAGGTCTACCATGTTGCTGAATGTAGTATATTTCCAAAGTTTGCAAGTCTTCCTGTATTGTAAAAAAATGCTGCTGCTTGATAATATGTATAGCAATCCAGATTAATTAGTATGTTATTAAATTTTATTTTCTTACCTGTATTTTTATGCTTTTTACCTGCCCTCAAAATATTACACCCCTGTTGGAATTAGATTTATATTTATAAATGGTCAGAAATCTTTTTAAATGTCTCTTTTTACACATAGGTTGATTTTTTTTCTTAAGATAAATGATGTATTCTTGAAACATTTGTTAATTATTCCAGGAAACAAAAAAATCCATATAATAAAACTCCCACTCAGAGCCTATTGGTCACCTACCTAGAAGACAGCATCTCAGGAGAAGGAATGGCTTCATGGAAGAAGGAACCACCTTTTTCTTGCTCAAGAATTATGCTGACTTCAGCCCTGAGCCTGGATCTGGTCACTGAGAATCATCAAGTGTCTAGATCCCCCCAAATAAGTAATCTAGTAGGTGGTTTTGATTTTAAAAAATTGACACCAAAACCCTGCCTGCATTGTAATGGAATTTGAAAAGAATTCATGTTCACAGAACCCTACGTTCAGGCTAATATTTACAGAGGGGACCAAAACTAAATCCTGGTAGATAACTCCTGTATGCTTTATCCAAAGGACATCCACAGTTTTCCAGCATACACATAACCAAGGATGAATTGATTCCTTCAAATAACTGGGAGGCACTGATATTGCATTTTTTGTTTACATCCAGTAGCCAGGACGCCTCAGTGAGCCAGTCTTGGGCAGAGGCTGTCACATTTAGGCAGATCAGGAGTTGATATGTTCTAATTCTCACTCTGGACTATGGTGAAACTGAATTTATCATGTCAAAAAACAAAAAAACAAAAAAAAACAAAAAACTTTCCAAGTGCTTTCTATTGCTCAGAAATGAAAGAATGTTTTCGTTTCAAGTTTACAAGAGGCATGGATGGAGTTGTGACGTTCTTGACAAGCTGGGCTAACCTTTCCTGAACTCGTTTCCTGGAGGCAAGGTGCTCGGTGACCCAGCGCATCTTAACCTTGGGTCTCCTAGGCTCAAGGCTAGGGCATTACGTTTCATGGAACCAAAACAGCCAGTTGCATAGCAAGTATTTTCCTGCATTCCAATTAAATGCTTAAGAAAAAGCAGCATCATATAAAAATTGTGATCATAAACATCCATTTCCCTCAGCTTTTGTGAGTGCCTTGACTTACAGCCAACATCACTGTTTAATTCAGTCTGTTTAAAAACAAACTTTTCTGGTGGTTGGTAACAGAGAGTTTCTCCCTGAGCCATCAGGGTCCTGAGAGCTGGAAGTGAAAGGGTTAATTAACATTCTGCCTTTATGCAGCTGTTGGCTGACTAGAATCAACTCCCTGCTGAGTTCAAGCTTTGAATGGAATGGATGCAAATGATGTTGTTTCCATTAGAGCAGGTGCTCACAGCATTCTGATTGGCCTGAGCAGACCGAGGCTATGGCTGTTGGAACAAGCTTAGCATCCTGGACATCTTGTCAAAGAACCTCACTCACCCACTATGGCCTCTACAGCCCTCAGAGGAGAGAAAACCAGTACAGTTCTCCGACAAGCAAAGGTCTCTCCAACATGGTGGTGCTGGCAGGCTTAGGTTTAGACAATCCTGTTAAAGGCGTTTGAATACATCACATTCCTATGCAAATGTTTTTAATCTCCAGTTTAATGTAGTTTATTTTTCCTATATGTAAAGTATTTTTATACGACTTGTATCATGATAGTTTAGCAATAAAACAGTTGGAAGCAACAGCTACTTTGGTGGATCTTTCTTTTCCGGAGAGGCTACTCAAATATCCCCTTTACATTTCGGGCTCCCTCGGCAAGGAACATTTTGTGTGTGCACATACGTGTGTGCGTTTACTCCTCGTCTCAGCCCTAGGAGGTAGGTACGGTCACGCTGTGCTTGTGACTCAGGCTTAGAAGCCACTTGTCGGAGGTGACAAAGCCACATGGTCAACCTGAATTTGATTCTCTCTAGCACAGCTCTGCTGTAATCTGTGCCTCTAGACTACTTTTGAGGTAGCATATTCATAAAGGAGATTTATGATGCCCACCTTAGACCAGCTTTCCAAGGGTCCCGAAGCATTCAGTCAACTGGGCCAAGCCAGCCACTTGGAAGGCAAAAGCTACCATTTTTATTTGAGCATCTTGCAAAATATCAAGGTTAAAGAAAAAAAAAATGCACCTTATACCTTCGAATCCACAAACAAGTACTAGAACCTTCTAGCCAAGTTCCTCCTCAAAACAGCTTTTGCCATCCTGTAGCTAAAGCACCTAGAAGGTTTGGAAGTAGCTGCTCTTTTTAAAGTCTTCATAGGGTTCGAAACTCCTCCCACCCTTTCACCCCAGGGAAATGGGATATCTGCCCCAGGCCCTGTGCTTTAGGGACCCACGCCACCCCATCATAGCCCCGCACTTGGATTGTCTTGCTGGGAATTTTCTAGCCCCGCCCCCCTGCTATTCCAGTGCCTGTAACCAGCACTACCAAATGGGCAGGTGTCCCAGGCTCAGACAGGGACCTGCATGGGTCCTGGCTGCTGGAAGTACCTATCTTGAACTATCCTTAGTCTCCCTCCGTTAGCTGGGACCAGCTGGCTCCCATTTCTCCCCTTCAGATGCCCCAAAGAGCTGTAGAACCTGCACCTACAGGGTCCAGGCCAGCTTCCAGAGGAGCACCCTGGTGAGCAGATTGCTCTGATGGCTGGTGCAGTATTTTCATTGTGAGTTCTGTGGGATGGTGTGAGACTAGATCACCAGAATGGTGCTGATTTAGGAATGGCTCAAGTTGCTTAGGCAGACAGGAGCCCCACAAAAAACACCTGCCCAGGGCTACACCTAAGAGGCAACTGTGCCCCACTAAGACGATTGCGGCCAACTGTTTTGCTTTAACTCACTTTCCGAAAACCTTACACCACTTCTCCTGAATCGAAAGTCAAAATCTCTTAAGCAGAGGACAAGGCTAAAACTATACAGTCATTTTTAAAAAAGAAAAAAAACAAAAAACAAAAAAGTCTGTGTTGTACATTTATATTTAAGCCACGCTTAAACACAAATTTGGCCTGTGCCTCAGTTTCCCCAGATATAAAATGAGGACTCTAGTCCCCACCTCACAGGTACTGCATACTTAATCAATATTAGCTATCGATCGACTGTCCCATCATTTAACAAACAGATTTCAGATTCACCTAAGGCTTATCGTGGAGCCTTGAGCTCACCTTGAGACCTCATTTGACTAATATCTGGAAGGAAACATTTAGAGCTCTATGGGATTTTAATTTTTCTAACTAGATCATTAAAGCCAGAAACTTGAGTTTATCCAATTTTCAAAACCTGAGATGACAAGGAAGTTTGTATTGGAGCATCTTGGAGTCACTTTGCCAGGAGTTTGCAAATCTGAACATGTTCCTTGCTGTATCCAACAGCATGGTGTAGTTTCGCACAAAGGAGCCGAAACAGAACAGTGGTTTCGTGCCAAGTTGGAGTTTAAGAAGTGGTAAGATTGACAGGAGAAAACAAATGCTGACTCCTACTCAGCCTCTTCATGTTCATACATTCGAAGGAAACTGGGTTCCTGGTAGGTTGAGTATAAAATAATGCTGAGCACAGAGCCACAGAGCCACAAGGGTCTTTACGAAATGAAAGTGAAGTCATTTCTTTTGTCTGCGGATCCCCAGTAGCTGTGATGGGGTATAAAGGACACGCTTGCTATAAACCTCATGACATTTTGTGGTACGAAGGTGGACGAGGTCAGACCAAACTTTCTCCAAAAAGGGCTTCTCACTCTAAACCACCTCTTGCCCTGCCCTCTTGGTAAAATTCAGAAGTTGAGCCTTGTAAATGGTCCGATGAGTTATCAAAGAAACAAAACCCCCTGCTGTCTATCTGCCCTGTCCCAGGCTCTCTAGGAATCCCTGATTTACTAAAAACTTCAAGCTCTGAAACACTGTGCTGGATAGGAAGTACAGTGATGATTCACTCTGATTCCCAGGGGCTATGCTTTTTACATCAGTGATCCCTAAATTTTTTGTTGAAATGGGGACACCTCATCCTTCTATGAAATACTGACAAAACTCCTTGAAAACACATTGCCAACAGTTTCTGCTGCTGTGCAAACTGCCAGAGGATATTTGATTTAGAACCCTCTGCCCTTAATACCACGAGAAAAAAGCATTCACAGGACAACTGTGGAGAGGGTTGTATTTACACCTTCACATACACACGCGCCAGACTCCCGTGTCACCTCCCCCACCATGTGCCTTCTTCTCTTTGGTAGCCAGGAGGCATTTTGAGTTCAACATGCCCCCAAATTTCCTGATTCGCAATCTCCTCTTCCTCCCTCTCCCAACACACACCCCTCTTACTCATCAGTTTATGGCAACACCATCTATCTACAGTCGCTTAGTCAAAACCCTGGGAATAACCCCAGATCTCTCACTGTTCCCATTGCCCACATACCAGCAAATCCCGCTGGGCCCCTTCTGAAATCCTCCCACCTCTATGCCTCATGCTCACCAGAACACCCTCATCTACCTGGATGACACAACAGCCCTTCGCTGGTGTACTCCCGACCTCCCCATCCACACAGCAGCCAGATCGAGCTTAAAGCAGCCTCAGATCCTATCACAGCCCTATTTAAAGCCCTCCACGGCTTCCCTTTGCATTCAGGATGATCCAAATTCCAGGCAAGAGGCTCAGCCATCTTCCTTGGCCACAAGTTCTCCAGCCTCCAGGCCTATTTTCTGTTCCTTGCCCAGACCACACCATTCCCCACCTCTCTCTCCTCCTAAAACTTGAAACGCTTTGACCTCTGAGTTTCATGGACTGGCTCTTCCTCATGCTTCAACTTTCCAATTAAATTCTTGTCCTCAGAGGACTTCAGTGACCACTGTCATGCGGGACCTACCCCATGCCCCGCCCCCACATGCACTCAGCCTGGCGTTTGGATGACTGTGGGCATGTTTGCTGTCTCTTGCCCCTGTAAATTCCATGGCGGCGACAATTGTCTTGATTTGCTCAATGCCATCTCTCTACAGCCTGGCATGCGGTATGGTAGGCCCCCAGGAACCGGGTGTGAAATGAGCAAACATGCCTTTCCTGTGCATGGAGAACAATGGGCTCATCTGGAATGCATGGAAAATTAATCATTTCCTAATATTTAACACATTTTATAAACCAAACAACTGACTCAAGGGAGACTTTCCTTCTGTCCCATATGGCTCGGTTTATTCATCTCTAATTACACAGCAGTGTATTCCAGCCTGTCTTCTAGAAAGAGCCAGTTCCCTTTGTTGCAGAAAGCCATAAAGACCATGATTCCCTAGAATCCTGGAGCCTGCCAGGCCAGTTATCTGCTTTCTGGCAGCCTGCAGTCACCTGTGGCCCTCCTGCTTGTAAAATGCTCACTGCTGTGGCTCAACAGCTCCTTGGGGACAGGTAAGAGAAGGGCCAGCCAGCCAGCTGCCGTTTACAAGCCAAATCTGAAACCGGCTTCTCGGGGGGAGTCTGTTTGACAAGGTGAATAATGGATTGTTTGCAGCGGAGCGAGGTGCGGCCAGCGCCTGCAGCTTGCTATGTTAGATGGTGCTAACGTGCTCCGGCTGGGCGCCTCTCCATCTGGTCCTCCCCAGATACACCTGCAGTCGTGCGGTTCAGGAGCCCACGTTCTCATTTATCCTCCCCGTGGTGCAAATAAGCCAGGGCACCCTCTGTGCGCTGTTGGGGTCTTCGACACAGCCCTCGGCCCCTGAGCTGGGCTCCAGGATCTGAAGGTGTGAGGGCAGGCTTTCCTAAACTCTGCCCTGCGGACACCCCCAGTTCCCAAGACCAGCACTGCCCAGACTAGGTCCAGGGCTCCTCGGAGAGTCGGGCAGTGGGGGTCCCAGGTCCCATGAGTTCCATCTCTCAGGGCTCACGGCCTCCCCTCCAGGATGAGTCGTTTTTTGCCATTTATTCCTGTTCATGTCACTCTCATCTCATCCCCTGCGTCTCTCACTCTGACCCCCATGAGGCTCAGACCCCACTTTCTGCCCCACAGGCCCATGAAATGCTGCTGCTCATCCCTCTGCACCTCACTGCCCACCATAAACCCCCACATCCTCAGTCTTCCTTCCCCCAAGGCCCGCGTGTTTTCTTCCTAGCTGAAACCCACCGCTCCTGAGTCCTGTCTCCTTGCAGGCCTCTGCGACAATTAGCACAAACTTAGTGACGTAAAGCAACACAAATTCATCACCTCACAGTGCTAGAGGTCCAAGGTCCAAAGTAGGTCCCACGGGGCTAACATCCTGGTGTCAGCAGGGCTGCACTCCTTCTGGGGGCTCCAGGGGAGGTTTCCTCATCCTTTCCATCTTCTTTGGGAATAAACATGGCTGACAGCATTCCGCAGCACTCAGCCCTCATCTGCTGGGCCAGCCATCCCATCACTCCGATTCCACGCCCAGCCTCACGCCTTTCTCTAACAAACTCTCACATCTCTTTCTTTTGCCTCTAAGGACTCCTGTGATTAAATGGGGCAAACCTGGGTAACCCAGGGCACTCTTCCTTTCTCACTGGTGATTAGCAATCGCACCTGCAAAATCGCTTTTGCTGTAGAAAGTAACACGTCCACAGGTGATGGGCATAAAACATGGACATCGTTAGGGGGCCCTTATCCTGCCTGCCAGGCTAATGTGGCAGTGTTCAGAGGTGGTGCCTTTAAGTGGTGACTCTGGGTCCTGAGGACTCTACCCTTGTGAATGGATGAATCCATTCATGGATTAATGGGTGAATGGGTTATCATGGGAAGGAGACTGGTGGCTTTACAAAAAGAAAGCCCTGAGCACAGCACATTAGCACACTCAGCCCCTCCCCATGCGATGTCCTGTGCCACCAGGGGACGCTGCAGAGTCTCCGTGAGCAAGAAGGCGCTCATCAGATGTGGCCCTCGGCCTGGGACTTCTCAGTCTCTACAACTAGAAAGAAATTCCCTTTCAAAATGCCCAGCTTCAGGTATTCTGTTATAAGCAACAGAAAATGGACAAATACATTGTTTAAGGCTCATGGACCACATCAGTGAAGAACACAGACTAAGCAAAGTCTCCATCCGCGTGAAGGGGACATGCCAGCAGGGTGCAGAGGGAGGGAGAAAGGCCTTGAAGAGACCTGGAGCTGATCATGTTTCAACCTGAACTCTTGCATTTCTCCTCCCTAGAGCCGTTCCAGCCCAGCGTTTATTTTATTTCATGGAACACCTTCACCCTGGTCACTCAGGCTAGAAGCCCAGCACCATGCTTGGCCCTCTTCCTTCTCTGACGCCCATCTCCGATCTGTCAGGAAATCCCGTCAGTTCCCTCTTTCAGTTTTATCCCGAAACTGGCCCCATCTCAGCCTGGCACCGTTCTGAGTCTGGTGTTTGTTTCAGCGCCACCTCCTGCTAGGACCGATGCAGTAGTCTCTCGGCTGGTCTCCGTGCCTTTCCCCTTCTGCCTGTCCTCATCATGGACTGATCCTGCTAATCTTAGATCAGGCCCCTCCTTTGCTCAAGACCCTCAGTGTGAAAGCCAAAGACCTTCCTTAAATGGCCACCAAAGCTTTCCACTGCCCACCTCCCTTCCTACCTCACCTCCCAGTACTCTCCCATCTTGCCCTCTGCTCCAGCCCCTTGATCTCTCAGTTTCCCAAACACGCCACACTGCCTGCATCTCAGGGCCTTTGTCCAGCTGTTGCTTCCACCTGACATCTCTTCCATTAGATGTAACAGCTGCAGATGTCAGCAGAGACACTGCCTCAGCTCCCATCCTAAAATCAGGCCCACTGTATTCTCCATGGTTACTTGGACCCAAACAGACGCTGCTATAGTTTGGTTTATCTGACCGCCCTCCCCTCACAAGCACCACATCTCATGTTGAAATTCCATCCCCGGTGTTGGAGCTGGGGCTTAACGGAGGCGTTTGGGTTATGGGGTGGATCCCTCATGAGTAGATGAATGCCCTCCCTGGTGGGGGCTGGGGGTAAGTGATTTCTCACTTCATCTGTTCCCATGAGCGCTGGCTGTTAAAAGGAGCCTGGCACCTCCCCTCTCTGGCTTCCTCTCTCGCCAGGTGACCTGCACACGTGAGCTCCCCTGCCTCTTCCACCACGAGTGGAAGCAGCCTGAGGCCCTCGCCAGAGGCACAGGCCCCATCTTGAATTTTCCAACCGTCAGAACCATGAGCCAAATCAACCTCTTCTCTTTCTAAATTGCCAGCCTGAGGTATTCCTTTTTAGCAACACAAATGGACTAAGATGTCCAACCCAATCTCTGAAGGCCTGAGGGCATCTGTTGGTAAATGTCTTTCAGCGGCATCTTGGTGGCATCCCGATGTGGGGAGGGGGTGGTGGGAATGATCCACCTGGTGCTGACACTCAGGGATTGCACTATCTAGAGAATTTTAAAACCGTATTTCAACAATTGCTCTGATTTTTATTATCACTAGGTACTGGTGGGTTTTTTTTGTTGTTGTTGTTTTTGGTTTTTTTTTTTGAGACAGGGTTTCACTCTGTCACCCAGGCTGGAGGGCAGTGGAACAATGACAGCTCACTGTGACCTCTGCCTTTTGGGATCAAGTATTCCTCCCACCTCAGCCTTCCAAGTAGCTTGGACTCCTGGTAGCCACACCCTTGTGTGATCCCCTACCTCTGAGTGTGGGCTGGACCTAGTGACTCGCTTCTTAGATTACGAGAGGTAATGACTTCCATCTTGCTGGCGCTCTCTCTCTCTCGGAGTCTTCTCATTTGCTCCCTCTGACGAGGCCAGCGGCAGTGTCTGCGTGGCAAGAACCAAGGGCAGCTCCTGGTCACAGACAGTGGGGAACTGAGGCCTTCAGTCCCAGCCCACGAGGAACTGAATCCTGCCCACAACTGTGGATCTTGCTTGGAAGTGGATCCTGCCCCAGCAGAGCCTTGGGATGACCATGGCCCCCGCTGACTCCTGACTGCAGCCTGGGAGAAACCCTGAGCCTGGGGGCCCGGATAAGCTGAACCCAGATTCCAGGCCCATAGAGGCTGTCAGATAATGAAAATGTGTTGCTTTAAGCTGCTGCATTTTGAGGTCATTCGTTATAGAGCAATGAAGAACTAACATATACAGAGAGGTCACATAACCAGGCTGAGGCCACACAGTCTGTCGGGGGCGGGGGGGGAGGGTCAAGGTTCAAGTTGATTTTGTCTCCTAGAGCTTGTGAGTTTTTTGAGACAGGGCCTCACTCTGTCACCCAGGCTGGAGTCCAGTGACACGATGAAGGCTCACTGCGGCCTTGACCTCCCGGGCTCAAGCAATCCTCCTGCCTCAGCCTCCCGAGTAGCTGGGACCACAGGCACACATCGCTGCACCTGGCTAATGTTTTAATTTTTCATAGAGATGAAGGTCTCCCTATGTTTTCCAGGCTGGTCTCAAGCTCTTGGTCTTAGGCGATCCGCCCACCTCAGCCTCCCAAAGTGCTAGGATTATAGGTGTAAGCCACTGCGCCGGGCTGCTTGTGATTTTTATCTCAAAACACACCACCTCTCAGAATTTTCTGTATCTGTGTTATAATAGGCATTTCTACCAGTGTCTCCACAAAGCAGATGGGCGCCTGATAAACTCCGCATGTAACAGGCATGTGGCAGCCACTCAGCCACATGGACCAGCATGTCCACCTCCTAACTGGTTTCCATACCTCCCCGGCCCATTCTCCACGTAGCTGCCAGATGATGGTTCTGAGGCTCCAGTCGGCCCCCATTACAATTAGGTTTAAAGCTCTGTAATGACCATTTTCATGTAGCTTTTAGAGCCACCAGTGACCTGGCCTGGCCTACCCCTGGGCCGCCCAGAGCTGGTGCTCACGCATCTGCTGCACACAGGCCCCATCAGAGGGCTCCACATCACAGAGTCCCCTCAGCTGGGCCCTTCATCTGGTGAGGAAGAGCTGTCCCACCTTCCATTCCACCTCCACCACCCCCCATTCCCCCCAAGGATTCGAGAGGAGCCGTCCCTGCCCACGTGAACACCTTGGTTAATCCCTTTCCTTTATCTTCATCCTCCTCCTCTCCCAGCTCCCAACCATCAAGGTTCAAACATGCTGGGTGTCTCTTGTCTAAATCAACCAGAAATAAAAATAGAAAAAAATCATCCATCGAACCCACGTCTGCCTCCAGCCACCAGCCTGGCTTTCCCCACACCTCCCAGCCAAGGGTTAAGAAGGAGCTGCTGCCGCCTCTCATCCCCTGCTCCCGCTCACTCACTCCCCAGCCACTGTGCTGGGACTTCTGCACCCACCTCACTGCCAAACCACCAGCGCCCTCCCTTGTCATCGAATCAAATGGACTCTTCTCATTTCGTCTCTGCCTGGACTTCCCGGTAGCATTTGGCTCTGAGGTGTTATCTCTGCTTCTTGAAACTGTCCCCTTGCTCTTGGTTTTCAGGACACCCATGCTACCTACTTTCCCTGGCTTCAGCCAATGGTCCCTCTTCCTTGAGGCTAAAATTGCGGCGCCCAGACTCAACCCAAGGTCTTGTATGATTCAGCAGGGGAACGCCTGGAGTTTATCCTCTAGAAACTCTCCCGATGCACCCAAAGACACACAAAGATACTTAGGGCTGGTCTACTGAAGTAGCAAAAAAAATATCAACTATCAGAACACCCATCCTCACAGCCCTGGTGACCTGACGCCTGGCGGACGCCCGTGGGAGGATCCAACGCAGCTTTGGAACAGAATAGGTGTCTGCGTTCATTTCCTAGGGCCGCCTAATAGATTGCCATAAACTGCGTGACTTTGAACAACAGAAATTTATCCTCACATAATTCTTGAGGCCAGAATTCTGAATACAAGTGCTGCAGGACCGTGCTGCCTCTCAAGGCCGTGGGGAGGACCCTTCCCGGCCACTCCCAGCTTCTGGGGGTTCCTGGTGTTCCCTGGCTGTGGCTGCATCACTCCAGTCTCTGCCTCCATCTTCATGTGGCCTCCTCTTCTTATAAGGATACTTGGTTTTGGATTTAGGACCCACCTGGTTTATCCAGGATGGTTTCATGCCAAGACCCTTCATGTGGTGGCATCTGCAGAGGCCTTTCTTTCAAGTAGAACCACGATCACAGGTACCAGGGTCCAGCACAAGAACACATGTTTTGTGGGGGCCACGATTCAACCCAGTACAGTGAGGAAACTGCCCCCCCCCACCCCGTTTCCTCAGGTTCTGTTTAGAGTCAGCTCCTTTGTTGCTCTGTTGTGTCTCCTGGCCTTATCCTTCCTCATGGGCCTTCCCTCTGTCTAACCTGTTATCTACATGGTTTGTCTTGGCGGGGAGCTGTGGAGCCGTGGCTCATGCCTGGAATCCCAGCACTTTGGGAGACCGAGGTAGGTGGATTGCTTGAGCCCAGAAGTTTGAGACCAGCCTGGGCAACATAGCAAGACCTCATCTCTACAAAAAATACAAAAATGAAACAAAAAACGACAGTTTGTCTTGCTCACTGCTGTGTTTCACCCCAGTGCCTGGAACAGTGGCTGGCAAGGGAAAAAGCAAAGTGCAGACCTGTGCATCCCATTTGTGGGATGACCACACATACACACACACACACACACATACACAATGATATAAACTCATACACACACAGTGACATAAATTCACACTGCATACACACATACTGCATACACACACATCCACAATGCAAACACACATACTACATATGCACATGCTGCATACACACACATCTGCAAATACATACATACTGCATACACACACACATGTGCTTTTTCTGAAAGACATTTCAGAATTACTAATGGTCTCCAGGAAACAGAACTGGGAGTCTAGGGCACGGGGGAGGGGACAAGAGGAGCTTTTCGTTCCATATCCATTTGTACTACTTGAAATCTGTAACCACACATCTATTACCAAGAAAGGTCTTAAAGTAACAACACATCATTACTTACACTTGGAACAAAGCCACTACAGGTGTGACGCCCTCACCTGCTGCAAGCCATTCAGTGCCGCTCCTGCCCCTCTCATCCCTCCCCGGCCCCTCTCCCCTCTGTAAAGATGGAGTTGGGGGGAATTATATGGTTTGGATCCTTGTCCCTGTCCAGATCTCACGTTAAATTGTAATCCCCAGTGTTGGAGGTGGGGCCTGGTGGGAGGTGATTGGATCACGCGGGTGGATCCACTGGTGCTGTTCTCGTGATAGTGAGTTCTCGTGAGATCTGGTCATTGAAAAGTGTTGCACTTCCCCGCCCTTCTCTTGCTCCTGCTGCTCCGCCCATGCGATGTGCCGGCTTCCCCTTAGCCTTCCACCACGATTGTATGTTTCCTGAGGCCTCCCCAGAAGCAGAAGCCGCTATGCTTCCTGCACAGCCTGTGGAACTGTCAGCCAATTAAACTTCTTTTCTTTGTAAATTACCCAGGGTCAGGTATTTCTTTATAGCAGTGGGAGAACAGCCTAATGGGGGGCAGAGCAGGGGCGGGGGAATATGTTCTTCCGTGTCTCTCCCTCTCGCTCCTGGTGTGTTCTGCACAGGGCTGCCGTGGAGCAGCAGCGCTAATTTTTTTTCAAGGATCCCAGTTCTAAAGCTAGACAGCATGGTGACTGCAGGCACAGAGGCTACAGTGTCAGCTGCCCTGCGTTCAGGGAGCTGGGCAGGGAGCTTGTTCCAGTGTCTTCCATTTGCCCTCCAGATTCACCCTCAGCTCTCTGGGCCTGGGAGGCAGACCATAAGCCCAGCCTCCCCGGGGCACCTCTGGCTTCCAGAGGGTTCCTTCAATAGGAGGTGCCAGCAAGAGATGGAAGGTTGGGTGTTCATGCGGTGGACTGGATATGTCCCTCAACAAAGGCCACTGTCTCTCCATGTGGCCCTCTCCATGGGGTGCCATTCCCCCGGTCCCAGGAACTGCTGTCTTCCTTAACCTCTTCGGGCCTTGGGGCGGCAGAGGTGCCCCAATGCTGACAGCCCTGGGGGATTCATCTTGTATTACGTTTCCCCTCTCTCCTGTGCTTTTGTGAATAATCCATTAAAACTCTCCTCAATTTACTCCTTTGCCTGTGTAGCCTCCTTCTGGGTTTCTGGTTTCTGGCCTGCTATCATCTGTTCCCTTCACAGAAGCCAGACGGATCCTTTTCAATATGAACCAGATGATAGCACCTTTTGCTAAAGCCCACCATAGGCCCTGGTCTCACTCAGAATAAAAGCCAGACTCCTGCTATGATCTGGCCCCCAGCTACTCTCAGATCACCTCATCCCTCCAGCCATGCTGCCATCTTGCTGTTTCTTGAAGAAGCTAAACTTGTTCCTGTCTCAGGGCCTTGGCACTTGCCAAGCCCTCTGCCTGGAACGTGTTTCCCCCATCCTCTGCATGGCTCTTTGGGTCTTGTTCCACCTCCTCAAAGAGACCATCCGTGGTCACGCTAGCTAATGTACCTGCTCTGCCACCCTCCCTCGCCATACCTGCGGTCTTGTTTTGGTTTAGTGCCTATGATAGGATCACTCTCCCTACGGTCTTCTTCTGAGAAGGTCAGTTCCTTGAGGACAGAGTCAAGTCTGCCCAGTCCACAGTTGTGCCTACAGTGACCAGGAGTGCCAGGCATGTGGTAGGTGCTCTGATATTTGATGAATGAATGGGGACATTTCCCAAGCAGCTTTGTCTGGAATTCTTGGCTGCTGCCTGCCTTCTGACAAGTCCGTTGACTACAACCTGTATGGTCCGGGGGCAATGGGGGAAGATTGAGGAGACACAAGCTTTCTCCTGCAATTCATCCAACCAGAACCCCAAATTAGAACTAAATCACTCCTTTGGTGTCAAGGCCAGAGAGAGAGAGAGAGAGAGAGAGAGCGCCTGCTGGAGGAGCAGTGGAGCAGGGCCAGGATGGGAGGCAGCATAAGAACAGTGTGGTCGGCTGAATTATAGCCCCAAAGAGGTCCCTGCCCTAATCCCCAAAACCTGTGAATATGTTACCTCATAAGGCAAAAGGGATTTTGCACATGTGATGAAGTTAAGAACTCTGAGATAGGGAGATTATCGTGGATTATCCAGGTAGACCTAATGGAATCACAAGGGTTCCTATGGAACCGAGGCAGGACAGTTAGAGATGTAATGAGGGACAGAGAGATCGGAGTGATGAGATCCAAGGAAGACAGATGGCCCCAGGAGCTGGAAAAGGCAGGAAACAGAATCTCCCCTAGAGCCTCCAGAAGGAAGGCAGCCCTGCCAATATTTTGATTTTAGGACCTCTGCCCTCCGGAACTGTAAGATGTTAAATTTGTGTTGCTTTAAGCCCTTTGTGGTAATTTGTTATGGCAACAAGAGAGAACTCATACAAAGAGTAATATCTGTTCTTTCCTAACTGCTTATCAAGTGGGTGCCAGCCGCTGCAGGAGCCGTTCCCAGCACTCTGCAGAGCAAGGGCTCTTGTTATCTCCATTTCACTGATTAGGAAATGAGAGGTGATGTGGCTTCCCCGGGGCTGCACCGTGAGTGGCTGAGCCAGGCTGGAAGGCAGGTCTCCTTGATCCCAGAGCCCACATTCTTCCCACTAAGACACCCTCTTTCTCCGGTGCACTCACACTTCTTTGGCCTTCAGTTTCCCCATCTGTCACCCATGGGCCACCTCTTGCCTTGGAGTTTCACAGCCTCTGGCTGCTTTATGGAGAGGAACAGCCAAGATAGCCTTACCCAGTGACCCCACCTCTCTGAGGCTTGGGGTTCTTCCTGGCCTCAATCTTCCCTGCCCGGCCCCTGGGAGGATCCAACATGAGGGCGCCTGTACAGAGAACCTGCAGGCCTTGTTGGATGAGTCTGTATCAATGGCTGACCAGTGACCCATCCCTCTGAGCTGCACTTGGGGGCCAGAGGATGGCGATTCTCCTGACTCCATTGTAAAGCCCAAGACAACCTCAAAATCTGATTGGGAAGGTGCATTTGCATCTGTTGCTTGCCTGGGCTGGGTGCTCTTGCACATTTGCTCACACAATCTATCCGAAGCCACATTTGACACCTCTAATGCCATCATCCACATTGCACAGCTGGGGAAACTGAGGCCCAGAGAACTGTAAGATGAGCTCTAAAGCATTCATTGATGCACCCAACAGGTATTTTTTGATGCAGACCTTGTGCCTAGAACAGGGTGTTTCGGACACA
Organism: Macaca fascicularis; assembly: GCF_037993035.2. NCBI lineage: Eukaryota > Metazoa > Chordata > Mammalia > Primates > Cercopithecidae > Macaca > Macaca fascicularis. The sequence goes on along the minus strand of NC_088384.1, from coordinate 107,473,804 downwards.
GCAGTGGAGCTTGTGTCCCAGCAGGAAGGACAGACTATATAAACCACAAGCACAGAAGAATTCAGCAATGCATGCCACAGGAAAAAGTAGCAGCCGCTCAGGGCAGGAGAGGTGGGTGCAGGGAGGGTGTGGCTGGTGGTGCTCCTGGCAGGGGCTGTGATATGCCTGGTGCTGTGCTAGATATACTGGTTCCAGGATTTCTGTCCCCGAGCCCCACAGCCACCGGGCAAGGTGGGACTCTCCTCATTTCTCAGATGAGCTGGAGGGCGCAAGCTGGTGACCCTGCAGCTGTGCAATGGCAGAATGACGATTTGAACCCAGGTCTGTGTGCACCCAAAGTGGATGTGCTTGTATCCCCTAACCTTGCCCCCAACAGGGATTCTGTGGCCCTTAGTGGGTACAGCCCATGAGGCTTTGATCTCTGGACCAAAATTCATCTAGGGACTTTTCTCTTTGCAAAGCAAGAACTCAGTGTAGGAGCAGGCAGGGGCCAACCGTCGAGGAGATTTGTTTTGGGCAATCTAAAAGCCTGAGTCTGGCCAAGAACACTTCAGTGGAAATGCACGTTTTCTCCATGTGAACATTAGGAACCCAGAAATCTGACTTCCCCCTGGCCAGGCTGGTGGGAGATGGCCTCTGTGTGGCCCGGAGCCCCCAGGTCCCCCCTAAGTAGGTACAGCTGTCAGGCTTCCGTGCTTGGAAACGTTCACATGCTACTAACACTAAATATTTTCCTTCCTAATAAGATTTCCCCCACAAAAACAACTGGATGTGGAAAGATCCATCCTCTGCACCCAGCCAAGGCAACCTGTGGGCAGAAATTTCCCTTTATGCTGAGCAGGGAGGCCGGTTCTAAGCTGAGCAGCACTTTCTGGCCTCTGGGAAGACACGGGAAGGGACTCTCAGTGGAGCCCCACTGCCCTCTAGAGGTGTGGATGCCCAAGCCCCACTGAGGACGCTCAGACTCAGGGCCTGGGGCTCTCCCCGGACTCCCTGCGAGAGTGGCTTCCACAGGCTTCCCTGCAACCTCCTCCAGCCCCGACCCCGGGTCAACCTTTCCCTGACCTCTGTCCATTTGCTAAGAGAAGTAGGACACGTCCAGCCTCCAGCCAAGTCAGGTCCCTGGACCATAGGCTGTAGCTCAATGAACTCGACTTGCTCTGTCCCAGACAATGGCACACATCCCTGGGAACTGCTGCCAGGCCTCTCTGGAGACTTTTAAAGCCACCACAAATCCTGAGGTAACGAGGATGCCCCATGCCCCCTAATTAATTCAAACTCAACATAATGCTGTACAGTAAGAGTAAGGAGGTCTAAGACACTTCAGAGTTTTGCGTGATGGCTATTTTGATGTCCTTTTTGTTTTCTAAAATAAATATCCTTCAAATTTTTAACAAAAACAAACAATGTTTGGGGCACTGCTCTGATTGAAATCACTTTTGGAAAAATGGTAACAATGAGAAAGTTATGGCAGTGAAAGAGATCTGACCTAACCGACTCCATCTTACTTCTCACCTCCAAGCTGCCCTTGTTCGTTCCTGGGCATAGATAACTTTGGGAGGAACTAGTTTATAGTTTAACTTTGAAACAAAGATGATAACAGTCCATTCCTGAAACAAACCTCCTTCTTGCCTAGGGACCAGACCGCCTTTGTAAAACTAGCAAATGAGCCACAAGATTAGAAGTTAACTTATGCTCAGGAGTCACGCAGCCAGAGCCCAAAAGATTCCTAAACTTCCCAGTTTCTCCTATGGGTAACACTGGTATTATAAAATCTAAGATTGGTGTTTGAGGGACTTTTCAGACCCTGCAATCGATAGATCAGCTGGGATTCACCAGATTGATAAACTGGCTCATCCGGTCCTGTGGCCCCCACACAGGAACCAACTCAGTGCAAAAGGACAGCTTTGATCCCCTATGATTTCATCTCCAACCCAACCAGTCAGCACTCCCCACTCCCTGACCCCCTGCCCACCAAATTATTTGCATAATCAAATCAGTAATCAGGGAGACTGATTTGAGTAATAATAAAACTCCCATCTCCCATTCAGCTGGCTCTGCGTGAATTAAACTCTTTCTCTATTGCAATTCCCGTCTTGATACATTGGCTCTATCTGGGTAGTGGCAAAATGAACCCACTGGCGGTTACATGCTGACATGTGAATGACATTGTTAACACGTAAATACTCTTTCGTGAAGGCTGGCTCTCGCTTAGTGAGTGGGTACCATGTGTTCCGCAGTTCAGAGATCATTCACCGAGACCTCAGGGCAACCCTGAGCGGTACTGCTGTTGCTGTCATCATTTTACAGATCACACAGCTAAGAAGTCAAGTCTTGGAGGCTCGATTTTGGGCAGTCTGATCCCAACCATCAGGTCACACTTCTTTTTTGCTGAATTGGGTCACCCAGCAAGGAAACCATCTCCGACATCCAGAGCTTCTCTCTCAGAGGGGAGTTGAAGAAGGACACGCCATGGTTTTCATGCCTCCTCTGAGTCTCTGGACTCTCCCCACGTCTCTCCACATCTACATGGTCACACTCCAATCCCGTCCTGTGGTCCAGTCCCTGTCCTTTCTCACCAGATGGCCACAACAGCCCCCTCCCAGCCCCTTTGAGACAGTAATGCTTTCCAAGGGCACGCATTAGCACGTTGCCTCCCGCAGTAAAGCTGAGTTGTCCAATGCTTCCAGTGCCTTTAGGATAACTCAGATGCACCCTCAGAGCTCGGCCCTTGTCCCTTCCTCTGGGAAGCCCTTCTGGCCTTACCCAGCTCCTGCCTCAGCACTTCTCCTCCCAGAACCCGCTGAAGTTATAACTTAACATGTGCTGTGTGATCATGTAACCCACCTCCCCCCTGCTGGACTCGGAGTCCCCTGAAGATAGGACTCTGTGTGGGCTCCCACTGTGTCCCTTGGGCTGACTTCTGTGTCCTCAGTCCCCCACCTCCAACCCCCACAACACAGAGCAGGCACTCTAATATTTGCTGAGTAAATGAACACATAAATGAATGAATGAGGCTGGGCATGGTGGCTCACACCTATAATCCCAGAACTTTGGGAGGCCAAGGTAGGCAGATCATCTGAGGTCGGGAGTTAGAAACCAGCCTGGCCAACATGGCAAAATCCCGTCTCTACTAAAAATACAAAACTGAGCTGGGCGTGGTGGCGCATGCATGTAATCCCAGGTACTTGGGAGGCTGAGGCAGGAGAATCGCTTGAACCTGGGAGGCGGAAGTTGCAGTGAGCCAAGATCGTGCCGTTGCACTCCAGCCTGGGCAACAGAGTAAGACTTCATCTCAAAATAAACAAACAAATAAATAAATAAATAATAAATTTTTAAAAATGAATGAATGAAAGCGAAGTGCAGTAGGTGCTCCCCAGGAGCAAGAGATCCCATCTTGATGGTGGGTGGGAGGGGGACCAGGGAGACTGGAAAAAGTGGCGCTACAGTCAGAACGTAGACGTGCAGAGAAAGCGGGGAGGACACTGTATGAGGAAAGGCACAGGGATCGGACACTGTGCCACATCCCTGGGGAAGAGAACCCTTTTACCAAGGCTCCGAGACCCTTGCAATGTGGTCACACTCAAACTACGTTTCAGCCATAGCAAGCCACTCACAGCTCTTCGACTATCCCAGCTCAGGCCTTTCTGCTGCTGTCTTCTCTCCCTGCCATGCCCTCTCCTTGAGTACTAGCCTGCTGCAGTCCAATCTGGCTTTCCACCCAAAGGCTGCAAACTGGTGACCCGCAGGCTGGACCTGGCTTGGGGATGTTTTTTGTTTCATCCACCCAGTTTTGTTTTGTTTTGTTTTTTCTTTTTTTATAGGCAGCGTCTTGCCCTATCACCCAGGTTGGAGTGCAGTAGTATGATCACAGCTCACTGCAACCTCCGCCTCCTGGGTTCAAGTGATTCTCACTCCTCAGCCTCCCGAGTAGCTAGGATTGCAGGCACCTGCCACCATGCCCAGCTAATTCTTTTGTATTTTCAGTAGAGATGGGCTTTCTCCATGTTGGCCAGGCTGGTCTCGAACTCCCAACCTCAAGTGATCTGCCAGCCTCAGCCTCCCAAAGTACTGGGATTACAGACATGAGCCACCACGCCCGGCCTCTTTTTGCTTCTTTTAAAAAAGCACTTGAAATTCAGATGTCTTTACCAAAACAAATGTTTAGATTTCTATTTTCTTTTGAAGAACTAGATGATCTGGCCACACTCGCCCCACATCCTTTTTGGTGACCGTGAGTCAGAGCTGAGTAGCAATCACCCTTTTGATGGGGGCATGTGTTGTCAACTGGCCACCATCCGCCCCTCACTGTGGCATTAACCTCCACCCACTTTGTTCATCCTCGTCACACACCCAGGTCCTGCAGGACCTCTCCACATACGTATGGAACTCCGGTAGCCCTGCCATGGGATGCCTGGTGCACGTGCCCATGTCTTCTCTAAGTCTCTGTACTAGGCATTGCCGCAGAGGGGCCCTGCTCCTGAGGCTGGTCCTTCTCAACATCCAGGGCTCGGCTTATCTGTTATACCTTCGGAGAGGCCCTCCCCGGCTACAGCGTTTCTACCCGCCCCATGGCAACACTGTTGTTCTTGCTCTCTGCTTGCTCCTTTACAGCTCTCCCTCCAATGTGTCATCCAGTTTCTGTGTTCGTGGAGTTGGCCTCCCCCAGTGCAAAGTCAGTTCCGTGAGAGCAGACATCAGATCTGTTGGGATTGCGGCTGTATCCCCAGGGCCTTGCAGTGTGTCTGGAACATGGTAGGTGTTGCATCAATATTTGTGGGACATAAGAATGAAGGAATGAAGGAAGGAAGGAATGAACACACAACTGCTATTTTCCAGGAACTCCCACTTAGTTGCAGGGCAGGGAATAGACCTCATAGACTACAGGGTGTTGAATGGTGATGACTCCTTCCAACCCCTGCCCCACAAAAGACAAATCCAGTAAAAAAAAAAAAAAAAAAAAAAAAAAATGTAATCTTATTTGGAAAAAGGGTCTTTGTGGATGGAATTAAGTTAATGATCTCAAGGTAAAATCATCCTGGATGATCTGGGTGGGCCCTAAACCTAACGGCAAGTGTCTTTAAAGAAGAAAAGAGATCACGGACATGGAGGAGACGTTCAGGAGAAGATGGAGACAGAGGCTGGAATTCTACTCTCACAAGCTAAGAACCCCTGGAGCCATCAGAAGCTGGAAGAAGCCGGCCAAGATTCCCCTGTGGAGCTTTCAGAGGGAGCGCAGCCCTGTTGATACATGGATTTTGGACTTTTGGCTCCCAGAGCTGTGAAAGGATTGCTTTGGGCCATCCAGTGTGTGGTAATCTGTCATGGCAGCCCCAGAAAAGGAATACATTGACCAAGCACAGATGCTTGAGCAACATTCATGCAACCTGCAAAGGGGCTTCCAAGATGGCAGTGCTGCAAGGCTCCATTCGATGAGCTGCTTAGAGTTGCACTCTGTAGCCCGGGCAGGAATGCAGTGGCACGATCTTGGCTCATTGCAACCTCTGCCTCCCAGGTTCAAGTGATTCTCCTGCCTCAGCCTCCTGAATAGCTGGGACTACAGGGGTATGCCACCATGGCTGGCTAATTTTTGTATTTTCAGTAGAGACAGGGTTTCATCATGTTGGCCAGGCTGATCTCAAACTCCTGACCTCAAGTGATCCACCCGCCCCAGCCTCCCAAAGCACTGGAATTACAGGTGTGAGCCACCGCACCTGGCCGATGAGCTGCTTTTGCTGGAACAGTGGCCAGCTTGGCTCTTCCTGCCTTGCAGAGCATCTGCCCAACACCCATTCAGAGGCATGAGACACCGCATCTGTCTTCACCATGAGCCTACCATTTGGATTTTGTTTCCTGGAGTCCGCTTCCCACAGCTGTGCACTTGCCAAGTGGAGCAACTTCTTCCCCCGCACACAGATGCCTGGTCTTCTCTGTGTAGAGGTCTATCCCACCTCCCCCAGCTCCAAAGCCAGTAAACCCCCAGGGAGCTTTCCCTAATCCCCTGGTTGGATTCTTCTGCTTGGGTTCTCTGTGTCTATCTCAAGGTGGAAAGTGTGATCGGCCTCCCAGCCTTATCTCTTCCAGTAGCCTGCAGGGGAAATGGACGTGTCATGCCTGTCTGCATGCTTCCCGGGGAAATGGACACGTTGTGCCTGTCTGCATGCTTCCAGGCACACAGTAGAAAAACAAAACAAAACCAAACAGATAGCAAAACCCTCAGTAAAGCACAGCTTTCTGTCACCCTCCATCCTTGTGCAGCCAACAGTCCACCTCCTGGAGCCACGTCCCAGATACCACTGAACCTCTGACCTGACTCACATCCAGCTTACAACCTCTGACCTCCCTCTCCCACCTCACCAGGGTCATACCTGCTGCCTCAGGGCTGGGCAGACCTTGCCTTGGGAGCTTCACATTCATAATGAGACCTGTGACTCCACCCACTGGAGGGTCCTGCACCAAGTGGGTCAAGGGCATGACCTTACGCACCGACATGCCCAGCTCCTGAGCAGGACCTCAGATGGTGACACTACTCAGATGGCAAACACCAATGGTACCTGCCTGGCAGGATGCTGTGAGAATGATGTGAGGTCACTTCATGTGACTCCCTTAGAAACCATGTGGGTTGGAATAAGCACTTGATAATACTAGCTAGTGTTGACAATGACGATGGTGATGATGATGGTCGTCGCCATCCCCAGTGCTGGCCCCAGGTCAATACATAAGTGTATGGGGGCGTGACAGGGCCGGCCTCTTACCTCTGACTCAGGCTGGCAACACCCCGGGGAGCCTGTGGGAAGGCCTTGTCCCCGGCAGAGGCAGAGCGTCCACGCCCCATCCTGGCCCCCATCCACTCAGTGTCCTTTCTCCATCTGAGTCGATTTCTGTGGTGCTGGAAGATGCTTTCAAAATGATGTGAGCATATTTCTGAGGTCAACTTCTAATCAAAAACGACTCCCAGACGGTGCCCTGGTTTAAAAAGAAAAGAGAGAAGACATGGAGTGAGTCACCGTCCAAACCATTTGAATGAAACAAAGACACAACAAACTCTCTGCTTTCCTCTTGAGCCAGAATGGATGACCTCAGCCCTGTGGAGACACAGCTGGAGGGAATTAAGGGGGATCTCCGGTTCCCCGAGATAGCGAGGACGGCATAGCAGAGCCACCGTGACTCACTGTGAGAATCACAGGGATGGAGTCCAGGGCCCTGGAACCCCAGAGGCCTGCAGCCAAGGCGAAAACCAACACTGGTGGGTGGGGAGGGGTGGCAGGAGGCCGAAGGATTGCAGGCCCTGGGAAGAGTCAATGAGTGAGCTTGAAAAAGACCCCAAAGCTGGAGCAATTTGACCCCCACGATGTCTTCTGGGGACGTGGAGGACATTGCCAGGCCTAGACTTGGGCTTTATGCATGCCCAGAGTACCCCTGTTGGCAACTCTATTTCCAATGTCTGGAATCCTTCCTCCCAATATTCCCAGGGCCCCAGGATCCGTCACCCTCACCCTCTGGGAGGAGAAAGGCAAACACAGTCATGGCCCGGGAATCTTAGGGCTTCCTTTCAGAAGGCTGTGTCTCCCCAGGCTCTGAACTTGGAAGTCTCTTTGCCAGTCAGACTTTTCCTGGGAATGGAGGGAGACTTGCCTGGACAAAGATGGGCAGGCCAAGCGGGAAATTATAGGTGGGTACCACACTTCACCACAACTCTTACGCCAGTGTTCTCACCTTCCACTCAGGATTGTCAAGGTGACTCACTAAACTTACAGGATCAAATCTTTTTTGAAAATTGAACTGGTTTCTAAAATGATAGCGATAATACATACACAGGGTGAAACTTTTTTTCGATATTAAAGAGAAGCATAACGAAGTTTTCTTCTGCCAGACTACTCCCAAGCCCGTTTTTCAGTGGTATTCATTCTTGATTTTGGCTTTTCTAGTTTTCTGATGGCAAAATCTACCTTTAATAATATGTCTACTTCTACTTCTTGATTTATCAGTTTTAGATGGTATTGAATGATTCCTTCCATTGAAAGATAAGGAAATTAGTGCTATTATTCTGACCTTTGTGTGTTCTTCCTCCTCTCCCATCCACGTTAGTTATACAATTTTAAATCATGGACCCTGAGGTTAGTCTGAATTCAATTCCCACCTCTGCCACTTACTTGCTGTATAACTTTGGGCAAGTTACTTAACCTCTGTGTGTTCCAGTTTTCTCATGAGTAAAAATGCAGATAATGATAGTAACTGCTTCATAAAGTTGTCAGGAAGATGAAGAATCAAAACATTTAATGTTAATTCATGTTGAGTGCTTGGAACAGTACCTGATATGTGGTATCAATAACTGTTAGCTACCATTTCTCATTATTCTGTTCTAAAGTTTAGAACAGTATTCACCAAGGAACTAAATATGAATAGACTCATGGAGAAGAAAATGTGATCTCGAGTCGCGGAACCGTTACAGCACAAAGGAGAATTTTCCAAGTGTCAGATTTCATAGATAACTCTTTAAGTGCCTTTCTAGTATCCCTTGCCTCTTCAGTATAATTGCCAACTGCCACTTTTAAAAAATCTTTATGCTGCCAGGCGAGGTGGATTATGCCTGTAATCCTAGCGCTTTGGGAGGCCGAGGCAGGCGGATCACAAGGTCAGGAGATGGAGACCATCCTGGCTAACATGGTGAAACCCTGTCTCTACTAAAAATACAAAAACTTAGCCGGGCGTGGTGGCGGGTACCTGTAGTCCCAGCTACTCGGGAGGCTGAGGCAGGAGAATGGTGTGAACTTGGGAGGCGGAGCTTGCAGTGAGCCGAAATTGCACCACTGCACTCCAGCCTGGGCGACACAGCGAGACTCCGCCTCAAAAAAAAACTTTATGCCATTGTCTTTCTTAGATTTCTTTTGAAAAGATGGCCATATATCTTTGGGTAATTTTTTCACATAGAGTATATGATTTGCAAATTTTCAAAATCTTAAATATCTAAGAGCATCTTTGCTTATCTATATTAATAATCCCAGCTGAAAGTCCTTTACCCTCAGAACACAGAAGACGTATCTTTATCACCTTCTGGCATCCAAATAGACAGCAAATCTGACGTTAATATGATTTTCAATCTTTTGTAATTGACCACTTTTAAAATTATTATTTCCCAAAGCCTGTAGTCTTTATTCTTAAACTTTTAAAATTCTCTGATGTTTGTAAGTATGCATTGCAATTGGCACCAGATGGAACTATGTAAACTGAAGACTCAAGTCAAGATGTGCAATAAAATGTTCTCCTTCCTTTTACTATTTCTTCCTCCTCCAATCTTTCTATTCTCTTCTTTTGAAATGCTCATTTACAGAGGCTGGACCTTCTAGATTTATCCTCTTCTATCTCAACTTTTCTAATTTCTAGTTTTGTCTAGTCATCCTACATTCTAGGAGATTTCTTCAATTATGTCTTCCATATTACTAACTTTATCATCAGCCATGTCTATTTCATTTTTCATTCACCGAAATTCTCAAATGTAATTATATTTTGCATTGTCAAGAACATTTCTTGTTCTCCAATTGCTCAATTTTCACAATAATCTACTCTCGTTTTGTTGATGTGACAGTCTCTCAAATATTCCTCAAGATACAAACTAGAATGAAAACTTAAAAAAAATCTTTCCCTGGAAATATCTCGTACCATTCCAGTATGAAGTATTCAGTTTATTTACTTTGAGTCTTCCCTTTTTGTGACATTTGTTTTCTGTAGATGTCTTATGATGCCCTGAATGTGGTTTCACATTTACAAATAAAGGACCAAGTTGGTTCATTTCTGTAAGTGACATGGGCTTCCTGGACAACCCTATATGGTCCTGTTCCCCAGTGGGACTCTCCCTGAAATGGCAGGACACACCATGGGCTGTGTACACATGGACAGGAACACTGACCAGCAAAGTTCCCTATAGGACAGCGGTTCCCAGCCCCTGGGCCATGGACTGGTACTGCTCTGTGGCCTGTTAGGAACCTGGCTGCACAGCAGGAGGTGAGTGGCAGGTGAGCAAGCATTACCACCTGAGCTCTGCCTCCTGTCAAATCAGCAGCTGCATTAGATTCTCATAGGAGAGCAAACCCTACTGTGAACTTTGCATTTGAGGGATCTAGGCTGTGTGCTCCTTATGAGAATCTAATGCCTGATGATCTGAGGTGGAACAGTTTCATCCTGAAACCATCCCTGTTCCACCCCAGTCCATAGACAAACTGTCTTCCATGAAACTGGTCCCTGGTGCCAAAAATTCTGGGGACCGCTGCTATAGGGAACAAGGGCAGAGAGCATACAGGTAGGCCAGGGAGACACCAAATTGTCAAAGCAAAGGGGATTACACAAACAAGAGGTTACTTTTCCTTGGGTAGAAAAAAGTCTAAGGCTAGACAATCACCAATGGTAGGGTGGCTCAGAGACATCATTAAGCACTTGAGCTCTTCCTAGTTGCCCCCTGGTAGGACTTGAAAAATGGCTGCTGCCCCTGTGGTCTCACTCCTGAGCTTCTGGTGGGGAGAGGAAGCAAGTGGGGTGGGGTGAAGGCACACACCAGGAGTCCAAAGGCTAACACCCCAGCAGACTTCTCATATCCATGATGTCATAGGAGACTGGAAGATTGAGCTTCTTAGCCGAGCATTCTGTCACCTTGAACAAGCTAGGGTTTCTTTTAGAAAGGAAGAAGAAAAATAGATCTTGGGTAAGCCACCAGCTATGTGTGTGATGGGCATTTTTACCCTGGAGTATCCATCCCTGGGAGGAGCTGCTTACTCTCCCCCACCAGCCCCATGTCTGTGGTGGAGACCTTGGTTCTCTCTCTAGCAGCCCCGTGGCAGAGATTGCTACTTGTCCCCAACACAAATTCTCCCCCTCCCTTTCAGAAGCAGAACTCCCATTGCTCCTGGGCACGTGGCCACCTGGAATAGCCACATTTCCCAGCCTCCATGGCCTCTGGGTGTGCCCATATGACTGAGTTCTGGCCAATGGGATGGTGGCAGAAGCGAAGGACACTTGGGTGTGACTGTAGAGGGAAGGGAGTGTGCTATGCCTGTCACCTTTCCCTTGGCCAGGCTGCAGAGGTGGAGGACGTGCTCTGAACACCCTGGGGATGGTGGAGCATCAGGGTAGAGGGAGTAGGAACCTACGTGATGGACACCTCAGGCCTACAGACTGTGTGGACCAGAGCAGCCACTTCAGCCCAGTCTTGAGAGAGAGAGAGAGAGAGAGAGAGAGAGAGAGAGAGAGAGAGAGAGAGAGAGAGAGAGAGAGAGAGATTGAGAGGGACTGAGATTGAATCTTGTTGTAGCCACTGTTATTTGGGCCTTTGCTGCATGGATCTTAAAACAAAGAAGACCCAAATGGACACCCTAAGACGTCAAGGCTTTTTTTTTTTTTTTTTTTTTTTTTGGAGACGGAGTCGTACTCTGTCACCCAGGCTGGAGGGCAGTGGTGTGATCTCAGTACACTGCAACCTTCACCTCCCCAGTTAAAGTGATTCTCCTGCCTCAGCCTCCCAAGTAGCTGGGATTACAGGCATGCACCACCATGTCTGGCTAATTTTTGTATTTTTAGTCAAGATGGGGTTTCACCATGTTGGCCAGGCTGGTCTCGAACTGCTGACCTCAAGTGATCTGCCCATCTTGGCTTCCCAAAGTGCTGAGATTACAGGTGTGAGCTACTGCACCCGTCCAGGCCATTTTTAAATATCATTATTCCATCTTCCAAATCACCAGTGGAAAGGTGGTATAATGGCTCCCAAAGATGTCCATATTCAGATCCCCAGAGCCTGTAAATATGGTTCTCTATATGACAAAAGGACTTTGCAGATGTGGCTAAGTGATGGATTCTGAGAGAGGAGGATTATCCTGGATTATCTGGGTGGGTTCAGTGGAATCACAAGGGTTCTTAGAAGAGGGAGACAGGAGTATCAGTGTCAGAGAAGGAGATGGATGATGTGATCATGGAAGCAGAAGTGTGTGTGTGTGTGTGTGTAAGAGAGAGATTAGTGTGCGTGTAAGAGAAAGACACAGAGATTAGTGTGTGTGTGTGTTTGTGTGCATATGTGCGTGAGAGAGAGAGAGAGACAGAGAGAGAGAGAGATAAGAAGATGATGTGCTGCTGGCTGGCTTGGAAGGAGGAAGAAGGGGCCAGGATCCAAGAAATGTGGCCAGCCTCTAGAAGCTAGAAAAGCAGGAAACAGATTGTGCCCTGGAGCCTCCAGGAGGAACAGGCCTGCCACACCTTGACTCTAGGACTTCTGACCTGTAGAGCTGTAAGATCCTGAGTCTGCATTGTTTTAGGCCATTCATTTTGAGGTGATTCATTACAGCAGCAGTAGGAAGCTCAGACACTGGTTAAAGATGTGCTCATCAACAGAGCATTCCATTCACGCTGGGGGCTTGACTGCTATGATCTCAGTCCTTACAGTCCCGCCAGGGCATTACTCCTATCACTTCCATTTTACAGACGAGAAAGTTAAGGCTCAGAGAGTTTACATAAATCATCCAAGGTCACACAGTGAGTAAGTGGCAGAGCCAGGAGATGTTCCTACACATTACTCTTCTGCAAAAAACATACAAGGTTCAAGAGGAGACTGAGAGGTACAAGCCTGGCCCTCTGAGTCAACCTGGGAAGTGATGCCTTATTTTTTTGACTTGTCAGGATATCCTTCTAACCCCCTAACTCTCCCTCTCCTGGTTAAAAATAGCCTTTGCTCTACTGCAGTTTGGTGGCTCAGTGACCCCTCATTTGTGGCTAGCCATAAGCACACCACAGACCTCCTTGCTTTGGGAAAACAGCTTTCCTGTGATGACAGAAGTCTGAGTCAGGGGTGCTGACGGCAGGGTGATGGGAAGAGGGCGATTCCTGAGAGCATCCAAGCTCAGGACACCTCTGGGGCGGGCATCACAGCCAAATCTGCAAGGCGCCCCACCCCATCTCATCACACCCTGGGAACCCTTTGGGCATCTCCTCTATAGAGGCCACTTTAAAAAGAGTTGGAGCAAGTTCTGACCCCCACTCCACGAGCCAGGGGATCCCCTGCTCCCTTGCAAGTTTGTTCTTTCTGCTTCTCTACCTGCAGTGATGCTTCTCCTGAGACCCCAGGTTGCTACCTGGCTGGCTGTCCAGGGGCAGGAGCTGTCCTTCTCTATCCTGGCCCCAGCCTTGTCTCTAACTTGGGTGAGGGGATTGGAATAGCTCATGTCAGAGGTTTCTATGACCACCTGCTGGTCCTGGGTGGAGTCTGTCTTGGTCTGTACTTAATGTCTCAAACCCTTGTACCTCTGAAAGGACCTCTCTTGTAGGATGGTTTGAGGATTCAAGCAGACAATGCAGAGAAAGGGAACAGCATAGTCTTGGTAGAGCAAGCTTGCCATAGATAACTGAGCCTTTTCATTATTATTTTTTATTTTTCAATTTTTGAGACAGAGTCTCACTCTTGCTCAGGCTGGAGGGTAGTGGTGTGATCTCGGCTCACTGCAACCTCTGCTTCCCAGGTTCAAGCAATTCTTGTGTCTCAGCCTCCTGAGTAGCTGGGATTATAGGTGCCCGCCACCATGCCCAGCTAATTTTTGTATTTTAGTAGAGATGGGGTTTTGCCATGTTGGCCAGGCTGGTCTCCAACTCCTGAGCTCAAGCAGTCTGCCCACCTCAGCCACCCAGAGTGCTGGGAGCCACTGCGCCCAGCCCCTTTTCATTATTATTACAGTTATAGAGCGATGCTCTCCTAACAAAACAGGTTTATTTCTTGCCCCCTCCTCCCGGGTTAGGTTTCTGAATTTAAGCAGAGATGGCAAACACATGGTCCCACAAGTCATGCCCAGCCCATGGATGTGTTTACGAGGTGTTATTCTGCACAATCGCTTCACAACGTGAAGTAGTTGTCACAGGTATGTAGGGTACAGCTTTAGCTGCTGATCTGGAGACCCCAAACAACAGCAGAGAGATAAGTTTGTAGTTCTCCCCCAGAGCAATTCCAGGATAAGCAGGTGGATATACAGCTCTGTGGGTGGGAACCCAGGCTCCCTTCCTCTTGTTGCTCTTCTTCCTTCCAGAATGTTCCCTACCAGAAGGTCCACAGTGCCTTCACCATCAGGTCAGCCAGGTCTGGATTCAACTGGCAAGAAGAGAAGAGGGGAGGGTGTGACCCTCCTTCTCACGGTCCAGCCTGGCCATTGCCCACATCTGCTCACAGTTTATTGGCCCAAGCTGATCACTTGGCCACATGTAGTTGCTGGAGACGTAGCTTATTCAGGGTGGCTGCAGCCCAGCTCAAACCCAGAGGTACCATTGCCAAGGAAGAAGGAGCTAATCAATTTGGGGGAGAATGTGTCAGTGGTCTCTGACACATTGACATTTAAAAAGCAGGAGATTTGAGGTGTGTGTTGAAATCCTGGTGCACATGGAGGATGCTAAGTGCTGAGTGCCTCTATGTGCCAGGCCCACATGGAGACTCCTTGTTTAATCCTGGAATCGGCCATATGCAGGAAGTTCTGTATCATCCCCAGCCACACATGAGGAAACAGAGGTTTAGCAGAGTCCTGCAACATGCCCCAAACCACAGCTAGGAAGTGGAAGAGTTGGTTCTGCCCCAGGCCTGACTCCAAAGCCTGTGTTTTCCTCTCTGCCCTCATTCTACATACTCGGCAGGTTGGGCTCCTGTATTTCCCAAGAAGCTGAATGTGAACTGCTGTGGCTCTTTCCTTCCCATCTCCCTTTCTAGACAGACTCCAGAAGTAAAATCATAGCAACAAACAATATTTCCTGAGTGTCACTAAGGTCCAGGCCCTAACTATGCTGAGAGGTCAATGAATGCTATCACATGACCAAGCTCATGATTCCCATTTCACAGATGAAGAAACTGAGGTTCTTAGGGCCAAGTAGTCAGTATGCAGTGTTACACAGCTGCTCCAAAGACCATAGAGCCAGCTGAAATTTTTCTTTCAGATGTCAACTGCTATCAGTGGGTCTCAACTTGTTTAGTCACCCCATCATATGTCATCCATCTATTTATCCATCCACTCACCATTCATCCACCCACCCACCCATCCATCCATCCACCATTCCACCTGTCCACCCATCTACTTATCCACCCATCCATCCACCCACCCATCCATGTGCCTACCTATTCATCCATCTGCCTACCTATTCATCCATCTGCCTACCCATCCACCCAACAACCCATCCATCCATCCATCCATCCACCCATCCATCCATCCATCCACCCATCCATCCACCCATCCATCCACCCATCCATCCATCCATCCACCCATCCATCCACTCATCACCCCATCCACCCATCCATCTACCATCAACCCATCCATCCATCCACCCACCTATCCACCCACCCAGCCACTCATTCACCCACCTGTCTATTCATCCACCCACCCACCTATTTATCCATCTATCCATCCATCCATCCATCCATCCATCCATCCATCCATCCATCCATCCATTTATCCACCAGTTCATCCACCCATCTATCTACCCACCCATCATCTATCTATCTATCTATCTATCTATCTATCTATCCATCCATCCATCCATCCATCCATCCATCCATCCATCCATCCATCCATCCATCCAGTAAATATTTATGTGCCAGGTAACATTCTAGGAGCAGGGGAGACAGCAGCAAACAAGAGACAAAAATCCCTGATCTGCCGGAGCTGACTTTCTACAGGGAGACAAATAAATACAAGTTAGGTCATGATGGGTGCTAAAAAGGATAAAGCACTTAGGGAAAGAGCAGGGGTTAGCGAAGTGGGGTGTCAGTGAGCAGATGCTGAATGAGAGAAAAGAAGGAACCATATGCACACCTAGGAGAACTATTCTGGGCAGAGGCACCAGCAAGCACAAAGCCCCAGGTGCGAATGTGCCAGGTTTGCTCGAGGATTGCTCAGGGAGGCAGATAGCAGGAGGGGATGAGGTTAGGCAGGCCATGAGGCAGGATCCTGTTGAGCTTGTGACCATGCGGCATTTCTTTGGGTATTCCTCCAAGGAGGTGAGGAGCCATGGAGGGTTTTGACATCCCGACTGTCCCTTTAATATGCCACCCTCCCCTTGGAGTTCAGGCAGTGTCCGCATCACCCCACCTTTCACCCTTGCCCCTGCAGAAAAAAGCCAGGCAGCTGGATGGGGAGTTTTCCTCCCTGGTTGCTCACACTCTGGGAGGGATGTCACTGGCTGATGGGGGAACAGGAGCCTCACTCACTGTTGTGGGCTGCCAGGGCAGCTGTGATTCTCTAATACAAGCCCAGTTGCAGCCCGGGCGTGATGGCTCATACCTGTAATCCCAATACTTTGGGAGGCTGAAGCCGAAGGATCACTTTAGCTCAGGAGTTCAAGACCAGCCTGGGCAACATAGCAAGATCTCATCTCTATTTTAAAAAATCAAAAAATTAGCTAGGCATGGTGGCATACGCCTGTAGTCCCAGCTACTCAGGAAGCTGAGGCTGGAGGTTTGCTTGAGCTCAGGAGGTGGAGGTTGCAGTGAGCCGTGATCATACCACTATACACCAGCCTGTGTGACAGAGCAAGAAAGCGAGACCCTGTCTCAAAAAAAACAAAACAAAAAAAACCCCAAAAACCAAACAAAAAAACCCCCCACAAAACCAAACCCAGTCGCAGGCTGTCTCTGTGCCCAAGGTGACTCACCCATGTAAGCAGAGGACTCACAGAGGTCTTCACTTGCAACCAGCAAGGTAAGTCAGAGGGGATTCCATTCCCAGCCTGCAGGTCCCTGCCCCTGCTTCCCAACCCTTGCCTTCTAAGGCTGAGACTAGGGACGGCCTCAGGACGAGGGGTGGGGTGGGGGCAGAGATAAGGCTCAACATCTCCTTTAATTCTCACAACAAACCTTGCAGAAAGCCCCAGTGTCATCCCCATTTTACAGATGGGGAAACTGAGGCTTGAGGTTTAGCTGGTGAAGTATCATGCCCAACACCAGCTATGGAGTAAGTGATGAAGGTGGGATTTGCAAACAGGGGCGGCAGCTACATGACCAAGGCTCTCACCAAGGCAACGGAAATGGAGTCACCCCCAATCACTCCCCACCATTGAACACCGGCTGGATCCAACACAGGACTCACCCCTGCGAGCCATCTCATTTGATCCTTACTACAAGCCCATGAGGTATGTGAGCTGCCATCATTCCCACTTTACAGATGAGGAAACTGAGATCCTGAGAGGCTAAAAGAACTTGCTCAATGTCACCCAGCCGGCAGGTGGCAGCCCCAGCACTTGCACCCCCACGGGGTCTCAGAGCTCATGATCTACTCCGGTGCAAGATTTGTTCTATGTGGCTTTGAATTTCATATGTATTTTACTTCCTGCTTAAGTGTGGCTGAAGGAAGCACATGGTACATTTCCACTGATGGGAAAGGCTGGGATGGACCCTTAATTTCGAAGAGGGCTTCCTCAATCAGATGTCAGTGTCAGCTTCCTGACATGCAGCTCCCCAGACAAGGCTGTGATGTGAACACAAGACAGCGAACCCTCCAGGACAGGAACCATGACCTTTTTATGGCCCCTACTCAGTAAACCAATAAATGAAATTTAATATTGATCAAATGCCTACTCTGTGCTAGGAACTCTGCCAGACAGCAGGGACGTGGAGATGAATGAATTGAACCTAGCTTCTAACCCCATGGTGGGTCCACTGGGCAAAAAGATGACTGGGCGCATGGAGACCATGAAGGCTATGAAGGGAACATGTAAGGTGAGACAGCGGCTCATCGAGATCATTCCACCCAGGAAGCCCCTCTGGGGAGGGGACATTTGAAGATGAGACCTGAGTGACAAGAGGACACAGACCAGGCTTCTTTCTTTTTGCGTCTCCAATGCTAAGCACATGCCTGGCCCCAAGTGGGTCACCATCAACATCACCACCCCCATCACAGCTCCCATGCTGGTGGCTAGTGGGCGCCTTCTATCCATTTACTTGTTCAGAGTATTTATGTCCATTTTACAGAGAGAGAAAACTGAGGTTATAGGAGGCACTATGTGTCACCCACGGTCCCTGGCAGAGCTGGCGTTTAAACTCACATTCAAGTGGTGCCAAAGCCAAGCTCCTCCCCCAACACATCCTGCTCATTTGCTGAAAGACCACACTAGAGACAGTAAATTCCACAAGTCCCACCCCACCTGTCACCAGAGGGTGACATCATCCTACTACGGGTCTGGGCAGGTGGCAAGGTTACCTCTGTCATTTCCTTCCTGATCACTGAGGGCCACCAGGCACCAGGCTGCCCTCCAGGGCATGGTACTCCACCTTGTCCTCAGGCGTGGGCACTAGAAGACCCTGGAAGGTTCTGTCAGCACCAGCCCTGACCCAGGCCCTGGAAAGGCCACCGGCTACCCCTTGCCCTAGCTCCCTACTCCCCACCTCCAGCTCCATAGCTGAGGAGTCTTTGGGGGCTGTCCCTGCAGGGAACACCCCAGGGCCAACTGGTGCAGGGTGCCCCACGCCATGGCTCCCGACTGTTCCAACAGGAAAACCAGCCATGCGTTCCACCCCTGTGGTCATAAATGTCACCCCTGGAGATTAGCTGGGCTTCGTGCTCCTGAACTCGGCCTCTTTAAGGAGCACGAGGAAGGACTGAGTCACAGCCCCCAGCCCTTTCTAAATTGGACTCAAAATAAAAAAATAAATGAGAGAAGGAAAGGGCATGATTGTTTTTGAGAGCAGAAAAATGAGCTTTCTTTGTGCTTGCACGCCTCCAGAGTGACCCAAGAGAGTGAGCTCAGGGCAGCCCCATGCAAACCCCCGTCAACTTCACCTTCAAGGTGAAGACAGGAGCCAAAGGAAATATTGTGATAGAGCCTAAGGTACTGCTGATGCCTGCCTGGCAACTTGGTTCACTGAAACTGAGTGCAAACAAATCTCACAGCTCCTTTCTCTCTGCAAATGTGGGTGTGGGAGGCAGGGCCTGGGCTCAGAGTCACCCCCGCCCTCACCAAGCACAGCTCTGTGCTCCTGCTCATTGCATCTCTTGTTTCTTTCTGTAGAGTACACAGGACTCGCTCCGGAACTTGCATGGCCCACTGCGAAAGGAAAATGCAGGGCCCCTGTTTGCAAAGCAGGACAAAAAGCACCACTGAAAATACTAACGTAAATGTTTTTCTTTTTGCTTTCTTCTGTGGGCCCTCTTTTGAGATGCAGTTCTGGTGCTTTAAAAAATTTGATATTTATCATTGTTTGAAGCAAAAAAAACATTTAAAATATTTTAAATTACTAGCATGAATTTTTATATTATGCAATCCCCATTTCGAATAGAAGCCTATGAGCATGGAGTCCATCAGCAGCATCACTGACGCTTCAGCATTTGTGTTTTGGAGCTTGCATACAGGAACCTATGTTGTTCTTGCCAGGGTAGTGGAAACGTCACACAAAACCCTCTCCATTGTTTTTATTTCACTCCTTGAGACATGCGCATTTATACCTACATTGCCTCTGGCTTACTGATGAATAAAGAAGAGTTGAAAGGAGAAGGAGCCCTGGTCACTCTGTCTTTCCCCTTCCTTCCAAGTCATTGCGTGTAGTAATAAATGGTTGACCACTACAGGGAAGTCCCACATGTAAGAAAGCGTTCCTGGGCCATGCATGTTTCTTTCTGCCTTGACAGCAAGTGAGTGGTTCTCAGAGAGAGCACGGCTTTCAGAGCTGCCAGCATCTCTTCCTACTCAGTCACACATGGGACGTTCACCTTGTATTTGCTCTTAGTCTTGCCGAACTCACACAGAACTCTGAAATCATGGGGCACAGTGAAAATAGTATCCTGGGCTGGGCGTGGTGACTCATGCCTGTAATCCCAGCACTTTGGGAGGCTGAGGTGGGCGAATCACAAGGTCAAGAGATCGAGACCATCCTGCCCAACATGGTGAAACCCTGTCTCTACTAAAAATACAAAAATTATCCGGGCGGGGTGGCATGTGCCTGTAGTCCCAGCTACTTGGGAGGCTGAGGCAGGAGAATTGCTTGAACCTGGGAGGTGGAGATTGCAGTGAGCCAAGATCAAGCCACTGCCCTCCAGCCTGGAGACAGAGCGATACTCTCTATCAAAAGAAAAAAAACAAAACAAAAACAAAAACAAAAAAATACACACAAAAAAAACAGTGTCCTGTGCCTGTCTTCTCTGCTCAGGCCCATGCTCCCTTATCCCATCAGACTCTACTCATAAAACCTAAATTCAAAGACAAAATCATTAAGAATTTTAGGATAGCAAAAGCAGAGTATGAAACTAAGTTCAAAGTTCTTCTGAGCACAAGGTCCTGCACAATTGCACAAGTTGCCCACCCGTAAATCTGATCCTGATACAAACATGTTTATTTTTCTTACTCAACGTATGTAACATTGTAGAAAAATTAGGACTCACCAACAAGCCAAGTGCAAAAGTGACAGTTAACCGCCGAGCCATGACTGCCATTAACATTGGCTCTTGGATGGGGGTGGTGGCTCACACCTGTAATCCCAGCACTTTGGGAGGCAGAGGGGGGTGAACCACTTGAGCCCAGGAGTTCGAGACCAGCCTGGCCAATATGGCAAAACCCCATCTCTACAAAAAATACAAAAAATTATCCAGGCGTGGTGGTGTGTGCCTGTAATCCCAGCTACTCAGGAGGCCCAGGCATGAGAATTGCTTGAACCAGGAAGGCAGAGGTTGTGGTGAGCCAAGATCCTGCCACTGCACTCCAGCCTAGACGACAGAGCGAGACTTTGTCTCAGAAAAAAAAAAAAAAAAGAAAAAGAAAAAGAAAAAAAGAAAAACATCGGCTATGTAACTTTCGTGATGGTTCTTGAGGGCTCTGTCACAAGATTGCTTCTCAAAATCCTTGATTGACTTCTCCAGTGGCTTCCTCAAATGCTCCTTACTGGGGGAACAGGCCCTGATGATCCCTCTCCCATCCACACCACCCTCCGTCCCCACCCCTTGTTCACCGTGCCCTAGGCACCAGGTTTTCCTGATTCCATCTCTGGTGTTTTTTTTTTTTTTTTTTTTTAGACATAGTCTCATTCTGTCACCCAGGTTGGAGTACAGTGGCGAGATCTCAGCTCACTGCAACCTCCAGCTCCCAGGTTCAGGCAATTCTCTTGCCTTAGCCTCCCAAGTAGCTGGAATTACAGGTGCGTACCACCACGCCCAGATAATTTTTGTATTTTTAGTAGAGACGGGGCTTCAACATGTTGGCCGGGCTCATCTCAAACTCCTGACCTCAGGTAATCCACCTGCCACCTCTGCCTCCCAAAGTGCTGGGATTACAGGTGGGAGTCACCGCATCTGGCTCCTGATTCCATCTTTGTATCTGCACTTCCCCATGCCTGGAATCCTCATCCACAAGCTCTTCCTGTAACTGCCTCTTCAGCTGCAGGCCCCAGCTCAAATGCCACCAACTCTGGGAGCCTTTTCTGACCTATCATTGCCTCCCTGCTCTTCTTCTTCATCTGCGGGACCAATAACTCTCCCCAGGGCTGCACCTGCTGCCCGTGGGCTTCAGACTGGGCTTCTGAACTAATTATTGATGCGGGATTGGGTTATCATGAATGGCTTATACTAGAGTGGGCAAACTCCTGCCTGCTGGCCAAATCCGGCCCACAGCCTGATTTTGTAAGTAAAGTTTTATTGGAATCATTTTTATATATAACCAGTGGCTGCTTGTCTGCCTCAATAGCAGATGATTCGTTGTGAGAGACACTGCATGGCCCGCAAAGCCTAAAATATTTACTATCTGGCCTTTTGTATAAAACGCGTGCTGGCTGGGTGCTGTGGCTCATGGCTGTGATCCCAGCACTTTGGGAGGCTGAGGTGGGTGGATCGCTTGAGCTCAGGAGTTGGAGACCAGCCTGGGCAACAGGGAAAAACCCCGTCTATACCAAAAATACAAAAACTTAGCCCAGCGTGGTGGCTCATGCCTGTGGTCCTCAGGAGGCTGAGGTGGAAGGATCACTTGAACTCAGGAGGCAGAAGTTGCAGTGAGCTGAGATTGCACCACTCCAGCCTGGGCGACAAAGTGAGACCCCCCATCTCAAAAAGAAAAAAAAAAAAAGTGTGCTGACTCGTGACTTAGACTAGGTAGAGCCTACCCTCGGAGCAGAGGATGGGGACAGCTCCTCTTGCGTCTCATGGCTACCTCAGAAAGGGAAAGAAATCCAAAGACAACTGGGTGTCCAGACGAAGGAGGAAGAGGGAGTGAATGCTGACCAGTCAACCAATAATCACCGTAAACACAAGCATGCAATCAACATAAAGCCAGCTCCACTCTAAGGCGGTGCTGTGACTTAGCAAATCCCATAAGATTTAACATCTAGATTGCTTCTAAATGTTTGCCATTGTATATACAGTTGGCCCTTCGTATCCACAGGTTCTACAACTACAGATTCAACCAACCAATATTTGGTTGGTTTCAACTAACTTTTGGAAATAGAAAAAAAAATACAGCCATAAAAAATAATACAAATAAAAAACAATACAGTATAACTATGTACATAGCATTTACATTATATTAGGTATTATAAGTAATCTAGAGATGATTTAAACTATTCAGGAGGATGTGCTTAGGTTATATGCAAATTTTATATCAGGAAATTGAGCATTCTCAGATTTGGTATCCATGCGAGTCCTGGAACCAATCTGCCTTGGATACCAAGGGATGGCGGCACTCCTGTAATATACATCTTATGCATACATCTCTGAAACTGGCCACTTCCTTAGGCCCCACCTTTTTTTTTCTTTTTTTTTTTTACTTGGGGGCCTGAGCTGTTCCTCCACAGCATTGACCTCCCATCATTTTCCAGGGTGGGTAGGGAGATAAGTCTCGCCTTATTTTTCAAGATGAGTGTGAGGGTACCTGTTGAGATGCTATGGGGACAGGCTTCCTTGCAGCCCTTGTGTTGGTTGTGGCAGCTTCACCTCACACTTGAAAGGCTAGCTTTATTGCCGCGCTTTTGCACCAAGGAAATGGAGGCTCAGAGATACCCAGTCATTTGCCCGAGGTCACATAGCCAGCCAGTAACAGAGCAGGGCATAGAATCCTGTGCACTTCCCCACACTGTCATTCATCCTGGGCTGTGGGGGAGGGACACTGTTGCATTGCTGGATTGTCTGGGAGCTTCTGGGATAATTTTAGAGGGTTAAAAACATTCCGAACACAAAACTCCTCACACACATGCTGGATGGTGCCGTGAGCTTCTTAACCAGGAGCTACATTTCAACCTGCACTTGGAAAGAAAACTTCGTGCCTTTCCCAGGGAGAAGGAATCTGCTCCTCAAATCAAACTCGTTCCTGCTAAGATGCAAAGGACAGGTCAGAGCTGTTCTCCCAAAGGCTGCCCCAGAAAGGCAGTAGAGGGAAGGAATTGGGGAGAGCCCAAAGGCACTGGGGTGGGACAGAGACAGGCAGGCCCCAAAGATGCACGATCCCCTCTTCCCAGCACAGTCTACAGGCCTCTGATGAGTTCTTTCTCCATCCCCTGCTGGCCGGAAACTCTTTAATTAGTGGCCCTGGCAAAGCCACTTCAACTGCTGCCTCAGTTTCTCCTCCTTACAAATCCACTTAAAAAATTTGGTGGTACTTCCCACAGGATCTACAGGGCTGTGTTGGGGACCCAGCCTTGCCTACGGAGCTTGCCAAATGAAAGTCATCTAGGCTGCCTTCAGGGTTTAGTCTACCTCTGGGTATCAGCTTTACTATGATTTCTTTTCACTTACATAAATGTCCTTTAAAGGAAACTTAAAAATCATTACCATTAATAATAAATTAATCCACCTGCCTCAGCCTCCCAAAGTGCTGGGATTACAGGCATGAGTCACCGTGCTACTTGGGAGGCTGAGGCAGGAGAATTGCTTGAACCTAGGAGGTGGAGTTTACAGTGAGCTGAGATCGCGCCACTGCACTCCAGCCTGGGCGACAGAGCTAGACTCCGTCTAAAAATAAATAAAAATAATAAATTAGCACCATTTTGCAAATAAAGAAGGCACCCATAAAAATATGTAACTATTATACTAAATGCATTTCCCATCTACCCTTGCTGTCCGGTGTGGTCATGTGTCTAATTCTGGCATCTCCCTGTGCCTTGAAGGGCCACTCCCAATTTCCTGACTGTAGCTTGCAGTGGGCAGGGGCATGCCTTTCCTCTAGGCTGCTTTATCAGGGTGAGGCTGGTTTGTTGTTCACCAGCTGTTTTTTGTGTCTCTATCTCACCAGGTTCAAAGCTTGAAGACAGCGTGTTTCAAATTGCAACCACAAATACCATCGTCTTCCACCGTGTCTAGCCACCACCCCATGAAGGCAGCAGTCCTTACTCAGCCTAGTTTTTTTTTTTGTTAGAGACAGAATCTCGCTCTGTTGCCGAGGCTGGAATGCAGTGCTGTGATATCGGCTCACCGCAACCTCCATCTCCCAGGTTCAAGCAATTCTTCTGCCTCAGCCTCCCGAGTAGCCGGAACTACAGGCGCCCACCACCATGCCCGGCTAATTTTTGGTATTTTAGTAGAGACAACAGGGTTTTGCCATGTTGCCCAGGGTGGTCTTGAACTCCTGAGCTCAGGCAATCTGCCCACTTCGGCCTCCCAAAGTGCTGGGATAACAGGCATGAGCCACCACACCTGGCCCCCACTCAGTCTAATATTAATAACAACAACACAATTGATATTTATTTCTTGATTACTCCCTTCCAATCCCTGGCTGATCTCTTCCCATGCATGGTTTAGTTCAATCCTGAGAGGTAGGCATTAGTAACTCCATGCTGCAGATGAAGAAAGTCAGGCACAGAGAGGTTAAGTAAGTTGCCCAAGGTCACACAGTTAACAAGGTTCAACTCAAGATTATCTGAGACCAACACTCTTAACAAGGACGCTATTTTGCCTTCCCAAAATAGCAACAGCTACCATTTATGGGAAAGGACACAGATTTGGGGAGGTGAGGTGATAGGTACCCGCTTCTCCATGATGCAAAACTATCAAGGGGCAGCTCTCATCAGCTCATGAACTTTCCAATATGCTGACCTCTGAATCCAACTGTTACCTTCACCCCCAGGGCCATGGCTTACTCATGAGGCTGTAGAATAATGGTCACATTTGTCCACTTCCTGAACCTGGCAGACCCACTTCCAGGGGCAGAGGCTTCTGTCTTTGGGAGAAGTGGTCAGGCTAAGGAGACAGCTTCAGATTCTCCAACTTGGCAGTGACCTTTGGGATAGTCTGCTAGTCCCCACTCTCTTGTTACATCTCAAATTCCATCACTATCCGGGGTCTGGGCCCTAAGGCTGTTTATCTAATTTGGGTATCAGTCAATGACCATCCAGGAGCTAAATCCGGTCCACTGCAGGTTTTTGTACCACCCGTGAACTAAAAATGGTTTTTACATTTTTAAGTAGTTGAAAAAATAAAAAGAAGAGTAATATTTTATGACAGAAGCACACTACATGAATTCTTGACGGCCTCTGCTAATAGAATATGGCAGAAGTGCCAGAGTGATGTCTGAGGCTACACGGCTTCTGCAGGTTTCTTTTGGGACACATGTCTTTGAACCCCTGAGCTGTGATGTCAGAAACCCAGCCATCCTTAAACCACCATGCCGCACAATCCATGAAGACAAATCACCAAGAGATGAAAAGAAATGCCTGAGGAGCTCCAGCTGTTTGAGCTCAAAGCTAGCATCATCAACACCTGCCTCAGCATCTGTATCAGTATCAATACCTGCTTCAGCACCTGCATCAGCATCAACACCTGCATCCACATCTGCACCAACATCTGCACCATCAATACGTGTATCAGCATCAGCACCTGCATCAGCATCAACACCTGCTTCAACATCTGCATCAACATCTGCACCAACATCAATACCTGCATCAGCTTCAGCACCTGCATCAGCATCAACACCTGCATCCACATCTGCATCAACATCTGCACCAACATCAATACCTGATCAGCATCAGCACCTGCATCAGCATCAACACCTGCATCCACATCTGCATCAACATCTGCACCAACATCAATACCTATTCAGCATCAGCACCTGCATCAGCATCAACACCTGCATTAGCATCTGTACCATCAATACCTGCATCCACATCTGTATCAGTACCCATACCTGCTTCAGCATCTGCATCAGCACCTGCATCAGTATCAACACCTGCATCAGCATCTGTATCAGCACCAACACCTGCTTCAGCACCTGCATCAACACTTGCATCCACATCTGCATCAACATCTGCACCATCAATACCTGTTCAGCATCAGCACCTGCATCAGCATCAACACCTGCATCAGCATCTGTATCAGCACCAACACCTGCTTCAGCACCTGCACCATCAATACCTGCATCCACATCTGTATCAGTACCCATACCTGCTTCAGCACCTGCATCAGCACCTGCATCAGTATCAACACTTGCATCAGCATCTGTATCAGCACCAATACCTGCTTCAGCACCTGCATCAGCATCAGCACCTGCATCAGCATCACTACCGGCATCAGCATCTGCGCCTGCATCAACACCTGCTTCAGCATCAGTACCTGCCTCAGCATCACTACCGGCATCAGCATCTGCGCCTGCATCAACACCTGCTTCAGCATCAGTACCTGCCTCAGCATCAGCACCTGCTTTAACATCAGCAGCTGTATCAGCATCAGTATCTGCATCACCACCTGCTTCAGCATTTGCACCTGCATCTGCATCAGTGTCTGCCTCAGCATCAGCACCAGCACCTGCCAGCATCTGCATCATTATCTGCATCAGCCCCTGCCTCAGCATCAGCACCTGTATCAGCACCTGCATCAGCATCTGCATCATTATCTGCATCACCATCATCATTTGTATTGGCATCAGCATCATCTGTGAGTGAGCGAGCCTTCGGGGATTTTGGTTGCCAGCTTTTCTGCAAGCCACCCTAGCTGACACCACATAAAGTCAGACATAAGCTGTTCCTGCCAAGCCTTGCCCAGACTGCATATTTGTGAGATGAATAAACAATGGCTGTTTTTTAAGCCCCTAAATGTTAAATGATGTGTTCAAGGTTGCTAGCTCATAAGTGTCAGAGCTCTTGCTTAAACTACAGCTGTGTCTGATTCCAAAGCCTCTGGAGTTTGCAGTACAAAGGCTTAATGAGATGATGAGCACTGAGTGCTCAATGAATGGGGGCTGTATTCATTGCTGTGGTCATTACTAATATTGTAAGAAGTTATCCCAGGCCCCCCGACAATTTAGTGGTGACTGGGTCTTCCATCTGGGCCCCCTGATTCTCAGCCCAGTGCTCTTCCCTCTCACTCCATTACCAAAGAAAAGTGAGAGGAGTTGATTGTGGGCACTTCAGGCAGGGACTGGCACATGGACAGCTCCATCGATGTCAGCTGCCATTATGGCTTGGCATGAGTTAACATAGGGACAGGGGTCTACCTGCCTCCTGGCCCTCTGCTTCTGCTTCTACCTGGCCTTGTCTCCACACACCAATAAAATTTATTCTCATAGATGAATCCAGTGACTACTGGTCGCCACAGACCTAGGACCAGCCAAGACCCAGCTGGCAGCTCAGGGTCTTCCCCAACAAGTAGATCTCACCCCAGCAAGGTCAGCTCACAGGACCAGATGCCTCCACATTTGGTGGAGGCAGCCGACATCTACCAAGTATATGTTTCACTCCTAGGACAGAAACACTCTGGGACTCAGAGGTTGGAAGCTCTGCCAGCAGGAACCAGGCCCTGGAGCCTCTATGACTCATCCTTTCCCCAAGGTCAATCGTTGTTTTGAAGGTCAACAGTCCCCAGAGCTCTGGAAGTCATGCCTTTAGTGGGTCAAGTTTGCAAGTACACTTTCTGGTCCCCTTTCCTTGTCTGCACCCCTCGACAGCCTTTATCTGAACTTCCCCCTAGTGTGCCCTGTGCTTTTATAAATAATAGTCCTGAGATGTTTGGTTTTAAATTCTGGAGAAGTCAGCCCTCATCTCTTCCCCACCCAGAGATGCCCTCGGGGCCATGGGTTAGTCACAGGCATCTGGAGTTACATAACCCAGGGCTGGTACCAAAGTGGGCGTCTGGCTGGGACGCTCCTTCCCATCCCGTTCTAGTGTTGTGTGAGTCAGGCCTGTGCAGAAACACCCTGTGTCAATCTGCAGCACTGCCCACAAAGAGTTAGGCTTCAGAGAAGGGCCTGAAGCTCCATGTGAGTCCAAACTCCGGAGCCTCAAGCTAGAGAAGTGATGCCAATCATCAGGCCGCCACTCCTATCTCCAGCAGGTAGGAGCCCCCGAGGAGGGCAGTGTTTCAATAGCAATTCTGGACTCCATGCCATTCCCTGAGTGGGTTGGGATGATAGTGTATGAAAGTGTGGCCCCCTCCAGGCCACCGGCATCAGAACCAAGTGGAGATCTTGTTAAAAATGCATGTTTCCAAGTCCAAACCCAGACCTCGTAAATCCGGCTCTCAGGATTGTGCATTCTCAGTAAGTGGCCCTGGTGATTCTTAAGCAGTAAGTGTCAGAGCCAGGGGTCTAGGATGCTGAAGGTCCAGTGCAGCCACTAAGCACCTCCTCAGTGCCCCTCGGTGAACACTTCTTAGGGGCCTACTGTGGGCCAGGCACTGCCCAGACCCCAGGGGAGTCAAAAAAAGAAAACAAAACTTAAAAAACAAAACAACAACAACAAAATCAAACAAAAACAGAGAAAGCCCCACCTTTGTGCAAATTTAGAGATTGGGAGAGCCTTTCTCAGTGTTAGGAAAACAGATGACGAAAAGCAATCAAAGGATATGATTATTTCAGAGAAGATTAAGTGCTGGGAGGAAAATGAGGCAGGATGATGGGGCACCATGGGTGGCATGGGGACATTTTAGACAATGGGGAAGGCAGGCCTATCCGAGGAAGGGGTGGGGGACAGAGGCTTGAGCCTAGCAGTCAGGCGCAGGAAGAGGTGGGAGAAGTTCAGGCATGGGAGATGCTTCACACCCAGCGCCTCCTTGACCCTCACATCCCTGCACAGGAGTTATAGGGATTTCCCCATCCCCTTTGCACAAACTGCCTCCTCCTCCTATAGTCTCCATCTCAATTAATGGCAACTCCATCTTTTCAGCTTGTATCTGTTTCCTCATTAGGGCTGCGGGAACAAGGAACAATCTGGGTGACTTAAAACAACAGAGATGCATCCTCTTCCAGTCCTGGAGGCCCAAATCTGGTATCAATGTGTTAGCAGAGTGGGTCCCTCCTGGGGCCTCTGAGGGAGAACCGATTCCTTGCCTCTCTCCAGCATGCCTTGTTGCCGGCAGCTCCTGGGGTTCCTTGGCTTGCAGCCGCATCACTCCAATCTCTGCCTCCATCTTCTCTTGGCCTTCCCCTCCGTGTGTCTCTGTGTCCTCTCCTTTTCTTATAAGAACACCTATCATTGGATTTCAGGGCCGCCCCACATCCAGGATAGTCTTATCTTGAAATCCTTAACTTAGTTACATCTGCAAAGATCCCTTTTCCAAACAAGGTTGCCTTGCAACTTCCAGGTGTTGTGACTTGGGCATATCTCTGGGGGGCTGCTAGCCAGACCACACTACCGTTGCTCAGGCCAAAACACTTGGAGTCACCTCTGATGCCATTCTCTCTCATCCTCCACCTCTAATCTCTCAGTGTAATGGTCCGTTTTCACACTGTTGACAAAGACATACCCGAGACCGGGCAATTTACAAAAGAAAGAGGTTTAATTGGACTTACAGTTCCATGTGGCTGGGGAGGCTTCATAATCATAGTGGAAAGCAAGGAGGAGCAAGTCACATCTTACATGGATGGTGGCAGGCAGAGAGATTGGGCAGGAAAACTCCTGTTTTAAAGCCATCAGATGTCATGAGACTTATTCACTATCACGAGAACAGCACAGCAAAGACCCATCACCATGATTCAATCGTCTCCCACTGGGTCCCTCCCACAATACATGGGAATTATGAGAGCTACGAGATGAGATTTGGGTGGGGACACAGCACTAAACCATATAAATCAGCAAATCCTATGGGCCCAGCTTCAAAGTATACCAAGAATCCAACCACTGCTCCCCTTCTCTGCCATAACCCCTCTGAACCCACTGCCATCCTCTCCCACCTGGGCTATTGGAGTGCCCTGCTCACTGGGCTCTCTATCTCCACCCTGGCCCCCCACAGTCCATTCTCCACCCAACAGCAGAGGGAACCTGTTAAAACCAAGTCAGGTCATGTCTCTCCTCTGTTCAAAACTTTCAATAGCTTCTCATTTCAGTAGACTAGAACCCAAGTCCAGAAGGGTCTGGTCTGTCCCCCAACCTCATGACTCCTCCTTCCTCCTCACCCCGTTCCAGCCACACTGGCCTCCGGGCTGGCCTTTGAACACACCAGACCTTTTGCCTCCAGGCATTTATGATTACTACCTTTATGTTTCTGCCTTCAGGCCTTTATGCTTACTGTTACCTCTGCCTAGATTGCTCTCTCTGGAAGCATCCAAATGGTTTTTGCTCTCACCTCCTTCAATCCCTTCTCTATGAGGCCCAGAACACAAGGAATCTGGGTGAGGAAAGGCATGGTCCAAATCTCCAACAATCTAAAGTGTGGCATGGTTAAGAGCAGTTAAGGGAAGGTAAGATAAAGCATCCACTTGGCCAGTTGTTTGGACCATCCTCCTTCAAATGGTTTGGGTTCGGCAACTTGGACTTGCGTTTGCTTCTCTCTGGGGCAGCCTCACCTCTTGGTTCTGCATGGAACACTATTTGCATAACCACAGGAGATTTCTGTTTTTGTTTTTCAACTTTAGAATCAACCTTTGCTTTCTTTTTAGTGACAGTACAGGATCTGAATGTTATAATTCTCAGTATGGAAATTTCTCATATATATTAGTATTTCTCTTTATTCAATCCAGTTTTGCAAACTTGAGAGAGCACAATGTGCCTGGTATTGTATAAAACACTTTATAGGGATTATCTCATGCCAAACTCCAGAAAATCCCAGAGGTAGGTACCAATGCTGCAGGTGTGCAGACAGGCTAAAGAGGTTAGGGGACTTTCACAAAGCCACATAATTGCCAAGTGGCAGAGCTGGGATTTCAACCCAAGCCTTCGACCTCAGAGCACACAATCTTAACTACTAAGCTACATCATCACTGTTCCCTTTAAGCCAGGGCATCTCAGCCTTGATACTGTTGATATTTTCGGCCAGATAATTATTTGTTGTGGGGGCCTGTCCTCCACACTGTAGGACAGGGGTGTCCAATCATTTGGCTTCCCTGGGCCACATTGGAAGAAGAATTGTCTTGGGCCACATGTAAAATACACTAACAGTAAGGATAGCTGATAAGTCAAAAAAGAAATCACGAAAAAAATCACATAATTTTCTTCTTCTTTTTTTTTTTTTTTTTTGAGATGGAGTCTCGCTCTTGTTGCCCAGGCTGGATTGCATGACGTGATCTCAGCTCACCGCAACCTCCGCCTCTGGGTTCAAGCAATTATCCTGCCTCAGTCCCCCAAGTAGCTGGGATTACAGATGTGCACCACCACACCCGGCTAATTTTGTATATTTTTAGTGGAGATGGGGTTTCTCCATGTTGGTCAGGCTGGTCTCGAACTCCTGACCTCAGGTGATCCGCCTGCCTCAGCCTCCCAAAGTGCTGGGATTACAGGCGTGAGCCACCATGCCTGGCATGTTTTAAGAAAGTTTACAAATTTGTGTTGGGCCACATTCAAAGCTGTCCTGTGCCCATGGGCTGTGGGTTGGACAAGTTTGCAATGGATGTTTAGCACCATCCCTGGCTTCTACCCACTAGATGCCAGTAACACTCCCACCCCATCCCAGCCATGACACTCCCACCCTCATCCCAGCTGTGACACTCCCATCCCCATCCCAGCTGACAACCAAAAATGTCTCCAGATATTGCCAAATATCCCTGGGGTGGGAGCAGGGGGGTGGGGAATGGGCTCCAGTTGAAAAGCACTGCTTTGACCCAAGTTCTTTCCTCTGGGAAAGTCCTACTGATGCCTTCTTTCCTATTGTTTATTAGGAAAGAGCTGCTGTTCAACTCCACTGCCTATACCTCTCCATCATGGGATGAACCCAATCATGAGAACATCCAAGGCTGGGCTCCCATGGGAGGAGACCCCACTTCCTCTGAGCCACCCTGCCCTGTAGCCAACCTCTAGTCTTGTAGAAAGAGTGGTGGGGGCTGAGAGTAAGATGAGAGAGGGAAGGCAAGTTGGATGGTGGAATGACTGACAGGTCGCCAATGTCCCCTGTTTCAAAGCAGAGCCTTGAAAAGCTTTTCTATGGTGCAGGTGTGGTCAAGTTGAGCAGATTGTGAGTGAGAAGGACACTGGTTGGGAAGGGTGTCCCCCGGATTCTCAACACCAAAGTGTCACGAGGGTGCAGCTGGATCTGGAGTAGAGCTTGGAGAAGCACTCCTGGGAACACAGGGAGATTGGTCCTTTGGTTTTGCCCAACCACATTTATGACAGGTTGAGTACCCCTTATCTGCGATGCTTGGGATCAGAAGAGTTTCAGATTTCAGATATTTTTGGATTTTGGAATATCTGCATATACATAATGAGATATCTTGGTGACAGCTCCCAAGTCAAAACAGGAAATTCATTTATGTTTCATATATATCTTATACACATAGCAGAGGTAATTGTATATTTCTAATAATTAATATTCTAATAATTATATATTTCTAATAATACACATAGCAGAGGTAATTTTATATTAGCAGAGGCAATTGTGCATTTCTAATAATTTTGTGCATCGAACAAAGTTTGTGTTAAGTACTTGTGTAGAATTTTTCACTTGAGGCATCATGTCAGCATTCAAAAAAAGTTTCAGACTTTGAAGCATTTTCAATTTTTCAAATTTTCAGATTAGGGATTCTCAGCCTGTACCTAAAACCAATAAGTCACTTTTATCCCTAGATTGCAGTCCCTTTGGAAGAAGGGAGTTAGTCCCAAATAATGAAGACTCAGCATCAGTGAATGATGGGAGAATCACCAGGGGACTTCTTGATTTCTAATGCTGTGCTGGGTGCTCAGAACTTCTTCCTTCTATTACACAGCATCTCTAAGGGTGACTGATACCAGTGTCAATGTCCAAAGACTACATTTCCCAGCATCCCTTGCAGGTAGGCATGGCCATGTGCCTCTGGTTTGGTCTAAACTACTGACCCTGAGTCTTCATTTCTTGGGACTAACTCCCTTTCTTCCAGAGAGGCTGTGATCTAGGGATCAAGTAACTTATTGGTATTAGGTACAGGCTGAGCATCCCTACTCTGAAAATTTGAAAAATTGAAAATGCTCTAAAACTTTAATGAGGTATGAGAGGAAGGCTCCGTAAAAAGGAGGCTGGGAGGGTCCTTTGGCTCCTCAGTTTATTCTGGCTGCTGGCCCAGAATATGGATGAGATGGCTGGAGCTGCAGCAGCTACCCTGAATTATGAGATAGCCTTGAGAATAGAGATCACATACTGAGGTTGGCAGAACAGAAGGATAGTTGTGTAGACCTCTGATGACAGTTTTATGTGACAGAATAATAAACTTTTATCTTATTTAGGCCATATTTTTTTCTATTCTATTTAGTGAAACCTAATTCTAACAGATGTGACTGGGTATACATGGAAATCTGAAATGGTACTTGTCAGTCCTCTGAGCCCAAGTCAAGCCATCGCATCCCCTGTGACTTGCACATATATGGCCAGATGGCCTGAAGTAACTGAAGAATCACAAAAGAAGTGCAAATGCCCTGCCTCGCCTTAACCGATGACATTCCACCACAAAAGAAGTGAAAATGGCCAGTCCTTGCCTTAAGCGATGATATTATCTTGTGAAATTCCTTTTCCTGGCTCATCCTGGCTCAAAAAGCTCTCCCACTGAGCACCTTGTGACCCCCACTCCTGCCCGCCAGAGAACAACCCCCCTTTGACTGTAATTTTCCTTTACCTACCCAAATCCTATAAAACGGCCCCACCCTTATCTCCCTTCGCTGACTCTTTTCAGACTCAGCCTGCCTGCACCCAGGTGAAATAAACAGCCATGTTGCTCACACAAAGCCTGTTTGGTGGTCTCTTCACATGGATGCGCATGACAGTAATCTTCCTCTGAAATTTTTTACAAAGGCAGTCCTACAAATTTTGATATTTAGACCTCACAGAAGGTCAAAGCTGTCCTAATGGCACACTTGGGATGCAGCAAAGGAAACAGGCTTTGTATTGCTGTGTAGATAACACTAATTGCAGCAATTGCGAGTGACAAAGGAAATTGCTTCTTGGCTGGGGGTGGGAATGGGGAAAAAGTGGGGGTGGTGTGAGCTTGAAATGTATCCCACAGGCCTGGACAACACTTGTGTTTATGTTATTAGCACAATTAGATGTGGGTCAGTGGCCACAGCTGGAGTTTGTAAATAGCCTTTTGAGTAACTGTACATTTTTTCTGGCTTGATCAAAATGAGACATCATTTAAAACAGCTCCATTGACAACTGTCAGCTCTGCCAGGGCTTGGGAGGCACCCTCGTGTCACATCAGGATAGATATAATTGGCTTTGAAGTTTGTATATGTGAAGTGTCTTGAGGATCGTAGGCTATAGAACTTGGGTGGAGGTATAGAAACTGACAGAGCACATTGTTTATGAATATGGGTTGAGCCTTCACTGTAAAATCATCAAGCAGCCATGAAACAACCTTTGCTGAATGAACGTGAAAATAGGAGACTCAACAGGGGTGGCTTCTCCTTGTGCCATCTAGAAAGAGTGAGGTCTTCTTAAGAGGAGACGATTGAGAACCATATCCTTCTAGGCCTTATGGATCAGTGGTTAGGATCGATTATGGGCTAGATTAGCCAGCTTCAAATCCCTGCTCTATCATTGACCAGCCAGATTGCCCTAGTTCTAAGTTACTTCACCTCTCTGTGCCTCAGGTCCTCATCTATAAAATGGGCACAATATCAGTACCTTGCTCATACTGATTAAGTGCTAAGAACAATGCCTGGCTCCCAGGAGATGTGCAATATATGTGCGCTACCATTCCTACTGTCAGAGGCATTTGCACCAGTGACTCCATCTTGAATAGGGCCCGGGTAAAATAAGGCTGAGACCTACTAGGCTGCATTCCCAGGAGGTTGGGCATTCTTAGTCACAGGATGAGATAGGAAGTCAGCAGGATGGCTATTACAAGACACAGGTCACAAAGACTCTGCTGATAAAACAGGACGTGGTAAAGAAGCCAGCCAAAACCCACCCAAGCCAAGATGGCAGCCAAAACCCACCCAAGCCAAGATGGCAGCCAAAACCCACCCAAGCCAAGATGGCAGCCAAAACCCACCCAAGCCAAGACGGCAATGAAAATGACCTCTGGTTGTTCTCACTGCTCATTATTTGCTAATTATAATGCATTAGCATGCTAAAAGACACTCCCACCAGGTCCATGACAGTTTACAAATACCATCACAATACCCGGAAGTTGCCTTATATGGTCTAAAAACGGAAAGAACCCTCAGTTCCAGGAAATCCACCTCCCCTTCCAGAAAACTCATGAATAATCCACTCCTTGTTTAGTGTGTAATCAAGAAATAACTATAAGTATACTCAGTCACGCAGCCCGTGCGGCTGCTTTGCCTATGGAGTAGCCATTCTTTATTCCTTTACTTTCCTAACATGCTTGCTTTTACTTTACTCTCTGGATTCACCCTGAATTCTTTCTTGTGCAGGGTCGAAGGACTCTCTCATGGGGTCTGGATCGGGACCCCTTTCCAGAAACATCACTGTTACTACTATTATTCCACAGTTTCTATTTGAAGTTCATCTTCCAGAAAAGAGTTGTTTTACATTTCATGACGTTTAGTTTGCTTTTGATATAGTTATTCTATTAAATATTGAACAAGAAGAAAGTTTAGAAAGTTATTTTCACTTCCTGTTCTTATTTTATAGCAGATAACATTAGAAGAAGTTTAGAAGTATCCAACAAAGTGGATTAAAATTATTTAAGCAACTCAACAAACTAGTGGCAGGCTTATCTATACTTCTCACTTAAAAAATAAATAGGTTGTTTATAGGCAGGTTCTATCCTGAGTATGCTTTATTATTAAACAGGTTTCAGGAGTTTGTCCTCAAATTCAGGTACGTTTTATTTGGAGAGAGGGGACCCCAGGGGGTCTTTTGCTCTATGGAAAGACCAAAAAGTCATAGCAATGGAGACTTTTTTATCTCAGCCATTAGAGATGAGGGGGTGGGAGGTGGTGTCTGTGGTTAATATCCAGGACGCAGTGGGTATTGAGGAGGTTCCTGCACCTGGCCAGGCACTGCCCTCCCTGAAGTCTTCTCTCCTTTGGGAATGCCCCTTGTATAGGAGTTCCGCATGCTGACACCTGCTCATCAAAAAAGGCTGACTGGCTGACAGCATCAAAAACAAACATTTGGTTACATTGGAAGGAGTTGGAGGACTTTAGCCCTTGGGTTTTATGCTCAAAAAGAAGGGCCAGGGGCCTCTGATGTTTGGGCTGTTACTTCTGGTAAATTGCTCTGAGTTTCTTTTGTGGGGACACTCCTCTTCTGTTTTCACTCTAGATTGTTTCCATGAGGTTGCCCCTGTTCCAGACCAGAGGGCAGGCACACGACTAAGGCCTGGCCAATCAAAACACCATATCCCCTTGTCTATAGGGATTTGTTCAGGAATGGGCACATGACCCGAGATGGGCCAACCAGGGTTGACCTCAGGATTTCTGCTGGAACTCTTGGGAAAGAGATGCTCTCTTTCAGCTGAGGTTCTAGACTTGCCAAATGTGAGTCCAGAGTTGTCACTGGGGATAGGGTGGGGAGGTTTAGCCAGTGCTTGGAAAGAGCTCACCTGAGGATGTAGCCAAGATAGAGGAAATTAGCATGTGAGATCAAGGGAAAGAGATTCCTGGAAACATCACTTCCTGAATCCAGCCACACCTGGACTTTCCACAGCACGTGCCAGTTCATTTCCTTTTCTTGGCTTAGTCCCATTTCAATAGGTTTTCTCTTTCTTGTGACTAAAATGCTCTTGACTCATCCAGGTGGAAAGCTGAGGCCATATTTCTGTGCCTGGGAACTGGCCATAGTTAAGAAGAATTGACATCATAAGGAAAGAAAACCATACAAGGAGTCAAAAGTAATTGGGGACCTTTGGAAGCCACCAAGGTGCCTGAATACGCTCACCATGCAGATTCATCATGAGAGCCCTGAAGGGCCTGCTGTGGGGTCTGGAGCTACCTTTGTGTCCTCCCCAGTGCTGGAATGGGCTATTCCCAATTGTGCCCATTTTCTTTACAAGTCTTTTTGTCACTATCCTTCTAATTCCTTCTAGAAGGTCTATTGCACTGTGCTAGATACTGGAAAACGAGAGCTGGCACAGGTGGCAGAGATGGAACCAAGGCTGTTTCCATGGACTCATGGTGAGGGAGGGAAGAGTGAATGAATGAATGAATGAATGAA
Source organism: Macaca fascicularis (assembly GCF_037993035.2). Classification (NCBI taxonomy): domain Eukaryota; kingdom Metazoa; phylum Chordata; class Mammalia; order Primates; family Cercopithecidae; genus Macaca; species Macaca fascicularis. The sequence goes on along the minus strand of NC_088384.1, from coordinate 107,436,392 downwards.
TGAATGAATGAATGTTGCTAACATTTATTGAGCACTTACTGTTCCAGGGGCTGTATACCTGTACAACACCTACTTCTACAAGGTGGGTCTTATGAAAACATCCATTTCACACATGAAGAAACTGAGGCACAGAGAGATGACCTTGTCCAAGGGCACATACCTGGCTAATGGCAGACCTGAATACTTGTAACGACCCCCAAATTGATGTAAACTCACAAAGCCCCAACTCCATGCCAAGCACTGGGCCAGATACAAGGAAAATAATTCCGTGCATAAACAGACACAGTCTCTGTCCTCATAGCACTTTTCATCATCTGAAATTATCTTAGGAAATAATCCTTATTTGTATGCCGATGCTTAAAATCTGCCTTCTCTACCAAAATGTTAGTTTCACAGGGGAGGAACCTCACCAGTCTCATTCACAGTTTTATCTTTAGAGCCTGACAGGACCTGGCACACAGATGCTCAAAATTTGCTCCATAAACAAACGAGTTAATCTAGAACAGAGTTTCTCAACCTCAGCACTATTTTTTTTTTTTTTTTTTTTTTTGAGACAGAGTTTTGCTCTTGTCACCCAGGCTGGAGTGCAGTGGCATAATCTTGGCTTATTGCAACCTCCGCCTCCCAAGTTCAAAAGAGTCTTCTGTCTCAGCCTCCCGAGTAGCTGGGATTACAGGCACCCACCACTGCACCCAACTAATTTTTTTTGTATTTTTCAGTAAAGATGAGGTTTCGCCATTTTGGCCAGGCTGGTCTTCAACTCCTGACCTCAGGTGATCTGCCCGCCTCAGCCTCCCAAAGTGCTGGGATTATAGGTGTGAGCCACCACGCCCAGGCAACCTCAGCACTATTGATACTGATCTTAGTTTTGTGGCTATCCTGTGCACTATAGGATGTTTAGCTGCATCCCCGGCCCCTACCCTGTAGATGACAGTGCCACCCCCAAACAGCTGGAAGGGACAACTCACTCCCAGTTGAGAACCACTGGTCTGGAGTGTTAGAATGACATGGTGGATAACTCATATCACCACCGGGGTTCAGGAGCTTCACAAGCTTCATATCGAAGTGCCTGACACAGCACATATTTGACACCCAGAATCCTCAGTACCTATGTCAAGATCCTGAAATATCTGTGATGCAAATGACTGCGATTAGGCCTGGAAACTAAGAAATGACTCCAGCCCACAAATATGTTACGGTTCCCCCCCCGTCAGCACTCAAAACCCTGAAATCTATACATCCGTAGTGGCGAGACAGAACATTAAGACCCTGAATGATGTCAAGACGCAACTGGGCCTGAACTGAATCATCCTGAGAAGCATCCGATTTCAGAGGTTCTGCTGGTTTGAGCAGAGGCCATTTCTCAGGAGGGCGCCATTTGCAGTTGGCAGCAAAAACATAATGCAATTTGTCTTTGCCACAACTGGCAAAAGTGAGTTTTCAGCGAGATGGTTCGTATTTCCTTTGAGTGGCTTATTTCTTCCCACAGATAGAACAAAAATTTCTAAAAGTGAACACTTCTCCTGGTGGTCCCAGAGCCCCCAGACTGCATCTTCCCTAATGTTTTAATATAAAAATCACGTATGTGAAAACCACATCTAGCATCTGGGGCATGTATTACATATAAATCACAGATATTAATTGTGCACATGGGTATAAATCTTTTTTCTTGTTCCAAGTGTCTTTATGCATTATCTAGTTTAATTTTTGCAATAGCCCTGCTAGGCGGGTTTTACTAACCCCCACTTCACAGATGAGGAGACTAAGGCACGGAGAAGTGAAGTGACCTGCTCAGAGTGTCCACTATTCCTCATGTTTTCCATCACCCAAAGCAGCACCACCATCCACGTCGTCACTCCAACCACAAATGGAGCTGTCCCTTGACATCCCACTCCCTCAGCCCTTATGTCCTGTCCATGGGCAGGTCCTGTGGCTCTGCCTCTGATAGACCACTCAGGTCTGGTCATGTGTCTCCTCTCCTCCATGGCCATCCTGGTCTCAGCCATCTGTCACTGGTGGGACAGTCTCCTCCTCTGGTTTTGCCTCTTGTCTCTGGCTCCACTGTCCAGGCCATGCTTGCGGGTAGCTGGTCCTCCTGTCCTCCTGCTGAAATGCAAACTGAGGCTCTGTGGCCCCAGGACCAAGCCCAGGCTCCATAAGGAGGCCCGCAGGCCTTGCCCACCTGCCTTGAGCTCTTTTTTCAAGATCCCCCCTTTGCCACTCACCTTCCTTGACCGCACGTCTCATACACATTTATTGGGCACCTACTGCATGCCCACCCTTCACATTCTAGGCACCGGGGATATGGATCCCCCTTTTGCCACTCACCTCCCTTGACCACATGTCTCATGCACATTTATTGAGCACCTATTGCATGCCCACCCTTCACATTCTAGGCACTGGGGATATGGCAGTTGGTGAATGAGGCCGCGTTTCTGCCCTTACAGAGTGGGTATTTCCAGCCTGTGCTCTAACCCAGCCAGATCCCTGTGGTTCTGCTGGAGGCCGGTTCTCAGTTCCTTCGGGGCCTCTACATAGCTGTTCCCCAGTCCAGCATGGCCTCTCCTCCTTCCTTCTCTTTCCCCTGGACACATGACTAATCTCTACCCTTCCGGATTCATTATCTGTTGCAGTGTAACACATCTCTCCAAATGTAGTGGCTTCAAACCACATTTATTATCGCACTGCATCGATAGGTCAGGAATCTGGGAGCGGCTTCGCTGAGTCCTCCGGTTCCAGGTGTCTCCAGGGTCACAGGCATCTCAAGGCTTGACTGAGAAGGGTCCCAGCTTGCTGTTGACAGTGGGCTGTTGGCAGGAGTCAGTTCCTTGTAGGTCCTTGGACTGAGGACCTTGGTTCCTCCCAAGTCATTGGCTGGAAGTCTTCCTTAGCTCCCGCCACGTGGGCCCCTCCATGGTACCATCTAATGACATGGCAGGCAGCAGAGCACGCAAGCAAGAGCATAAGAGAGAGGGCAGCAAGGCAAAGTCACAAGGTTTGGAACCTAATCTTGGAAGTGACAGCCCATTATTTTGCTGTATTTTATTCTTCAGAAGCAAGTCACCAGGTACAGGCCACACACTAAGGTGGGGCTGATACAAGAGTGTGAGTACCACAGGGTGGGCAGGGACCACTGGGGGCCGTGGCTGAAGCAGCCTACCATACCTTCTTTCAGTATTAAGTATCAATGTCTCCTCCTCCAGGAAGCCTTCCCTAACTCCTGGGAAAGAGCTCCTTTTTGAGCTCCCACAGCTTGGGAACCCTCCTGTCAATACTAGGGCCATTACTGCATATGAGTCCTGTTGGGGAGACCCTATACCTCACCAGACCAGAGCTCTGCAAGGCCAGGGGCCCTGCCTTATTGCTTTATTCTTCATCACATTCCCAGCCCCTGCCAGCCCTGAGCACACAAGTGTCCTCGGTATTTTTTTTTAATTGAATATTTTGTCATTAGCTGAAAAGTAGTGACATATATTGTTTCCATATTCTTTATTTTACAGACATGTAAAATATTAGACTGTGCAGAACTTAAAACAAGTATAATCCTTACAGATCATCTAAGACTGAGATTGAATTTATTTTATTTTAACAACAGAATCCTGCCTGAATTCAAATTCCTGCTCCCTCCCCATACTGGTGGTGGAACCTTAGGCAGGTTACTTCTCTCATACACCTAGTTTCCTCATCTGTATAATGGAGATTATAGCTGACATTTATTGAGCACTTACTGTGTACCGGGTATGATCCTAAGCACTTTATGTACATAATGTCCTTTAATCCTCTAAACCACCTGATGAGGGGGACACCACTGCTGCTGTTCCCATTTCAGAAAGAAGGACAGTGGGCACAGAGAGGCAAGGATTCAAATCCAGGTAGCTGGGTCCAGAGCCCCTTATCTTATCAGGTCATTGTAAGGGTTAAATGTGATGCATGAACACAGCTCTTAGCTCAGCAATCAGCATATGGGAAAGACTCAGTGAACACTGCTATATAAGTTCAGCTTCCACTGAATACAAAAGAAACACTTAGCTCAGCAATCAGCATATGGGACTCAGTGAACATTGCTATATAAGTTTAACTTCCACTGAATACAAAAGAAACTTTAAAAATGAGAGGTAGGGGCCAGGCACGGTGGCTCATGCCTGTAATTCCAGGACTTTGGGAGGGCAAGGTGGGTGGATCATATTTCGGGAGTTCAAGACCAGCCTGGCCAACATGGTGAAATCGTGTCTCTACTAAAATACAAAATTAGCCGGGCATGGTGGCAGGTGCCTGAAATCCCAGCTACTTGGGGGACTGAGGCAGGAGAATCACTTGAACCTGGGAGGCGGAGGTTGCAGTGAGCCGACATTGCGGCATTGCACTCTAGCCTGGGCAACAAGAGTGAAGTTCCACCTCAAAAAAAAAAAAAAAAAAAAAAAAAAAGAGGGGCTATATCAATGATAGACTGGATAAAGAAAATCTGGTACATATACACCATGGAATGGAATACTATGCAGCCATAAAAAGGAACGAAATCATGTCCTTTGCAGGGACATGAATGGAGCTGGAAGCCATTATCTTCAGCAAACTTAACACAGGAACAGCAAACCAAACACTGCATGTTCTCACTTACAAGTGGGAGCTGAACAATGAGAACACATGATACAGGGACGGGAACAACACTCACTGGGGCCTGTTGGGGGACGGCGGGTGTGGGAGAGCATTAGGGACAAAAGCTAATACATGCTGGGCTTAGTATCTAGGTGATGGGTTGATGGGTGCAGCAAACCACCATGGCACATGTTTACCTGTGTAACAAACCTGCACATCCTGCACATGTATTCTGGAACTTATAAAATAAAATAACCAAATTATTTATTCTCTCAAAGCCTCAGTTTTCCCACTTGGAAAATGGAAATAATAATGGCACCCCTAGAAGATTATCAGGAAGATTACATGTGACTGTATTGGTCTAGTACCTGGCACTCAGAACATATTCAATAAGAGTCACCTAGTATTGCTTTCATAACCTGTAGAGAAAAAGCAGTAACATCTGCCTCGGACATCTCAAAAAGTGCTCCATTGACTTTTTCTTTTAAACCAGTGTACCGAATCCCACTCGGTTGGCAGGAGGCCACAGGCGGATTTGGGGCGACACAGAGCACAGCCGAGTGCCAGGGTTTACCCTGCCGCAGCATTTTTCCAGGGCTCTGCCTGGCTGGCCCTGCTCGAAGTGGGAGCTGTGGTCCCCGCAGAACGGCGCGTCCTGGGCAGGCTGCGCGCGGGTGATTCATGCATTCATGCATGTCTGTGGGAAGCTGGGAACCAAGCTGGTGAGCTCGGCTGCCAAGTAGGCCTTGCCGGCCCTGCTTTCCCCTGGGGCTGGGCAACCCCAGGCTCCCTCGCCACTCCGCAGAACCTCAGACGCCCCCTGAATTCCACCCTGGTGGGCCATTTGTGGTCTGTGCCCCATCCAGGGCCTGAAAGAGGTGCATTGACCTCCTACCTGGATTCCACAGATCCTGATTCAGACAGCGAGCACCCCAGACTATAACGATACGGGGGAAAGAGACAGAGTCTGCGCACCACTGAATTCCAGCTGGTGGACTTCAGACCCGGGTTTGAATCCTGGCTCTGCCACACCCTGATCATGTGGCCTTAGGTAAGAAATATAAGCTCTGTGGGCCTCAGTTTCCTCATCTGGCAAGTGGGGAGGGTCACAGTGTCTACCCTGTTCGGCGAGGACTGAAGACGGCAGTGCCTGGAAGGGGCCGTGCCTGGCACCGAGATGTGTCTGGAACCATGAGCCACTGTGACCAGCATCTCATCACAGGGTTTCCGTATCTCAGGGTCCAGCCCCTTGTCATCTCTCTGGCCTCATCTTTTGCCGTCTGTGTCCTTCACCTGTCCCAGCCACATCAGTCTCTTTGCTGATCCCTTGATGCACTCAAGCGCCTGCCTCCCAGCCTCTGATCTGCTCATCCCTCTGCTTGGAAGACCCTTCCACACAGTTCACTCATGTCCTTCCAGTCTTCTTGGCGAGACCTTCCCTGACCACCTTACTTAAAGTTGCAATCCCCTCCCTCACCAGCTCCCTTCCCTGTTTGATTTTCCTCCAGAGCTCTTATCCGCCACCTGGCAGGCTGTATATTTTGCTTATTTTTGGCCCATCGCTCCCCAGGTATTAGTTTTCTTTTGCTGCATAATGAGTTGCTCTAAAAACATAGTAACTTAGAACAACAAATACCGATTACCTTTCAGTTTCTGGGAGTCAGGAGTTTGGGAATCAGCTGGGATTGAGTCATCTGAGGGCTCAACTGAGCCTGGAAGGGCTGGTTCCAAGATGACTGCCTCATAGGGCTGCCGGTGCGAGGCCTCAGTTCCTCACTACGTGAACTTTGCCATAGGATTGCTTGAGGCTTCACAGCATGGCAGCAGGCTTCCCCCCCAGAGTGAGCGACTCAGTTTTACCACTTGGAAAATGGGGATAAGAAAGGCACCCCATAAGACTGTCATGAAGATTAAATGTGACAAAGCAATGTAACAAATTGGTACAGTACCTGGCACTCAATACACGTCCTCAAGAGAGAGCAAGGTGGAAAGCACGAAGTGTATATGACCTTGCTGCAGAAGTCACTGCCGTGCCATCATCTATCATCTATCCAATCAATCAATCTATCTGTCCATCCATCCATCTATACATCTGTCCACCATCTATCTACTATTTACCTATCATCTGCCTACCAACTGACCTATCATCTGTCATCTGTTTATCATCTATTATCTATCTACCATCTATCATCTAATCAATCAATCCATCCATCCATCTATACACCTATCCACCATCTATCTATTATCTACCTACCATCTATCTACCTACCTATCATCTATCATCTATTTATCATCTGTTTATTATCCATCTACCATCTATCTATCATCTGTCTACTCACCTATCAGTCATTTATATATCTATTTATCTATCCATCCATCATCTACCTATCATTTATCTCTCTACTTATCATCTGTCTATCATCTATCTATTCATCTATCTGTATATCCATCCACCCAGCCACCCACCCATCCATCCATCCATCCATATTGAGTGACACAAGTGATCCCTATTCAGTATGGTTGTGAGTACCAGGAGGCAGGGATCCCTGGGGCCCTCTTGGGAGCTCATTCCTACAGCCAACCAGAATATAAGCTTCATGGGAATAGGGCTATGTCTGTTTTGTTCACTGCTGTATCCTCAGTTTCTAGAACAATGCTGAGTACATAATAGATTATTAATTTTTTTTTTTTTTGAGACGGAGTCTTGCTCTGTCGCCCAGGCTGGAGTGCAGTGGTGCAATCTCGGCTCACTGCAAGTTCCGCCTCCCAGGTTCACGTCATTCTCCTGCCTCAGCCTCCCGAGTAGCTGGGACTACAGGTGCCTGCCACCATGCCCGGCTCACTTTTTTTGTATTTTAGTAGAGATGGGGTTTCACCATGTTAGCCAGGATGGTCTCAATCTCCTGACCTCGTGATCCGCCCGTCTTGGCCTCCCAAAGTGCTGGGATTACAGGCATGAGCCACCGCACCCAGCCCATAATAGATTCTTAATCTAGTTTGTTGAATGAATGAACCAGAGAAGGTGAAACAGCCAGTGAAAGCAGCACATGCAGGTCTCTCTGAAGACATATGGAGCACAGCCTCTTCAACAGAGGTTTCTTGCAGGCAAACCTATGAAGAACTCTAAGCATTTGCTACAACATCAGGATAATGGGGAAATGAAAGAAGAGGGAGCAGTCTCTGTACACAAAGCCACTTCTTCATAGTAGTCCCAGAATGTTCTGGTATGCGGGAGAGATGTGGCAGTTTGTGTTGGAAAGGACAATGGATTGGAAGGTGGGCACGGAGCACGCGGCTGCAGCGCACCCACGTGGACACCCTTCTGTGGGCTCGCCTGGTTGGTGTGGGCAGCAGCTAAGCCTGCAGCTTCAAGCCCTTGTGGATCCTCCTTAGCGTCTCTGAATCCTGGCAGAGGCCTGTTTAGTTCCAGGATGAAGAATGCCACCTTTTCCTGCAGATCACCTGAGTGGGTAATCACAGATGGATGCTTGGAAGTGGCAAGAGACGGACGGGGGGTTTCCAGTCTGTCATTCTGGGTTCCAGCTCGTCCTGGTGGCTCCAGATTGTTGCCACTCCCTTCCACTTCCCATCCATCCTTCCTTCTTGGTGGCCGCCCTGCTGACTTGAGGATCCAGCATCAAATTCAAAGCAACAGCCCCAGGTAGACCGGTGAACCAGCTCCCCATATTACATAAGGTCAAATCCCTACGCTAAATCCCTTCAGTTGATTCTGCTGTGGTCAAACCCTGATACAACAATTTAAGCCTGAATCTCATTTTGTGCACTTTAATATATAATAACTCAGGCCTGTGTTCATTGCTCCATTGTTTTCACATATTTAAATAAAATACCTATGAGTGCGTGAGGGATACCTACATCTGCCACACATCATGGTTAAAACTCTGTTTGAAGATTTTACAAAGCACCTTGGCGATGCCTGGCAGGTCTGTCTGGAAAGGAGCAGAGAGGCCAGGGTGGGAGGGAATCCCCCTGCCTTCGACCCAGACGCCTCGGTTCTCCCAAATTACTTGATGGATTTTCCCCAGACCTGTCCCTGAGGCCCTGGACTTGGCTGTGGCTTTGAGGGCGGGAACGCCTCTGAGTTGGCCGCTGGGGAACGCGGACTGTCTAGTGGAAAATCCTGATGCCAACTAGAGCTCTGTGTCGTAGGCACACGGCTAGACTGGAGGGACGCGCCCACACGATAGGAAGTGATGTGTCTTGCTGGACAATGCCAGCAGATACTATTTGATATTTATAAACTTTTCCAGACTCTCAGAGCAGAAGATGAGCAGCTTCATTTTTTACAACCACAAATAGTACATTCCTAAGCTTGTACGTGTGTGTATACATATATGCATTAGAACGACTGAGTATAACTCACAAAAGATGAAAAAAACAATGAAGCAAATCCACGACTGAGTTTCCATTGGCCTAAAGGAGAATACAATAATTCATAAATGCCTCTCCATTTATACAAAGAAAGAAACACGGCCAGGCACGGTGGCTCTGGCACCTAATCCCAGCACTTTCGGAGGCCAAGGTGAGAGGATCACATAAGCCCAGGAGCTTGTGACCAGCCTGGGCAGCATAGCAAGACCCCATCTCTACAAAAATTTTAAAAATCAGCCAGATGTGGTGGTGTGCGCCTGTAGTCTCACCTATTTGGGAGGCTGAGGTGGGAGGATTGCTGGAGCCAGGGATGTTGAGGTTGCAGTGAGCCATGATCAAGCCACTGCATACCAGCCTGGGTGACAGAGTGAGACCTTGTCTCAAAATAAAATAAAATGAAATAAAATAAAATAAAGTAAAATAAAGTAAAGTAAAATAAAATAAAGTAAAATAAAATAAACTAAAATAAAGTAAAATAAAATAAAGTAAAATAAAATAAAACAAAATAAAATACAGCAATGAACAAATGGAGATCAGTGAACTTCCATTTATCCAAAGGAAGAAAGAACATTTCACAGAACCAGAAACATTCACAGTCTTCTTTTTTACAAAGGTGGAAAGACTAGCCTCAACTGTTTACCCCAGGGGGTTAGAAAACTATGACCCACAACTGGCCGTCGTGGTAAATAAAGCCGTATTGGAATGCAACCATGCTCACTCTCTTACTGATTGTCTATACTGTTTTCATGCTACAACAGCCAAGTCCATTAGCCGAGAAAGGGAGGTATGGCCCACAAAGCCTCAAATATTTATTATGCAGCCCTTTATTAAAAGTTTGCGGACTTCTGGTTTATTCCATAACCTTTGGGACCACTTTGCTTTCAGGTTTTCATGAATAAATTGAGCCCCTTATACCTTCAGCAGCAGGAAGTCTAATACTTCCTCTTGAGCACCTCACTTTCTCACCACTCCCATTATCCAAGAATCCTGGGATTTACACGGTCCAAAGAGGATCGATCAGTCCTATTTCCAAACAGAACCCTACACTAAAGTCATCAGGTCTCACTGCCACCAGGGGTCACTGTTGAGCACAGGCTGCTCTCTGAGCTCAAGATACACTACTCCTCAGCACAATGCTGGGACTGCTGGGGACTGAAAAGATTCCAGCTCAGCCAGTAGCCCTGTTAGAAGCAGTCCCCTGTGAACCTCGTTAGGGCTCTCAAGCTTTGGCCAGGTGCTCCCACCCACTTGATGATTTTTTGTTCTGGATCCGTCCCCAGTCACGTGGGTTTCCTGTCTTTCTCCAGTAGATGTTAGGTGAGAGCCCCAGAGTCCACTCTGATGGCTTTTCCCAACTTCAGGTCATGGGGAGCAATGATGGCTATCTCAGTTCCTTCCTTCCCTAGAGAACCTGGCTTCACATGCAAACGGATGCAGCTCCCTCCACCCCATCCCCAGCAGCTAGATGTTTCTGGTGAGAGACTGCTTTGGTCAGGTTACAGGAGTTCTTTTACATCCACCCTCAAGAAATGTCCCCTGTTCATGTTAACTAAGAAAGACCATTTCCTTCCTAAACAAAGAAAGATTTATTGCAAGGAGAGGTGTGGGCAGGTGCAAACACCTAAAGAAGATATCCTGGATCCGGTGTGGCTGGGTCTTTGTTCACACCTCATAGCTTCTTCCCTGGAGGTTCAGGCAGCTTCTGAGATGACCCTCTTGATTTTCACTTTCTTATATTCATGCCCTCGGGTAATCCCTTCTCCTTGGGTAATTTCCACCAAACCAACAGAATACCTCAATATTGGGGGAATGCCACATCTGTGATTAGATTACAAAATAGTTGGGCTTTCATCTTGCTAGCAGACCCTCTCCCTTGCTGGCTGTGAGGAAGCAGCCTGCCAGCTTGGAAGGCTCACATGGTCAATAGCCAGCTCATGCTGAAATCTGCCCTGTGGGGAGCCAGGAGCCAGTGTAGCAAGGAACTGACAGAGTTCTCCATCCAACAGCCAGTAAGGAGCTGAGGCCCTGAATTGAAGAGCCCACACATGACGAATCCTCCCAACAATCACATGCGTGAACTTGGAAATGGAGCCGACACCAGTTGAGCCTTCAGATGAGATCCTAGCCCTGGTCAAGACCTTGATCGCAGCCTTGGAAGAGACACTGAAGGAGGGGACCCAGCTAAGCTGTGCCTGGATTCCTGCCCCACAGATACTGTGAGATAGTTTTAACTGTTTGTTGTTCTAAGCTATGAGGTTTGTGGATGATTTGTTATGCCACAGTAACTAACATACCTGTCCACAGACCATTCAGCACTAAACACATGGGAAATTGTCAGGCTTTACAAACATATTGACCTTTAAAATTCCTACATTTTGCAGCAGAGAGTGGCAGATAGATAAATGTATAACCTAAACAGGTGAACATTTGGGATTACCTGACAAAAGTCAAGGAGAGTAACAAATAGCTGACCCTTCCTCCCCAGGTCCAGAGACTGGCTGGCTTTTGATGTGAGGGGTGGAGCATGCATCCAGCTCTCTGAGCCTATGGAGGGTGCCTGTCCACCCCTCCCCACCTACTCCCACTTCCAGTTAGCAGTAGACTCTCCTGGGCCAGTCTCCACAAATCAGTAAGCCCCATCTTCTATTCTGCCTGGCCTGGATTCACAACCTACTGAGCTGCTCCGAAAGGGAAATCTGAGGAATGACATTTATGAATGTAATTGACCGAGAGGAGCTGGCATTTCCACAGATACCTCCGCTGCTCAGAAAGGGCATCTAGGAGCCAGCTGGAAGCACCTTCTCATATCATAGCTCACTTAATCCTCACAGACTCTTGTTTTGATGGAAGCACTAATATCCCCAATTTCCAGATGGGGAAATGGAGGCAATTAGAGAGTAAGAACCTTGACCCAGGTCATAAGCTAGTGAAGGGACAATCTGACCCAGGCAATGGCCCCAGAGTCTGTGCTTTTAACAAGGGCCCCATATCACTATTCACCACCTATGATTCCCTATCTCCGCTCTATGTTGAATGACCCCTCGGCTCTCCTCGGCTCTCCATTGCTCCCCCGTTCTCAGCTCAAATAGTGATGGTGGGAAGGACTGTCCCATGTTTTTCTGTGTGCACACTCACACACTCATACACTCTCTTATAGTCATGTGTGCACTTGCACACACACTCACCTGCACAAACGCTCTGAAGCTCCAGGCCAGAGCCTGTGACTCCGGCCTGACGCATCACCACACCACGGCTCTGACCGCGCCATGGGTTCCCTGCCCACACCCAAGCTCAGCCAAATCAGTGGGTCAAATCAACCCTAGGAAGTTTGAGAAAAGCGGTGCTCTTTTTCCAGGGCCTCACTGAGCTGTAGGATGCAAGCCTGAAACTATTGGTGGCCGAAGGAAAAGCAGAAGGAGGAAGCGCAATCCCTGAATACATTCTTTAAGCCCCAAGATTCAGCCAGGCACAAAGGTTCATCATGATCTATTTAGGTTCATGAGTCAGGATAGCCCCTGCATCGCTGGAGCCAGTCTGGGGTTGGTTTCTGTCACTTGAAACCAAGAGAACCTGAGCATTTCAGCGGTGAAAGGGGTATGTGCAGGACTGCTAAGAGATGGCTACTCCCAAGGCTTTAGTCCTGCCCAAGGCAGCTCACACCTGGGCACATCAGGCCCGAGCTGTCTGCTGCGCTGCCAGCCGGCACCCACCTTCCAGCCCCTCACTCTGCCAGACACAAAGCCCAAGTCCATGGGGTCCCTATTCCTCTATCCTAAAGTCACACCACATACATATCAACTCTGAGCTCTGCCTTCTTAACACCCAACTGGATTTCTTTCTTGTTTTCAACCCAAGCTAACAAGGTTTTCCAGGAGCTAAATCGAGAAGATATAAGGGAGAAAGACTAGATTAAAGAAAAACTCCAGCTGACTTCCAACCCCACCACACAATGTAAGGACCCAGGCAGTGATAGAAGCTGGGAAGAACTGAATTTGAGTTCCTCATTTCACACATGAAGCAACCCGGGACTAGAGAGGTCAAATGACTTGTCCCAAATTGTACACCAAGTTACCTATGCATGGGTCCCTCATACAACAAAAGCTTTTAAAAGCTAAAACGTATTGCAGGCATACTGTGTGCCAGTTACGGGCTCAATGTGTTAGCTGTATCATCTAATTAGATCCACCCCCAATCTTCTGTAAGTGGTTACCGTTATTAGCTCGTTTTCAGATGTTAAAATAGACTCAGAGAGGATGTGTGACTTACTTACCCAGGCTCACACAGCTGGGAAGGAGCAAGGTGGGCTGTCAACCCAGGCAGCTAGATTCTAGAACTCTCCCTCTTCACACTTCTCCCCCGCTTTGGACAAGTTTCATAAAATGTCACCTCCCTAGGAAGGCAACACAATTGATTCAGGCTCTTCACGAAGTCTTCCCTGAATGAATTCTCCCACCCAAAGTGAACAGGCCTTTGTCTGCACTCAGCCTTCTGCTCTAATCTGGATCCCACCATCCAGCCCAGAGTGAATGACTGACTTTGATTTCTCCTGTAATTGTGTGTTGTGTGTTCAACACTCATCCACATATTTGCCCTCTCTTAATTGAGCATCTGCGGTGCCAGGCCCTGTTGTAGTCATGAGGATACAACACTGAACAAGGCAGACAAAAATCCCCAGCCTCACGAAACTGATGTTTTAGTGCGGGAGACAGGTAATAGATAAATAACCAAACAGACAGCATCAGGCCAGGTAGTTACAAATGCTATGGGGAGAGAAACAGGGTAAGAGGGATAGAATAAAGTAATGGGGATGCTATTAATATTTTAGATAGAGTGATCATGGAGGGCTTCCATTAGGAGGTGACAGATGGGCAGAGACCTGAGAAGAGCATTCCTGGCAGAGGGCACAGCAGAAGCAAACATGTGGGGGTTGGATGGTGGAAGAAGTCTGGGGTATCTGAGAAGCTCCAGGAGGGATTTGGAGGCGGAAGCTGGAAGGAAGGGAGTGGCAGGGCTCACATGACATAAAGCCTCATGGGAATCTGGGTTTTCATGATTACTTTTTGGGGGGTGGGGGGTCCTACTACCCTCCTCACACCTGGCCAGACAGAAGGATCTGGATCCCTTAAAGTGGGCACAGGAGCTGCTTCTCTGCAGAGGGAACACACTGCCTTCACTCGGAACAATAGCAGCTTGAGAGAGCTGACTTGGGAAGGGGTTGCAGAGGTGGAGAAGGTAACTCATTGGCAGCCCTGGCAGGGGACCTCCAATGGCCACATCTGCTTTCTGCGTGAGTGCGGAAGCCTGCACTGCACACTGCGCCCCAGGGGGCTCAAGTCCATGCTGCAGACAGTGCTGGGGACCCAGGCTGATTCAATCACGTGCTGTTCATCTTTCCCTTTCCTCCCTGTCCATGTGTGTCTCCGTGTGTGCCTGTGTACATGCATGTGTGTCCATGTGCATGTATCCGTGTATCTCTGTGTGTGCAGATATGACGTGTGTGTCCATGTATGTGTATCCATGTATCTCTGTGTCTCCATGTACATGCTGTATGTGTGTGTCTGTGTGTATGCATGTATGATGCGTGTGTGTGCATGTCCATGTGTGCATGTGTGTGTGGGTGTAGCATCAGGCCTTGGCAAAGGCAAAACCTAAGTTGTCCCAGGTTGCTGCCATGCAGGTTTTAGGTCTTTGTATCTTAGGAATAAGATACAAAGGAGTAAGATCCTAGGGCCACCGCTAGCATTTAGGCTCCCTGTGCTTCTAGCTCTAGAAATGTTTATTTTACATCTGCCAGCTCGCAAGGCAATCATGGGTAACCAAATCCCCAGCCCAAGAAATGTGACTTCATCAGGACATCAAACACCAGGAAGGGAGACACTTCTGGGCCCCAGTCTGACCACAGACACCACAGAGGGAGTTCTGTGCTGTGGCATTGGGTGACATCACTTCAGCTTGTGTCCCAGACCTGAGGGCAACCCCTGAGGATGTCAGAGCCCGGGTATCTTTTGGAGGTTCCCCTCTGTCTGCCCACCATGGCCTGGTGCCTCTATTTCTGGCACCAAGGGAAACGGATGTAATGGCTGTGGGGAGGGATTAGCTGCTCACAGACTCGCCATAAATGGAGGTTAATTTCCAATTTTATGGATTTCTGAGTGGAGGAAGTTTAAAGTTAAAGATTCATAAATGAGTAAAATACAACTGCTAAAATGATTTAGCAGAACATTCTCTAGCATCCTAGAGTACGTAGTCAAGGAAACGCCAGAAAAATTTCCAGACTCTTCTGAGCAAACAGTATTTCACCTCCGTTCTACATACACACACACAGCACAGCCAGTCCTTTGAAACCTTTATAAAGTCACATAGCTTTCAACATAGGCACAAAAGCTAAGACACAGAGATAAGACCCTGAAACCTTAAAGTCTATTTCCTGGGTACGTCCATTTCCTAAAATACAGAATGAATTAGCAAGGATTTCAATGTCCTAATTGGCCCGAAAGTGTGGTGACAGTGACTCAAGGTGGTTTAGAACTGCAGGCATTATTGTACAGTAGGTCGGCAGCCGGCCATAGAGTCAGAGACCTGAGTTTGAATCCTGCCTCCACCCCACCTTATTTGGGTAATGCTGAGTGGGTTTCTTAATTGGCCTTCATTTTATTTCCTTCTGGAAAATGGTGATAACAACAGTCTATCTTCCACCTGTGTTTCTGGGAGGACTGAATGATGTGATATATGTAAGTGCATTCAGTAAAGTATAGCAGTTATGAGTATTACACATCAGCTGATCTCAAAGCATCCTCAAACTGCTTCTGCCTCATCTAATGCCTGGGTGCTCAGGCACCTGTCTTCTCCCAACATCCAGGTACCGGAAACTCTGGGCCTGAGAGATGGTGTTTGCAGAGATGGCTTGGACCTCGAGTCTCGGACCTGAGTTCAAGTTTCTCCGTGGCAGGACGTGCAGCAATAGGCTCCCCTCTCTGAGCCCATTTCCTCCTCTGTCATGTAGACAGGGATGATGCTCACCTAGCCAGTGACTGCTGTGAGTATGAATTAAGGCAAAAACGGAGAAACCCTTTGGTAATGACATGGTTTGGCTCTTTGTCCCCACCCAAGTCTCATCTCCAATTGTAATCTCCACGTGTCAGGGAGGGACCTGGTGGGAGGTGATTGGATCATGGAGGTGGGTCCCCCCCACGCTGTTCTCGTGTTAGTGAGGGACTTCTCACAAGATCTGATGGTTTATATATAAGTAGCAGTTTTCCCTGCACTTGCTCCTCTCCCTTGCTGCCTTGTGAAGAAAGTACTTGCTTCTTTGTCTTCTGCCATGATTGTGAGTTTCCTGTGGCCTCCCCAGCCATGCAGAACTGTGACTCAATTAAACCTCTTTCCTTCATAAATTACTCAGCCTCAGGTATGTCTTTATAGCAGTGTGAAAATGGACTAATACAGGCAACTACAAAGTATCAGGGCAAAGTGAGGTGATTGCATCTTTTCCCCATTCAAAACCCTAGGTCTTCGTCCCATTGGGTCCTCAAGTTACTTCCTCCCTTGCCTGTGCTTGCCAATATGCTGTTTCTAACTAAAGTGTTACTGACTGCCATGAGCATTTGTCATTCTTGTCTGGCCTACATTCATTGTCTATTTTTCTGGTTACAGTACCCCCCCATTTCCCACTGGGGCCACCCTCTCTCAGATCATGTGGCCCTGTGGTGTGGGCTCCACCCTTGGCTCCCAGGAAAAGCAAGTGACCCAGAGGTGGCCAATCACAGGATCACATTGCCCTGACCACAGGAGAGGAAGGGACACAAGTATATCAGAGCCAACGAGAAGAATCCTCGGGGCTTTCCAGAGCTGTCGGCAGAAAGCCATGCCTTCCGTTCGCCTGGATCTGACCCTGGAAGTGCCTATACATCCAGCCCAGGTCTACAGAGAGGCCCGCCTGAGAGTGGTGCGTGGGGCCGTAGGCAGAGCCAAGGGGCACTGGGGCTTGAGGGAGGGGGTGCGAGCCACAGACTCAGACTTTCCACATGTCAGCCAAAAAACAAAACAAAACAAAACAAAAACCACCACAAGCAACCCTTTTTACAGTCATCAACCTTGAGTTCATTTTCTTGTACCCAAAAGACCCCTGACAAATGCAGAGAATAACAGCATCAGGCCTCAGCACTCCCAGGTGTGTGGCAGAGATACCCACTTTTCTCCAGTCTCCATTCTCTCCTGTCCCGGAAATAGAACCCCTAATTCTGAAGCAGGCACCTGGTGGCTCAGCTAAAGACTGCAACTGCCCAGCTCTCGGGCAAGAGGAGACACTAAGCTCAGGCCGATGCAAGGTGAACAGAAGTGTTGCTTGTCATTTCTGTGTCTTGGGCTAAAAGCGAGGGGCACCCCCTTTCTGATTTCTCCCCATGGGCTGGAAGGTGCACATGACTGAGACATCTTGTCTCAGGTGGACAAGGACATACTCAAGGGGTGGCAGAGTGTGGAAGGCAGTTTTGGAAACTGTCCTCGGTGATTTTCCCCTCCTGGTATTCACATGGTATGTAACTCCCAGCCCCTGAGTGTGGCCGGACTTAGGGACCTGCTTCTAATGAGTAGAATGTGGCAAATGGAATGGAACGTCACTAACAAGATTATTCAAGAGACTGGCTTCTGTTGTGGTTGCATTCTCTTGCTAGGTCGGTCTCTCTCTCTGTCGCTCTATCTCTCTCTCTCTATCGCCTTCTTGGCTTGCCTGCTTTGACGAAGCAAGTCACCATGCTGGAAAGACCAAGATTGAAAGGAACTAAGGTCTACCAACAGCCCCGAGTCAATGCCCTGCAAGAAACTGCATTCTGCCTGGGAGAGCCTGGAAGCTCTCCCCAGTCAAGCCTTGAGACAAGATGGCAACCAAGGCCAACACCTCAACTGCAGCCTATGGGAGACCATGCAGCTGAAGACCCAGCCTCATCACACTGGATTCCCAACCCACAGAAATTGTGAGACGATAACTGTGGCTGCTGCGCTGACCCACCAAGTTCTGCAGTAATTTGTGAAGCAGTGATGGATAACTAACACACAGAGCAAGGAAGAAGGAGGCAGAGCCCTTAAGACCTCACACAGCAGAGCTGCTACACCAGCGGGGGAATGTCCATAAAAGAACTTTCCTGCCTTGTCCATACCCCTCCGCTTTGAGGATCCGCCCTTATGGCAGCCAAACCGTGTTCTAACACACACACACACACACACACACACACACATACACACACACACACCCCCAGTTAGGGCCAGATCCCTTAGTGCAGCTCATGCAGTCCTCAACAGCATGGCCCATCTTATGCACAGATTTGCTTCCTGCTGTCCCCTCATCTCCCTCCCTCCTCTGCCATGCCCAGTGCCTCTCTGAACTTGTCATTGATTTCCTAGCCCTGTGACCTTTGCCCACCTACCTCTCTTGGAAAGTCCCTTCCTTTCTTTTCCACCTAGCAAGCGGCTCCCCATCCTTCCGTAGCCAGCTGATGTAGCCCCTTGCAGACAGTGTCCACCTCAGGAGAGTGAGCATTTCCTACTTGTGCCTCACTCTCCATACCCAATCCTGCAATTCTAATACTTATTACCTGTATTTATCTGCATATCTGTCTCCCTGAGAAAACTGTCAACTGCTGAGAGACACTTATTTATTTATTGAGATGGAGTCTCACTCTGTCGTCCAGGCTGGGGTGCAGTGGCACGATCTTGGCTCACTGGAACCTCTGCCTCCCAGGTTCAAACCATTCTCCTGCCTCAGCCTCCTGAGTAGCTGGAATTACAGGCGCCGGCCACCACACCTGGCTAATTTTTTTTTTTTTTTTTTTTGTATTTTTAGTAAAGATAGGGTTTTACCATGTTGGCCAGGCTGGTTTTGAACTCCTCACTTCAAGTGATCCACTTGCCTTGGCCTTCCAAAGTGCTGGGATTACAGGCATTAGCCACCATGCCTGGCCCCTTTGAGGGATCCTTGTGCAATAGTGAACAGTCTTAAGTGCACTTATTCCATTCCAGGCACCATGCTAAGTGCTTTATTTACATTCTCATTTAATGCTCACAATTATCAGTGTCCATATTTCACAGATAAGAAGACTGAGGCACAGCAAAGTTAGGTAACTCATCCACATACAGAGCAGAGCTGAGTGCAGAATCCCAGCCTTTCTGATTTTAAACTCTATGCTCTGAGCCACTAAAATGCAGCCCTCTCATTCACCTCTTCATCCTCAGTGGGCCTAGGCTCATGGACAAACCTGTCTCACCTGCCTATTTATCCCCTCCCTGGCCATGGCAGACATCACTAATCAATCACAGCATTTTTTCCAATCAGCCAAATGCAGCCTCACTATTTGTCTTGGTAAAAGCATCTGGGTAAGCTGCCACCGTCAGTAGGAGTTGGCATGCCTGATGAAACCTCTAGGCTGTGCTAGTAGTGGGTGCCCATAAATAATGCACTGAATTGAGACTATTGTGACTGACTTGAGAAAGTGAAACACGGCCACCATCTACTGATGCTATTCATTACCCTCTACTGAGACATTGCTATGGTCACTGGTTAATACCTGTGGGGACAGTAGCCACTCCAGACCCATCACTCTCCATCCTACTGACTTCCATGCTGATAGTCATGTGAGGAGACAGAGCCATCTCCCCTCATGAAAGGCCACTCCCAAAGCCCTTCCTACACATGTGTGAAGCATAAATGGCAACCGGGGTCATGCCAATAGGTCACATAAGCCAGTTGCACAGATGGGGAGGTGTCACCACCCAAGGAGAAGCTTGCACTTGTTGGACATGAGCCCTTTTGGAAAAGAAGCCACAACAGAGTCAACACAGAAATCCTGGGCCAAATGCCCGGAGGGCTGGTGTATTGGAGAGTTATACGAAGGTGGTTCTGGAACTATGGCCTCGAAGGCAGAGCCCACGAAAAGCAGGGAACAGAGTCCTAGAACCTGGCTCCAGGCAGATGACGTCCCTCCAGCTGGGCCCCAAAGCACCCCTGACATCTGCTGCAGTGGTAAATAAGCTGTTGCTAAAGTCAGTCATGGTATTGATGGGGTTCTTGGCAGAGACCAGACTATTCTTTAGGACTTTGAAGCCCATGCAATAGGCAGGATTCTAAAAATGGTGCCAAAAGATGTTCTCCCTTAACCCCAGAAGCTGCATCTGTGAGTTGGATGCAACAGTCCCATGATCATGTTATGTGGCATAGCTGACCTTGAGACAGGGAGAGAGACTGGATGACCCTGATCTATCACACAGCTGTGGAAAGCAGAAAACTGTCTCTGGCTGACGGCGGAAGAGGAAGCCAGAGAGATCCAAACATGGATGGACTTGGTGCATATTTGCTGGCTGTGCAGATACACAAGGCCCCTGGGAGCAGAGGATGGCCCCCCGCAGCCAACCAGCAAAGACACAGGGACCTCCGTCCTAAAACCACCAAGAACCGGACTCTGCCAACAACCCAAATGAACTTGGAAGCGAATTCTTCCCCTGAGTTTCCAGATGTGAGTGCAGCCCGGCCAACACATTCGCTTCGGCCTGGTGAGACCCTGCGCAGAGAACCCAGCCAAGCCCACCTGGGAACGGGGACAGCCTGTGGGGCTATACACATGATAATGTTAAATGAACCTGCAGGGTAAGCTATGACTCCAGAGTGGGCCAAACTCACATTTGCAAAATTAGGAATCAAATGGATGAGGATGCCAAGGCTGGAGTGCGTCCACATATGCCCTTGTTAGGGTCCTGGATTGCCTTGAAGACCAGCCTCTGAGCTCTTGGTGACCAGTTCAGGCTGAAAGAGCCATCTCTTGCCCCCAGGCTCCCACACATGGCAGGCCCTGGTCATAAGAGTGGGTTGGGCAGGTGTTCTCTGCAGACAGAGCTCCAGAGAAGCTGCCCTTTAGAAGACACTTCTAATCCCTAACGGGCCGTTTGCATGTCCTGGGTGGGATGTCAGTGCCTCCAATAAACCAAGAGGTTTCTCTCCCCAGGTCCTCTCTAAAGGGCCTCCACATTGGTGCTACTGACATTTTGGACCAGATAATTTTTTTGCTAGAGGGCCTGTCCGGTGCATTATAGATCGTTTAGCTGCATCCCTGGGCTCTACCCACTAGATGCCAGTAGCATCTCCCGAATTCTAACCATCAAACATATCTCCAGAGTTTGCCAAATGACTGCTGGTGGGGGAAAAAAATTACCCCTGGTTGAGAACCAGTACTCCAGAACTTGCTTGCTGGGCCCTGTCACTTTTTCTCCTGACAAGCTCAGAGAACGAACCTCCATCCTCATTCTGATGAATCATAGTATTTCAATCAATGCATCGTATCCATCAAACCCAGTGGGATGCTGTGTGCATACATGTGTGTATGTGTGAGTGTGTATTCCATTATTCCAGTCCATGTCAATTCTGTCAGAAAGAAGGAAGTGCTGGGGGAAGGAACATGCTTCCTGGTCAGGCCATCCTACAAATCATGTGGATGAATCATCGTGTTTCAATCAATGCATCGCATCCATCAAACTCAGCGAGATGCTGTGTGCATACGTGTGTGTATGTGTGAGCGTGTGTTCCGCTATTCCAGCCCACGTCAATTCCATCAGCAGGAAGGAAGTGCTGGGGGAAGGAATGTGCTTCCTGGTCAGGCTATCCTGCAAATCCCTGATGCTGCTGACTTAGCAGAAGCTTCCCACACACTGGCGTCTCCGACACCATCACATACGGTTTTCTCAGCCCTCTGCTCCTTGCAAAGGACTAGAGCTCCCTTTCCTGGAGGGCCTGTGGACAGCCAGCGTTGAGCCATGAGGCTGGCATTATCCTCTGCATTTGAAAGATGAAGAAACTGAGGCTCAGAAAGGTAATGTGAAGAGCTCAAGACAGCACATCTATCTTATTCTGAAGCCTGTTTTTATTATACATTTCCCATCATAAAGCAACCTTCTAGATATGCAGCCACGTCACTGTGAAGAATAAACCTTTCATGGTCTCACCTTGCAGCCAGGCCACTGCTGAGCATCTATAGGTTCATTGAATTTCATTATTAAGTATTTTAAGCCTACAATAAAGAGCAGAGGATAATGCAGGTTGAGTAGCCTTTATCCAAAATGATTGGGACCAGAAGCGTTTCAGACTTCAGAGTTTCTCAGATTTGGTGATACTTGTATTACACTGAGCAGCTGAGCGTCCCACATCTGACCATTTGAAATGTTCATTGTAGCATTTCCTTTGAGTACAGCATCAGCACTTAAACCATTTTGAGTTTTGGAGCATTTTGTGTTTCAGATTTTCAGATTCTGGATGCTTAACCTGTGTACCAGAAAGGCTGACTACCCAGCTTGGTCCAAATTTGTTTTATGACTTAAGTTATTTAATACATGTGATAGAGACAGGAGACAGCCAAGGGTCCTCCCACAAAACTCCACCTTCAAGCCTAAAATGGCCTGAAGCCTGAAAAACCCGGACTGCAGGTCCTGGAGAATCTCTGACCTGCCTGAGCACTGGGAGGATGGGGTGGAGTCTCAAGAAGTTCGTGCCGTTTGCAAGGGAAAGGAGCCTGGCATCTCCTGTTCCTGAATCGTAACCTGGGATTCAAACTATGAGGCGGGAAGCCTTCTAGCAGGACTCTTTCCCGCTTTACTGAGATTTATTTTTCCTTTTCGCCTAATAAATTCCATTCTCCCTCACCCTTCAAAGTGTCTGTGGGCCTAATCTTTCCCGGTCATGTGACAAGAACCCATTTTTTTGTTGTTGTTTTGTTTTGTTTTTTCTACAACACATGTATTAGGGCATTCTTGCATTGCTATAAAGAAATACCTGAGACTAGGTAATTTATAAGAAGAGAGGGAGAGGAGGTGCCATACACTTTTAAATGACCAGATCATGCATGTAAAGCAAAAATAAAATTCTAAGCCCCACAACCTACTGATAAACCCTCCCCTTGGCCAAGAGCATTCTAAAATTAACCAGAAAGACGAGTTCAGGTTATCATGGAAAGTGAAAGTCAGACATGCCTCCCTTATACCCTCCTCCCCCTCCCTTTGGAATTCAAGCACAGTTGACCAACATTAACATCAAAACAGAGATCTTAAGATGGATAGAACAGACACTAAGTCTGATAAGAAACATTTACAGTCTATTCTCTGTGAAGCCTGCTTTGGGAGGCTTTATCTGCATGATAAAACCTGGGTCTCTACAACCTATTCTCTTACTCCAGACACTCCCTCTGTGATTCCAGGTCTTTGAATAATAACTGTTTAAACCAATTGCCAATCAGAAAATCTTTGACTCCTTCTATGACCTGGAACCCCGCCTCCTCCAGTTCTCCAGTCATCCCGGCTTGCCAGACAAAACCAATGTGTATCTCACATGCATTGATTGGTGCGTCTCCCTAAAACGCATAAAATCAAGCTGTAGCCCAACGACCTCGGGCACATATTCTCAGGATTTCCTGGGGCTGTGTCATAGGGCCATTGGTCCTTCATACTTGGCTCAGGATAAATCTCTTCAAATATTTTGCCGTGTTTGACACTCTTCATTGACACTATTGCAAAGACAGCACCAAGCTATTAGGAATCCACCCCCATGACCCAAACACCTCCCACCAGGCCCCACCTCCAGCATTCAGGATTACAATTTGACGTGAGATTGGAGCAGGGACAGATATCCAAATTATATCAATAGGTTTGTTTTGAAAAATCAGGCCATATGCAGTGGCTCATGCCTGTAACCCCAGAACTTTGGGAGACTGAGGCGAGATTATTGCTTGAGGCCAGAAGTTCAACACCAGCCTGGGCAACATAGTGAAAACCTGTATCTACAAACAATTTTTTTTTTTTAAATAGCCAGGCATGGTGATGTGTGCCTGTAGTTCCAGCTACTCAGGAGGCTGAGGAGGGAGGATCACCTGAGCCCAGGAGTTGGAGGCTGCTGTGAGCTATGATCATACCACTGCACTCCAGCCTGGGTGACAGAGCAAGACTCTGTCTCAAAAAGAGAAAAAAGAAAAATTACACTTGTGCAGAGAACTATATATATCATAAATGATTGGCTCAATGAATTTTCCCAAATTGAAACCAGCCCCCAGATTAAGAAATCATCTGTTACCCTAGGGAGCCCCTCAGGTGCCCATGGTTGATTTTTTTTAGGAAACAAAGCATGACAGATAAAATTGGTCCCTGTGAATAACCTGACCACTCCATTCTTCTCTCTCTCATCCCAGAGGTTCCATAATCCTAAATACAATGCTTGCTATTCCCACATTTGCCTTTACATTTATAGAACATATGCACGTATACCCCTGTGCAATAGATATTATTGCTTTCATGTTTAAAACTTTATATAAGTAAGATACTATGCTTTTCTCATTCTAAAATAATGTTTCGAGGTTTGTCTATCATCGTGGGTTGCGACTCTCTGGGGTTGGTGTCATACAGGTGGTGAAAATAATTTACAAGATAGCTGTAGGTAAAGAAAGGCAGATTTATTGGAGAAAGTGTGGCAAGGAAGCAATGGGCAGGTCAGCAAGAGGGGAGTTGACTGCAAACGGACAAAGCTTGCTAGAGATTTTATAGGTTGGTGCTTGGGCTGGAGAGGGCTACGTGCTGTACTGATAACACCAAGGTTGCAGGGAGCTAACTTGCATTTTTCTATCAGCCAAGGGTCTGGTAATAGCTGGGCACAGGAAGACTGTGAGTTATATTGTGCAAGAGGTCCATGGTCCTGCATTGTGTCCTGGAAAGGCAGACTTACAGCTTATCTTTCTCTTTTTGCCCCTTTGTCCCACCAGCCTGACTCCTCCTCCCTAATGAGAACTCCATATCCATGTACATCAATGAAGCTGTAGTTGTTTTTGCTGCAAATATGTCACAAGGCATTTCTCCACTCTCCCGTCGATGGACACTTTAATGGTTCCTAATATTTCTCTGTTACACACAGATGCTGTTACGAGTCTCCTTGAGTATGGCTCCAGCATGCTGGAATGGGAGATTGTCCAGAGTAAAGATATGTCGGGGTGGAACTGGTGTATCATAGGATGTGGGTGTGTACAGTTTTGCTGTCCACAGACGTTGTATCAGACTCATAGGAATTTTAAACCAGGGACAGTATCAATGACTTCTGTCCAGAAGCCACAAACTGTAAGCCCATGGAGCTAAAAAAGCTTGAATAATATTTGAATCACCAATGCTAACATTTACAAATGGGAAGAATTCATACAAAATCCATATTTGTAGCTTTTTGTGAAACGCTGGGCAATTCTGGGCCCAGGCATCTGCAGAGGTGCTTCTTGAGGCAGAAAGGGAGGGGGAGATATACTCCAGCCTCCCTCCTGCCCTTCGAACTCTGCCTCCTATGGCCAAACCCAGCTGGCTCAGAGGCCTGCAGGGGTCAGCCCTCCTGGGGATGACCTCATCCCTTTTCTGTGCCTCTTAAACAACGTACAATATCCTCACCAACTTGATTTCAAGCTTCTTGAGGGCAGGCAGAAATTACTGGGCATCTGTCTGTCTCCAGAGCCAGGCTGATAGCCTGGTCCTAGCAGGAGCTAGATCGGCTTAACCGATGTGACTTTATGTTACTGGAAGAAATGCAGACAGTGACCCTTAACCAGTCTCTCTAGCCAGTTTACCACACGTTCTAGGCAATTAATTAAAATGTTGAATTATAAATGGACAGAGAGTCAATTTTTTTTTTTTTTTTTTTTGAGACGGAGTCTCGCTCTGTTGCCCAGGCTGGAGTGCAGTGGCGCGATCTCGGCTCACTGCAAGCTCCGTCTCCCAGGTTCACGCCATTCTCCTGCCTCATTCTCCTGAGCAGCTGGGACTACAGGCGCCCGCCGCCTCGCCCGGCTAATTAAAAAAATTAACCCCGTTTCACCGGGTTAGCCAGGATGGTCTCGATCTCCTGACCTCGTGATCCGCCCACCTCGGCCTCCCAAAGTGCTGGGATTACAGGCGAGAGCCACCGCGCCTGGCCGAGTCAATATTTTAAGTCTATGGACCATATGGTCTCTGTCACAACTATCCAACTCTGGAGTTGTATAGCATCAGGAGCCATATACAATAAGCGAGTGAATGGGTGTGGCTGTGTTGCAACAAAACTTTATTTGCAAAAACAGGCAATGGGCCACATTGGGTGGTGGGTTGCAGTTTGTGGCCCCGTGCTATGGACCATGATGTAATTGGTACGACCTGGCTTTACATTTGCACAGCTGTTAGCAGTGACCCTGGGAGTCAGGCCACCAAAAGAGGGCTGAACTGCCCTGTGCTAGAAGTGAAGAGGAATTTGGAAGAGGGAACACTGCAAAGAGAGGATGGGAGAGGAGAGGGGATGAGGAGGGGAGGAGAGGAAAGATGAGCTGGACAACAGGGCCAGGGGCTGGAGCCAGATGGTGAACATAGCCGGGAGCCTTTTGAAGATGAGGGAGATGCAGCTTTCAATTGTAAGATGTCTTTGGTTACTGATCCAAACCTTCAGTAAAGTCTGCTCTGTCCCCACGTGTGTTTGTGAGCAGTTTGTGTGTGTATATGAGAGTTAACAGAACATTCTGTCTTTCCAAGCACGAGCCAGCTCCCCAGCGCTCAGCCCTGCTCAGTGCAGGCTGAATGAACCTCACCGATTCCTACAACTACCTAGAAAGGTAGCGAAGAATCTGAAGGTCAAAGAGGTTAACCCAAAGTCACACAGCCAAAGAGGAGCAGAAACAGAAACCAAATTCAAAGTCCTGAATATTTCCTTGATTGCCCAAACAGCTGGAAACTCGAAATCATCTTTTCTGTTTCCTGGAATGAGCTTTGGTGCATCCGTTTGAATGTGGGTTGGATTTGTGGGGATTTAGCCTCAAACCAAACCCTGACTCCAGAGTAATGTGAATTAAACCTGGGGAGGTGCAGGGGAGGTTACCTTATGCTCCTTTTTCCCTCCCCTGGACCTGGCCCCTGCCTTGGGTACTTCCCCAATACCCCGAGGCACCTGCTTCTCTGAAGTGGGGGTGACCTGGGCTCTCTCCGCTTCTCTGGGAATTAGAAAGGGGGTGGATGTTTTGTCATCTCTGAAGCCAGCACCTGGGTTGACATCATTCAGCTACCTGGCACCTTTTATGGCAGAAGGATAATTTGGCCCAGGCCACTTATTCACAGAATCCTCCAGTTTAGACTTTGGACATTATCTATAAACAAACTTAAATGTATCATCATTGAATCTTATGCAAAAAGCATTACTTTGTTAAACAAATACTTATATTTTACCACAATTTTGACATCCCTTTTTGCCTTAAACTTTTTTAAAAATATGGAATGGCTTTGGCTTTCCTCAGCCTCTGAGAGGCTCTCATTAAGTGTCAAACCCAAGAGCTAAACAAAAGCTGATTTATGCAAAACGTAAGTTCATCACAAGTCAGTTAGGGCTCAGATGGGTTTTTGTGACAAGCACTTTCTAATCAGTTCCATCTGGCCCCCTCTGAGAGTCTATGAAAGAATAAACGGGCAGTGGAGCTCTTCACCTTCTTTGGGTTCCCATGCCTTTGCCCTCTGACAGCTGCTCTAGGCCTTTACCAAAGGAAATGTGCAGACATGAATCCAGCATTTTGTTTCCAGTTTCAGGGATGTCTAAACTACATCCACGGATTCCTTAAGTCCCCACATGAAGAAATTTCGGGGCCGGGCGCGGTGGCTCATGCCTGTAATCCCAGCACTTTGGGAGGCCGACGCAGGCAGATCATGAGGTCAAGAGATCGAGACCAGCCTGGCCAACATGGTCAAACCCTGTCTCTACTAAAAATACAAAAATTAGCTGGGCGTGGTGGCAGGTGCCTGTAGTCCCAGCTACTCGGGAGGCTGAGGCAGGAGAATCGCTTGGGCCCAGGAGGCAGAGGTTGCAGTGAGCCAAGATGGTGCCACCGCACTCCAGCCTGGGTGACACAGCAAGACTGTCTCAAAAAAAAAAAAAAAAAAGAAATTTTGGTGGAGCCTTTTTAAATACACAAATTAAAAACAGTAAAGAAACATAATTCCTGATCGATGCAATTGTCCCCCAGGTGTAGTCTTTAAGCACACATTCTACAGCTCCCAAATTCAGGAGCTGGGAGCACAGCCTTACTGTGAGGTGGACTTACGTTCAATCTCTGCAGCGGATAATATTGGGCAAATGGCCCAATCATTAAAATGGACACATGAATGGGACCAACCTGGCCGAGTTAAGAGGACTGAATTGATATTTACGAAGTGCACAGTAGGGCGCCTGGCATACCAGAAGTGCCCAATCAAGGTTGGCTCTCACCAGCATCGTTGGTTCTCTTCCCCTTCGAGGCCTGTGTAGGGCTGGGTAGGAGGGATCACCCCTGCCTCCTGGAGACCTGCGACTGCCGCATCGCCGGGAGGACGCCGGGCTGCCCTAGAGCGACCGCAAGAGGGAGCACTTGCCTTTCCTAACGCCGAGGTCCACCTGCGCGCAGCCTTCCACGTAGGCGGGGGCAGACCACGTGGGCTCCCTAGACCTTGGAGCCTAACCCAGAACTTTCTCTCCCCACCACAGCTGGAGGCGGGGTGGAATAGGGTGAGAGGGGCCCTGCTCCCAGCTGTTCTCTGTGCCCTTGGGACAGGGCTCTAATTTATGCCTGAGCACCGTGGCCTGAGGTTTCTTCTCTGCCCGCCTCAAGGGCTGGTCCTCACTTTCTCTTGCCCTTAGCACCCCAATTCCTTACAGCAGGTCCACATGCCCCGCTGTGAGATATGTTAGGACTGGCAAGGCCGTGTCCCTTGCTAGGTGCTTGATCCCCTGGCCTCCCCACAGCCGGGTGTCCGCTTGGCCAGTGGCGTGGATGCGGGAGCTCGCTGGGGTTTCTGGAAAAGGCGGTAATTTCTTGTCTGTTCTGTGGGTGCAGCAGACGTGCCTCCAGCCCCATGCTCTCCTGCCTCAAATGCAGCAGCTGTGGTGGCTATCCTGAGACTGGAAGGTGACAAATACAAACCAAAAACAAAATTCTAAGCCCCCAGCTAACTGAATGGACCGCTCCTCTTGGCCAAAGGTGTACTAAAGCTAACCTGAAACATGAGTTCAGGCCATGATGGGAATGCGGGTCACACAGGCCTCGTTATACCTCCGCCCTTTGGAATTCAGGCACAACTGACCAGCATGAACATTAAAACAGAGACCTTAGCACTGACAAAGCCGACTCTACCAGTAAGATGCCAACGTGACAGATAGCAGGCTCCGAACGGAATTGAAGTATTTTACCCCAAAATATATTTCTTTGACATATTTTGAAATGGCCTTGCAAAGCTGTCACTTGTGAGGAAAATCTACATTCTGCAGAGAATCCTCTTGCCTTTCCAGGTCTTTTTTCCTGATCCAGGAGAGAAATAACTAAGTCTGGCACCTTTTTAAGCCTGATAAGAAACATTTACGATCTATTCTCTCTAAAGCCTGCAACCTGGAGGCTACATCTGCATAATAATAAGAACCTGGTCTCCACAACGCCTTAACCCAGACATTCCCTTCTATTGATTCCAGGTCTTTAGATAAACTCTTTCAACCAATCACCAACCAGGAATTCAGGAAATCTTTGAATTCACCTGTGACCTGGAAGCTCTCCTCCCCGCTGTTCCTGCCCCCCACCCCCCACCTTTGTGTTATCTCTGCCTTTCCAGAGGGGACATTTTCCTTTAACACATGTAAGATGTATAATATACATCAACCCCGGAACCCAAAATAACTAAGACAAAGGGAAAAGGCAAGCTGGGAACTGCTTAGGGCAAACCTGCCTCCCTTTCTATTCTGTAGCTACCAGAGTAAAAAAGCTACATACCTCCCTCACAATTTGTCCACGAGGAAATTCCTTGCAGACAAAGGACAGACGGAACTCAAAGTCCTCTCTCTCTGCTCACTGAGATAAATGCATATCTGATTGCTTTTTTTGGAAAGGCCAATCAGAAACTCCAAGGAATGCAACTGTTTGTCTCTTATCGGCTTATGACCTGGAAGCCCCTCCCTGCTTTGAGTTGTCCCACCTTTCCAGACCAAACCAACGCACATCTTACACACACTGATTGATGTCCCATGTCTCCCTAAAATGTATAAAACTAAATGGCCCCAACCACCTTGGCCATATGTCATCAGGACCCCTGAGGCTGTGTCATGGGTACACCCTTAGGCTTGGCAAAATTAACTAAGTTCATTGAGACCTGTCTCATATATTTGGGGTTCACACATGTATTGACTGATGTCTTATGCCTCCCTAAAATGTATAAAATGAAGCTGTAACCCGGCACATATTCTCAGGATCTCCTGGTGCTGTGTCACAGGCCATGGTCACTCATATTTGGCTCAGAATAAACCTCCTCAAACATTTTACAGAGTTTGACTCTTTTTGTCAACGCAAGCCAAAGGCACAGAAAGACAAGCTGGGGACCTGAAAGACAGCCTGGTCACCCAGGCCTCTTGTCCCTCCTGGGGATACCCTAACATGCACAGGCTGCTTTGTCCCTCCAAGGACTGTCTGTGGCTCTTAGGAGAAAATCCAGATGGTGGCTTCAAGGCCCTGCTCCAGCCTGGTCTCCCAAGCCTCCTGCTTGCTAACTTCCACCTGCTGCTGCAGCCTTCTCTTCTGCTGCTGCACCATGCAATGTCCTGCCTCAGAGCACTTGTACTTGCTATTCCCTCTGTCTGGAAAGTCTTCACCCAAATTTTCAAACAGGGTGGCTCCATCATTTACACCTAAGCTCAGCTGCTACCTCCCCAGAGGCACTTCCCTTGACCTCCTCCTCTTTCATGCCTCCTCTGTTGTGCACTACTGTGTTTCAAACACTTCACAGCACCTTGCGCTATCTGTGACAGTGGCAGGAGGCAGACAGAGGTGGGTCCCTGGTGAAACGCCACCTTCAAGCCCAAACAGCCTGAAGGCTGAAAGACTGGACTACTGGTTCCGGATGAAATCCATGACCCAGAGCAGAAGAGTGAGAATTTCTATTCCTATTTGCCCATCCTTTCCTGATCGGTTCTTTCTGAATGCTTTTTAACCAATCAAATGTGGCCTTTTTCAATAGTATCTATGGCCCCGCCCCTTCCCGATCCTGTGCCTATAAAAACCCCAGACTCAACCACACTGAGAGAGATGACCTGACTAAGGGTGAGAGACTACTTGCCCATCCCCTCTCCTCTGAGAGTTGTTTTATCATTCAATAAAATTCTCCACCCTCATCACCTTTCAATTGTCAGCATGACCTCATTCTTCTTGGATGTGGGACAAGAACTTGGTACCCACCAAATGTGGGTACTCAGAGGGCTGTAACACCGTGGCTCTCAGCCCTCTGCTGGCAGAGGGCAGCCACCCCATGTGACAGAAAGCAGTAATGGGACCAAGCTTCCCCTGGAGCTGTGGGCTAGAGCAGGGCAAGGGGCTGACCGAGCTGTTAACACACCACCATCCATCGGACAGTGGACGGGAGTACTGAAAGAGTTAATTAGCATATTTAACACCCCTTCTGGGGCTTTGGGGTTGTGGGCACCCCTGGCTGTGTGTCACCACATTCCCCTCGGGGTAACATGCCTGGTCCAGCCACAAGCCCAGCATGGAGCCTACCCCTGTGCCAGCTTTTGGAACGGCTGGCTGGACCCCACAGTTGTTCACTCACACACCCCTTCCCACCAGTGGCTAAGCATGCATTTGTGGTGGCCAGGGGATCCATGCAGTGCAAGCCAGACACAGCTTGGCGAGCCAAGTAGATGGAGTGCCTCCTGCTGCAAGCCACACAAAGGGGCCCAAGAAAAATCCTGTCATCTGCAATAACCTTGTTTATTCCCAGTAAATTTCCAGAGGGCACGGTGTGTGGCCCAGAGTACCTAGGTAAGTATGTTTACTAAATGAATGAACATATTTTCCTTTTTGCATAAGGAAACATATTTTCCTCTTTTGAGTAGGTTCTTTGCAACTATGAAACTCCTGAGCAAGGTAATGGGACAGAGAAATTAACTAAAGCCGATCTCCACAACAAACCGATTCTGCTATGGCTGCTGCAGGGTGAGCTCTCATCTCTCCTTCCCAACTGTTCCCCTCCCGGCAACAGCACACCATCCGCCCCTCACCCCAGAAGTCACCCATTCACCTTACGTTTGGACATCATTCCTGGCATTAAGACTTCTCTCCTGGGGAGGGGTCCTCTACTGAGGTAAGCAGTTGGCATCAGCATCCCTCTCCTATCAAAAAAAATGGATGGAGATGATGGCCACCCACTGTGTGCTCTCAGGTGAACCTGAATTGCCTCCCAGATGGCTTCTGGGAGAGGATATTAACTGCAAACTTTTGCAGAGCCATGTGCTGAAATGTGTCAAAGGGTATGCTTTTAAAAGAAAAGGCTTACAAAGGAAATGTGAATCGTTGCC
This sequence comes from Macaca fascicularis, assembly GCF_037993035.2. Lineage (NCBI taxonomy): Eukaryota > Metazoa > Chordata > Mammalia > Primates > Cercopithecidae > Macaca > Macaca fascicularis. The sequence goes on along the minus strand of NC_088384.1, from coordinate 107,404,039 downwards.
CCATCCTGCAGTTTTGTGAATTTGGAATATGTTCACTAGGGTCTCTGGAAGCTCATGGTAGCCAGCATGTTCATAAATAAGGCTGAGCAGCCAGTTACAATGCCCCACCCTGCACTATGGCTGAGAGGTCCAGCCCTGCAGCTGCACAGACCTGGGTGTGAGAACAGCTATGCCGACCATGTATTATCTGCATTTCACTGGGCCACTCAGATGCTCTGTGTTTCACTTTCGTCATCTGTAAGTGCACATTATAATTGGAACAACCTGATGCACTCTGACAGAAGAAATTAAAATTATGTATGGAATGCAGACATATCTTGAATGCAATAAATGTTCACTTTTATTGGGGTCAGGAGGAGCATCAACCACCAGAGGAGGAACCCAAGTGACTGTGTGAAAATGCTCCTAGCTGTCACACCCAGGAACTGGTCTCTGATGGACACAAACTTTGCCCTCATCTTCCAAGCCCCACAGTCCACTGGGTTGCTCTTTGTGCTCACAGACTCTGCACATGCACGCTGTCATCAAGTGTTTACTGAGCACCCTCTGGGGGCTAGACACTAGGCCTCAGTAGGTGGGTGGCTTAGTAAACACTACTGCATGTGTTTACTGAACACCTCTGGGGGCTAGACACTATGTCAAGTGCAGCAGAGTCTAGGAGTTACTAGCAGAGTCTGGAGAAATCCAGCCTAGATTTGAATGCTAGTTCATAACTCACTAGCTATGGGAACTTAGGAAGACACTGAGCCTCTCTGTGTCTCTGTTCCCTCTTTTTTCAAATGGGGATAGGACTTACCTCTTGGGGCAGTTTTGAGGATTAAATGAATTGCTATATATACAGGAGATGGGCCAGTGCTCAGGACATGGTGAATCCCATCCAATTATTAGTTATTAATGGTTACTTTAAAAGTATGCTTGACCTACTTGAGGGCTACATATTAAGGCATTGAGGATAACTTAATTCCTTCAGAATTGAAACAGTACTAGTTAATATGGATTGAGCCTTTTTTCTATGCCCACATGCTTTATATCAAGTGTTAATATACTGTTTCTTAAAGGGTCAGGTAGTAAAGAATCAAGGCTTTCCAGGCCAGAGGCAAAAATGAGTCTATTATGTAGGTACTTATATAACCATTTAAAATGTAACCATTTCAAAATGAGAAGGAAGAAAACATTCTTAGCTCATGGGCTTTAATAAAAACTAGTAGCTGGATAGATTTGGTCTAGCAGGCTGGAGTCTGCCTACCTCTGCTTTATATCATTCAATGCTTACACCAACACAAGTAGCATTATCATCTCCACTTTAAGACCTGGAAGTTTTGTCTCAGAGAGGTTGAGTGACTTTCCCAAGGCCACAGAGCTGATGACCATATTGTCATCAGTCTCTCCCTTCTATTCCGTTAATATCTGCTTTATATATTTAGGTGCCTCGATGTTGGTCCTGGCAGATGTCCAGTCCTTAATGGATTTTTCTTGGATGCCTGACTGATGGAATTGGGACATGAGGCATCCAGGTTTCTGACTTCCTAAACAACATTTTGATGAGAAAGAAGAGTTCCATGATTTGGGGGCTTGATACATAGAGATATAGAGTAGGATATAGAGTAGGAGGTCTCTTGAGAATAAGAGGGAGTTCTTCAGACTACAAGATAAGCAAGGCTCCTCAATGACTCCTGCTAAGCTCCCTGTGAGGCCAAGATAATAATTCAATGACCATAATGAATGAGTTAACTGTTGGGTGCTTTAAAATAGCTCGAAAACACAGCCGTTTCACATAGCCAGTTCCTGCTGTATATCCCCTATTCCATTAGCTTGTGTTCCAGAAGAGGCCTGTGACAGAGCAGGAGCATTACCATCTTGGACAAGTCCCCCATTCTAAAGTTCATCTTAATAAAAAAAAAAAAAATCACCTAAATCCAAAGGGCATCAGCCTGATGGCTAAGGTCAGAATGACCATAAACCACAAATAACATCTTCAACAAGAAACATTCCAAACTCTTCCCTGACCAGAGACATGCTAGCCCCAAGATAAGCCCCCTCCAACGGGGAAGATCCCAGCCTTGAGATAACCCCCTCCGGCCAGAAAGCTATCTGCCCCAAGATAACCTCTCCTCCTCCCAGAGACATTCCAACCCCACCATTAAACTTCTCTCTCACACAGAAACATTCCAAGCTTGTATTAAGCCCCTCACCCTAAAACCAATATGTACTCTTTGTCTGTAAGAGAAAGTGCTCCTGACTGAAATCGGCCAGAAGCCCCTCTCAGGTTTTACCTAAAGTAAACCTGTCTTAAACTGCCAAGCCATGTTTCATGTTTCTTTCCTCTTTCTTTAACTCTTACAGCCTGTGGCATCATTTCTGTCCTAGAGGGATCTTCTCATCTTAATGGGCTGGCAAGCCACATACAACTGACCTCACAAGGGGCCTGGAGAGCCACACAGAATAAGCACTTGTGTGATGCCCATTGGCTCACCTGAAACACCCAGCCTCGAGGCTTTTGCACTTGTGGTTCCCTTTGTGTAGAGTAGAAGTCAGCAGACTTTTCCTACAAAGGACCAGAGAGCATATACTTTAGGCTTTGTTGGCCTTATGGTCTGGTGAAACTACTTAATTCTGCTATCGTAATAGGAAAGCAGCCATAGATAAGATAATGCATAATGGCAGGGTGCAGTGGCTCACACCTGTAATCCCAGCATTTTGGGAGGCCAAGATGGGCAGATCACCTGAGGCCAGGAGTTTGAGACCAACCTGGACAACATGGTGAAACCCCATCTCTACTAAAAATACAAAACTTAGCCAGGCGTGGTGGTGGGCACCTGTAATCCCAGCTACTCTGGAGGCTGAGGCAGGAGAATCGCTTGTACCTGGGAGGCAGAAGTTGCAGTGAGAAGAGATTTTGCCACTGCACTTCAGCCTGGGCCATAAAGTAAGACTCCATCTCCCCCCACAACACAAAAAAAGATAATGATGCATAATGAAAGTGCATGACTGTGGTTGTGTTCCAATAAAACTTTATTTATAAAAGCAGGTGGTAGGGAAGATTTGACCTGTGGGCCTTAGTTTGCCAACTCCTGATCTAGAATATTCTCCCCCCAGGAAGCTGAAAGCCTCCCTCTTTCACTTCTTCCAGCCATCTGTGTAGCTACCACCCTATCTAAACAGTCACAGCCCTGCCACCCTGTTCCCCAAACTTCCTTTACTTCCCCACAAAGTTCCTAGTACTATGTGAAATTACATTATATATTAATTTATCGGTTTATCATCTGGTACCCTCCTTTGGGAATGTAAAATCAATGAGAGGTACCCAGAGCTTGTAGAAGTGTTTGGTATATAGTAGACACACAATAAATATTAGTGGAATGAATAAATCTCAAAGAACAATAACCATAAATGCAAATTGCAAATACTTTCTGCACATTTATTAATATATTCCTGGCACTCTGATACACATATGCAAAATATTATGAATTCTTTCAATAGTCCTATAATGCAGGATCTTTTATTAAGCCCATTTTACAGAAGAAGCTGGGACTCAGAGAGGTAAAGTTACTTGCCCAAATGGTGATGTCTGCCATCACAAGAAAACATCACAGAACATTAGAGCTCACTAGGACCTTCAAGATCAATCTTATTCCAACCCTGGCATTATACAAATGCAGAAACTGCAATTTGGCAACAGGAAGCCACATGCCAAAGGTCACATAGCAAGAAAGGGACAAGGTAGAATAAAGACCAGCGTCCTTGCCTTCCTGGCTGTAGGATGCACCACCTCCTGCAGCACTCTGAGTACTGGTAGTTCACTGTGTGATCTGTCACTGGGGGGACTGTGACCTGCTTGTGGCCGGTGAGCAATGGAACCAGAGCTTTCTTTCTTGTCCCATGGGTTACTTCAGGGATGAACTTCATGCCAGGCTTCCTCCCTGAATCATCCAATGCAGGTGAAGCCAGGTTATCTCAGCACCTGCATCCCCCAAGAGGCTGCAGATGCGAAGACTCTATAAAGCAGGCAATAAAGACTGCCAGGCAGCCATCCCAGGAATACTAACCAAGATCTCTCTCCACACTGGTGCTGGGCACTATCCCCACACATAACAGTCGGCTCTAGGGGAGCGAGAGGCTGTGTTTTATAAGTGCTCTTAGTCACGTGTTTTTTTTTAATGGAAAAAAAATCACTAGAACCAGTTTCATCTTTCCTAAATTAATCCCAGTGTTTCTATTTTCAAAGAGCATTTAAGGACCAAAGACCAGAGCCCTCAAAGCCGGCACACACCTCCAGCTTGTGCGGGGCTGGGCATAGCTCCAGAGGGCCTGGCTGTGCCCATGACAGAGGTTTGCTGCCCAGACAGAAGGGGACATATTAGTCAGCTAGGGATGTCACAGCAAAGTACCACAGAATGTGTGGCTTAAACAACAAGAACTTATTATCTCACAGTTCTAGAAGCTAGAAGTTCAAGGAGTCGGCAGGGCTGCTTTTTGTTTATTTTTTTTGAGACGGAGTCTCTCTCTGTCACCCAGACTGGAGGACAGTGATGCAATCTGCTCACTGCAACCTCCGCCTCCTAGTTCAAGCAATTCTCCTGCCTCACCTCCTGAGTAGGCGAGATTACAAGTGTGCACCACCACGCCTGGCTAATTTTTTTTTTTTTTAGTAGAGATGGGGTTTTACCATGTTGGCCAGGCTGGTCTCGAACTCCTGACCTCAGGTGATCCACCCGGCCCGGCCTCCCAAAGTGCTGGGATTACAGGTGTGAGCCACTGCACCCTCCCAGGGTTGCTTTTCTGAGGCTTCTCTCCTTGGCCTGCAGGTGGTCACCTTCTGCCTGGTCTCACATGGTCTTGTCTCTGCGCATATCTGAATCCTAATCTCTTCTGCTAAGCAGACCAATCATATTGGATTAGGGTCTACCCCAATGACCTCATTTAACCTTAATTACCTCTTTAAAAGCCGTATCTCCAAATACAGTCACCTTCTAAGGTACTGGGACTTAGGACTTCAACATAGAAATTTGGGGGCAAGGAAATAATTCAGCCCCTAACAGGTGGCTTATTTGCAAATGCTCCTTGGCCTGGTGATGTTCAGCCCTTAGCAAACCCCCACCCAGCCCCAGCATGCCTGACATTGGGGCCAGGACAGTTTTTTTTGGGGGGGCAATGCTGTCCAACACACTGTGGTGCATTTAGCATCCGGGTACCCCCTATCCCAACAACATCACCAGAGCTCCGGAGTCAGGACTCAAATCTAGCGCTACCCATTACTAGCTCTGTGTGTGGCCTTGGGCAAGGCATGCCCTTCCTGCCCTCAGCTTAGTGTGCAACGTAGGGTTGTCACAGTGACTAGTTATTACATAATAAAATGCTTTCCAAAAGGTAGCTTGTGCGCTCCCGAAAGGAGATGATTTCGGAGAGAACGACAACCAATGCCTTCTATTTCATTTGTGTGTATAATAATGTATTAGAAAATATAATTAGCCCAAGTAAAGGATTTCTCTATAAGTGTTTCTTCTAAAAGTAAATTGATTTAAAGTGCATAATTAGCAAACAGAAGGCATGATGGCAAACACAATGAAAGCGGCACAAGAATGACCGGCATGGAGAAACAGGAAATTGACGCGGGGTGCCATCTGCACAGCCCTGGGCTCGTTGGCCATGCTTGGCACAGAGAGGTCACACCGGTCACAGTTTCTGCAGGAAGTCAAGAACGCCCTCAACCTGAGTGATCTGAAGAGCATTTCATAAGAGAGGTCTCTGGCATGACTATTGTAGAATGAACGCTGGCCGTGCCTCGCCCATCCCTGTTCCTCCTGAGGTGCCAGGCCCCTATGACCTACCCCTGCAGAGTCCCCAGTTTCCTCCCTCACCACTCTCCAACCCAGAACCTATGCCTCAGCCATGTGGGCCTTTTTCATTCCTCCAACTAGCTGGGCCTTCTCTTGTCTCTGTGCCTTTGTGTGTGGAATCCTAATTCACGTGGCTGATGTCAGGATCCCCCAGTTCTTAGACATGTCTGAGAATCCAGCTGCTCATCTCTTCGCTGGGGGACAGAGCCAGCTGCAGATGCCCCGCCTCCTTCATGAAGGGCTCCAGCCCCCCAAATACATCACAGATGTGCACGGAGAGCTTGCCATGTGTTGCATTCTGCATGAATGGATGTATGCTTCTTGCCTTATTTAATCTTCAGGATTACCCATTTTGCAGATTTATTTGATCTTCATGCCCCCATTTTACAGACAAGGAAGCTGAGGCTGGGAAAAGTGAGATGCTCCTTACAAACCCAGCAGATAGTCAGCGGCCCTGCGTGCGGGTGGCTGCTGACTCAAAACCACCTCGCACAAGACAGTTCCCCATACCCCTCCATCTCCCTTCCCCAGGACGAGGGCCCGGCAACTCAACCAGAATCTTTTCTCCCAAAGACTCAGGGGAGGAACCAGTTTGAGGATGCTCAACGTAAACCCAACTGCAGCCCATCAGCCCTCAAGTTCACGAGATCCACTTCAGCAGCACACGCAGGGGTAGCTGCGATGTCTCTTGTGGGCACCAACGCCTGAGCCTGTTACCTTCTGGGAAATCACCTGGACACTACAGTCATCCAGGGAGCTATGAAGAGGCTTCAATGCTCTTCTTTCAAGAAGGTTTCTACCAGGAACAGGCAAAGGCCAGGCAACTCTGGTGGGGTGGTGTGTGTGTGTGCACGCGCACGCGCGTGTGTGTGCATAACAAGGTCTAGCTTTGTCACCCAGGTAGGAGTGCAGTGGAATGATCTCAGCTCACTGCAACCTCCCATCTCAGCCTCCTGAGTAGCTGGGATTACAGGTGCACACCAGCATGCCCAGCTAATTTTTGTATTTTTTGTAGAGATAGGGTCTCACTGTGTTGCCCAGGCTGATCTTGAACTCCTGGGCTCAAGCAATCTTCCCACTTTGGCATCCCAAAGTGTTAGGATTACAGGCGTCAGCCACTGCACCTGGCAATATTTTTAAAGTAGTGATTTTTCTCACTTTTGGACAGCTGAGTTTTTTCCTAGATTCAGGGCCTCCAAGAAGAAACCACAGAGTAGAAAACAGGAAAAATGGGAAAGAAGTCAATCTCTGGGTTTTTGTTGTTGTTGTTGTTGTTTGTTTGTTTTTTTAAGAATTATCTATTTTACTTTGTTTTCATTGTGGTAAAACACATATATCTTAAAATGTACCATTAGCAACATTTACAGCATTCACAACGTTGTGCAGTCTTTATCACTATCTAGTTCCAAAACGTTTTTATCACCCTCAAAAGATGATACCACTAAATGTCACTCCCCATTCCCCCTTACCCCAGCCTCTGGCCACCACTAATCTATTTTATGTCTCTCTAGATTTGCCTATTGTAGACATTTTATATAAATGGAACCATAGAGTCTGTGTCCTTTGGGACTGATTTCTTTCACTTAACATAGTGACTTCAAGTTCATTCATGTTGTAGCATGTATCAATATTTCATTCCTTCTTATGGATGAATAATATTATGTTTTATGGAGAAACCATACTTTGCAGTCCATTCAACAGTTGAAGGATGATAGGCTGTTCCTATCTTTTGCCTCTTATGAGGAATGCTGCTATGAATTATCACATACAAGATTCTGCTTGAACACTTGCTTTTAATTCTTTTGGGTATATACCCAGGAGGAGAATTTCTGGGTCTTATGGTAACTCTATGTTTAACTTATTAAAGACTCAATCACTGCCTTTTGAGTTTCAAATAGTCATCATTTTTGGAAAAAGGAAGGCCTTTCAGTTACAATCAATGCATTTGGGAGCATGTTAATGAGTGAGGAAGGATGGGTCCCCTGCAGCCCAGGAGAGAAAGGATTCCTTGGGTCAGGGTTGGAAGAGAGGAAGGGAAAGATGAGTTGAGCAAGGCAGGTGAGCAGGGCCTCAAGCCCAGGGCTGGAGCAGGAGGAACCAGCCAGGCTCCTGCTCCACCTGCAAATCAGAGAAAAATTTCCATCAGCTCAGAAGAAAAATGAACCAAGGCTACGAATGGACAATTCAGAGAAGAAACTCACATAGCTAAAAATATGTAAAAAGTCAAGAAGGCACACTCATCATTCAAAAATGCAAATCCTGACATTGAGTTACCAGTCTCCAAAAAAATCTAACAAATTGGCTAAAACGTCAATGATGGAGCATATTCCATGTTTGTGATGGAACTGCGAAATGACGACCCAGATACTCCACTGGTGGAAGTACAAAATGGTACAGCCATTTTTGAGAGTGATTTGACAGGATCCATTTAAACGAAGCCCATTTTGTCCCCTAAACTTCACTATTAGGAAATCTATAGAAATAAAGGCCCAAGTAAGTGAAGATTTATGTTCAACAATGTTCCTGTAACATCATGTGCAACGTGTTACACGCACACACACATTTACACACACAGAAACCTAAATGTCTATCAATAGGGGGTTGGGTTAAATAAGTTATGATACCTAAAGGAACCAGAAAAACCATAAAGTCACGAAATGAACAATGTCACTCTCTTTGCAAGACTCAAGTGAGAGATGCAAGTTTTAGGAGAATTTAGGATAATGTGATGACATAATTCCATTTGTGTGTGTGTTTTGCAAACTCTGTGTGACATGTTTATAAATAGCTATTGTTTAGGCCCATGCTATCCAGTCTCCATGTCCTTGATCCTAGGAGGCAGAGGTGGTGGTGTCCTGGCACAGAACGGCCACACGCCACCCACTCGGCCAGAGAAATATTTGGGTCTGCTGGTCTCCTCCAGCACTTGCCGCTGATTGGAGGTGGGGTGGGTGGATGGAAGGGAATTGTGTTCCATCAATGATGCTCTTCAAACAATATTCTATTGTTTCTTTACCACAGATCCAGACGACAGAATCCAAAGCTTACTGAGTCCACAAGGGAGATGGGGATTTCGGATCTGCTTCCCCTTCGGGGGCTCCATGGGCTGGCACAGGACTTGGCTTCTAGAGTCCTTGGAGCCCTCAGGACTACACCCTGGACCCTCTTCCTGGTGTCATTTTTCTTCCTCAGGGGTTTGAATGCTTTCCCTCTGCCCTTCCCCTGGGTTTTAACCCCCCTTTTTCTGGCTGGCATTGTGGGTTGCTGTTGGCTCTCTGCTTTCTGTTCCAGCCTAGCCTGGGGGATAGAATGGGGGAGCCTTGAATTTTGAAGGTGGAGAAGAGAAAAGAAGGAAAAGCCCATGATGATCAGGATTGAGGATGGAAGGATCTAAGAAGAGCTGGATATCCTACTGATAAGGCTTGGCTCTATGACCCCACCCAAATCTCATCTAGAAATGTCATCCCCATAATCCCCACATGTTGAGGGCAGGACCTGGTAGGAGGTGACTGGATCATGGGGGCAGGTTCCTTCACCTTGTTCTCATGGTAGTGAGTGAGTTCCCATGAGATCTGATGGTTTTATAAGAGTCTGGCATATCCGTTGCTTGCACTTCTCTCTCCTGCCGCCATGTGAAGAGGGTCCTTGCTTCCCCTTCACTTTCCACCATGATTGTGTTTCCTGAGGCCTCCCCAGCCATGTGGAAATTTGAGTCAATTAAACCTCTTTCCTTTATAAATTCCCCAGTCTTCGACAGTTCTTTACAGCAGTGTGAGCATGGACTAATACACTTACAGAGGGTGACAGGTTGATCAGTTGTGAGCAAGGCAGATAGTGCCTTACTATGCCAACAGAGGTCTTTCTTCCATCTCCTTCCAGCTTTGAGCTCTATTACTTTTGTCCTGGGAAACTCCAGACTACAGGGAAAAGGAAAGGCTAATGGAAAGGAGGAAAAGATGAATCCCACAGCATAAGCTGATGTTAGGAAGGAACGTGCTGTGCAGTTGATACCTTGAGGGGGGACCAGATTTGAGCGGGAGGGCAATGGGTTGGGGTGGGTGATGAGGATGTCTCTCCAATGTCTCATCACTCCAGATTTGGAGACTTCATGTTCTAAACCAAGATCCGGATTTAGTCCTTGTAACTTCTGTTTCTGATTGACAGGCTTTGTTTTTTTGAGACAGGGTCTCGCTCTGTTGCCCAGGCTGGAGTGCGGTGGCATGACCAAAGCTCACTGCAGCCTTGGCCTCCTGGGCTCAAGCAGTGCTCCTGCGTCAGTCTCCCCAATAGCTGAGACTACAGGCATGTACCACCAGGCCTGGCTATTTTATAGAAAAATCATCTGTAGAGACAGGGGTCTCCCTATGTTGCCCAGGCTGGTCTTGAACACCTGGGTTCAAGTGATCCTCCTGCTTTGGCCTCCCAAAGTACTGGGATTACAGGTGTGAGCCACTGCATGCAGCCTGTTTTTGGTTTATAATTGCTACAGGTGTTAAAGAAAAAAGTGTAACAAAATGAATCCTGTTGGGGCCAGAAGGTAGTTGTGATTCTGAGCTTGAGGCCTGGTTATCAGACTCCCCAACATGAGAAGGAACTGAGTCATCCAAAAGACGTTTACCAGTGTAGACCAAGGGCTAGCAAATTTTTCCTGCAAAGGGCCAGACAGTGAATATTTTAGGCTCTGTGAGCCAAGAGGCAAAATTGAAAATATCATGCAAGTACTTAGAAGACAAAAACCAAATTTCCACACATTTTTTATTGATAAAATTCGAAATATAGTCGTAATAACCAAGTGTGGTCTTTGAAAAAGTAATACAGGTTTACTAATTAGAGGAATGGAATTTGGGGGGAGGATAATATTTGTTTAATCAGGGGTTAAAGTTAGTGTTCCCTATCATTGAAATCAATTGCAATTGTCTGATTTTTTTTTTTTTTTTTCAACCACACAAAAATGTAAAAACCATTCTTAGTTTTCAGGGAGTACAAAAGCAAATGGGAGGCTGGATTTGGCACTTGGGGTGTAGTCTGCAGAGCCCTGGAGTAGAGCCGCTGGGGCCCTCATACATATGCAAGAAGACCTGTCCACTTTTCTGACTGCCCAGGTGGACTTTCTGGAAGGTTCCCACACTGTGGAAGTGTATGGAGGAAAGCAACTACTGCAAGGACTTTCTTTTGGCAGAAAATGAAATTCAAAGTGAATAGAGTTTGTGGCTGTGGTTTGAAGAAAGTGCCCCAAATTGGAGGCGTGCTGCCTTTGAAAGGGGGACTGTTCTCCTGTCTGTAAAGTGCAGGCCATCCTCACCTGCTGGAAGTCTCTGGGTGAGTCCCTGAACCTCTCTGGGTTCTTGGTTTCTTCACCCGTAAAGTGAGAGTAATTGATGTCTGATGCCACAAGTTCCCAAGTGCTGAGAAGGTAATTGGTCATGGGTACCCTATTTTTTAAAGTACCAAATGTTATAAACCAAGCTTGTCCAACCCACAACCTGCAGGCCACATGTGGTCCAGGATGCCTTTGAATGTGGCCCAACACAAATTTGTAAACTTTCTTAAAACATTATGGCCGGGTGTGGTGGTTCATGCCTGTAATCCAAGCACTTTGGGAGGCCAAGGCAGGCGGATCACGAGGTCAGGAGTTTGGGACCAGCCTGGCCAACATGGTGAAACCCCGTCTCTACTAAAAATACAAAAATTAGCGGGGCGTGGTGGTACGTGCCTGTAATCCCAGCTACTTGGGAGGCTGAGGCAGGAGAATCCCTTGAACCAGGGAATCAGAGGTTGTAGTGAGCCAAGATCATACCACTGCACTGCAGCCTGGTGACAGAGCGAGACTCCATCTCAAAACAAACAAACAAACAAAAATTGAGGTTTTTTTGTGATTTTCTTCATTTCTTTTTTTTTTTTTTTTTTTTTTTTAGCTTATCACCTATCATTAGTGTGAGTGTATTTTATGTGTGGTCCAAGAAAATTCTTCTTCTTCCAGTGTGGCCCAGGGAAGCCAAAAGATTGGACAACCGTGTTATAAACAATGTTTTGTCATTAAAATTGTTTTTATAATGGTTCAACCCCAAAATTCTAAGTGGTCAATGAGAGAAATAAATGTTTATTTACATGCTCATTCAGGATGAATTTGATGTAGACCAAAAAAAAAAGTGACATTTCAAAAAATACCTAATGATTAGAAAAGTGCTCACAGAATTTTATGCGGCTAAAGCAAGATAGAAATTTACTTCCCAGTTTTGTTTCTGTATATGTGTGCCTGTGTATGCATGTGTCGAACTGAGAGAAAACATTGAAAAGTAGCTCTGGCTGCCTTGGGGTGGTATTATTTGGATTGTTATTTTCTTTACAAAACTGCATTGACTGCATTCACTATAATATTCATATATTACTTTCATTATCTAAAAAAATGATAACTATAATTCTAAGAGAGAGAGAACAGGTCACGGTGCTTGGTCTATGAAGAGCTGAGTGAGGAACTAAAATAGTGATTCAAAAGAGAGAACAGGGTCCCTGGGCAAGGGCTGGGGTGAACAGTGGGACTATGCGGCTAGGGGGAAGGAACACGGGGCCATGTAAAGGCAGGCAGCTGCTCCTGTCACCGCTGCCTTGAACCTGGAGGGCTAATGCTGCACCCTGGTGTGGGCATTGATGATAATGAGCCTCCGTCTCCCCTCACCTGGGACTTCCATCCCACCAGTCCTGCTGTGAGGTCCAGTGGGGTGGGAAAAGAGAGCAACAGATCTGAGTTCTAGGTGAGGCTCAGTCCCTTACTTCTCTGGGAGGACCTTAAGCTGGACGCTTCCCCTACGTGTCTGCCTTCCCCCCACGTAAAGTGGTGGGGGGGGCTGTACGAGGGAACATTGCCCTGAGCCCGGGGTGTGCCCGGAAAGAGAGGATGGTGTGTCTCACAGATAGGCATTGGAGTACACTTGATTCTGTTACTCATGGTAGTTATGTCCTATAAAGTCATTGTGAACACTGAATTAGCAAATATTGAACAATAGCTCCTAGGGGAAATACAGGGTTAGGTTCCTGAGAGCCTCTGGTCACAACATTTTCACCAACCAATCAACATGTAGCCTTATTTGATGAGTATTTCTGATTGAAGATGCCTTATTCAATAGATATTGTTGATGCCTTAACATTGAGCTCCCAACCAATGGCTGCACAACTCAGGTCTGAAGGAAACTCATCCGAGACATGGAGATTCTCTGTACTAAATCCAACAAATGTATCCTAACACCCATGTACTAATCTAACACATGCATTTTCTCTGACACTAAATAGACCATGAAAACGACACTCGCTTATATTATGAGGCTGAAAAGAGAAGGCAAAGTGTCACTATGTTCCACCAGCTAGAGACATGCATGTCGGGTGACTCAAATTTTTCACTGCTCTGCGCATGTCTGCAAACAATCTGGAAAGTGTTGTGAGTACAAATTTGGGGCTTTAAATTTTAAGTGAGTAAATAAGTCCTCAAATTCTCAAATAATGAGGCTCGACTGTACCTTGAATCACAGTGACAAAGGGATGCTCTTCATCCTGTTTACATCCTCCTGATTATGTTAAGGGATGTGTTCATTGGTGCAAATAGGTTTTTAACACCCTTCCAACACTCCACACCACCTGGTTAACACAGAGTGAGGGGCTTCAGGCTCAAGGCCTTGGCAGACGTCGGGTCCACCCTCAAGTAGAAGCAAGGTTGCATTTTCACTGTGTATTGTTAGATTTGTGGCAAGTCATGGATGTAATATAAATGAGGGCTAGAAATGTACTTAGATTTTTTAAGTGAGTTAATTTAAAGAAAAATATCAAATAAATAAGTAATAGAACAAGGAGGACAATATGGCCAACACTGGAACATTAAATTCTGAGAACCACTGACCTATATGAAAAATAGCGTCCTCCCAACTCAACTGCACTAAGAGACGATGTCCACGGTCATGGATGTGACCTCCTGGCTGGCTTTCCTTTCTCCATCTTGGAAACTGAAGTTCAGTTCCAGAAAGCAGCAGAAGGCAGGAGGCACCCCTGCCTCATCATCCCCAAGTTCAGCCTGCCCACCTACCAGCTACAGGAAGCCAGGGAGGGGCCATAGAGGCCCTTCAAGCACTGAAACTGGGTCAGTGCTAGGACCATGGGCAGGGGATGATCCAGGCCAGTGTGCAAAACAATCACCAGGGAGATGGTGAAATGCAGATTCTGGATCCATTCCCAAGAGTCTGACTCTAGGGTTAGTGACAGGGCCCAGGAATCGGAATTTTAACAAGTACCACCTTCCCCTATTTAAGCAATTATGTGCTAGGTGGCCCAAGGCTCCTCCTCAGGGAAACACTAGATGGAGGGAAAGCAGAGGAGATAGGACAGGAAATGTCAGAGTCCCGCATAATTAACAGCAGCAGTTGTGGTCACAGGCCGCCACGGGGCACTGACTGCCTTCCTGGTACTGCCTGTCTCAGGGAGCATCCATTCCAGCAGCCCCGAGCCAGGATCTGTCACTCACACACATCAGCACGCAAAGATGAAGTAACTGGCCCAAAGTCACCAGCCAGCAAATGGTGCAGCTGGAATAGCAGCAAGACGGCCTCACTCCAGAGCCTACTCTGTTTACATCTAAAGCTTATTATTAAGTGGTTTCTGGTGACAAGTGATTCACAGAGCCATTCTCAAAGCTTAACAGTGTGGCAACACATAGAAAAAAACCTCACAAAATCAAGGTGTTGAGAAGCTACCTCATCTCAAGCACTTTAGGCACAACATCTGGTCATTGTCACCGTAGCCCTGCAGGGCAGAGATGATCATACCCATTCATCACTGGAGGAGACCACAGAGGAAGCACAGAGGTTAAGCAGCCTGCCTAAGCAGCCTGCAAACTCATAAGTACAAAATCCTATCAGGGTCAAACCGCATTTGATCTGATCATATCTCAGGGTTCTTACTTCAATTCCACTCATGCTCGTTGCTACCACGGTTTTCCTGAAACTCACAAAGCCTTCACGTCTGTATCCGTCAGCTTTTGCTATGTAACAGACCATCCCAGAACTCAGCGGCATACAATAAGCATTTATACGCACTGATACGGTTTCGCTGTGTCCCCACCCAAATCTCACCTTGAATTGTAATAATCCCCATGTGCCAAGGGCAGGGCCTGGTGGAGATCATTGAATGGTGGGGGCGGTTTCCTCCATACCGTTCTCATGGCAGTGAATAAGTCTCACGAGATCTGATGGTCTTATAAATGGGAGTTCTTCTGCACAAGTTTTCTCTTGCCTGCTGCCATGTAAGATGTGTCTTGCTTCCCCTTCACTTTCCGCCATGATTATGAGGCCTCCCCAACCATATGGAACTGTGAGTCAATTAAACCTCCTTCCTTTATAAATTACCCAGTCCCGGGTATGTCTTTATTAGCAGCATGAGAACAAACTAATACACTCATGCTCAAAGGTATATGGGAAAACAGCTTTTCTCCATGTGTTTTTCTGGGGTTCAGGATGAAAGGGCAGCAGCTACCCAGGAGTATGTTATTCTCACGGGTAAAGTCAGAAGTTATCAGAAGAACAAGTGGAAATCTGCAATTCTCTTAAGGCCTAGGCTCAGAATTGCACAATCTCACTTTCTTCCACATTCCATTGACCAGAACAGATCACAAGGCCAAGCCCAGCATTGATGAGGCAGGGAATGTACTCTTCAACAGGGGGTGGGGGAAGGAGGAAGAAAATGAACATTTGCTAACAACAAACCAGTATTTACCCCTTCATTTTGCTATAATAGAACTGCAAAAACTCCTTCAGTTTCCCTGAAGGTAGGCAACCACTCTCAGTCTATGGGGTTTGGGTGGGGCTGGCTCCATCCTGCGGTCCTAGGCCAATCAGAACTGAAGGTATCACCCCTAAAATCTGAGCTGCACCCATTGCTACTGAGCTTGTGGGGTGTAGGTCTGGAATTGTAGACAGTCTCCTTGTCATTCTATGTGAAGAGCTTGCCTGAAATCTAAGCAGAGAGGAAGGCAGAGCCCAGATACAAACGATTTTTTGACAAAATAATATAAACACCTGGATTCAATGCATGCCTGAAGCCAAATGTACACTTGACTTTTCATTGAACTATAAACTCCTTTCTTGTTAGGTCAGTTTGAGTTGATTGGTTGAGCTGATGGGCCCCCCTCCCCTGTCTGGCTTTCAGATGTACTGATACCAGAATGCAAAAAGCTTAGCCTCAATGCAAAGGAAGAAAGACACGTTCCTTATGCAATAGCAAGTCAGTTAACAGAAATGAGTAAAGTAGACAGGATGTCAAACAATAGGGAGTGGTGGGGACTGTGGCAAACTGGTGAGCACAGATGCTGTGCAAGTGGCAGCTGCTCCCCAGCCCCTGCAGACTGTTGGTAGAAGGCTGCAACCTCACCACCAACTGTTGCCATCCTTGCCGTCTTGGCCCTGTCTCCCAAGCACCTGACCTGCCCTCATAGGAAAGGTGAGATTCTCAGGAGCAGTGCTGTAGAAGAAGCTGGCTGCAGTTCTTGCTGTTTTGCACACAGAGACTTTCTCAATACTGCTGGGTGTCTAACCCCAAATTCCTTATTATGCCTTGCTGGGTTCTTCCCCAGGAAATGGGAATGAGTTCTTTCCTGCCCCAGAAGCCTTTACTGTGGGGAGGGACTGAGGTACAAACCCATTCGTTACTAGTGCACAAATAGGTCTGATCAAAGAGATTCGGAAGATAAGTCATGGGCCTGGCAGTTCAGCAAGATTACTTTGAGGAGGAAGGGGAGGAGGCATGAGTACAATGTAGCCAATGATAAAACAGGCTTGAGAGAAGTAACTGACTGGAGAACCAGGGCTAGAGAGGACCTAAGAGCCAGCTGCCTTGGAGGCTTGTGCAGGCCTGGGGGCATCAGGAGGGATCTCTGGCCAAAGTCAGGCTCTGTCCCAAGCCTGACCCTCCACCACTGGAGTGATGGTCCTTAAGATTAGCCACCGCCCACTTGCAGTAGAATCTGTGCCGTTCACATATTTAACACTCAATCCTCTTTGTATAATTGAAACAGCACCTCAACATTTTGGGAGGTCCCATCCTTCCCAACTGGCACTGTGTATGATCCAGTGAGGAGTATAGGATGTCCACCCAAGTTGATGAGGATCCCATCCCCAGCTCAGTTTGCCTTTCAGAGGGGAGGCGTCCTCTCCACTGAGCTTGTTGGAAGAGGCTTCAGCGGTCACCTCTGCCACCTGAAGGGGCACCTGCTTGAGAATGCAGCCAGCACTGGGAATGCAGTCCCAGTACCAGGCCAGTCTCCCTGTGACAGTCTGAGCAAAAGAAAAAATCAGCCAGAATAATCCTGTTTTCGTTTGCAAACATAATTATTTTGCCTCATGGATATTTGCCATGGATCCTTTTTGCATTAATTTTGATTTTTTAAAATACTGCATTCAAATATAATTTATCTTGAAGACTGGGCTCTTAGGCACCCCTTACATTTTGCAGGTGGGGCTGGTGCCTCACTCGCCTCCCGCCTAGGGCTGGCCCTGGTAGTTGCCAGTGGAAGGCTGGGCTCCAGTCCTGGCTCTGCTATGAAAGATCTATGCAGCCTTGAGCAAACTGTACGACCTTTGCAAAGCCAGTTAATTCATCTGAAAAATAGGGATGACAGTACCAGCTGGAGTGGATTAGCTGAGCTGATGTATGTAAAGCCTTGTTAGTGCCTGTGTGAATGCAATGCACTTTCGTGGCTGAACATGCAACTCCTCGTCCTTCCAACAGCAAAGATGGGAAGCTCCCTTAGGGTCGAGCACTGAGCTAAGGGGTGAACATGCATTTTCCAATTGAATCCTCTCTACAGCACCCTGAGATTTTAACCCTGGGCAATAAAACCTATGGTTACAGGTATCCCAGGTTTACAGATGAGGAAACAGGCATAGGCCTCTATGTCTCTTGGCAAGGGCCACTCAACAGTAGCTGCAAGAACTGGGCAGAAGGTACCTGATTCTAACTGAGGTGAAGAAGAAAGCAGCAAGCTGCAATCACCACCCGTTACCAACCACCCCACACGAGATCAAACTCCAGAGCTGAGCTCACCTTACCAACATCCCTGATCATGAGATTTTGAGGCTCTTGAATTTTCATTGCTTGTGCTGCTCTGGGCCAGCTTTTACACTTGATAGGACTGTAAAATCACCACCACTGATGTGTGCTTAGTCATGTTGACATTCTATGCAAATGGGGCAATGAGACCTTGGGACCTCCCTGGCCAAACCCAGAGCAGAAGCAGCATGGAAACAAAGAGATTCTCAACACACATCCAGCCTGGCGTCTGTGTCATCAAGCAGAGTCTATCAGGCGCAGGAAGGACAGCTGAAACCTCCTGCGACTAACCACCTGTTGATGAATCGCTAGGACTTTCTCACCTCTTTAAATTCTCTCCTGTAGAGAAATCACATTTTTTTGTTCCCACCCAGTGTTTAGCCCTCCTTTTTTGCTATAACAGAACTGCAGTTTCCCTGCAGGTAGGCAACCACTCTTAGTCTATAGGGTTTGGGTGGGGCTGACCCCACCCTTCCTGGTGAATGCAGAACTCAGGACCGGCCCACCAGAACTGAAGGTACCACCGTGGAACCTGAGCTGTGCCCATTGCTACCGAGCTTGTGGGATGTAGGTCTAGAATCGTGGACAGCCTCCTTGTCACTCGACGAGAAGAGCTTGCCTGAAAACTAAGCCAGCAGAGAGGAAGGCAGAGCCCAGAGATTAATCTTTTTTTTTTTTTATGAAATCATATTAAATACCTGGATCCAACCATGCCTGAAGCCAAATGTACCCTGGCTTTTCATTTACATGAACCTATAAACTCCTTTCTTCTTAGGTCAGTTTGAGGAGAGTTTCTATCCCCTTGCACAGGAGACAGTCCTGATAAAACCATCTCCTTAACTGGAGGACTTGAAGGTGGTAAATGTTTCTTATACTTTTTTGAACCCCTTAGAAGGCCTAACACAGTGTTTGACTCCCAAGAGGTGATCAGTAAATGCCGGTATGGGCAGGCAAGTTTCATTGTCTGCCCTGTAATCATTCTCCCTCCGTCCTTGCTAACAGTACCCTCGTCCCCCACCCCCAAAATAGGTTGTGATTAATTTAAGCCAGTTGTGACAATCATGCCCCCTAAATTTCTCAGATTCCCTTGCAGTTAGGGGTGGTCCCATGACTTACTTCTGACCAAGAAGACCTAAGGGAAAGTCTATTGTGGGGCCTTCTGGGGAAGACTTTGCCCTCGTCATGCAAAAGGTAGCTATGCTAAGGCTGCCTTTTCTTCTTTTCTCCTTCTTGCTTTGAGCATAGGTGTGAGGTCTGGAGCTACAGGAGCCATTTTGTGATCATGAGGCAAAAAGCCAAAATGCTAAAGAAGGCAAAGTAGAAAGACATAAAAAAGAAAATGCCTAGGTTCCTCATGTTCTGTTCAAGCAGCTGAATTAAAACCAGTATTGTCCTCCTCTGAACATCTTATATGAAATAACAAATCCGTCCCCAACCCCAGCATACATCTGCTTGTTTAAGCCACTATTGGTCAGGCTTCTGCTATATGTAGCCAAACACAGTTTTTTTGTTTTGTTTTGTTTTGTTTTTTGCACTGTGTATAATTCAGTGGCTTGAGCAAAGTTTTGTTAGAGTAAGAGTTTCTGGTCATTAGTCAATGGAAATATATCTGTATATACATTTGTTCATTCATTCATTTCTGAGACAGGGTCTCACTCTGTCGCCTAGGCTGGAGTGCAGTGACATGATCATGGCTCACCATAGCCTCAACCTCCCAGGCTCAAGCGATCCTCTTGCCTCAGCTTCCCATGTAACTGGGACTACAGGTGCATGCCACTGTGCCTGGCTAATTTTTATTTATTTTTTGAACAGATGGGGTTGGGATGTGCGTGGGGGTCCCACTATGTTGCCCAGGTTGGTCTCAAACTCCTGGTTAGAGTGATCTTCCTGTCTCAGCATCCCAAAATGCTGGGATTACCATGCCCTGTCTGCATATACATTAAATATGCATCAAATGTACAGACTAACTTTTGAAACTAATACCCTTATACTAGTCTGTCCGACAAACATTTCAGTGAACATGTGCTAAGGTCACAGAAATTTAACATTAAAACAGAACACAGAAAGCATATTAAAACTTTCCTTCCTGAAAGGAGCAAATCTCATTTGTGTGTATCTGACTGGCCCAACCTCAACAACATCTTGAGGCCCAGCAGCAAGAGGCTCTGGGACATGTAGTTGGTCGCTTTCTTGCCTCTACAGATGGGAAGACAGGCTAGGATGAAGGTGAAACGGATGCTGCGTGCCAGCTCACCACACCTGCCATGCAACCTTATTGTGCCAACCTCAGCAAAAGATGGACCTCGTTGTATTTCAAAACTCTTTTAAAATTTAATCCTGGGGGCCAAGTGCAGTAGGTGGCTCATGCCTATAATCCCAGCACCTTGGGAGGCCGAGGTGGGAGGACCACTTGAGGCCGGGAGTTTGAGACCAGCCTGGCCAACATGGTGAAACCCCATCTCTACTAAAAATACAAAAATTAGCTGGGTATGGTGGCACACACCTGTAATCCCAGCTACTTGGGAGGCTGAGGCATAAGAATTGTTTGAACCTAAGAGGCAGAGGTTGTAGTGAGCTGAGATCGCACCACTGTACTTCTGCTTGGGCAACAGAGTGAGACTCTGTCTCAAAAAAAAAAAAATTTTTTAATCCAGTGCTTATTTGTCAGCATTCTCCAGAGAAACAAAACCAACAGGATATGTATAGATATGTAAGAGGAGATTTCTTATGGATATTGGCTCACATAATTATGGAGGCCAAGAAGTCCTGTGATCTGCTGTCTGCAAGCTGGAGCACCAGGAAAACAATTACTGGTATAGTTCAGTGTGATTCCTAAGGCCTGAGATGCAGGGGAGCCAGTGGCATAATTTCCAGTCTGATTCCTGAGGCCTGAGAATGAGGAGCTCCAAAGTTCAAAGACAGAAGACAGGTGTTCCTGTCTTCGGGAAGGGAGAGCCAATTTGCGCTTTCTCTGCCATTTTGTTCTATCTGGGCCCTCAAGGAATCGAATGAGGCCCATTACATAGCAAGGGTGGGCCTGGCATGGCGGCTCACACCTGTAATCCCAGCACTTTGGAAGGCCAAGGCAGGCCGATTACTTGAGGTAAGGAGTTGGAGACCAGCCTGGCCAATATGGTGAAACCCTGTCTCTACTAAAAATACAAAAATTAGTCAGGCATGGTGGCACATGTCTGATTCCAGCCACTTGGGAGGCTGAGGCAGGAGAATCCCTTGAACCTGGGAGGTGGAGGTTGTAGTGAGCTGAGATCACACCAGTGCATTCCAGCCTGGGTGATGCAGTGACACTCTATCTCAACACCCAAACAAAAACATAACGAGGGTAATTTTCTTTCCTGGGTTTACCTATTCGAATGCTAATCTCTGCCTGAGACACCTCACAGACACACACGGAAATAATGTTTTGCCAGCGATATCCAGGCATCCCTTAGTCTAGTTAGGTTGATGCATAAAATTAACCATCATGAGTACCTGCACAGAAAATAAAACAAAGAAACAAATAACAACAACAAAATCCCACCATAAAACAAATTAAAAACTCCACACTAAAAATCAGAGGCTCACATAGCTCTGATATGTATTTGCAAACCTTATTCCAAACTTCAAAGAATTGCCAAAAACTATAAACAGTGCCATAAATTCCCTGGTTGATCTTCAAGTTGAAGACATTAGCATAATACCCACCAAGGTGAATGGGCTTATATTGAGTGGAATGATCCATTCAGATACACGGCTATGGAGTAGGGAGCAAGCTTGAAGAGCTTGAATCAACAGAGGGTAGCACAGACACAACTCTGGGAGGTTAGAAAAGACTGGAATCTCATAACCCTGGTCTAATTATAAGAAAAACAGACAACATCAGATTGGAGAACATCCTCCAGACACCTGGCAGGTACTCCTCAAAACTGTCAGGGTCATGAGAAACAAGAAAAGACCAAGAAACTGCCACAGACCAGAGACACAGGGGGACATGATGACCAAATGCAATGTAGCACCCTGCTTGTCCTAGAACAAACAGAGAACATGAATGGGAAAACTGGTGAAATCTAGAGAAAGTCTGCAGTTTTCATTTAGAGTAATGTACTGTATTTGTTCATTGTTGCTGCTGTAACACACTGTCAAGGATTTAATGGCTTAAAACAACACAAATGTATTGTTATAGTTTTGGAGGCTTGATATGGTTTGGATTTGTGTCCCCACCCAAATCTCATGTCAAATTGTAATCCCCATTTTTGGAGGACAGGCCTCATGAGAGGTGATGGATCATGTGGGAGGACTTCCCCCTTGCTATTCTCATGACAGTGAGTTCTCACGAGAGCTGATGGTTGGACAGTGTGTAGCACCTCCCACCTCCCTCTCTCTCCTGCTCTACCATGTGAAGATGTACCTGCTTCCCTTTTGCTTTCCACCATGATTGTAAGATTCCTATGGCTTCCCCAGCCATGCTTTCTGTACAGCCTGTGGAATTGTCAATTAAACTTCTTTTCTTCATAAATTATCCAGTCTCAGGTAGTTCTTTATAGCAATACAAGTACGGACTAACACAAGGCTGAAATGGGTCTCGCTGGCTAAAGTCAAGGTGTCAGCAGGGCCAGTTCCTTCTGGAGGCTCCAGAAGAGACGCCAACTCCTTGCCTTGTCTATAGTAGCTTGTGTAGACCACCTACATTCCTTGGCTTGTGGCCCCTTCCTCCATTTTCAAAGCCAGCAGCTGAACATCTCTCCTCTCTGATCTGTTTCATTTCCATCCTTACTTCTTCTCTCTCTGACCTTAATCTGTGGTCTCCCTCTTATAAGGACCCTGGTGATTATTCTGGGCCCACCCAGGTCATGGGGTAATCTCCTCATCTCAAGATCTTTAACTTAATCACATCTGCAAAGTCCCTTTGCTATATAGGGGGACACATTTGTAGCTTCCAGGGATTAGGACATAGACATCTTTCGGGGGCATAATTACTCAACTGACCTCAACGTAGCAATATTTGTTTCTTAGTTGTGACAAATGTACCACAGTGATATAAGATGTCAACAGGGCAAACTGAGTGAAGGGTATGTGGGGACTTTTTGTACTATCTTTGCAACTTTTCCATACATCTAAAATTATTCTGAATGCTTATTTTTTTTGAAAAAAGGCATTTACTGTGTTATCTTGGGCAAGTCACTTAAATTCTCAACTCTTTTGTTCTTTTATCTCTAAAATAGGTGCCATAATATTCATTCTACTTACTATCTGGGGTTTCTGTGAAGACAAACTGGGATACTGCAAGGGAGAACATTCGGTAAGATGTACAGGGGCACAGAAAGATCAACGTTTGCTATGATTCCAGGAGAACTCAGAGGATCAGTCTTGTAGCTAAGAGTTGGGATCAGTATTTGGGGAGGAAAAAGAGAGAAAATAAGACAACAGTTGATCAAGGCAAAACATGCCCAGATATGGCAGATTGGCTGAGAAAGATGAGGCTAATTTGGGGAGAGATGATGTCAGCATTTAGAGTTTTTGGTAAACAACCCATCATTCTATAAGACATATGTGATGTGTCTCAAATCACGGTCCTGGGAAGCCAAGGACCAGAGCGGAATGTGGTGCTTTGGTGTTTAGTCTGCTCCCACATACCCCAGGCTCTGCACTTCACTTCCAGACTGTCACGTCTGCCCGGTTTTGAACCTCACTACCATTTGTCCCAGTGCACCAACATATCTCCTCCTCCTTTCCCCTCCAATCTTCCTACAAAACAGTGTCTAGGTGGACCCCTAAAGTTCAAATCTAATCATGCTGCTCCCTTATTAGAAAATCCCCTAGTGAGGCTGGGCACGGTGGCTCATGCCTGTAATCCCAGCACTTTGAGAGGCCGAGGTGAGCAGTTCACGAGGTCAGGAGATCGAGACTATCCTGGCCAACATGGGGAAACCCCATCTCTACTAAAAATACAAAAAATTAGCTGGGCATGGTGGCACGTGCATGTAGTTCCAGCTACTCAGAAGGCTGAGGTAGGAAAATCACTTGAACCCAGGAGGTGGAGGCTGCAGTGAGCTGAGATTGTGCCACTGCACTCCAGCCTGGGCGACAGAGCGAGACTCTGTCTCAAAAAAAAGAAAAAGAAAATAAAATCCTCTAGTGGATCCCACTGCCCTCAGGATCCACCCCAAACACTTCCTATCCTATTTCCCAGCCAGTCTCTCCAATCTCCCCCTCTCATGCTCATTCCATCATATCCCACTGTCCAGTAACAACATTGGGCACAGTTCCTGTTCTTGCCATGCCTCTAAGTATTTATCCCTGCTATGCTGCTAAACATATACATCTCACTCTGCTAAGCATCTTCCCTCTCTGCGCCAACTCCTATTCAATCCTCAAGACTCAGCCCAGCAGTCACCTCCTCCAGGAAGCCTTCCCTGAATATCACTTTGTGGTCAGACACCTCTCCTTCTGGGCTCCTAGAGCTGCTTGGACTTGTGGCTTATGCTCACTTATCAACTATACAATATAGAAATCTGTGCATATAACTCCCCCCCTTTAAAACTCGAGCCACCTTCCCACCAAAAAAACACACACAAAGTGGACTGGGATTCATCCATCTCTGGAATAGTAATCCCAGCGAATGCTCATGGTTGCTTACTGTGTGCCAGACCCAGGGCTGAGCACTGAGTCCTCCTGACAACGCTTGGAAACAGATTATATTGTTATTTCCATTCTACAGATGAAGACTTGAAAGCTCCAAGAGGTTAGGGACTGTGTTCAACACCACAGTTACTAAGGTGTGAAGATGGAGTACCCAGACCCAAGCCTGCCAACCCCAGTGCCCAGCACAGTTCTCAGTCAACATCTGCTGAGTCAAAGTGCAATTCTGGGAGTGGATTAGCAGAGTGACAGTGCTTGTAAGAGCCTCCTGATATAAGCAACCTGGGAAGACTGAGGCCCCCGTGTTAAAGCAGGGGAGGGGGCCACTGGAGGCCTCTTCACTCCATGGCTTCCAGAGTCCGGCCCCTCCTCCCCAATTGCCAACTTTGTCCCAGCAGGTTGCTCTAAATTTTATACTTTGAATATCCTTCTCAGGGATCCCCAGAGAGCAGATGAACCTCCAAGAGATGGCCCCCACGGAGTCTGCACGGGTGGGAGGGAATGATGTCTATGTCTTGATCACAGCCTTCCTTCTTGCTATGAGCTGTACCTTTGCAGCAACATGTGAGGGGGTAGAACTTAGAGACAAGGTTGCTTCATGCAGCCAGGATCATGCCAATAGGCATGAGTCAATACCCTTGCCATCAAACCAAATTTATGAACTCATAGAATCATCAGTCCAATCAGCCAGCTTCAGGAATGGCTGAATCCAGGTGCTCAAGTGATACCATCAGAACCCATCTTTTCCTCACTCTAAGTCTCAGTTCTGCTTTCCTCTGTATTGGCCTCATTAAAAAGCAGGCTCTCCCCTAGAATACTGGCCACCAGTAGTTCCTGGTTTCCATCTTAATCATTCAACCACATCCTGGTAGGACAAATTTTTTTCTCCTAGTAATTTTCATAAAGGTCTCCAAATCAAATCTTGCTGGCCTGGCTGGGGTTTCTTGTTCACATGTGAATCATCAAGGTGGTTCAGGGAAATGAAATGTTGACTGGCCAGACCTGGTTAATTTGCCCACTCCTATAAATTGCAGGGAGGGGTGAATTTCCTCCCCACTCAAAATGCATGAACCAAGGGTAGAGGCAGCAGCAACCACCCTTGCGGGATAGTTGCAAAGTCGCGGGAATTGAGATTCTATTTTCAGAAGGAACTGGACAGGAAAAATCAACAGACATGCCTTACAAAACGTCCAGGTGAAATAGAAACTCTTCTGCATCAAATCTCTCAAGCTTGAGCTGATTTCAGAAACCTGCGTCCAGTCCTAGAATTAGGGATTCCCTTGAAGGAGCCCTCAAGGTTCCCATCATGCAGGACACATGAGACGCTTGTGATGGCAATCTTCCACTTCCCCTTGCACGTGTCTGGCTCAGATGGTATCAGGATTCGAAGATGCGGGAGAGAGCAAGCTGTAAAAATAATCTGCTATTAAGCCCTGTGCCGGTCCCGACTGTGGTGGCATTTGGAAGATGAAAGCAGCATGGTTCCTTTGGAGATAGCAGCCACTTTCCAATTGCACTGATAAAAAAAGGAAGGCATGGAGTAAAGTGACATTTACGTGCTAGGAAAAGCATACCTTCTCCCCTGCTTCGAAACCATTTCAGGAGCGGGGGAAGTGGGGTACCTTGGTGTGTGCTCCCCCACTCCACCTTTTAGGCTGAGGGTGGGGGAACCTGGCCTTGGGGGGGTCAGCAAGCTTCAGCAGGCAGGTGGGTCCAGCCTCCATCGTTCGTGTTCTGAGGGGCCAAGGCTGCCCCACCCCCATCCCCCATCTGCTACTGGCAAGTTTAAATACCAGCCTGTTTCAGCTCAGAAATGTGGAAATTAAGAAAGGAAACGAATGGCAGTGGGAAGGAAAGAGAAGCTATGAATCACTTTTGGACCGCTGCCTCATTCGAACGCCGCGTGGGGTTTATTTTGGTCGTCACCATCGCTTGGTGAGAGGCAGTTCAGTGTGGGAGGAAGAGATTAGGAGTTGCAAAGACCTGAGTTCAAATACGAGCTCCACTACAGGCTGGCAAGAGGCCTTGGGCCTCTCACGTCTCTGAGCCTTGGTTTCTTCATCTGTAAAATGGGGAGTGTACCCCTCCATGGGTCATTCTGGAGGGAAGGGCACATGGCAGCTGGTCCAGAGTTGGCACTGAAGGTCTTTCGTTCTCTTCCTCCTCCTCCGTGAGGTTGGGCTCCATATCCTCCCCGCCCATCATCCAGACTAGGAGGCAGCAACGCTCAGTCCCACCCAGTGGCCCTGAAACTGACTCTCTCCTCTGTGCCGCTGCCCAGCCCTACCCCAGGCTCCAGCACCTTCCTCATCCCCTGGGCTCCACCCATGTGGGCTGGGGCCAGTCTCTTGAGTGCCCAGGCTCTTTCCTAGCTGAAGGCCACCAGCTCACTGTCCCTCCTTACCCCATGCAGGCTTTTCCAGTGCTGGTTCCTCCTCATCAGTCTGAACCCAAAGCCCTCCCTGGCCACCCTAGTAAATGCACTGACCATACGTGACTGACTGCTAGCTCATCTCTCTAAAGTGGTCTCATTTATTTGTTTGTGTGCTTATTATCTAGCTCCCCCAGGAATATCAGCACTAAGAGGCAGGGAACGTTTCCATCTGGTTCATTTCTGGTCCCTGGTGGTGAATGGCGTACTTGGCACAGAACAGGCACTCAGATATTTGGGGAGAGAGAGAAGAAAAAGAAAGGAGGAAGGGAGGGAAGGAGGGGAGACGGATGGGAGAGGGAGGTGGAGTCCCCTCCACCCCCGCCCTCGCCCCCAGATTCTGGATCCTCTATTCCCTGCACCCCAGCCCCCTCCCACCCACAAGCCCTGCTGGTCTAACTGTGCAGCCGGCTGCCTTGTTTGTGACATTCCATATAAGCTTCTTCATATGTGACTTCCTACTTTTGTGTGTCTTGAGAGCCAGTCCAGGTCACAGGTGACCTCTGCACATCATGATTCTCAGAGGCAGCAGGAATAACATCTGTCTGTTATTTCTGCCTGCCCATCACACCACTCCTGTAACACAACCCTAATGCCGCCTCTGGAGAGCCACGCCTCCCCCATACGCAGTCCCTGCTGTTCAGATGGAGTTGCCCCCATCCCCAGTGAGAACACAGCATTTTCCTGGCCCTAGGGATTGGTCAGCAATGGCCATGTGACTCCAGCTGGGGCCATGGACATTGAATCCCAGGACTTTCGTGGCAAGTTAATTAGCAGAGATGCTGTCTTTCTGTTAGCAACACCAAGCGAGGTAGATATAAGCCAGGAGGTGACAGCCATCTCCTCACAGCATGGCGACAGCCTGCCTGAGAATGAAGCCAGCACAGACGACAGCAGAACCCAGAGACAGAGAGACAGATCTCTAATGGTCTGGATCCAGCTTTACCTGAAGTACCCACTACCTCTGAAATATTCAAAGACCCAAGCCAATAAGTTCCCTTTTTTACCCTCTGACTTGTAGACCAAGCGTTAGTCAGTAGCTGATTAATGGAGACCTGTGAAGAGGCAGCCTGTGGAGGAGAAGGGGTGGAGAGCGCCCTCTGTAGAGAGAGGGGCACCTTTCCCCAACTTTCCAACTCTGCTGAGGACAGAGCCTACCAGCCCCACCACCATCTTTTCCCACACTGTCCCATGGCAGATAAAAGCAACATTCTCCACCAGAAAGAGGAGAGCCCACAGAACTCCAGGGTAGACTAGACTAGAGGGCCAGCAGGGCTTTCTCCAGGAAAACCAGCATCTTCCCAGATCGGGGGGTTCTTGATCTGTCCTCTCTGGAGGTACCCACCTGTTTTGAGGACCCTGCTTCCATTCACCCCAAGAATCAGGCAGCCTTAAAATCTTTCAAGGCAAAAAATAAACCTAAGCTACTAGTCATATCTCTGGGGGAAAAGAAGACTTCCTTAGCCTTCTCAAAGGCGCAAAACATTTCCAGCCTGCGGGATGCCTCCCACTTGCCATCCGTCCCCAGGCCCGCCTCCTGGATCCTGCAAATGCCTAAAATGGTACCCAGGGGCCAGCTCCTGCGCTCTCCACAGTCAAGTGCTCACCTGAGCCCACAAAGAGAAACAGCATCAGAAAAATGGCCCTGTGGGGGTGCAGCCCAGCTCCCCAGGACCACCTTTGGAGCAGAAACACAGCTGGGGATACAAGGCACCAAAAAAGACCTCATCCGCATAACAGGTGTCAACTTCTCAGGAAGAGTGACAGCTCCAGCTCTCCTGGGATCTTTGACTTGAGACAGGCTCTCCCTGCTGCTGAGGCCTGGGGTAGGGCCTGCATGTTTGTAGTCTGAGTTGGAATTTGCTTGGCTCTCAGCTCCCCTCTGGCTGCAGCTCAAGAGATGCTCAAGAGATGGTCAAGAGATGTTCAAGAGATGGTCTCAGGAGGACGTGAGGGCAAGCACCAGGCGACAGCTGCCAGAATGTGGGTTTCCATAAAACAGAGCCCAGCTCTGAATCTCAGCCCAGGTGTTCAGCTCATCCTGCGACATCTCTCTGCTGGAGAATCCTCGATCACCACCTTCCTATGCACACCTGTCCCTCCAAACCCACAGGCCCCATTTCCTCCAGCTGTACATCTCTGCAGAGATATCCTACAGACACTTCCAACTCAACACCTCCCTCACTAAACTCCCCGCTCCCCACACAAGCTCCTGCTCCTCCTCCTCCTCCTCCTCCTCCTGTGTTTCCTAGCTCAGAAACTGACATTTCTAATCACCCCCCAAGTTTAGATATTTTCCCTGATTCCCTTCTCCTCACCCCTGAGTAATCGGTCATCAACTGCTGCCTCTACTTCCTAAATCTCTCATCCCACTGTGACCTCCAGCCCAGCCTTCTCTTGCCTGAATTGTTTCAGCAGGCTCCTCATGGGTTTCCCTGACTCCATGCATGCTTGCTCTCCGCAATTCTCCACTCAGTGGCCACACTGGATGTCCTGAAACACAGATCTCCTCCTGTCCCTCCTCTGTGCAAACCCCTGCAGCTGCAATCCTTTGCCAGCAGAACAAGTCTCACATCCTCACCATGGCTTGCAAGGCCTTTCCTGATCTGCTTTCTAGCCTGACAAAGAGAAGGTATTCTAACATTTCTTCTAAACCAGGCAACCTTTTTCTGTAAAGGCCCAGATCGTAAATATTTTAGGCTTTGTGGGCCATACGGTCTCTGTCGAAACTACCCAACTCTGCTGTTATAGTGAGAAAGCAGCTGTAGATGTTATGTAAGTGAATGGCTGTGGCTGTGTGCCAATAAAACTTTATTTATAGAAACAAGTAGTGGGCCGGATTTGACCCACAGGCTGTAGTTTGCCAAACCGTGCTCTAAAGGAATGAGACAACGACTTACCATCTCCACATCTCAGTTGCCTCATCTAGAAAATGGGATAATGTTACCCCCAATGAAGGGCTGCTGGAGGATTTGAAAGAACACATCAAGTGCCTGGCAAGAGTACAGCAAAGAGTCGGTGCTCATAGGGGATCACTATCGTTAACACTATTATCATTGCTCTCCCTTCTGTATGTATAAAAATCCATCAGCCCTGACTCCATAGAAAGGAGGATGGAAGGGTAGAGACTGTCTCTTCTCTGGAGTCCGATGGTTCACAATGTGTTTAAGGAGGATAACCAAACAGTTGAGCACCTCCTATATGCCAGGCACTGCGCTTCATGATAGAGAGTGATCAAAATAAATCCTAAGGCAATAGTAACCCCCAGAAGTCAAGTCTTAGAAGCCTAAGGAAGTGGGAAAAAATTGCAAGAATTTGTTCAAACACCAATGCATGCCTGCTATGCGCCAGGCCTTGCGCAGGAACTAGGCCGCCCAGCGGAATACAAAGCAAGCTCTGTCTTTAAAAAGGTGTCACCTAGAGAAACTATTTTCTCTTGCTTCTAAATTTCTGCCTGTCCCTTTCCCAGAAGCCACATTTTCATCTCAGAGAGGAAGCAGAGGCTCAGTGCACCTTGGGTCCCTCCAGAGCTCTCTGGGGAAGGCCTGAGTTACCCCCATCTTTTTTTTTTAACTTTTAAAAAAGTTTAAAAAGCAGTTGTGTTATATAGGTAAACTTATATAGGTAATTTTGTATATAAGTTTATATATAGGTAAACTTTTATTTGTTATACATGTTATTTCATCACCCAGGTATTAAGCTAGTAACCATTAGAAATTTTTCCTGATCCTCTCCCTCCCCCCACCCTTCAACCTGACAGGCCCCAGTGTCTGCTGTTCCTCTCTATGTGTCCATGTATTCTCATCATTTAGCTCCCACTTATAAGTGAGAAAATGTGGTATTGTTTTTCTGTTCCTGCATTAGTTTGCTAAGGATAATGGCCTCCAGCTCCATCCATGTTTCTGCAAAGGACATGATCACATTCTTTTTTATGGTTGCATAGTATTCCATGTTGTATCTGTACTACATTTTCTTTATCTAGTCTACCACTGATGGGCATTTAGGTTGAGTCCATGTCTTTACTATCGTGAATAGTGCTTCAGTGAACAATCATGTGCATTTATCTTTATGGTAGAATGATTTATATCCCTCTGGGCATATACCCAGTAGTGGGATCGGTGGACCAAATAATAGTTCTGTCTTTAGGTCTTTGGAGAATCACCACACTACTTTCCACGATGGTTGAACTAATTTACCCTCCCACCAACAGAGTATAAACATTCTTTTTTCCACAACCTCACCACCCAATCTCCTCGATGGGAGGTAGGGTCCGACACTGAAAGAAGCTGGCTCTCTCTCTTACCCAGGCAGGGCCTTTGCAGGGTAATGAAGCTGAGGGGCAAGAAGGGTGGGGGTCCTGGGGTCCTGGGTCCCAGTGGCCCCTGACAGAAGGGTGGAGGTGATGTTGGCTTGTGAATAAGAACCTTCCCCATTGCTTTCCTCTTGCTGAGGGACACCACTCTCTGAGCCAATCCCAGCTCCCCTTTTGCCTGAGTTCTTTTGCCCCCATAAAGCAGTGCTCTAGCCCTGGGCACAGACTAATTGTGCCCCTATATCCATTCTCTACTTGTCCCTCAACAGAATCCCCAGTGTTTGCTGGAGCACATGGACACTCAAATGAAAGTCACACTGGCCAGCCTCCTTGGCAGCCAGGCCTGGCCGTATGACTAAGTTATGCCAGTGGGATGGCTTTGAGGGGAAATAATGCACCTGTCTACCATCTCTGTCTCCACTCTGGAGCATGGACTTGTGGGATGCCATCTTGAGCCATTCAGATGACAGAAGCACCCCAGGCAGCATAGAGCCACAACTGGGAAGGAGTCTGGGCCCCTGACGCCCTCAAGCCATTGTTCCAGCTCTGGACTGTCTCATCCAGACTCTCAGGTGACAGAGACATAATCAACTGATTCAGCTACTGTTTTTCTGGTTTCTTTGTAACAATGACTGCATTTAAATCCTAACTAATGTTAAGTATCAAGCAGGGTAGCCTGTGTTCACCAGCCCAACAGAGGGTCCCATCCATTGCACTGTGCAAACTGTGCAATACTTGATGGTTTTATGAAACCATCGCTCACTGAGCACCTCCTACATGCTGGGCACTGAGTCAGATGGTCAGGAAGCTACTGATAAATCAAAGTCTTGCTTCCCAGCTAGGAAGGACGGAAAGAAGAATAACAATGAAGATATACAGAGTTTTTCACCACACACACACACACACACACAGAGGCTTATGGGATATAGTCTATAAATATTCCCATTGGACAGATGTGAAAACTGAGGTCTAGAAAGGTTAAGGTGTCCAATAGCTAATAAGTGGCAGACTATACAGTCAAAACCAGACAGTCTGATTCCAATTGCTTCCCCATCAATCCTCCACTAACTATGTAAAGAAACACATTACAGGCTGATTTATCCTCCATACCATCACCATTGCCCCAAGGAAACACAATAGAGTTAACATGTGTTGAGCCCTCACTTGGAACCTGCTGCTATGCTCAGTGTTTTCCATGCATTGCATCTTTTCTCCCCAGCTATAGCTCTGGGAGACCAGAGCTGTTATAATCCTGTTGTGAAAGATAACGATACCAATGCAGAGATTACAGGAAGCTGGCCCAAGGTTACCAAGCAAATTTGTGCCTGACTGTTGTAAGGGCTGGGGGGATTTTTGTCTTCCTGCTTTTTATATCTGCAGACTAGGGGCTAGGGCACACCAGAGACCCTGCCCAGCTCTGTGCCTCATCCTTATCCCAGGCCAAATAGGAATAAAGCTCATACCTGTCCCTTGGGCTGAGCACTCCTTAAAGGCAGGCCCTGTCTCTCGTGTGTCCCTGGTGTTCCCAGCACAGGGCCTTCCACAGTGTGTGCTGTGAGAATGGGGTAACTATTTGCTTCCATTCTTCCCATCCATGGCCAAGTGCAGTGGACACCTCTGTGTGCTATATAGAACTCTTGCTTTTGTCCCAGCAGCCCCTGACCTTTCTTCTGGTATCTTCAGTGTCTTAGCAAATCAACAATTGGGCTCAATCAAAGAGATAAAGTAGGCCGAGCATGGTGGCTCACATCTGTAATCCCAGCACTTTGGGAGGCTGAGGTGGGTGGATCACCTGAGGTCAGGAGTTTGAGACCAACCTGGCCACCATGGCGAAACCCTGTCTTTACAAAAAGTACAAAAAATTAGCCAGGCGTGGTGGGGGTGCCTGCAATCCCAGCTATTTAGGAGGCCGAGGCAGGAGAATTGCTTGAACCTGGGAGGTGGAGGTTGCAGTGAACCGAGATCGCACCACTGCACTCCAGCCTTGGCAATAAGAGCAAAATTCCCTCTCGAAAACAAAAACAAAGAGGTAAAGCATATGACCAAAGCCCAAACTAATCAAAGCATAACATCCCCCTTGGCTACAGTGGTTGGTTCTGAGATTGGGCACTTGAACCAATGACATAGAAGGACCCCCCAGGTCATTCCCACTTACTGGCAACCTACAAGGATGTGCAGGTGGGGGTTGCTGTACTCATCTTTCTCATCCAGGCAGAGCAAGGGATGGAAGCCAACCCTGAGAAAGACAGGGCAGAGGGATGGTGAGAAGCTGCTCTTCTGTTCACATCATTTGTGTCCCTGAAGAACATACCCTTGGGGGTTTTCATGCACGTAAAGCAATCAATTCTTTTTTTTTTTTTTTTTTTGGCATATGCAATCTTGCAACCACTTTTCTGTCCCATTTGAACCAAACGTGTTCTAATGGATACTCTGTTTGGAGCCTGTCTCCTGCTTTCAATAATGATGCCAACTTATCTTTAAGGAAAAAAGCTTCCCCTCCTCCCTATGACTCGTGTATACCAAAGCCCAGTTGGGCCTATGTCATCTGCTATTTTGACCTGTTCATTCACAGCCGCATTGCTTCAAGGAGGAGGATTAAGTATGACAACATTGCCTGGAGAACTAACATTGGGGTTTAATCACAGCTGGCCTCACATCTTATTCAGATTCATATCCACGCATCTCATTTTCCAATGAGATTGAAGGTTCTATGAGGTAAGAGTCATGTCCTATAAATTCGACAAACAATGATTAAGTGCCTGAAGTGTCCTAGACACTGACTGGAAGCTGGGAACACAGAGGATAATAAAAGAGGTCACTGCCCTCTCTAAGGCAGATATGAAAGCAGATCATGGCAGATAGAAGTGCATCGTGACAGGAAGTTTTGAGTTGCAAGTGGCCGAGAAATGCAACTTCGACTGGCTGGGGCAATACAGAAGATTCGTTCCATGCAAATAGAAAGTGCAGGTAAGATCCAGCTTCCGGGCTGGATGACCCAATGACTTTAAAATGCCATCTGTGATTTTTAACACCAACGGTGACCATCTCTCAGCACAGCCATCCCAGCAGCATCCTCAGCAGAGCCAGCTACATCCCAGGGGCAACACCTTTCCCCATCTACATCCTGGGAAGCGGAGGGGGTCCAAACTAGATGCACCCTGATTGGACCTTCAAGGTCACATGCTTGCTCATGAACCAGTGACTGGGCAGGAAAATAAACCGCCTGGATACCTGTAAACCAATCAGGGCCTACTACGGAAGCAAGGGGTGGAGTCAGCTTTCTCCAAAGCAAGTAGGTTACATAAGCCCACTGTTTAACCTTAGAGACAAAAATGGTACCAGATTCCCCGGAGCTGACACCAGAAACCTCTCCTGTGTCCATCACTGGGCTGCACTGGTGGGCGTGCTGTTACTTCATGGTCACAATAATATCGGCAGAAGCAGCACCTAATGTTTATGAAATGCTTCCCAGTGCCAGATTCTAGTGTTCTGCATTTGCAATCTCATTTCACCAGAGTTAGGGAGCATGGTTACCTCCCATTTTGCAGAGTAGGAAACTGAGGCCTGGAGAGGGAAAGTAGGCTGGCCAAAGTTATTGACCTGAATTTAAAAATCAAAGTGGCACCCTGTTGTCCTCGGTTCCCTAATGTTGGAAAGGGTCTAGTCACATCCTTGTGCTGGGTGCTTGGTTCGGTGGATGGGGCTTCAGGGGAGACAGAAAACAGAAACCGCCTCTCCACTGCGCATCACATTTGCTGTTAAAAGAATTCCGCATGCTTCACAGGGGCTGCCTCCAGAGTCCTTTTCAAATCCCCAAATTGGCAATTCCTGCTACTGTATTTAATTTCCCTCTAAACTGCAGAAAAATTTAACAGAAAAACTTCAGTGTCCCCTTCAGACTGCACGATGCTCTAAATGAACATAAATTCTGCCACAAAAATAAGCTCAACACCACCTTACATTGCATTATTTGCATGAAAACACTGAACATTACTTTCTAGAATCTACACAGTCAACCTCTAGCTGTTGACTTTCTTCAGGGGCGTAGGAGAGGCATGTTTTACCAACCATGTCACTTTAGGGCAGGTACAGCGTGCGTGACTGCATGGCCCACAGAAGCAAGACCCAACAATGACAGTGGCTCACTGGATCCAGGAGCAGTCCTCTGGCCACGTGGCCTTCTCTCTTGCTTCCCTATTGAAACCTGCATGTGCCCATGTGCTAGAGACACAAGTTTGCAACTCTGGGCTTGGATAAATTCTTAGCGTCTGCAACCTCAGCTGAGTCTACATCTTTTCTGGGACAAAAATTGCAAGGAGTCCCTATTCCCTCAGTAAATACCTTCCTCTAATGGGTGGGGGCTAGGGTTGGACAAGGGTAGGTTTGGGGGAGAGTGAGGAAGTTGTTCCACAGGACAGTTTCCACCTAACAGAGCAGGGTACTTCGTATTGGAAGTTCATGGAAGCTGAGGCTGGAGGTTCGCTTGCTCTCCTCTTTCTGGACTCGAATGAGTTGCCAGTTGTCTCTGCTGGAAGCAGTTGGTCTCACTTTCTGCTGAATTCCTGGACTCATTTATTGGCCTTGCCTCCTGGAGTGTTTTATTTTCTTCGTAAACTGCCTTTCTTTATTAAGATTCATCTCTAATTGATCTTTTCTGTACAGAGCCTACCCATGAGAAGCTGCTCAGCAGAGCCAATAAATAAAGGCAGGAGGAACATGAGTTGGGATATCAGTAGCACCCAGCATGTGGCCACGATTATTATGACCTTGTGTACATTTTTAAATCTCTGTGCCTCAGTTTCCTCATCTGTAAAGTGAGGATTGCAATAATGCATGATCTCATAGGGTGAGGCTTAAATAAACTGTTGTAGGAAAAGCACTTAAAACAATGGCTGCCCCATAGAAAAGACCCAGGAATGTTAGCTATCAAATACTTCAATATTGAAATAATGGAATAATGAAGAGACAGTATGGCGTGATGGAAACAATATGGTCTGTAATTTCATATAATCCATGTCTAGGTTTTACCACTTATTAGCTCTCAGCAGAAAAGTTCTCCACACTTTATAAGCCTTAGTTTCATTTTCTCCGAATGGGAATAATGATTGTACAGCCTCCTGGGGTTGCTGGGAAGGTTCATTAACTTTAAATGTCTCACTGTGCAAAAGCCAGTCACCATGGCAGGCCTGACTGCAAGGTTCGGCCTGGGGCTGGCATCTGGGAAGGTGGATTTCAAGAAAGTTCCCACCACTTCCTGACAAGAATAGTCCACTGTGACTAAACCTTTTGCACAAACAGCATGGTTTATGCTGGACACCCGCTTTCCTTCTGGGAATGTTGTCACATCCCAGGCAGGTGGTGTCTATGTGACCAGCCCCCAGTAAAAACCCCGGACACTGAGTCTCTAATGAGCAGTTCACAGGTGATGTTGCAATTCATTGCTAAGGAAATCCTGTGTGTCCTGGGCAGCTCTAGTGGGAGAGAGCTCTGTAAGCTTCCACTTGGCTTCTTCTGTACTTAGTTCTCAGTGCCTTTTCCATGTACTGATTTTGCTCTGTATCCTTTCACTACAAAAGTCATAGCCATGTGCACAACTATATGCTGAATCTTATGAGTGCTCCTGGGAAAATAATCCAATCTGGGAGGGTTCTTATGGACCCTCCGACACTCACCTGTGCCATACTTGTCCCATGGCGAGTCCTTGGTAAGTGGAAGCATCAAATATAAGTGTCCATGGTGGTCACTGACTCATTGTCCTTAATTGTGAGGCTCAAATAAGAGATGTAACCTCTAAAAGCAACTTAATTTTTGTTTTTTAAAAAGTGCAAAAACAAATTTACTTACATGGACCCAGAACCTATGGGTGGCAAGGATGAAGATATGCAAGACAGTAGTCATATCCTCTTTTACCTTAAATACCAGAGAAAATCCTACCAGCTTTGTCTTTTCTCTCATCTTCCACCCTCTGAGAAGGAATCCTGTCTGATTGATTACTGGACCTTTCCTTTATTGATTGAGATAGTCAATAAGGGAGATAAGATGAGGAAGGACTCATGGGAGTTACAGTGGAAAAGGAGAAAACTAAAAACTACTAGGGGGAGAGAAGAATAGATTTAGGGAAATAAGAAAGAGGAATCAAAAATGAAAGAGCCCATGAAGGTTGGATTAGAGATAGGTTTTTGTTTGTTTGTTTCATGTTGTTTAAATGTGGAAATGAAGAACAGAAAGCAGCTTCATGGCAGCTATTGTGTATTGAAGAAAAAAGAATTGGAAAAGAACTTTTAAAAAGAAGTCTTATTAGGTATTATGGATGAGTTCCCTCCTTGATATGCTATTCAGAAGGTTCCCATAAAGATTCAAATTACTCTAAATTAGTTTGGGGTTGCTAAACTATTTGTTTTTTCATAGACTGTGTATCAGGCCGGACCACGGGCAAACAGGCTTTATATGCATTGCAGAATCTGTAGTTATACCACAGTTATCAGTCACATTCTCAACTCTCAATCAATCTCTCTCTCTGTCTCTCTCTCTCTCTCTCTCACACACACACATACACACACACACACACACACACACGCACAGAGTAAGTGAGATGGTTTGGCTGTGTTCTCGCCCAAATCTCATTTTGAATTGCAACTCCCATAATCCCCATGTTTTGCATGTTTCGTGGGAGGGACCCAGTGGGAGGTAACTGAGTCATGGGGATGGGTTTTCCTGTGCTGTTCTCGTGATTGTGAATAAGTCTCACGAGATCTGATGGTTTTATCAAGGGCAGTTCCCCTGCACATGTTTTCTTGCTGCTGCCATGTAAGATGTGCCTTTGCTCCTCCTTCACCTTCTGCCATGATTGTGAGGCCTCCCCAGACATGTGGAACTGAGTCCATTAAACCTCTTTTTCTTTATAAATTACCCAGGCTCAGGTATTTCTTCGAGCAGTATGAAAATGGACTAATACAGTAAGCTATTTCAGAATCTGCCAAATTATATTTACTATTACTAATTAATTTTCTTTGCCCAGCCAGATTTCTTCTCAATCTGACCCATTTGAAAATTTTCTCTCCTCTGACTAATATAACTTACCATTATTCATTGAGGATCTTCAGGACCCAGAGCAAGAAGAGAGGGAAGATAGAGGAATGAGGTTACTCTCACACCTAAACTCAGATGCCTGGGCTGGTTCAGTGATGTCAAGTTCAAGTTCAGTGATGGCCTGTTCAGTGATGTCCTCAGTGTATGTCCTCAAGCCCTCTCTTCCTGAGGCTCAGAAAGTCTCCCACCTTCTAAACTCTATGAAGCCCTGATTTCTGCAAGTTTAGGCCTGTTGGATCTCTGAATTTCAAAACAGTTAGTGACACATGCAAGGACAAGATCAAAATTTCTCAAGGGGAAAAAGAACCTGAAACACACATTGAGAGGGCAAACATCTCGCACTAGATTCTGGTATTAAAGAAAAAGTAGTAACATATGCACAACATCATCCCTTAAAAGCTCCTGAGTTTAGATAAGAAAAAGACCAAACACTCCAAAGGGGACTGCCAGATTTATTTTCAAGGCAGAATGTAATTTATGCCAGTTAAAGGCATCAAATGTTATTGGAACAGGCACTTCACAAAGACAATACCCCAAATGGCTGTAAACATATGAAAAACTGCTCGGTTTCATTATTTATCAGGGAAATGCAAATTAAAACCATGAAATGATACAAGGACATATTCACCTGAAAGGTTAAGGTGAAAACATCACACACTGGCAAGGAAGTGAAGCAACTGGAACACGCATCCACTGCTGATCATGGGGAGGGAAAGATTCAACTGGTACCACCACTTTGCAAAACTCTTTGGCAGCATCTTCTAAAGCTGAACAGATGTATAAGTTTCAACCCAGCAATCCTACCTCTTGGAACATACCCAACAGAAATGTGGACACGTTCACCAAACACACATACAAGAATGTTCACGGCAGCACTGTGTGTAATTAGTCCCAAACTAAAGCCTACCTTGAAGTTCATCAGGAGACTAGATGAATAAATGGTGGTATATTCACAATGGTATACTATAGAGCAGGGAGTTGGCAAACTGTGTTTGTAATCCAGGCTGCCAATTTTTGTAAATAAAGTTTCATTCATCGAAACTTTATTTACAAAATAAAGTTCATTCGATGAATGAAACTTACAAAATTTTATTTACAAAAATTCAGCTCCATTCATTGGTTTAAATATTGCCTATGGCTGCTTTCATGTCATAACAGAAAAGTTGAGTTGTGACAGAGATCAAAGGACCAGTGATGCTTCAAATATTTACTGTCACTCTTCACAAAAAGTTTGCTGACCCCTGCCTTATAGCAATGAGAGCAAACGACGTACAGCTACGTGCGTTGTGTTGATAAGGACGTGTCTCACAGTGTTGAATGAGAGAAATCAGGCACTAGAGAGCACAAGTTATTTGGTTCCATTTCCATGAAGTTAAAAGTAGGCAAAATTACACCCTGAAGTGGGTGTAGGAAGTCAGGATAGACATTGTCCTGGGACGCACGGTGACTGAAAAGGGACCTGAAGATTCACGGGTTCCTGATTGTGTTCTGTTTCTGGATCCATATGTGTGTGACCTGGATGTATTCTCTTGGTGAGAATTCATCGAGCTTTGTACTTATGCCGTGCACACTTGTCTCTATGTTTATGATATTTTAGTGGAAAATCTTTTAAAAATGCTGTTGGACTCCCTGCATGCTACCTTAAAACTCCCAGCGATTTCCCCTGCCCTCTCATTTGTGTCTGCCTTCACACAAGCTGACGATTCCCCTGAAATGCACTCCTCCTGCTCCCTTTGATAAAATGTGATGAGCAACGACCCCTCTTAGGAGCCCGCTGGGCCCCCCAGGCATGGGAAGAAAGGAAAATCTTGAGTTCCTTCAAGGGAAATTCCAGGCACTTCACTAGCTTTGAAAATTAAATGAACAACCTGGTAAGTGAGAAGGTAATAATGGCTTAAAATAATAGCCCAGGAAGTTAGAGCCACAAAATGTTCAGTTCCCTATAGAAATTAAAGATTACATCTTCATATATGTCCCTGAATTGTTTTTCAGAAATCCAGACCCCCATCACACGGAAGATGCTGTCTGCTGGCAGACACCTCAGATAAGAAGGAACCAAGCACTGAATGGTGACTCTCCCATTCTTTGTTTTAAATTTCTGCCCGAGAGGCCTGGAGGAAGTCATATTCAGAGCCCAGAGCTTAACATTCCTTTCTGTTGACCCCAAGTTTTTAGACAAACTTTTGCTTCCTTAACCAAACACAAATCAAAGAATCTTTGAATTCACCTTTGACTTGCAGGCCTTGCTCCAGATGCTTTGCTCTTTTAAGTTAAACCAATGTGCGACTTCCATGTGTCGATTTATGACTTTGCCTGTAATTCTGTCTCCTCGCCTGGAAAAACACTTTCAATGAAAGCCATGGGGAAGTTCAGGTCTTAGGCATTGGCTGCCTCATTCCCCTTGCCTGGTGCCCTCACTGTCTCTCACCCGCAAATCCTGATGTCAGAGTTTGGCTTTGCTGCACCAGGTGGGTGGACCCAAGTTTGGTTCTGTAACAAGATGAATGTAAACTCATCCTTCAAATCTCAGTGCAGCTGTCTCCTGCTCAGGTTGTTATGCCCAGACCGTTTATTCCCCGAAGAAGACCACCAGAGTCCAGAGTCAAAGCTAAGCAGCAAGGATCTTTATTACAGGTTCGAACCTGGAACTCTCCCTCGCTCGTGAAACGAGACGGGCCGGAGAGCTCCCCCACTCAGCTCCGAATAATGTTATATAGTCTAAGAAAAGTGGGCATAGAGTTATTATACAAATCAGATATATGATTGGCTAGTGTTTGAACAAGGCGATTTGGCTAACTATGATTGGTTCCTGCCATTTCTGATATTTTGGTTCCAACTTTGAGGCGGGAGAGCAGGTTTATGGCAGCAAGAGTTTATCTTACTTAAACACGTCTTGTGACCTTGCCTCAGAACTTACAAAATCTCTGGTATGTGCAAAACAAAATCTCTGGTACGTGCAGAAAACCAGGTACTCACAGAACTCACGAAATCTCTGGTATGTGCGAAGATTAGAGAGCAGAACAAGGGTGTAGCGGGTGGGGGGCGGGTACACATCTAGCTTTGTGTCCTTTCAAGGTCACCTTCCCGCCATGCCCCAGGGCTCACAGATAATCCAGGGAAGTGGGCAGAGACATCTCCAAGAGGGTGACACTGGACCTGAAGTGAATTTGGAGAAATGAAAGAGGTGTCACTGGTTGAATCTTGAGTGTCTGTCACACAAGAGAGGCCAGGTTGGCCACTCCGGAGGAATTCAGCTGTTAGTAGCTTAGTTTAATCCAGGCTTAAGCCATCTGTGAGGGGCAGCTTAGTTTGGTGGGTAGAACATTGGGCAAATCTGGAAAAAAGAGCTGCGTAGCAGCCGGGACATAGTGAACTTAAAGGGACTAAGGTGCCACCTCTAACTGGCTGCAGAAAAGTGAGGAATTCATCACTGGGCATAACTGAGAAACTCAGGGGGAGGTGATGGTAACCATAATAGGTTCGTTGCCCTACGCATACAACCAGTCCAGACACCAAGACACCAGGTTGCAGCAGAGAAAGAGGTTTCATCATAGGGTCATTGAATGAGGTGATGGGAGAAAACCTCAACTCCATCTCCCCAAGGAATCTGGGGTACAGGTTTTGGAGCGCACCAAAGTGCGGATATTGTTAATTGGTCGAGGAGTGCAGGGGGAAGTCATGGGTGAGGGAGAGGAAGAAGCTGTATTCTCATGTGGATCCCTTTCTGTAACCACCCAGTGGGTTCACCTTGCCTGCTGCCTAGACAGAGCCGGTTTCTCAGGACAGGGGAATTGCAATGGTGAGAGAGTAATTCACGCAGAGCTGGCTGTGCAAGAGACCAGAGCCTTGTTATTACTCCAATCAGTCTCCCTAAGCATTTGGGGATCAGAGTTTTTAAAGATAATTTGGCAGTTAGGGGCTTGGGAAGTGGGGAGAGGTGATTAG
This sequence comes from Macaca fascicularis, assembly GCF_037993035.2. Taxonomy (NCBI): domain Eukaryota; kingdom Metazoa; phylum Chordata; class Mammalia; order Primates; family Cercopithecidae; genus Macaca; species Macaca fascicularis. The sequence goes on along the minus strand of NC_088384.1, from coordinate 107,361,705 downwards.
TCAGGTTGCAGATGGAATCACAGGGGGTCGAAACGAGGTTTTCTCGCTGTCTTCTGTTCCTGGGTGGGATGGCAGAACTGGTTGAGCCAGACTCCTGGTCTGTAGTGTCAGCTGATTCATGGAGTGCAGGGGCTGCAAAATCTCTCAAGCACTGATCTTAGGCTTTACAATAGTGATGTTTTCCCCAGGAGCAATTTGGGGAAATTAAGACTCTTCGAGCCAGAGGCTGCATGAGCCCTAAACTGTGATTTCTAATCTTGTAGCCGATTTGTTAGTCTTAGAAAGGCAAACTAGACCCCAGGCAAGAAGCGGGTCTTTTCGGGAAAAGGCTGTTACCAATTTTGTTTCAGAGTCAAACCATGAACTGAATTCCTTCCCAAAGTTAGTTTAGCCTACACCCAGGAATGAACAAGGACAGCGTAAAGGTTAGAAGCAAGATGGAGTCAGTTAGGTCTGATTTCTTTCACTGTCATAATTTCCTCAGTTATAATTTTGCAAAGCCGGTTTTGTTTCTTCTCTGGGGGCCTTCAAAATGGTTGCTGGAATTTGGGTCTGAAATACATCTGAGTTAAATAAAAGTCTTATGATTCTAATGTCCAAGATCCCGTCTATAGGAACAATGGGTATGCAAATGGTCAGTATCTAGTGCTAGGTGACTTTTAGTAACAAGGAAGTAGGCCAAAGGGCAGCCTGATGAATGCTTAATTATAACCCTATTTCTGTCCAGAACCCAGGATGCAATTATCAACCCTGTGGAGACAGTTTCACAATGGTTTCAGTTGGGGCTGGATCCAGCATTGTGAACAATGTCATCAAGAATCCCAGGAATCAGTCTTTTCTCTCCTTTTGGCTCTGCCTGCCCCAGGTTTCATTCTCTGACACGAGTTGACTATGGTAACTCCAGCAGCCCCAGGCTTATGTGTTTAAGTCCAGTGGAAAAAATGAGTTTTCTCTTTCCTAAAAGTTCAAGAGAAGAGGCAGAACCAGGCCTCCTTTGTTTGGATCATATGCTACCCACCACTCCCCGCCATGGAATCTCTGTAATCAGGGGATGGAATGTGGTGCTTGTCCAGGTCTGAGTCAAGCCTTGCCTTGCCCTGAAGCAGGTGATGAGAAGAGTCAGACCCGTCAACCCCTGTTTCCTGGTATACAGCTCCCCAAATCCTTGGGATCTCCAAGAGGATGAGTGGCTTTCTGTATGCTAATGAAGTGACTGATGGCAGGCGGAACCTGGACAGACTATTGATGGGGGCTGGTTGCCAGGGGAACCAACCATGTGATTAGAGGGTTAACAGTTTCAGCTCCACCCAACTGGACCTTTGGGGAGGGCTGAGGAGGGGGCTGAATGTTGAGTTGAGTTGATCACCAAGGCCAAGAAGGTAATGAATCGTGCTTCCATAATGAAGCTTCCATAAAACCCCACAAGGACCGGGTTCAGGGAGCTTCAGAGAGCTGAACACATGGAAGTTCCTGGAGGGTGGTGCCTAGAGAGGACCTGAGAGCTCCACACCCCTTCCTTATACTCCACCCTCTGCATCTCATTATCTGTATCCCTTGTAATATCCTTTGTAACACACTCATAATGTTAGAGGTAGAAGAGATCAGAGTTACCCCAAGTTACTGGTGGCAAATCTGTAGGGGTCTGCAGCAACTTCAGTCCTTCCCTCCTCAGAAGAAAGAATTCAACTGATGTGCATAAAGCAGAAAAAGAAACCAAGGCAAGTTTCAGAGCAGGAGTGAAGTTTCTTTAAAAAGGCTTTAGAACAGGAAAGCAAGGAAAGTTCACTTAGAAGAGATCCAAGAGGGCGCCTGAAGGTCAAAGAGAGAAGAGAGCATTTAACTTCCATCCTAACACTTCCTTTTTTTTTTTGTTTGAGATGGAGTTCTGTCACCCAGGCTGGAGTGCATTAGCACGATCTTGGCTCACTGCAAGAGCCACCTCCCGGGTTCACACCATTCTCCTGCCTCAGCCTCCCGAGTAGCTGGGACTACAGGCGCCCGCCACCACGCCCGGCTGATTTTTTGTAGTTTTAGTAGAGATGGGGTTTCACCGTGTTAGCCAGGATGGCCTCATCTCCTGACCTTGTGATCCAGCCGCCTCGGCCTCCCAAAGGGCTAGGATTACAGGTGTGAGCCACCGCGCCCGGCCCATCCTAGCACTTTCTAGGCTTGCCTCTTTCCCATGATTCTTTCCTTAGGGTGGGCTACCCGCATGCATGCGGTGTTCTCCCTACCCTTGGGAACTGAGCATGTGCAATGTGTTTAGGAAGTTGTCCGCGTGTCCATCTGAGGCTTTCTTCCCTTTCCCAGTGGTAAGCTCCCAGAACATCATACTTTGCCAACTTGTCTCGTAGTGAGCATGCCCAGGAAGTTTCTTCTCCCTGGCGTCTATATTCAATTAACACTTTTAATGTCAGTAGCTGTGGATTATCAGGAGATCGTCTCTCCCTGCGGCTGCAAATGATCATTTTTAGAGAGGCGGTGTGATAATCATCAGACCATCACCTGACATTCCTAGTGGGTACAGGGAGAGCCCTCTCCTGCCCCACTCATGCCAATCTAACTACCTGTAAGAATAAACATAAGGAAGTGTTTCCCTGACATGTGTGAGCTACTCGAGCAAATTAATCAAATCTAAGGGGGAGGGAAATCTCAATTTATAGCCAGTTGATCACAAAAGTAAAACCAGGGGCTTGCAATTGGTATTGAAGTGAGGCAGGGGCAGTCTTGTGGGACTCAGCCCTTAACCTGTGCAATCTGACACTATCTCCAGGTAGTGTGGGAATTGAATTGAATTAGAGGACACACAGGTGGTGTCCACTGCAGAATTGGTTATTTGCTTGCTGTGTGGGGGTAAACGCAGATACATTTGGTGTCAGAAGCCTTTTGTGTTATAAGAGCCAAGTATAGAAGAAACTGAGTTTGTTTTTTCCTATATTCTCAGAGGCCAAGCAGGTCAAAACTACAGCCCCACCTTGCACTGCTTATTAACTGTTGAAACCGCCTTTGCAAAACTTATAACAGTGAGAAAATTATGATCCAAAAGAGAGCTGGCCTAACTAACTCCATCTTGCGTGTAACCTCCAGACCGCCCTTGGTTGCTCCTGGGTGTGGGCCGAGCTAACTTTGGGAGAAATCGAGTTTCTAGTTTAAATGATAATAGCCCTTCCCAAAAGACTAACCCCCTTTATAACACTAATGAAAGGCCGCCAAGGTTAGGAGGATGAGAAGGGCCCGAATTTGTGGTTAGGTGATGACCAGTCATTATTCCAGCCATTGCAAGATTTGTTACTTCCCCAATTACTCCTGCAGATAACATTGTCGTTGTAAAACCTAAGATTGGCCTTTAGAGATGTCTTCTCAGGCTTTTGCATTTCTGAGGACCAAATGGCCCCACTAGGACCAGCAAATCTTGACTCAACATGACCTGTGGCCCCCACCCAGAAGTGGTCTCAGCCTCAAGGACTGTTTTCCACACCCCTATGATTGCATGCCCAACCAATCAGCAGCATCCATTCTCTAGCCCCTGCCCACCCAAACTATCTTTGAAAAACCCTAGTCCCTAAATTTTCAGGGAAGCTAATGTGAGTAATAATAAAACTCCAATCCTCCATTTAGCCAGCTCTTCATGTATTACACTCTCTCAATTGCAATACCCCTGTTTTAATAAATCAGCTTCATTTGGGCAATGAGCAAGGAGAACTTGTTGGGCAGTTACACTGTGACCTTAAAGAACGAAGTTCCTTGATCTGTACAAGGGTGATGAGTGTCCTCACTGCAAGGGGATATTGCAAGATGGCATGTATCTCCCAGGGACCGAGTACCTGGCCTTAATGGGTGCCTGATGAATGGTGGAGCCCTCTGTACCATTCTGCTTTTCAGGAAGGAGAAAAGTCCCCTGTTTATGCTCCAGGCCAGGGATGAGGATCAGGAGTGTGGGCCACCCACTCTGCAGGCTCTATGGAGCCACTGTGTGGGTGCAGGGCCCTGTCAATCACAGCCACTTTATCTGATAGACCCAAGGGAGAATCATCATCATTGTTTTAATCACACCATTGAAACAAACAAGAATCAGGGCTTCAATTAATTCAGCACACGAGCAGAACACATTTTATGATTTGCAAGTCAGATACAGAGCTCTCACCCCAGTGACAAGTCACATCCTCAGAGGGTTCGGTGGGGAGGAACAAGGTAGGGGATAGGGATCTGGCTTTGGATTGTGATTCTGACACTGACAATTAGTGTGACCTCCAACAGGTGCTGAAATACTCTGGGCCTCAGTTTTCTCACCCGTAAGAAGGAATCAAAGTTGTTGTAAAGATTACAGGCAATGATCTAAGTCACCTGGGTTCACTCACAAGAACAAAGAGATGTCACTTTGCTTATTCTAGAAAGGAAAGAAATTAGCACAAGGCATCAGGTGCTTACAAAAGCCACTGGAAGTTCATGAGGAGCAGGCTCTGGACTGGGTCTGTGCAAAAACACAGCAGAACGGGCCTGCCAGGAATCTGGCACATCTGCCTCCATCAGGAAAGCAGAGACCCAGAGGCTGCTGAAACTATGAGCTTCCAGAACACGCGGCAGAAGCTGTGACCCTGCCATCAGGAAGCCCTCACCAATGCAGAGACCCCTTGTCTCCCACAAAGCTAATGGCTGGTCACTGCAGTGCAGAATGGAAAAGCTTGATACAGCAGGGGGACGACCTTGGCCTCACCGCCCTCAGCTGGAGGAGCAGAATTGCATCTCAAATGTCCTAGGTGCAAAGGAATTGGGGAAATTGCTTTTTTTGGGAGGGGGGTGCTCTGCAGTGCAGGAAGATGCAGAAGAAGACACAGCCAGATGGCAACAGCTGAGAAAAAGGCGACATAGGATGAAGCACAGAAGGGTTTGAGATCCAGCGGCCGGTCCTAGGAGCAGCTGGACGCATGTGCCCATAGCCTCCCTCCTAAGCCAGTCTTCCGAGCACCAAAGTGTCCTGAAGTCACCTGGTCCGTGGCTCTGCCCCAGCCCAACCACAGCCAACAATCACCTGACCTCTCCACGGGGCCTTCTGGTTCCAGCCCCGGGATGGGGAGAAGCAGCTCGGGATTGGTGATGAAGCATTGTCCCTGAGCCCTACACCCACCCTTCCGTGCTCTGCCCTGTGATGCTGAGACCGGGATTCTGAAAACCATGTTTCTGTTAAAATAGCTGACATGGCTCTGTCTCAAGATGAGACCTGAAGTCACATGCAGGGGCTTCAGAGTCAGACACAGCCCCATCTTCCCTGTGCAGGGGCTGTGAGACCCAGGCAAGTGGCTTAATCTTTCTCGGCCACAATTTCTTCCTCTCTAAAAGAATAGTCTCTCCCCACAAAGTTGATGTGACAGTGCATCATGTCTGTGCGTAAAACACCCAGCACGGGGCCTGACAAAGGGTAAGCTCTGGCCAGTGTCAGCGGATAGTGTCCTGCAGGCATACCATAGCCTTCCACTTCCTACGGATGTAAAGGTCTCTGGGAAGGTGCCTGGACCCTCCTCTGAGGGCCATCAAGGCAGACACTGTGAGGCACATATGCTATAGCCATCTCCTCCTCCTTCCCTGCTGCCCACTTCTGGAAAAGCAGAAGATGGCTGACACTCCATTCCAGAATGTTCCCTCTGCTTGGCACACTGGCTCTCCCAGGCTCAGCTCACTCAGGTCTTTCAGGCTTCAGCTTCAGCCCCAGGTCTTCAGGGAAGCCTTCTGTGATTGTACAAAGCATTTCCCCTGGGCTCCCCAGCCTCCGTTGGGCTTACCTACAAGCTGGCTTCTCTGTTTCCCTACCACCGTCAGTGAGCTCCTTGCGGGGGTGGGGGATGAAGGCAGGTGGGCTCACTGCTGAATTCCCAAAGCTTACATAAAGCCTGGCACAAATGCCATCCCGCTGGCTGGCTGTGGAAATGAATGGGTGAGTTCCTGATTTACGAGGGATAAAACACAGGCTCAGAGACGCTGCACAAACTTGCTTAGGATAAGGCTCACACTCGACCCCAGGTCCCACTACACCAAGCTGCTTCAAAGCGAGTTCAGAATCCAGAGCACCCTTCCCCAACTCAGCCTCCGAGCTGTTACTTGGCAGGAAGCAGAGATTCTTGCAGAAGTCCACAGAGGGTCTGTCTGCAAACCTCCCTCACTGAAGTCACAATAAGGATCTTGTGAAAAACCTAACCTCTCAGCCCCACCCCAGAGCCACAGAGTCAAAAGCGATGAGGTGAGGCCTGCGAATGGTCATTTCTCACCAACTTCCCACGTGGCTCTGAAGTTCATTAATACTGAGAAGCCCCTGGGGCTCCTGAGAACATGACTGGGAAGTTTTGCTGCTGGTTCTTCCCACCCTGTTTTCCAAGTCTCTCCTAAGACTGCCTGGGATGAAGGGGCCAGGTCACCGGAGGTACACACCCAGCCCTCGGAAAATTCCTTCTTTTACTTTTCTGAGTATATTAACTTTTTAAAAAGTAACAATAAAACCACACTGCCCATGGGAATTTCAGCTTGAAAGCAGATACTTTAAGCAGTTACGATAAAAGGGAGTCAAAATGCACGCCCTTTAGTGGCAGAGAAAAGATCCTTGAGCCCAGGCTTCTTGGGGTTTTCAGGAGGGAGGTCCTAAATCTGACATATGCCCTGATAGACAGGTCCAACCTTGACTCTGCTACTGCCTCTCTGTGGGGTCTTCGAGTTCCTTCCAGTTGCCTGTGAAACAGAAATAATAGCAGCTCTGCTATCTCATGAGAAGGGTATGTGAGTATGCAAAGCCCCGGGCACCCAGAGGGGAGGTAGCAATATATCAGTTACGTTCATTCATTATTCCTATTACGGTCAACATGAGATAGACTGTTGGGTGTTTCTCAACACTCATACGAGCCTCCTAAAATAACCTAAGGAATAGCTTTCTCTGAAATTGTCTTATTTCGCAGCAGGGCTAAATCCTTGTTCCACCTTTTCCTCTGCGTTGGTACTGTAGTCAGGGTATGTATGTGTATTAATCTCTGTGTTTCATAATCTCTAAGAAGTTGCTTTTGTCAAGGGTAGCAAGTATCCAGAGCCAGTGTCATGGGAGGTAAAGGAATTTACCAAGGCAGTTACAGGTAAAGAAAGGCAGAGTTATTAGAGAAAGTATGAAAACACATTGCAAGATTGCAATGGGAAGCACATCAGGAAGGGAGCTGTCTGCAAAGAGGGAGAAGCTGGAAGGAAGTTTTATACGGTCGAGCTGGAAGGGGCTACATACAGAAGGAGGTTGTTGTACCCTTGGATTGTTTGTGATTAGCATCTCTGGTGTTCTTTCCCACCTGAAGTCCTCCTCAACCTGGGGCCCCTTCCTCATTGTTGCTTACTTATCAGGACTCCACAGCTTTTGCCCAGAGATTCTTTCTACTATTTGGGGTGCAAACTGAACTTTCTGCCTCTGAAAAGAGAGGCCACAGCAACCAATGTCAAGAGGAAGGATTCTTAGGTTGACGACCTCAAAATACAGGCTTTAGAGTTTCAACTGAGATAATAATGTATCAAGAGGAAGGGCAGAAGCCAATGTTTATGTCCTAAACAATAATATGCCACACACATCAACAATATATAAACATAAATAACATTTAGGAAGGGTGAATGATGATTTAAGAGGCAGTATATTTCAATACAGGAAAAATAAGAACCCTTTAGGATTCATGTTATAGAGCTTAAAATGACATGGTTCCACAGGCTAAGTGAATAAGGGGGATTGGAGAGAAAAACAAGGTTGTCAATTTCCCCTACCCTTCCCTCTCTCAACCAAGACCTGGTGGTGAGGGAGAGAGCAACACCGCTTGATGAGTTTATGGACTTGATCACAAGTGACCAGCAAGGCCCTGGAGGTTTCCTTCCCTACCAATATGGCGGCACCAGCAGGCCTGTGAGCTCCTATCTCTGTGGCCCCAGAGAGACTCAAGGGGCATCTGTAAGTTTCCCAAGCCCTTGAGGAAAGCGAGGAAGTACCATAAGGGTGGGTCAGTCTAAGACAAGGCTGCCGGGGAAGGGAGAGTGCATCAACCAGAGTCCAGTGGGACTCACACATCAGCTGCTGGATCCAGCCGGGAGGAATGCCGAGGGCAGAAAACAGACACTCCCGCCTTCCTGCCTCCACCTAACATTGCTGTAGGACTTTCACCTTAGCTAAATATGGGGTCCTTGTCACACGACCATGAAAAATTAGGCTCACACTTTGAAGGGTGAGACGGGCAGGGTTTACTGGGCGAAAAGGAAAAAATGGGAAACAGGGACTCTGCAAAATCACAGTCCTACTAGTGCGCTTCCCGCCTCTCAGGCTGAATCCCAGGCTCCAGCCGGGAACAGGAGAGAACAGGCTCCTCCTCCTGCCAAGGGCGTGAACTTCAGTGACTCCACCCCATTCTCCCAGTGTGCAGGCCAGAGTTTCTCCCGCTGCTCCTTCATACTTGGCTGTCTCAACATAAGCCCCTCCAAACATAGTTGTCACCCTGGGGTGCGGGTGAGGGAATCTAAAATGGTGAGCTTAAACCTGAAATGATCAAGGAAAAAAACTAGAAATGACTCCATTGACTTGATTAAAACTTCCATCTTTGGGTAGAATGAGAGATTGAAGTCAATTGTAGGGGAAAAAATGTCAGTTTTTTACATATCTGAATTTGTGGTTTGAAAAATGGTACTTTCTACATGAGCATCCGAATTAATGCAGTTGATGGGACTTGATTCTGCCAGTGATGAGTACTGTCCCGTGACTGAGTCTCAGCTCAGCGTCTTTCCATTTCTTCATCAGTAAAAGGGAGACGTTCACCACTCTGCCTGTGTTTCAAGACTTATTGGAAGGGCCAGGAAATGTGGTCCACTCCTGAAATCCAAGCATTTTGGGAGGCTGAGGCAGGAGGATCATTTGAGACCAGAAGTTTGAGGCCTGCCTGGGCTATGTGTCAAGACCCTCTCTCTACAAAAAGAGGACAAAAATTTGTTGGGCGTGGTGGTGTGGACCTGTAGCTCCTAGCTACTTGGGAGGCTGAGGCAAGAGGATCGCTTGAGCCCAGGAGTTTGAGGCTGCAGTAAGCTATAATTGTACTGCTGCATTCCAGCCTGGGCAACAAAGCCGGACACTGTCTGTAAAAAATATATGATAATAAAAAAGACTTATGGAGAGGCTTGAACAAGGTAACGTGGTAAAATACTCTGAAAATATAAAGTGTCATAGATGAGCAACATGGTGATGACTATTGCAGCAACAACAATGATGACAATGATGCCATGGTGAGACATGTGCTTAAAAAAGCAGGGAGGACACCGTGCCTGCCTTCAAGATGCATAACATTTAAGGAATGTGCAGAAGAGCTGGAAGAGTTAAACATATTCTTAAAAAGAGTCAGGCAGGTGGATCATGAGGTCAGGAGTTCGAGACCAGCCTGACGAACACAGTGAAACCTCGTCTCTACTAAAAATACGAAACTTAGCCGGGTGTGGTGGTGCATGCCTGTAATGCCAGCTACTCAGGAGGCTGAGGCAGGAGAATCACTTGAATCCAGGAGGCGGCGGTTGCAGTGAGCTGAGATTGCGCCACTGCATTCCAGCGTGGGTGACAGAGCAAGACTCTGTCTCAAAAAAAAAAAAAAAAAAAAAAGAGTCCCAGTAAGCTGTAAAAATACAGCCACAGCATAAAAGGGAAAACACGTCATCATTTGACAGACAAGTCTTGTTAGAATGACAGCTTGAAAACAATTCAGTAACCCTGTGAAATCACACAGCGATCGCATTTGGCTTTGACAGCTGTGTCAGGATACGAAACTTACCAAGAATGTGAAAACGCGGCCTCATCCCCAGAGCTCATGAGCTGCTGTGGTTGCTGGGGACTGGGGACATGGGAAAGAGCAGGCCTTGAGGGGTAACTGCCTCCTGATGGTGAGAGCCAAGTGCTGTGACATCGGGATTGTGGGATATTGAAGCAGAAGGCTATCACACATGCCTGTGCTCACTGAACAACAGGTGTCTTCTATGATTTACTATGTCAGGCAGTGGGAACACCAAAATAGAGTTGGGCCTCAACCTTCAAAAAATTAGAGTTCAGATTGAAGACTCATGAGGACTGGGAGCAACTGGAATTCTCCTATGTGGCTGGGAGAGTGAGAACTGGTACTACTACTTTGGAAAATGTTGTGGCAGAGCCCATAAAGCTAAACCTATGCACATCCTATGACCTAGCGAGTCCCTCCTAGGTGCCTATATGGCAGAAACGCACGCCTAGATTCCCGCAAAAGACTTGCACAAGGATGGTCATCGCAGTATCACCCATCGTAATCCCACGGTGGAAAGGAGTCAAACAGCCATCTGCAGTAGACTGGGCAGGGCATTCTGGTGGCCTCACATACGGAGGTCATCTAACGCTGCAGTTCCCAGCCAGCGTGATTTTCCCTCACCCTATCCTGCCTTGATATTTGGCCATGTCTGGAGATATTTTGGGTTGTCAGGGCTAGGGGGTGCTACTAGCATCGACTGGGTAGAGGTCACTTAACCTCTTCCAATGCACAGGAGAGCCCCTACAAGGAGGAAGGATCCCATCCAAAATGCCACCCAACGTGAATGAGGTGGAGAATCTTGTCCGGCAGTGGGAAGGAAAGAGCTACCCACACACAAACCATATGGATAAATTCAAACCTAAGACTGAGCCTGTTTGTGGAAGTCAAGTTTTCTTAGAAAGTCAGTGTTTGGGAGAGAAAGGATCACCTGCTGACTGGCTCTGGAGAGTTTGGTGATAATACCCTGCTCTGTGACCAAATGCAAATCCCTGGCCGTCTCTGGGCCCATGTGCTTAAATACTGAGCATCAACCCTGCACAAACACCTCTGCGGGCTCTGGAAACCACAACTCTGGAAACCTCTCCCCTCCCAACCTCAGCCTTATCATCTATAAAACGGGCACACCATACTGCCTCCTCCACAGGGTTTCAGGAGGTGAGATGAAATAGGCACCAGGAACTGTGAAAAACACTGCCCAGAATTGAGTAGTTCTTTTCATTACTCAAGATCACACAGTACAGAGGTGGCAAAACAAATTTCCCAGGAGAAAACACCATCACCCCTAAAAAAGCAACCTTTGCTGGGTGTTCTGAAAGGGAACCAGAAGTGATAAAACAGCTTCCAAACAGAAGCTAAAAAGAGAGCGAGCGAGCAAGTGAGCGCGAGCCACTGCACATCGAAGCTTTGTATACTGAGCCACCGTTCTTGTTCAGAGGCGCAGGTGAGGGTGGGGAAGGAGTGGGAGGGTGAGTTGCAGGGGTGATGCTGAAACGCACTGCCTGTGTAGGGAGGCTGCCAGCTCTGCTGTGTGTTCAAATGAGTGGGCCAGAATCACTCCCTTTCTGTCCTGGAAAAATGCCAGAGAGTCCTCAGACATGTGACCATTGGGCGGCTTTCTGTCCCCAGGCTGCCCCTTCAGGACATGAAGGTGAGGGAGGTGAGAGGCAGAGCTTTTCTGCAGCATCTTAGACTTTTAGAGCTGGAGACCCACACCCTTTCTCTACCCCTAGTCCCCTCCATTTTGCAAACAGGAGACCACGTAGGGCAGGAAGAGGAGCGTGGGCTTGAACCCCGGGTCCTGCTCTTCCTAGCTGCATGTCCTGGGACAGATTGCTCACATTCTTCAGCTGATGAAATGGGGCTACCACCTGCCTTTCTGCCCAGCAGTGCAGATGGAACGGATGGAGTGCGAGTGTGGAGAGCAGGGCCTCTCGTGCACCAGGCGGGCAACGCAGGGTAACTGTTTTATTAGGAACGTCCATTGCCCCAGCGCCAGGCGGGAGGCTGCGTGGTAACCCTGCTGCTAGGCGTGGCGCTAAACCTTACATGTGTCAACAAACTTATTTAATTTTCTTTGCATTCTTATCATCACCACTAGACACAGGGGCTCGTGAGGTCAAAGAGCTTGCCCAAGTCACCCAGTGGAAATGGCAGCGCTGGGATCCCAATGCAGGCTTCAGCCTCCCGACTCCCCTCCTTTGGTCACTCTTCTCTTGTGCCCCAACAATGGCACTGGCAGTTGGTGTTGTCAGGTAGAGGCACACCCTCAAGGAAGTGCCACCAGCAAGAAGGGCAAGGATCAAATGACTGGTCTGTCACCTACAATTTTCATCAAGGCTCCTGGACCAATAACAGGAACTGTGGCTTTTACTTCTTGTCCAGAGGATTGCAAACTCAAAAGTTTTTACAAAACCTTCAAATTTATCCATGTTGGCAACCAGTTTAAATGTTTTTTCTTTTCTTTTTTTTTTTTTTGGGAGGGGGTGGGTGGGTGACAGGGTCTCGCTTTGTGGCCCAGGCTGGAGCACAGTGATACAGTCATGGCTCACTACATCCTCGACCTCCTGGGCTGAAGCAATCCTCCCACCTCAGCCTCCCAAGTAGCTAGGACCATAGGCATGTGCGACCACACCCAGTTAATTTTTTTAAAAAAAGTTTTTGTAGAGACAGTCTCCTTGTGTTGCCCAGGCTGGTCTCGAACTCCTGGGTTCGAGTGATCCTTCTGCCTCAGCCTCTCAAAGTGCTGGGATTACAAACATGAGTTTCTTTTTTTAATCTGTGAAAAATGTCAGCGTGTGGCTGGGCGCGGTGGCTCACGCCTGTAATCCCAGCACTTTGGGAGGCAAAGGTGGGTGGATCACCTGAGGACAGGAGTTCGAGACCAGCCTGGCCAATATGGTGAAACCCCATCTCTACTAAAAATACAAAAATTAGCTGGGCGTGGTGGCTCATGCATGTAGTCCCAGCTACTGGGCATGAGAGTCACCTGAACCTGGGAAGCAGAGGTTTCAGTGAGCTGAGATTGCGCCTCAGCACTCCAGCCTGAGCAACAGAGCAAGGCTCTGTTGCAAAAAAAAAAAAAAAAAAAAAAAAGTCTCTGTGATGCTTGGACCACCAGTTGTCACCCCTCTCCTACAAAGCTGCAACCCCTATAAGAAATTTATGTGGCCAAGCCTCCACTGCAAAATGGGAGTATCATAGCCTGGTTTAGGATTAGAAGAGATTAAAGAAAGTGAACATCAAGTGTCTAATACAGAGTAAGGCACACGTCTTAATCTGCTTGGCTGTTATAACAAAATTCCACAGACTGAGTAGCTTAAACAGCTGAAATTTATTTCTCACAGTTCTGGAGGCCGGGAAGTCCAAGATCAAGGTGCCAGCCAAATTCAAGGAGCCTGCCAATTCAGTCCCTGATGAGGGCCCACGTTCTGGCTTGAAGACAGCTATCTCCTTCCTCCCTATGTCCTCATGTAGCCTTTCTCTGTGCTCATGTTGGGGGGTGGAGAGGCACAGGTGACAGCCCTGACCTCTGTCTTTTAAGGACCCCAATTCTATCGGATTAGTTCCCCACCTTTAAGACTTCATTTAACCTTAAATGCCTCCTAAAGATCCTGTCTCCAAATATAGTCACACTGGACATCATGGCTTTAATATTAAATACGTGAATTTTGTGGGGGACACAACTTAGTCCACAGCAGCACGTTAGTCCATAGCAGTCAGAGGCACTTGACAGATGGGAGCTTTAATAACAACTACCTAAACGATTGCAAGAACCCCAAGCCAAAAAAAACCTCACTTTCCCTTAATTATTACCAATAACACTTGCAAGTTAGGAATTCTTTACATTTTTACTCAAATGAGGAAAGTGAGATTGATTAATACCCTTTTGGCATTAGAAGAATTATGTGGCAAGATTCCACACACATGCTTGACGCTGAAAACACAGCATGTTATCACTTGACGCTAGTAGTTTGATGGATTCGTACCCACACCCCACTTAACACACACCAATAGCAGACACTGGAGTGGGAGGGAGGGAGGGAGGAGGGCATTCTGCTGGACACACAGTGGGGGATTTCAGTAAAGACAGAGGGCTCGCTTTTCACCTTTTACTAATTAAGATCAAATCCAGGAAGCCAAGGTAAGTCTGAATTTGGGATAAATAATGAATAATGTTTTTAGTGTATGTCCCATGCGGTATTTGAAATTAAAATATAACAGAGCATCCTGTGTTGTATTGTTTTACTTTGTTTTGTTTTCCTAAGTCTGTTGACCCAAGAATGGGCCATTGTCTTCATCTGCTTGGGATGCTCTGACAAATTATCATAGACTGGGTGGTTTAGATGACAGAAATTGGTATCTCACGTTGCTGCAGGCTGTGAAGTCCAAGATCAAGGTGCCAGCCAACTCAGTTCCTGGTGAAGGACCTGCTTTCTGGCCTGTAAACAGCTGCCCTCTCACTGTGTCCTCACGTAGTGGAGAGAAAAATCATCTCTCTAGTGTCTCCTCTTATAAGGGCACTAATCCCATTCATAAGGGCTCTATCCTCAAGACCTCATTGCCTCTCAAAGGCCCCACCTCCAAATACCCTCACGTCAGGAGTTACCCTTCAATATGTAAATTTTGGGGGAACACAATCATTCAGTCCATAACAGCCAGGCTCTGCTTCTCCCCACCCTGCCTTCTTTCCCCAACCACCTATGGGATTCAGCTAAAGTCCTTTTCTTTCCCTCCAGTTCCTGGTGGCAATTCTACAGGACTAGGGTCTTTACTATTAGAGGATTCACACCCCAGGCCCTGTAGTCACAAGCTTGTTAGCCACAGAAGCTGCAGTAGCCCTGTCCTGAAAACACTCCTCACCCAAATTCTGTCCTCATCAGGCCCCCTGCCCACTTCACTCAGGGTCCACCCCCAGCTCCCTGTCAGTGGCTCTCCTGGTCAATGTTTCACCAAGACTGTCACATACATACCTTAAGAAAGAATCATTTAAATATCAAAGGATTCAGAGAGGCCCTTGCAAGAAGTGGTGAATATTTTTGCAGAAATGACCTCTTTAAGCTTATGCTGTCAAGGTGAAGTGTGGAGGTAAGAACTTTGGGTCGTCAGGTCATGCTCGCCTCTCCCTCTGAGGGAGGAGTGTACAGACAGGCAGAGCCAGCGGCTGACTCCTCCCCTTAGCATGCAGTGGCACGCGTCGCTCCAACTTTCACATTCCAGAAGAAAATGATGTTCCACATTTTGAGAATTTCATTTTTGAGATTTTTTCCTCCTTATCTAACACTTTTCATTGTCAGTCTTTCTGACTCAGTGCCCATGTTTAACCTGTATTAGTCCTCAAATGCGTTCTTAGCTGGAAATGAAACCACTGCTAACTCGATCAGCAGAATGTTGGAGGTGGGAGATTCCTGGGTTTTCTGTTAAAACTATCATGAGAAATTATCTCACAGGAATTGTATTTATACTTGTTGAAATCAAGTCTCCTTCCCAAAGGAGAATAAACATATTAGAAAAGGACCTCACCAATAAATGAAGACAGGCTCTCTCCTGGACAGGCCTATGATTCCTTTGGACCAGTTTTGCCAGTGAGGCCTTCCTTGCATCCATGTCAGCCACTGTTATACTAAGAGAAAAAATCACACAGGCCTGTCTGCAAATGCTGATCCTGTCCCTGGCTGAGGGATCTTGGACCTCTCATTTAATAGAGCTAAGTTTTCACTTTATCATCTGTAAAATGGGAATAACTGTACCAAAATTGCTAAGAGGACTAGAGACAAGGTGTGGAAAGAGCTTAAAAGAGTTTCTATTGCATAACAAGTGCTCTATAAATAGCAGCATCATTATCACTGTTGTGTAATGAGACGACAAAGCAACACAGCACATGGCCCTGCACTAAGTTCTGGGGTAAGGACTGTGAGCCGAGTATAGTTCATAGGCAGGCAAAGGCCTTGTGCTGTTATGATCATGATCTACACTGGTTTTCGTCCAGCGTTCCCGGATGATATAGTTTGCGTGTTTGTCTCCACCGAAATCGCGTGTTGAATTGTAATCCCCATTGTTGGAGGTGAGGCCTGGTGGGAGGTGATTGGGTCATGGGGGTGGATTCTTCATGAATGGTTTTGCACCGTCCCTTGGTGCTGTCCTCATAACAGTGAGTTCTCATGAGATCTGGTCATTTAAAAATGAGTGGCACCTTGCCCCCCACCTCTTGTCTCTGCTTTCTCATGTGACACGCTTGGTTCCCCTTCACCTTCTGCCATGATTGGGAGTTTCCTGAGGCCTCCCTGGAAGCCAAGGAGATGCCAGCACCATACTTCCCAAAAAGCTTGTGTAACTGTGAGCCAATTAGACCTCTTTTCTTATAAATTACGCAGTCTCAGGTATTTCTTTATAGCAATGCAAGAATGGCTTAATACAGGCTTCACAAAGGAAACACAGGGCAGATGGCACTCTGGAGGACCAGCAGACTGTGTAGGTAGCAAAGAGGAAGGAAAACCTGGAGAACAGATAGCTTTCCTGAAGAACAGAAGGTGCCAGAATTGAAATAAGAAGAAATAACTCGAAGAGACCATTTTTTTTCCTTAATTAACATGGTAGGACTTGGGCTTCCAGCTACAACAAAGTGATTCCAGCAGACCCATGCACTCACCAATAACAATGAGAAAAGCCAGATGAAATTTAAAAGAACAGCAACATCTTTTTGGAGGCTTTAAAAAGTGACTGAGGAGGCAGCGCTTGACCTCAGAACGAAGGGTGGTTTGTTGAGGTGAGTCCAACTTTCTGTGTTCTGTTTTCTCCTGAGAACAGTTGCAGAGGTAGAAAGGCTGAGAAGTCACACAGAGGGCAGCTGCTGTGGGCAGTGAAGCCAGCAGAGCTTCCTGCAGTCCCACAGAGCTAAGAGTCAAAAGGGGAGTTCTGAGCTGCCAGAGCATTGAGGCAAGATCCCCGCAATAAGGAAGGTGCAGAGAAATGAGCCCAATACTATGCAGTTTCTCCTCCAGGCACTTCTGAGACCTTAAGCTGCACATGGCAGGAGTCCTAAGAAACAGCCTGAAAAACAGGGAGTGATTTGGGGCAGCCTTATAGTATTGAGGGGGGCAAATCACTGAGTTCAGGACCTGCCAAGAAGGATGAGGTACACTGGAGTCAGTTCAGTCTCTGATTGCATTGAAGTGACCATTTTAGACTAGCTTCCCACTAAAGGAGAGGGTCAATCACCTATGGAGGAAAATGCAGTCCAGAGACTCTGTAATTTTTCATATACTTTGTCCCATAGGCAATGAAAAGTTACCAGTCAGACCAAAAAACAAGGGAAAAAACAGAATATATAAAGAGACTCACAAATGACCCAGATGATAAAGTTAGCAGACATGGATTTTAAAATAACTTGGAAAGTATGTTCAAGAAAAATTTAAAATGGTATTTAAAGACTTGTCTTCTCCCTCCTCAAAAACCCTAGACCCAGATGGTTTTGTAGGTGAGTTCTACCAAAACTAAACATTTAAGGAAGAGTTAATCCCTGTTTCATACAAGACATTAGACAAAGTAAAGAATCTTCCACGTCACTCCCCAAATTAGACCGACTGAAGAGTTCTAAGCTTATTCTATGAGGCTACAGAAGGAAAAGGTGGCAAATGGAAAAGGCGATGAACCAAGTTCAGGATGAGCACTGACTGGAGTCAGGACCATAGAGAGGGTTCAATTGGAAAGAAAGGAAGAGACAGGTAGGAGAGGGCTGGAGTAGAGCGGCCTTCAAGACCAAACTGAAGACTTTACAGACTTGACACTGTGAGCGATGGGAGCTGATTTCAGCTCCTGGCTGAGGGAATAACACAGCTTAGCTCAGTTCAGCTCTGGCATTTCTGCCCCATTGCATGGAAAAGGCTCTACCCTTCTTCAGAAGCCCCGTTCACGCCAGGTGACCCTAGTATACCATGCCTACAAGAGACCCAATCAGAACCTCTCAACTGGGAGCTGGACTAAGAGATTAAAAAAACAAACAAACAAAAAAGCCTGCCGATTTTGGGATTTTGAAGCTACACATTCATTTACTCAAAGGATACTTACTGAGTACTTCTTATGCACCAAACAGCCTTTTGAGGACTGCTTCACTATGATGAACAAGGCTGACATGGTCCCTACCTCTAGAGTCCGCA
The DNA here is from genome assembly GCF_037993035.2 of Macaca fascicularis. NCBI lineage: Eukaryota > Metazoa > Chordata > Mammalia > Primates > Cercopithecidae > Macaca > Macaca fascicularis. Next base: position 107,343,743 of record NC_088384.1, on the reverse strand, counting down.
GTCCAGGCGTTGTAGAGAATAAATAGAAAATAGAATCATTCCCTTTAGTGGCAATAATTCCCATTTATCCTTAATTTACTATTATAAACAGAGTAGTAATATTTCCTCATAGACAGCACCTCAGAAGAAAAGGTATTTGAGTAAATATTTGGGGGAAAAAAAAAGGAGGAGGAGGAGGAGGAGCCTGCCACATGGAGAGACGAGGGAAGAGTGTTTTCGGCAGAAGGAACAACAAGGGCAAAGGCCTGGAGGTGGGAACAATCTTGGCACATTCAACAAACAGAAGAGTAGTGTGGGGCCAGGAGAGGTGGCTCATGCCTGTAATCCCAGCACTTTGGGAGGCTGAGGCAGGCAGATCACCAGAGGTCAGGAGTCCAAGACCAGCCTGGCCAACATGGTGAAACCCTGTCTCTACTAAAAATATAAAAAATTAGCTGGGTGTGGTGGTGGGCACCTGTAATCCCAGCTACTCAGGAGGCTGAGGCAGGCGAATCACTCAAACACAGGAGGTGGAGGTGGCAGTAAGCCAAGATCATGCCATTGCACTCCAGCCTGGGTGACAGAGTGAGATTTTTATCTCAAAGAAAAACAAAAAAAAAAACACAAAGAGTTGTGCAGCAGGAGCACAGTGACCAAGAGGCAGGTGGCAAGAGGTGGTGGCCACCTTTCAGGCATGGCCTTGCAGGTCATGGTAAAGAGCTCACATTTTATTTTAAGTGCTTCTGAGAAGAGTCTGGAGGGTTTTAAACAAGGGCCATTTCATGATCAGACTTATAGTTTAAAACACAAAATTGAGGTGCACTAAGGAGAGAAAACTATGGTGAAAAAAGAATGGAAGCAAGAGAAACTTCTGAGGCTACTGTGGCTGCCTTGGTAGACATGGTGGCTTCAGCTAGCAGAGCAGAGGAGAGATGAAGAACATGGAATGAACTTGAGAGATATTTTGGAGGCAGAACTTCAGAACATGAGAGCAAGGGAGAGAGTTTTGAGCTGAGCACCTAGAGGCAGGAGTTAGGGTCATTTTCACATGGAGCCTGAAGTTTGGGGGAGGAGAAGCTCGGAGACTTTCTGAAGAGGCTATTATTCAGAGAGCAGGATACAGACAGACACTGACCACTTTCCAAGAGGGCAGTCCTACCTCCCTGAACTGGGTTCTATGGGATTTCCCTGTATCCTTACAATCAAGTTCGTTTTCATTTGAGAGAAATTAATTGGGTTTCTGTTGCTCATAACCATGTCTATGACAGCTGAAGAGTTTAGGAAGATTCATGCATTGGGCATCGTCTTCTTTCAAAGGTACAAAACATTTTCTTTATATTTTTCATTTGTTCTTTTCAAAGCTTTCGGGAGAAACCATTCTCCCCCATTTCTGCTATTTCCTTCCAGATGAAGGGGACTCAGTGAGGATGAGACTCCTGGCTTCTGTCCGATCCTTTCCATCCCACCCCAGGGAGAGGAATATCTGACTGCAAGTTTTAGAAAACCAAAGTGGGTATGGTTGGTTCACACACTGCTTTTACCCCGTGGTGGGTCAGCCTGCCCGAGTTAGGAAGCCACGAGTCCCCTACTCCCATGTGCAGCATCCCTCGTCCTCACAGGCACCACTCCAGGGCCAGCACGTGATGGGGAGGCTGGAGGCCAACCCCAGACCAGCACCACCTTCACCAAGTGTTTAATTCTCTCCAACTCCAGGGTATGGTTTTAGGAAGTCACATTGACTCTCATCTGGGCTACAGCTTATAATTGAGCGTTTAGTTGTAAGAAGTCAGAGGTAGTAGAGTGCAGAGGTTTCGCGTGCTGTTTCCAGAACCACAGGGTTAAAATCCAGGCTGGCCATTTACCCGCTGTGTGGCCTCAGCAAGTTCACGTAACTTCCTTGCCACTCAACTTCTCCATCCATCCAATAAGATAATAATAGTAACTGCCTGTCAGGGTTGTTATGTGAACTAAATGTCTTAACACGTACAAAACACTTAGAGCAATGCCTGGCCACATATTAAATGCTCTCTATGCATTAGCTGTTGCAGTATTTTAGTTTCCATCTGTTACTCTTATTCTCGGTTTTTAATCTGTTGAGATGAGTGCTGCCCAGTCGAACTTTCTGTGATGAGGAAGTCTGCCAGGGCTTACAGGAAGCATTCTGTGTCTGTGCTGCCCAGCACAGTGGCTGGTAGCCTCGGGCAGCTGGTAGCCTCGGGCAGCTGGTAGCCTTGGGCAGCTGGTAGCCTCATGGCCTCAACGGGTACTTGAAGTACCGGTTGGTACTTCGGTACCAGATAGAGGAACTGCATTTTAAAATTGGTTTCCTTTTAATTAGTTAAAATGTACCTTTAAATAGCCACATGTGGCACGTGACTCCCACATCGGACAAAACAGGTCTCGAACCGAGTGGAGAAGAGGGGTACCACTAGTTGCTGTTTCTCAGAGACCCCCACCAGAAGGAATTATTGCTGGAAATCCTGCATAGTTACAAGACTTGTGACAAGTGAACACAGGAACTGGCATTTTCAGACCTGCTGCAGCTGTTGCTTCCTGTCCTGATGTTTCTGAGTCTCACCCAGGGGTCCCTTCCTCTGTGCTGTTTGGCTAGGTGCTCAATGATGTCTATGGAAGGTGGGTTTTGGAGATAAAGATACCAAAGTTTATCCAGGGGCATGCCTACCTCTGGGCCCCACAGCCCATTAGTGATTGCAGCACAGTGACTGGGAGACTAGAAATGGATTTGCAAGCCAGCAGATGACTGACACAGGCCACCTAAGGTGGCCAAGCTTTTACAAGCTCTTCCTCAGAGAATAGCAGTTAAGTGCGTGGGTTCTGGGGTCAGACTGCCGGGGTTCAATTCCCAGCTATGCCACATTCCTGCTGTGTGACTGCGGACAGGTGACTTGCCCTCTCTGTGCTTTAGTTGCTGAATCCATTGCACAGATTCTTTACCACTCATAACTGTCTGGCTAGAGAGAATCATCACTCTCAGCAAGGCTTCCTAACTTGCCTGAGCTCACTCGCCCAGTAAGTCAGCCACGGTATGGCAGGCCAGGTCTCACTAACGCAGGCCTCCGTAACACCTGTTTCAGGGCTGACTGAGTGGTGAAGTTAATTATTAAAAGCTGAGAGAGCCAATGCCCTTTTACAAAGGCTGGAATGTAACAAAAGCCCACCCAGAGTTTTGCCTAGGCTTTTCCTGGGCCTTAAAGCATGGCAAAATAATGAAGGAATTCTTAACAGGACCCGTTTAGGATTAAACAAGTTTTGTTGGGGGTCTGAAGAAACTTCCCAGGCCTTCACTAACAAGTTTACTGGGGGTCTGAAGGACCTCCCCAAACCTCCATGATCTAGCAGGGGACAAGATAAGGGTAATCACCGCAGCACCTGCACGCATTGAAATTAAGTAAATTTACTGAGGCTCCAGAGGAAGGTCTTCAGGACTCGGACCTTCGTTGTAGATTAAAAGAAGTGAATCGCTTACGTTTTTAGATGAACGCACACACTTACACGTAGACATATAGCTTAGAAGGTATATAAGCTCTGGCAGACTTTGTCGTTTTGAGCTGTTCTGGCGATCATTTCCAGGGCTTCTCCCTTTAACCGCTTACAGAAACAAAACCTCTCCTCCTCCCCAGTTCATCTGCGTCTCGTTTATTGGGTGGCGAGAAATTGCAGCAGAGCCCTCGGTTTGGTCCGGGAACAATGGGGCTGGACTGTGGAGTCAGGATCCCCAGACTCCGGACTCCCTGCCAGTCTCCCAGACAGCTGCTGCTTCCTGCCCTGGCGTTCCCAGCAAGTCAAAGGGAAGGTGGCCCAGCTCGGTGCTGCCAGCCAAACTCCCTTCCCCAGCACACAGGACCTAGTTTTCTCTTCTAATGAAACTCAGCTTTGGTTTAAAAAACAAATCCACTTCCAAAGCAACCTGAGGCTCTGACACCATGCTCACAGGGAGGGCGGCTCAGACCCTGCCCACTGGGAATCGCTCCTGCACCAGAGAACATTGTCAGGAGTTTGGGGACGGCTGGGTTTTGTTGATTATTTTCCCTCTCAGAATCCAAACCATAAAAGGTTCCAGCTTTCAAGTGCCTATTTCCCCCCATTAAGATGCCTGGACATGCCCCACCTTTGGGCAGTTTTAAAGACTCCCAGGGCATCTTCCCCTCCGCTGCCCAACTCACCCCTGCCCTCTGGCCCAGGGGACCTCCCCTCTCTGCTGCAGCCACCTTCCTCATTGTGGCTGGAGGAACGTAGAAAAGGCGGCCACAGGCCCCTTGGTGTCTGCACTGAAAACCCTGGCAGCGGGTGGGGAGAGGAAGCAGGATGAAGCAATGCTTGGCCCCAAGGGCTCTCATGGTGACTTCAGGCAGCAGTAGGACTCAAACTTGGGAGCTCAAAGAGTTCTGGAACATTCTTCCACTCCTCTAGCCTAACAGACTCCTCTTTAGAGGACTGGCATAAGCCTTAGACTTTTTTTTTCTTTTTCCTATTGAGATAATGTAACACTCTCCACAATTCACAGAATAGTAGAAAAGAACCTTCTTCCAAAAGACTCCCCCAACTTCTGAGCAGGCAGCTCCCTCGTCTTTATTATGCATGTTCCAGAAAGCCCTTAGTAGGTGGATCTCCAAGTCCCCCCAGCTCCTCCAGAAGATCCTAACATTGCAACAGGATGGGCTCAGCTCCTCCTCCACCTCCAGGGGAAGATGATGGGTAGGGAATGAAAGGGAAGCCCCCAGACTGCCCTCCTGGCCCCACTCCCCTAACTTCTGCCCTGGACTCTTGCAGGGGCCTCCCTCTTCCCCAGCTCTCCTGTCCCCATCTTCGTACAGCCAGAGGGACACTGAAAAATGCAGGGTCAGGTCATGTCCCTCCTCTGCTCAGAGCCCTCCAGTGACTTTCCCAGCATACTTAAATAAAGCCCAGCTCCTTACCAGGGCCTGTGAGGCCTCACTCAGCCTGGCCTTGCTGCCTCCCAAGGGACCCGTATAGTCCAAGAAAGATGGGACCTGCTAAACAGCATTGGCAGGGATCACCAGAGCTCTGCGCATTCTCTGCGCTTAAACACACGAACAATTCTGTATGCAAACAACCTCAAACAAGAGCAAAGCATCCTGGCTTCAGACAGCAGCACAAATGCTGTACCACCAACAGCCTAAATTAGACTTAGAAATAATGTGTTGGTTTGGGTCTGCCTGTACTAGGCTGGGAATAGGATTTTAGAAGCATGGTTAAGAGCTGAATCATGATTCAAGCACAACATAAAAGTTCAGCAGCACCGTGATGGGAAGAATAAGAAATCAAACAAAATGAGGTGCGGTAGGCTCTCCGTGATAATAATAATGATAAAATTAGTTTACAATCATTCCTTACCTGAGAATTATTCATATGTTGAGGAGGCAAGAAAGTCGCCCGAAGTCAAACTTTCTATCAGCCTGACAGACTGGGGATGGGATCTGCTGCCCTCCCGGCCCCTCCTTGCCAGGGGCTTCCACCTGAAATCTGCACCCATAGGAGCCAATCCACATCACCAGGCTCTGGGAAAACGGGCCACGTGGGAGAGAGGGGCCAGGTTCAGCTGGCTAAACCTCCACTGGCTCTCACAACTCCCAGCATAGAGGCCTCACTCCTCCTGTGGCCCACGAGGTCTTAGCAGTAGCCCCCGCCCACCCCTCTGACTGCATCTCATAGGCCACCTCCCTTGACCCTCCCCTCCTCAGACACCTGTTCCCAGTTCTGTGAATACGTCCAGCTCCTTCCAGGTCTTTTACCCTCACACGTGCTGATGCCTCAGCCTAAAGCATTCTCCCGTCTTTGCTTAGCGAACTCCTATCATTTCTCACCTGCCTCCCCACTTTCACGTTGCCCTCCCTCCCCACCCAACAGTCTATTTTCCCACAGCAGATCGTCATTTCAGAATGTAAGCTGGCCACGGTGCTTCCCTCCTCTGTTCTAAGTTCTCCAGGTAGCTACTGTCACCTTATCTAACAGTGAGTGCCAGTGGAATACATAATTATTCCCCTACCTGCCCCTTTTCTCTTACAACACATGGATTGAGTTATGTGACATTACCCTCCCTCCTTCCCCTCCAGCCTCCTTGTCCCCTTTAAATATTAAAGTCCTCAAAATCATCTTTGGAGAAAGGCACAGGCCACAGACTGTTTCTGTGATTCTGTGTTTCTTCCAAATGTGTCCTTAACCTTGGCAAAACAAACTTCTAAGTTGATTGAGACCTGTCTCAGATACTATTTAAGTTTACACATACTAGATTTCAAAGACTTAGTACAAAAAGAAGTAAAGTATCTCAATCATAAAGTTTATATTGATTGCACGTTGATATATTTTTGATATGTGGGATTAAATAAAATGTATTAGTAAGATTAATCTCATATGTTTGTGGGCCACATAAATGTCTTCTTTTGAGAAGTGTTCATATCCTTTGGCCACTTTTTAATGAGGTTTTTTTTTTCTGGTAAGTTTAAGTTTCTTGTAGATTCTGGATATTAGACCTTTGTCAGATGGGTAGATTGCAAAACTTCTCTCCCATTCTGTAGACTGCCTGTTCACTCTGATGGTAGTTTCTTTTGTTGTGCAGAAGTTCTTTATTTAATTAGATCCCATTTGTCAATTTTGTCTTTTGTTGCAATTGCTTCTGGTGTTTTAGTCATAAAGTCTTTGCCCATGCCTACGTCCTGAATGGTATTGCCTTACATTAGAAAAGACTTGGAACCAACCCAAATGCCCATCAATGATAGACTGGATAAAGAAAACGTAGCACATAGACACCATGGAATACTATGCAGCTATAAAAAAGAATGAGTTCATGTCCTTTGCAGGGACATGGATGAAGCTGCAAGCCATCATTCTCAGCAAACTAACACAGGAACAGAAAACCAAACACCGCATGTTCTCACTCATACGTGGGAGTTGAACAATGAGAACACATGGACACAGGGAGGGGAACATCACACACTGGGGCCTGTCGGGGGGTTGGGGGCAAGGGGAGGGAAAGCATTAGCACAAATACCTAATGCATGTGGGGCTTAAAACCTAGATGACAGGTTGACAGGTGCAGCAAACCACCATGGCACATGTATACCTATGTAACAAACCTGCATGTTCTGCACATATACCCCGGAACTTAAAGTTATAAAAAAAAAAAAAAAAAGGTTAATCTCACTTTTAAACTTTTTCCATGTGCCTACTAGAAAATGTAAAATTATATCTATGGCAACATTTACTTTTGTATTATTTTTTCATTGGGCAGCACCCTTCTAGAGTAGCTGGTAAATAATACATAATCAAATAAAATTAGTTAAGGTCATTTTACAAAGTGATAAGAGGTTCTGAAGCAGATAAAACAGGACGTGGCTAAAGAGTGATAAGGCAGAATGTTTGGGGGTGGGGGAGTGCTTTCGATAGAATGGTCAGGATTGTGAGCCAAGTTGTACCCTTCCAACATTCATATGTGGAAGTCCTAACCCCCAGGACCCCAGAATGTGACTGTATTTGAAGACTGGGTCTTTAAAGAGATAATTAGGTTAAAACAGGGTCATTAGGATGGGCCCCTAATCGAATAAGACTGTTGTTCTTATAAGGAGAGGAGATCAGGACCCAGACACACAGAGAGGCAAGACCACACGAAGACACAGAGAGAAGACGGCATCTTTCTCTGTTGAGACCTCAGAAGAAACCAACCCTGCCAATACCTTGAACTTGGACTTCCAGGCTCCAGAGCTGTGAGCAGTACATTTCTGTTATTTAAGCCACTCTGTGGCCCCCTAGCAAACTACATAGTTAGAAAGGGCCTTTCCCAGGAGGTGACGTTGCAATTGAATGACAAGAATGGCCCAGCCTCCTGGAGGTCTCTGGGAAGATTCTCCTAGGTTACAGAAAACAGCAAGAGCAGAGGCCTGAGGGCATAGGCAGAGAAAGAGCTCAGTGCAGCTGGTTCATGGTGGAGGAGGGGTGGGGTGGGAGACAACGGCATGGGGTATACAGGGTCGGAGCACACTTGCAAGACAACAAACTTTCCTCACCCCTCCTCTTACCACGTACCGTACATTTAAAGCTTCATCTTGGGAAGATTCTCCAGGGTGCCTTTAGGAAGGTCTGTATCCTGGAATCCACTTATAGCACCTTTCACTTTGAATCTGTCAACCCTGCTGCAAGCCAAATGCATCCAGACAGTCATGTTCCCTAAGAACAGCTGGTGAGTCACTGCGGCAGAAGGCCCCAGGGCCTCCAGGAACTGAGGTCCTTGAATGAGGACGCTCACAGGTATTTTTAACATCACCTGTCCTGGGGACCAGAAAAAGATTTCGAGAGGTGAACAAAGAGAGTGTGAGAGCTGGAAGAACAACGAAGGTCAGAGCCATGAAGACCACTAGTAGGCAAGGGTCGAGGGGATGGGAAGCTTTGCCAGGTGCCTGTGCAGCACCCTAAACTCCCACAAGAATCAGCAGTGGGGACCAGCAAAGCTTGTGCCCCAAAAGAGGACTGCTCCCTGCTGTAGGAAAGAGCATGTAACCCACAGCCACTTCCTCCCCTCCATTCATTTTAAAAATTACCTGCTATTAATTCATTCTCCTTTAAAATAATAATCAGTTGTACCCTCCTCCCTAGATAAGCACTGTTATTGTTTGCATGTATTTGCTTATTTTGGGGGAAAAAAAGAAGAAGAAGAAGAATAGGTACGACAACCAAAGACTAAGGAAGCTGGTTCCTTGTAGAGGGTGGGTGAGAACATGGCAGAGGAGAGAGCAGAGGAGTGGCACCTTACTGGGTTTACTGTTTTACATAGCTTAGTCTTCTGGAATCTTGTCAATGTTTTAGGCATTCAACAAATAAAATTATGTCAACAATATAGAAAAAAGCCTAAAATTGAATAAAAACAAAAATGAAGAAACCTAACTGTATTTCAAATGAATTACATAACCACACAGATGTTCTAGAGGTTACTAACTCAAACAACTTCTAAGCCTAGTACTTGGGCTACCAACCCTCAGTCTGATGACAGAAAAAGAACTGCAACTTTGGGAGGCTGAGGCAGGCAGATCACGAGGTCAGGAGATCAAGACCATCCTGGCTAACATGGTGAAACCCCGTCTCTACTAAAAATACAAAAAATTAGCCAGGTGTCGTAGCGAGCACCTGTAGTCCCAGCTACTCAGGAGGCCGAGGCAGGAGAATGGTGTGAACCTGGGAGGCAGAGCTTACAGTGAGCTGAGATCGTGCCACTGCACTCCAGCTTAAGCAACACAGTGAGACTCCATCTCAAAAAAACAAAACAAAACAAAACAAAAAAACAAAAAAAAAACAAAGCAAAGGAATCCTGAACTCTGTTTCATAGACTTATTGTTGCAGTGGTTGGGATATAGCAATTCTGAAATTATTTTGTATGTGGTATAGGATTAAACAAATGAATAAATGTTTTGATTGTGTTGAGAGCCTGGGTTCCAACACCCAGGATTTCTTTTGCCTTATATGGCAGGAGGGAAATACCAATGGAGAATGTGGAAAGGGAAGAAAGAGCCCTGTGGTATTAGGTTGGAATTCCATACATCAGTGTAAACTCATATTATAGTCTGCGTAGACACGCATAAACATACAAACATGTAAGTATGTTCTGCTCGCTGAGAGGCTAAGAAGCATGGACATTCTAGCAGTAATGAGCACACCTAGTACTCCAGCTTGGTTTCTAAATACCACTCCCCACTGAAAGGAAGCAGGGCTCCTTCAGAAATGACTAATTTCCAGGGCTGGGTAGGGAAATGACAACATGAGCCTAAAACAGCTTGCTGTGCAGAAAGTGAGGAATTGCTCAAAACATGAAGGGATCCTATTAAAAAGGACCCAGATGAAAGACAAAGGGAGTTCATTTCAGTGCTGGTACCCAGACAAGCCCATCAGGCCAGTCTTGCTACCAAGAGGCTCCTTGGACCTGTGAGACCCGATTTTTTTTCCAAATATCACTTTCCAGTCTTTCCTTCCTTTCTCTGAGCACCTTCATCTGTTCCCATTCCTTATGCTTAGAGTGATTTCTGTTGCATACAGCCAAAGAACCCTGGGTGATACATTGAGTCTCCTTTCCCCCATTCAGAAACTCTTCTGGTCTTATAAGGAGAAGTGCAGAAGGCCTATTAAGGACCTTCCTGGCATTCCCTAGCTAGCATCTCTCCTCTGCCTCCCATACTGGGAGAATCAGGTAGATCACAGTCCCAAAGCGTGTTGAGGAACAGGCTTATGAGGAACCACTTCCCCTGCATCCAGAAGTCAATGCCAGCAGCTCCACCCTCCAGAATTGCTCAGGTACACTCAGGGGAGGGACTGTGTCATTGTGTTTCAATGGAGTGCCGGTTTCTATAAGCAGGAATGGGGTTTAATTTGCCCAGGGGACTCCAAACAACACGTGTGCCTCTCTGGAACTGGTTCCATTACAATCAGGAGATGGGCAAAGTTTTAGACTCCCACTCCCCCAAACTGCTTGTAAAACAACAAGGAAAGATAGAAGCCATTTCATCATGCTGTATAATGAGCACAAGCGTCATACAGGGCTCAGGGAGTGAAGTATGTGTCTTCCCCACTTATTGTGAGGGTGACATGGGACAAGCCACTTGTCCTCTCTGTGCCTCTGTTCCTCATCCAAACCTGTCCAATCCACTGTAAAAAGCAAAAGCAGGAATAAAGCTCAGGCACACATTCCAGAAGCAACACACGCTGTGCAAACACCAGGGAGGAGACACACGCACATGTTTCTCTCCCTGCTTGCTCTCACCGAACTCCCCCAGCACCTAGAAAACATGCATATCCTGGGAAGGCTGTCGACAAGCCCAGGCTGATTTCATAGGAGATGGAGAGGCATGGCTCATAGCACACAGCTTTTCAGAGAGTGCACCTCGGCTGAGGTCTGCAGGCTGTTGCTTTTCTGCTAGCATGTGCTGAACACTGACTCAGAGTGCCAGGTGCCGGGCTGCGTGCCCTGCACACATTAGCTGATCAAATCATCACGACTCCATGAACTAGCTTCTTAATTCCATTTTAATGCCACTGAGACAGATGTAAACCGGTAAAAGGATTTGTCCGAGGTCAGACATCAGAAATCATCAGAATTGGGATTTGAACTCAAGTCTAACTGTCCTGAGGTCCTTTTCTCCTTTGGTTGGCTGAATGGTGGCCCCCGAAGGATATGTCTATGCTCTAATCCCTGAAACCTATATGCTCCCTATGGCAAAAGAGTAAATACTCCTGATAGAACAAATGATGCAATTAAATTAAAGATCTGGAGAGGAGGCGCTGGTACTGGATTATCCAGGTGGGCCATAAGAGAAATCCCAGGTGTCCTTATAAGAGTGAGACAGAGGGAGGCAGACACATGGAAGATGGACAGGAAGAGGAGGAGGCTGTCTGCCGACAGAGGCAGAGATTGGAGCGCTGTGGCCGCAGTGGAGGAACCCTGGGAGCCACCAGAAGCTGGAATGGGCTCTCCACTAGAGACTGTGGAGAGAGTACAGCCCTGGTGACACCTCGGTTTCAGGCTTCTGGCTTCTAGAACCGTGGGAGAAGAATTTTCTGTGGTTCTAAGCCACACAGTTTGTAGTCTTTTGTTATAGCAGCCTCAGGACACTCGTCCACCCCTTATGCCATCCAACTCCACAGTGGGGTGTGGCAATTCGGGGGCCAGGCACACAGTGGGTGCCAGTCCTCTGGGCGGATCATGAGCCATGCCACGACGCAGATGTATCCTGGTTCTTTCACCTTTGGGTGTGCAGAGGGAGTGAGCATCGAGGCTTGGCGGTCTGAGAGGAGAAGAATTGTGGCCACATGATAGAATTTTTTTTTTGAGATGGAATCTCATACTGTCACTCAGGCTGAAGTGCAATGGTGTGGTCTCAGCTCACTGCAACCTCTGCCTCACAGGTTCAAGCGATTCTCCTGACTCAGCCTCCCAAGTAGCTGGGACTACAGGCACGTGCCACCGCACCAGGTTAATTTTTGTATTTTTAGTAGAGACGGGGTTTCACTATGTTGGCCAAGCTTGTCTCGAACTCCTGACCTCATGATCCACCCGCCTCAGCCTCCCAAAGTGCTGGGATTACAGGCATGAGTCACCGTGCCCAGACCACATGATAGGATTTTAATATTCTCTTCAGCCCTTTGCCCTTAGTTTGTCAGCAAAGATGACTGCGCACAGCTGTGATGCACTGTGCCCTGGGAGCCACAGGAGCAGCCGCGCAAACCCAGAGACCTGCAGGGACACAGAGGAGGGAGAATGAGAGAGCTGGGCAGGGCAGAGCAGTGACAATGACGAGCGGGAGGGCATGTGTCCCATCTGAAAGGGTAAAAACAGCACAATGCAGAATTGCAAAGATATGGAACCAACTGAAGTGGATAAGAAAATTGCAAAGATACGGAACCAGCCAATGAGCGGATAAGAAAATGTGGTATATATACACCATGGAATACTACTCAGCCATAAAAAAGAATGAAAGAATGTCTTTTGCAGGGACGTGGATGAGCTAGAAGTCATTATTCTAAGTGAAGTAACTCAGGAATGAAAAACCAAATTTCATATGTTCTCAATTATAAGTGGGAGCTAAGCTATGAGTACCCAAAGGCATACAAAGTGGTTATAATGAACTTTAGAGAGTTAGAGAGGGGAGCGTAGGAGGGGTTGAAGGATGAAAAAACTACACATTGGGTACAATGTACACTACACAAGTGATGGGTGTACTCAAATCTCAGACATCACCATTACACAATTCTCCACTATACACACACACGCACACAATTTATATATATAAATATATTTTATACAATATATAATATACATTATATATATGTATATTATAGAAAAATATGTGATGTGTATTAATTATATATAATAGATATAATTTAGATAATTATAATATGTATATGTAATAGATAAATTTATGTATTATATATTACATTGATAAGGTATTATATATTAGTAATATATGATATACATTTATATATTACACAACTAATATATTATTTATTATTACTAATTTATATATTATATACTATGTAATATGTGATATGTTAATATTACATATTATATTTTATATATAGTATATAATGTCATTATATATTATATATTATATACAATATATTAATGTATTAATATCACATTAATATATTATATAATAGATATATAATTAATATATCATTGCATATTAATTGTATATAAATATGTTATATATTTTTATATAATACATATAATATATATTTTATATAATACATATAATATAGAATGCATATATTATATATTCCATATTAATTATATATTATATTTAAATACTACAAATAATATATGATTATATATTATCTATAAATTCATATTGTATATCATTAATATTAATATATTATATTGTATAGAAAATTATGTTACATCTATTATGTTATATATAATTTATATCTATTATATATAAAAGGTATACCTATTAACATAAATTATAATTTACATATATAAAATTTATATCTGTTATATAATTTATATATTTTATATAAATAATTTTATATTTTTAATATAAATGTGTATATATATATATATTACATATAATAAAATTTTAAAAATAGGAAAGCATGGAGGTTCACTGTGACCCATCAAGTTCTCGTGGGAACCAGGCCTGGTGTGACTAGAGCTCTCTCTGTTTGCAAAAGCCAGGACAAGCATCTTCTTGTGAATCTGCCTATTTCAAAACACTGACAACTGACTTAGAACTTTCAAATCACCTTATGAGCCTAATGAAACCCTTGTGTGGGCCACGCAACCATCAGATCCCTCCTCTAGATGAGGCCAGCTCACCAAGGGTTCCTACGTGTTCCTCCCAGGGGACAATGTTGTGCTGAGCCCCCATCCACTCTAACAGGGATGGCACCAGGTTCAAGAGACCAAAGAAGAGACCCAGAGCCAGCAAAGGAGCCGTGGAGCTTCACTGGGGGCTTATGTACAGGGGAGAGAGTCTAGTCGTGGTGGGCTGGACAGCAGAACCCCCAGTCCAGTGGCAGCAGCCTGGGCAGAAAAACTGCAACTGCTTGCAAAAGGCATGTGGTTGATACAGCATTTTCACTTAGCACCCTCCTCCTAACAACCTCCACTTGGCAATCATTCAACCCAAAACACAGGGCCTCTGTCCACGTTCCACGGATGGGACGGAGGAGCTCAGATGTTCCTCATAGACCAGGAATGGATCTCCAGGTTGGCCGCACCTGGATTCCTTAGCCGGGACCTCAGAACACACATCCAGGTGCACCATTCTCAGAGCATGCCTAAGGGACTGCTGTCAGGTGCATCTGCCATAGAGAGGGATACTGTCGGAGGACTGCCTCCAACTCTTTATTTAAACTGCATTTCATTCCCTGATACTTTTTCACTCGCCTTTGCCTTTCCAACTCCTGAAGTCATGGGAGGTAGGGGGAGGAGCGGAAAAGGAATTTGAATAGAAGCTTCCTTTCCCACGTCACAGCCAACGTCACACGAATGCAAGTCAATGGAGATCATCTCAGGCCCCTACCAGCGCCCCATCAATTCCCGCACCGCAGGTGATGCACCAACACAAACAAGGTCTACTGACCAAGCCCGCGGTGATGAAGAGGCTTCCTGTAGGCTTGTAATGTGGGCACGTGGCCTGCCTGCTGCTCCTGCCCACTCACACCTGGGAGGAAATGGATTCTGAGAACTTTCTCTGTGGCCCCAGCTGGCTGCCATGGCCAAGGGTGTGGGGTGAGACAGCAGACACAGGACTACGGGGATGGACGTGTATGCAGGTGTGCGTGTGTGAGTGTACATGGCTGCATGCAACACACAGACACAGAGCCAAAGACTTGGAGACAGTGGCAAAGAGGCTTATGCAATCTTCCACAGGGCCAGCACTTCCCTTCTTCTCTTGCTTTACAAAAGAATAGCAGGATTTGGCCCAGAGACATGTTCTGTTTGGACCACATGCTGTTTCTTCCAATAATAACTTCCCAGTAACAGAATCCATAATATCAACTCGAATTCATTGAGTTCTTACTGTGGATCAGGCACTGTTCTAAACTACTGACATGCTTTTCCATCTAATTCTTAAAGCCACCATATCCCTTAGAGGCTGTTAATATCTATTAGAACCCTAATACTTTTTGAAAAGAAGATTTCTCAAACTAAGTTCCCTTTTCTCTGACCCATGCCTAGGCTACTGCTTGCAATACGTAGGTGTTCAGTAAGTATTTTGAGGCAGGAGAAAAGGGTCTGGAGGCAGGGAACCTAAGGCTGTTTCACGCTGACTTCCTGGAACTAAATAGAAAGGAAAACCCTAGCTTTCCACACCTAATAACAAAAGGACCAGAGGCAACTCCCTTTGCAAAACACCACCTTTTCTTTCTTTCTCTTTCTTTCTTTCTCTCTCTCTCTCTTTCTCTCTCTCTTTCTCTCTTTCTCTCTCTCTTTCTTTCTTTCTTTCTTTCGACAGAGTCTCGCTCTGTCGCCCAGGCTGGAGTCCAGTGGCTCAATCTCGGTTCACTGCAAGCTCCACCTACCTGGTTCAAGAGATTCTTCGGAGTAGTTCCGAGTAGCTGAGACTACAGGCATGCGCCACTACGCCCAGCTAATTTTTGTATTTTGTAGTACAGATGGGGTTTCACCATGTTGGCCAGGCTGGTCTCGAACTCCTGACCTCGTGATCCTCCCGCCTTGGTCTGCCAAAGTGCTGGGATTACAGGCGTGAGCCACCGCACCCGACCAACCCTCACCTTTTCTGGGAGGCAGATGGGAAACTGAAAATACCTCTGATGGGTTGCTTTTTGCAACCAATCAGATGTTTGCATAGGAGTGTAACTTTGTAACTTCACTTCAGCCTCTAATTGGTTGCTGTCTGCAACCAATCAGACTGACTGTGGGGCACTGGGAGCCAAGTCTCGGTTTGCATAGAAGTGCAACTTTGTAACTTCACTTTAACCTCTGATTGGTCGCTTTCTGCAATCAGACAGATTGTGAGCCACCACTTCATTTACATGGGGTGAGCACCAAGTGGCCAGTGGGAAACCTCTAGGGGGTACTTGGACCCGAGAAAATTCGGTATCTTGGCCCTTGAGTGGCTGCTTGGCCCACTGCCTCCCTGTGGAGTGTACTTTTGTTTTCAATAAATCTCTGCTTTTGTTGCTTCATTCTTTCCTTGCTTTGTGCGTTTTGTCCAATTCTTTGTTCAAAACACCAAGAACCTGGACACCCTCCACAGGTAACAATTTGATGAATGAACGGGTCATGTGGCCTGATGAGAGGGGCAGGTCAGTCACACAAATAAATGATCATGCCCAGCCTCGGTAGGGCCATGGTACAACCAAGGGACAGAATATATTCTGGGGTGGAGGTGGTGTCAGGAAGGCTGTCTTGACTAGGAGAGTTTAATTCTCAAAGGCAGATGGGGTGGGGTGTCAGGGCTGGAAGCAATAGCCAGGGACAGTGTGGGGGAAGGCACAGTTGGGGGAAAAATAGGAAAGAACTGGAAACTGCCAGGCCAGGGGTGGTGGCTCATGCCTGTAATCTCATCATTTTGGGAGGCCAAGGTGGGCAGATCACCTGAGGTCAGGATTTTGAGACCAGCCTGGCCAACATGGTGAAACCCCATCTCTACTAAAAATACAAAATTAGCTGGGCATGGTGGTGCATGCCTGTAATCCCAGCTACTCGGGGGGCTGTGGCAGGAGAATAGCTTGAACCCAGGGGCGGAGATTACAGTGAGCTGAGGTCATGCCATTGCACTCCAGCCTGGGTGACAAGAGTGAAACTCCGTCTCAAAAATAAAAGGAAACTGGCAGAAATCCATCCATTTTGGCTGACACATAAAAGTGACAAGAGAACAGGACAAAATGAGACCAGAGAGATACAGGCCTAAAACACAGGATTCATTACTTAAGGCCATCATAACAAACTTGCAGTGATTTAAAACGTCGGAAATTTATTTTACTCTCTCACAGCTCTGAAGGCTAGACATCTGCAATCGAGGTGTCAGCAGGGCCACACTCCCTCCAAAGACTCCAGGGGAGGATCCTTCCTTGCCCCTTCCAGCTCGTGGTGGCTTTCAGCAATCCTTGGCTTGTGGCAGCCTCTCTCCAGGCTCTGCCTCTGTCTTCACACAGCTTCTGCCTTGTGTTTCTCTCTCTGTGTCCTCTTGTCTTCTTACTAAGGATGCTGGTCATTAGATTTAGGGCCCACCCTAACTCCAGGAAGTATTAGTCTGTTTTCACACTGCTGATAAAGACATACCCAAGACTGGGTAATTTATAAAGAATAAGAGGTTTAATGGACTTGCAATTCCACGTGGCTGGGGAGGCCTCACAATCATGGTGAAAGTCATGTCTTATACAGCGGCGGGCAAGAGAGAGCTTGTGCAGGGGAACTCCCCTTTATAAAACCATCAGATCTTATGAGACTTAACCTCACGAGAACAGCATGGGAAAGACCCACCCCCATGATTTAATTACCTCCTACTCACCCCTCCCACAACATGTGGGAATTATGGGAGCTATAATTTGAGACTTAGGTGGGTACATGGCCAAACCATATCAGACATTATCTCAGTCGTTACCAAAATTACCTCTGCAAAGACCCTATTTCCATGAAGGTCACATTCACAGAGGCCTGGAGTTAGGACTTGGGCATATCTTTCGGAGGGACACTATTCAGCCCACTACCAATATTTTCCCACAGTGTTTCCAAAACTAACCTGTTTTGGAGACTGAGGGTCCTGGGAAGTCCTCTGTTGGCCACATGCTTGAGCAAACAAATGGTAACAACAAAGGGCTGGTCCAGGCTCTAGAAACATCACTTAATGTATTAAACAGGCTCCATCCTGTGCCTGGGTGCCATGTAGAGGGCCACTAGGCCAGCAGGAATGTCACTCAGTCAAAGCCTCCAAACCCATGTTGCACCTCACCACTTTTCTTAGCTGTGCTTCCATTGATGAACAGTACAGCCAAAATCAAGATCCCAAAATAAAAACCCCGAAAGGATCTAGAATATTTAGGAAAATCATCTTTGAGTTAGAAAACATCCTTCCATAAGTGTTTGGTCTTGATCTGTCTTTTGTTAGGTCCTTCCTCCTTGCCACTTAACACTTTCCTTTGAGCCTCTTCCTGACACCAACAGACAACATGCAAGCCCCCAGCGAGGGGGCCTTCCTCAGTCAGCCTGGGGGAAGCATGAATTAGCTGAGAAAAGGACTCGGCCTCTTCTGAATGGCATGCTAAATCACTCCTCATCTTTTTCCAGTCTATGCTACATTTAGACTGACTTTTCTTTCTGTCTTCTAAAGGGCCATGCATTATGGATGAGAACTATTTCTTATTCAGCAGCTGAGAATCACTCTTCTTTCAAAAACATCTCTTTCACTGCGTTCTCAGATATCAAAGCCCCTCTCTGAACTCAGCGTTTCCTGGCCTGGCTCCCTGAAGGGGTCTGTTGGACAATGCTCTTGAGTGACAAATGTTTGAAATGTAAAATACACAGGCGAACACACTCCCGCTGTGAATCCACACCGCATTCTTGCTGAAGGTGGTGAACTCCATGCATCATGGGACCCCTGGAGTTATGGTCCTTCTCACCTGAGAGAAGGGGGTCATTTCAAGCCTCAGAACAAATCATTTCTGTCCCGGGTGGATTGTAACGTATTGAAATTTCTGCTCCTGACTCTGCTTGGCATGTTCGTTCACACACTTGCCCCCTCCTCTTTCTTTATTCTCCTAACCCTGCTCTAAAACAAGGGGGAATGAAACAAAAGAGAACCACCGCTGGAAAGAAATGGTCCCAAGATAGCAACAGTAATTACCTAGGCTAATTTTCTTCTTCTATTTCTAAATTTCTATGATTAACATATATTAGCTAGTTTTACTAGTGAGCTACTTTTTTAAAACCTCCTTTAAAACTCTACTCATGGAGACACGAAGACAGGGAAGCGTGCACAAATTTTTAATTACTGCATTGTGAGTTTTTCCTCGTCACAATGAAAAAAGTCACAGTACTAATACTGATCATTAATACTTACTGAGCACTATGTCCCAGAAACTGCTTTATGTCCCTTGAATGTCTTATCTCTGTGAATTCCCTACAAGACAGGTGCTGTGACAACCCCTACTTTACAGATGAGAGAACGGAGGCACAGGGAGGTTGAGGGACTTTTTCAAGATCACACAGCTGCACCTGCTGGAGCTGGGATTTGAAACCAAAGGCTCTTAGTCGATATCCCTGGCAATAGCCAGCACCAACCTGTCTGCCAGATTTTGACAGCAGAACCTCCCTTCCCCAGAAAAGCTTCCCTGGCTGATGCTGTGAGGACAGAGATGAGCCTTCGCCTACGGAACCTGGCCCAAATGGCCTATTTATAAGCCAAATAAATGATGGTTGCTATTTAAGCCACTAAATTTTGGGGTGGTTTGTTAATGGGCCATGGATCACAGGAGCAATGGCTAGACTCAGGCAGCCCAGGAAGTCTTCCTGGGCCTCCTGACGGAAGGGGAGGCTCTCTGCCCTGGGCAAGGGTGCTCTGAAACACGACCTCTCTCAGCACCGGGGCCAAGCAGTCTCTTCCTGCAAGCGACCAGGGCAGCAAAGATTGCTGATCTCATTCACAGCAGGACAGTGTAGGGAGGCAGGATACATGACAGGCGTGTCCAAGGTGTAGCTGGGAGGGTGGTGAAACAGGTTGTCCTGCGTGGGCTGAAAGTAATATCCTCACTGCAAGACACTTTCTGGCTGAAGCAGTCATTGACAGGATTCCCTCAACTATTGTTTCTTCTCCCTTTCTCCATCTGGCTAACTCTCTTTAAGTCAGCATTAGTAGTGTCCTCTCCTCCTCCCCCCTGGCTCTCTCTCTCTCCCTTCCTCTCCGAATTGGAACCAGCAGCAAATCCTATCAGCACTCCCTTCAAAATGTATTCACCACCTTCCTCCCTGGTCCCAACCACAGTCCTCTCTCACCCAGATTGTTGCAGCCGCCTCCTCACGGGTCTCTCTGCTCCTGCCTTGCAGTTTATCCTCCACAAGCAGCCAAGGACATCTTAGTGGGACACAGGCCCGATTATATCAGAGCCCCACAGTGGCTCTGTCTCACCCAATGTCCTTCTGGTGCCCCAAGACCCTGTGAGATACAGCCTCCTTTCCCCCTCCCATCCCTTGCTCCCTCTGCTCCCGACACCCAGGTGTCCTCGCTGTTTCTTGCAAGGTCAGGTGCCCTCCACTGCAGGACCCTTGCGCTTGCTGCCTCCCTTTTCTGAAATGAGCTTCCCCTAAATATCTCACAGCTGCTCTCCTTCCTTCCTTCACATTGTTACTTCAGTCAACTTCTCAGTAAGTTTGTCCTTCCCACGCACTCCAAAACTTCACTTCATCTCAACACTTATGTTTTCTCGCTAGCATTCATTTGACACTCTATAGATTTTGCTTATCTTCTTTATTTACTGTCTCCCCCACTAATAAATCAAGCCCCTGACAGGAGTGATTTTTATCTGTTTTGTTCACTGTTGCATCCCTAGCACCTGGGACAGAGCCCGGCACTTAATAAGAGCTCAATAAATATTTGTTGAACATATGTTTGGAGTCCTTCAAGACGCAGCCTAGGCCTCCATTGCTCTAGAAAGCCCTTCTTATGAATACGCACCCTTGCTTCCATCCTGGGGTGGGCAATCATCAGAATTAAAGTCATCATCAACCTCATCATTGTCCCTGGCACTTACTGTGACCTCAGGCCATGCCCTGTGTTAAGCTCCTAATGTTCGAATTGCCAGATTAAATACAGGGTATTCAGTTAAATTTGAATTTCATACAAGAGTTTCTAACTGTTTTGAGAGTAAGTATGTCCCATGCAATATTTGGGACATACACTTTAAAAAATCGTTTTTTATCAGACACGTTAAACCCAGGTGTCCTGTATTTTGATTTGCCAGGTCTGGCGACCTTACTTATTGTAGACGTTATCTTGTTTGGGCATCACGAAGTATGGATTATGATTGCCATTTTATAGTCAAGGGAAGGCGGTGTCGTGGAGCAGCAGGGCTGGTGGTGGGAGAGAGAAACTGGGAGAGCTTTGTAATGCAGCCAGAGTGTTCTGTAAAACCTGGGAACACAGAGAAAAACAAAAAGTCGGAACTGTCTGCAATTTCAAATGAAGCAATAAAAAAGAAGTGGCAAGAGTGTCTTAAATCCAAGGAAGGAGAAATGAGCCTCTGCTTCTGAAAAACAGATGAAATAGAGACCTCGGGTAAAACAGATCTTCTCTTGTTGAAGATGAAATGCACCTTCCACAAGAACTACCTAGGTTTTGGGTGGGAGTTGGGGGAGGTGGGTCCATGCCACCAAGAGGACCCCAAGGGGAACAGCGTAACGGGCTTTCAGAGCCCCAGGCAGGCCCCCAATGAGGCAGTGTGCTTCACCTTCCGGAGAGGCTGTCGTTCACGGGCTCAGGTGCGCCACCTGCAGGACGGGTGGAGCACGCGCTCCTGGGTTGTCAGTCACACCCTCGCTAAACTTTGCACCCTACTGCTAAACAGCCATGACAATCCATACTCTTTAATTAAATGCAAAAAGTCCCTCCACAATCCGAGCAGCCTCCCTGCACTGGAAGTTCCCTAAGATGTAAGTTTCCTCTTTTTTGGCAGTTTTCACACCAACTGGAATACATGTTGTATTTCCCTATTAATGTCTCTCGGTCCCCTTCCCTCCCATAGGACACTCCATAGTGGCAGGGACTTTTGTAAGTCCTGTTCATTGCCACATCTCCAGTATCTAAAACAGTTTCTAGCATGTGAAAAATACCCCATGAATATATGCTGAATGAATGAAGTACAGCTTCCTGCTGTGTCCCTAAAAGAAAGAGGCAAGCCCTCTTCCCCCGCCCCCCTCCCCCCGCTTCCCCCAACCCACTGGCTGGAGTTTCTGACTTGGCAGTGGTGTCGGGGTCCATACAGATAAGGGCAACCCCTAGGAATAGCGAAGCAATGGACTAGCAAGTGCCTGGTTCCTTGGCGCTAAGGACCCCAGACCAGCCCTGGACTACTTACTCCTGTGATTCGAGAGAAAATGAATGTTCCTGTCTCAAGCCATTGCTGTTTGGAGCTTCTGATCTTCAAAAGTTATTGCAGCATCTCTTGAGAGGTGCCATGTTGTGTACACCCAGAAGAGTGAGTGCTGGATTCTGCATGGGGTGGGCATCAAAGGACATACCCCAGATAAGAATGTGATGACTGGGTCTTGATAAATGGGCAAAGGAGGTGATGGTATCCCTGGCAGAGGACACAAACCATACAAAGGTCTCAAAGCATGTGAGGCCACATTCTGTCCAGGGACTAGCAAGCCAACCTATGGATTGCCAGGGCCAGGGTAGGTAGGTGAGATACACAGCCGGCTGCAGGCAGCGTCTCATTTGAAGCCTTGAGCAGGCTCAGCTTCAAGAAGTGTGATTTCTGGCTCCAGACGTGCTGGCCTGGGTGAAAGTTCTGTGGGCTCCATCTTGCATGGAAACTGGTAAACCCTGAGATTTGGGTTTAAGAAGAAGGTGGTCCTTTGGGTGTCTGGCATCTTGCATCTCACCTGGCAACTGAGTTACCAGAGAGGAACTGGAAACCAAAGCCACCTGATCCCTCCACTAATAGGGCTTTGTTCCCTGCCTCTCTCAAGAGGTCACATACCTGGAGAGGACCTGGGGACTCAGAAGGAACCTGGCCATCCCACCACCAGCAATCATTTCTATCCCCTTCTCATTTCCAAATCCACCTCTGTCAGTCTCCAACTTCACACTGCCTTCTGGATTTGTAAGGGGCATGCAGGTTCTCAGCTGACCACATGCCCTGACTTTTTGTTCAGGAAATACAATTGTTCTACCTATAATCTCCAAAAAGAAATTTTAATATTCTTTTAGTGGTTTGAGTCCAAAGAGCTCAGGAATAACTTATACTTAGCCCCCTAAAAACAAGTGACCAAAATGGCCTGGGAGATGTCACATGATAGCCCTACCCAAGAGCATCTTTTGTTCTTTAAAATGTGCTTTTCAATGTACATTCTGGGAGAGAATTGGCCTGGTTCCTGAAACCCTGCTCTAATTATATATAATTTTTATAAATATAGTAATTACAACTCACTATGCCTTGCAGTTTAAATTGAATTGGATTTTTATGGAAGAAGGAGAATTAGGAGGAAAGCATTCTAGCATTTTTGAATTTATTGACCTCACTCCTCATAAGGAAACTGGCTGTTAGCATCTCAAAGACATATCCAGAAACCACTGCCCCTTTGGTGGCCACTTGGGAGTAGAAAAAAAAAGTTCTGCCAACCTCAGAGATCCAAACTTAGAGAACAGACATTATAATGTGGTGGCTGGCCTATAGTTCATTTCCTACTTGTCAATGGGTTTTATTTGTTCAACATTTTAAAGTTAGAAAATTTCACATAAAAATCTGAATTTTTAGCCTCTATTGACATCTCAAAGTCCAGGTTATGCTAAGCCTGTGTTCCCATCTAATGTGTGTAGTTCTTTATACCAGTGTGAGAATAGACTAATAGCAATGTGAGAAGGGATTAATACAGAAGATTGGCACCAGGAGTGGGGTAGTCATCAGATTTCATCTTGATAGTCCAGGTCAATTACCCCAGCCAACACTGTAAGTCCCCTCTTGGCCTGTTGACTTAGAGGCAGGAAGAGCCCAAAGTGGCCAGGTGGCAATCTTAACTTCCAGTTTAATGGAATAATTGTTGTGTCTCTTGGTGGCAGCATTCCTCCCTCTGCAACTAAGACCTCTAGGCCAGCAGAACATAATGTCATGGGAACAAGAAGCAAAAATTTTGCTAGTGGTTTCCTTGGGGTGATGGTGAGTGGGGCCACTTCCATTTCCACCCCGTGATTCCTGAACCTGTGAACCCTGGCTATGAGAGAAAAGTACCATATAAGATGCTGAATGTTAATAGCTAAGGCAACAGGGGAAATGCCTCCAGGGCATGTCAGAGACCTTTGAGGCAGCCCCTCCCATCACAGGCCTGAAGATATGGTTTCCCGGGGCAGGACCAGGGTCCTGCTACTGTGGGTTGCCTCAGGACATGGCATCCTGCATCACACCGCTTCGGCTCCAGCCATGGCTAAAAGGAGCCAAGGTACAGCTCAGGCTGCTGCTCCAGAGGCTACAAGCCCTAAGCCTCAGCAACTTCCATGTGGTGTTAAGCCTGCAAGTGTGCAAAGGGCAAGAGTTGAGGTTTGGGACCCTCCACCTAGATTTCAAAAGATGTATGGAAATGTCTAGATGTCTAGGCAGAAGTCTGCTGCAGGGCTGTAGCCCTCATGAGAACTTCTACTAGGGCAATGAGGAAGGGAAATGTGGGGTTGGAGTCCTCACACAGAGTCCCCACTGGGGAACTGGCTAGTGGTGCTGTAAGAAGATGTAAGACATGTAGTCAAAGTCCCTTCCACCTTGCCTTGTCTCAGATGAGACGCTGGACTTGGACTTTTGAGTTAATGCTGAAATGAGTTAAGTCTTTGGGGGACTGTTGGGAAGGCATACTTGTGCTTTGAAATGTGAGAAGGACGAGATTTGGGAGGAGCCAGGGGTGGAATGATATGGTTTGACTCTCTGTCCCCACCCAAATCTCACGTTGAATTGTAATCCCGAGTGTTGGAGGTAGGGTCTGATAGGAGATGATTGGATCATGGAGGTGGTTTCTAATAGTTTAGCCCTATCTCTTAGTACTGTCGCAGGATACAGTTCTCACAAGATCTGGTAATTTAAAAGTGTATATCACTTCCCCTTTCACTCTCTCTTCCTCCTGCTCCTGCCATGGAGCTGTGCCTGCTTCCCCTTCACCTTCTGCCCTGACTGTAAGTTTCCTGTGGCCTCCCAGTCATGCTTCCTGTGCAGGTTGTGAAACTACAAGTCAATTAAACCTCTTTTGTTTATAAATTACCTAGTTTTAGGGAGTTCTTTATAGCAGTGTGAGAATGGACTAATATACCATCTGACAAGAATGGGCTGAAATCAAGGGATAGCTATACCTTTCAGATAAGGTATTTTGGTTTCTTCTTTGCCACAGCTGTTGCTACTCCTGATTCCCTCTCTAGCTCTGCCCATTGTCAACACTCTTAGTATTCTTAAGGTAGAGAAGTCATTCTCTGCATCCATTTCTTCATCAGAAGTGGGAAAATGTAAGATTGTGGGCCAAATATTTCTAGAAAATGGGGTACATTTTATAAGTCTTGAGTTTGTGATAAACATGCCTGTATTTTTATGAACTCAAAATATCTCTGCATCAATATGATCCAGCATCTTTACTTGTGTATCATATTTTGCTTGGTCCTGGTAGGCATGAGAACGTATTATGCCTTCTTTTGTAGATTACAGTATGGTTCTCAGTTCATCATCATTCCCTCTGTCCATGTGATTTTGCTGTCCCTCCACTTGAAGAGGAGGGTATTTTACCACCCTTTGACCTTGGGCTTAGCCATGTGCCCTGTTTCGGCCAGTAGGACTTGGGCAGATGGAACACAAGCAGAGGCCAGTGTAGTTCGCCTTCTGTTTCTGGATTTTTGCCATTGCTGTGACATATACACTTCCAGGTAGCTGCTGGTTCAAAAAGAAAGCAGCTTGGAGCCAAGGCCAAAAGAACATAGCCTTGGTCAGGCAACCCACAGACACCTGAGCAAGAATAAATAATCATTCCTGTAAGTCACCAAATTTTGGAAGGGTTTATTATGCAGTAGCATTGTGACAATAGTTGACTTAGTCATTTGCTATAATAGAATCTCATAATAACCCATTAAGTTAGTGACCTAGACCTTTGAGACCCTAAAATAAAAGATTTCCTTTCCTTTTTGAAACCTCACAATGTTGCAGGCTCATGAAATTAAAACAGACAGCATTTCCTCCCCATGAGGTATGAAACAAAACAAGTTAATTATGGGCTTTTCATGCCAGCCAGTGCCCAGTGACCCCAACCACTGCTCCCTCTGCATCTCAATTTGGAAGAACTCCAACCGAGTCCCAGTCCATCAGCTTCTTAGTTGGGATTTCTGAATGTCATCAGGGCTGGGGAAACAAATGGCACACACAGATTGGCTTTATCTTGTTTACAAATACAATGCAAAAATGCTAAATGTTATCAACATGCAACTCTAGACAGCCAGTCAACCAAAACGCATTGAGCCCTTACCATCTGCCGGGAGAATACACTGGTCCTTGACAAGCCACAATGATGTAATCATCACAAACCTGCATCCGAGACTTTACCACAGAGTCAGGAGATGTGATGTGTATAAACGGCAGTGGGGAGGACCAGTGGGCTCTCTCACTCTGCCTGACCCCTAGTTGCCAGGGTTCTATAGGGTCTCAGGCCTGCCTTCTTCTCCTAGCCCTCTGTACCCTCTTTCCAGACCTCATTCATTCCTAAAGCTTCACATTGGGTCTCTATGTCTATGTCTACTTTCTAAGCCCAGACTCATAAATCCAAGTACATTTTGGACATTTCTATTTTGATCTCTTACAGGCATCTCAAACTTAATATGTCCAAGGTTGATTTATTGACCTTTCTGCCCATACCTGATTTTCCTCCAGTCTTCCCCATAGCAATAAATGGGGTCACCCAGTTACTCCAGGTAGAACCTGAAAGGTATCTATGACATCTCTAGGTGCTACTTCCAGGATCCATGTATTCTCCTAATCCTCTGTGGTTCCTATCCTAGTTCCAGCCATCATTACATCTCACCTCAATGACTATGGCAGCTCAATGGCCCCCACCTCTATTTTTGTTCTCTACCCTTATCCACTCCCCATCCATAGCATGAATGATATTCTGGAAACCTAGAAAGGTATCAAATACCAAATTGTGGGGAAACTCTACTGGTGACTGGGGTGACAAGGATGTTATATGGCCTGCAGTAAGCAATAAAGTATTGTCCCAAGTCCCACACAAGTCTACAGTGTTGCACCTGACATTCCTGTAGGTGAAAAACTGGTTTGAAATTAACTGCTAGAACTTAACTCTGGTTTATATATTGTAAAAAGTATTTTTTGCAAGACTTGAACAAATCCTGGATTTTCCAGGAATGTAACTACCATGTAAATATAAATTGAGGGGACTGCATTTCTCTGTTTTAAACTTTTAAGAAGTACTATTCACCATTTTGCAAAATCCCATCGCCTAGAGAAATGCCAGTGGTGCTGAGTGGCCACTGCCGCACCTCTGGATCTTTCTGCATTCATTGCTGTTGTCTTGTTTTTCCAGTGTTATGTATGGATGGGTGTCAGTGGGAATACTGCTTTTTATCTGTATCAGAGTTTTACAGGAACATTTGCTCAGTGACATATATATTTTACTAGAGGCCAGGCACAGTAGCTCATGCCTGTAATTCCAGCACTTTGGGAAGCAGAGGCAGGTGGATAACCTGAGGTCAGGAGTGCGAGACCAGCCTGGCCAACATGGTGAAATCCGTCTCCACTAAAAATACAAAAACTTAACCAGGCATGGTGGCAGGTGCCCGTAATCCCAGCTGTCAGGAGGGTGAGGCAGGAGAATCACTTGAATCCAGGAGGTGGAGGGTGCAGTGAGCTGAGATCGCACCACTGCACTCCACCCTGGGCAATAAGAGCGAGACTCTGTCTCAAAATTTTATATGAAACTAGAAATCCACCTCATTTTATTTCTCCTACACATTACACTTAGGGCAAATATACACACATACTCTTCCCTGAAATCGTACGTATAGGTAGGTCTTATTAGCTGTTAATTCTGTCACGATGATAAAACAGACATTACGAAATATGTTATAAAGGTGAGCACTGGGCCTACTGTAATGGGAACCATAAATTTAGCGGAAAATATCTCTTGGAAGAGGTACAGAAGGAAAGTAGGCTTTCTAGTTATGGGGAGAAATAGACACTGTGGAAAATTAACAGGCCACTTGCAGCAGGAAGGTATTTAAAGATAAGGCAACGGGAAAAATCTTTTAAAAACCTTTAGACACTGAAATGATTTTTGTTCAGAAAACTAAGAAGAAAAGACTTCCTTTATGGTCACAGGGCTTTGTTTTTCATCTACAGTTTCAAAAGAGAGTTAATGATCCTAGGCTGCCTCCTTGGGTTGTCAGTGTCCCCGACTCAGCCTCTAGGTCTGTTTGGGTTTCCCAGCCTGCCCGCTTCTCTTGGAGCTCAGAAAGAGAAACAGAGAAACAAACCAATTTTTAATGTTTCATCAGAGAATCAGGATAACCTGGTCACAACTTCCACGAGGGACTGGGTGAGCTGGGAGCCTGGGTTTCAGGAAGGCAGTTTTATAGAGAAGCCCATTTGGAGGCTTAAATGTTCCTTTTTTCTTTTCCTTTTGCCTGAGGACTAATATCTGTTAAAACCAGCTGTTTTGTTTCATTAAAAATGCACTGAAAATGTATGAAAACAGAAATGTCTCAACTAATTATTCCCTTATCCAAGACTGTCATAGAAATCAGAGCACTGGGGCTGCTGAGAAGTGGGGATACCAAAATCCCCCACCGTACACCAAACAGGCCAATCAGTCAAGGAATAAATTGCATCTTGGAGTGGGGCAGGCATACAGGAAAATGATCAACAACTTAGATATAAGGCAATTACTGTTTGCTCTTTTAAAATCATACAAGAACAATTCTGCCTAAGGATTACCCACTGTTCTGGGACGGTGGTTTTCAAAGCGTGGTCCCTGTACCAACAGTATCAGCATCCCCTGGGAATTTGCTGGAAATGCAAATTATTGGGCCCCATCTCAGACCTACTTAATCAGAAATTCTGTAGGAGGGGCCCAACAAAACCTTAACAAGCCTTTCAGGGGGTTCTGATGCTCCCTGAAATTTGAGAACCACAGCTCCGGGAGAAACGTAGCTTTAACTTCCTACTTTTTCTTGATTGAAGCCAAGGTTCTGAAAAGTTCGAATATAAATAAGTTTGCAAATAACTTTTATCCATAATGACACATATGATTTCTGCCCAGTAGGAAAGATAACCTAAACATTATGGTTTAGTGTTCTATAGGACATTAACCAGTTATCTATTGGACAATAACAAGTATTTAACTTTGTAATTTTATTCCAACATTTTTTCACTGACCATATATATATATATATACACACACACTTTATCCTCTCACATCCTGATTTAAGCCAGTGAGTCTGCTAGTTCATTAATAAGTCAAATAAATTTGACACACGGTCACTATATATTTGTATAAAAACCATATCTTTAGCTTTTTGAAAATTAAACTTTGATTAAGAGGACTCTAAGTCACCTTTCTTCTCTTTTTTCCCCTCAGTGTCATCTTGGACCATATTCTTTTGTACTTACAGGCTGGTAATAATAATAATGATAGGGCTAACATTTATTTATACTGTCTAAGCTCTCTACCTGTATTATCACTGCTTTAGTCTTCACAATCACCCTAGGAGGTAAGCTGTATTATTTCCCTCACTTTACAGATGAAGAAACTGAAGCACAGAGAAGCTGGAGTTGTCACTTGTCCTGCAGCTACTAACTGGTAGAATCAAGTTTGGGCCCCAGCTCCGTGGCTGCACAGCTCAGAGTCTAGCAACTAGCTATTCCCTTCCACCACCAGAGGAAAATGGGTGTTTCTTAGGTAAGGCACCGATTGCATTTGGGACAGGACAGACTTTTGCCACGCAGGGCTGCTTCTTTCAGGGTAGCGTGTTTAGTGTCCCTAATCCCTGCCTCTAAATGCCAGCAGCATCTTCCTCATTGTAACAAGCAAAAATAACCTCCCTCCCTCTCCCACTCTCAACAAACACACAATTGCCCTAAGGGGTTAATAACAGCTGTTTTATAAACTGTTTCAAACACCTGTGTTCGTGATAGCACAGGCTATCCTTTGAAAAGGTGTTTACACTTTAAGAGCTCAAAGAGCTGGGCTAATCCAAGGAAAGAATCTCCTGCGCTATGAAGCTGAATTAGGGAGCAGGAAGTGGGGGGACCCTCCCAGTACCCCTTAAAATAATAGTTCGGGGGCCTGATGAAGTCATTTGGAAGACCTAACACTGACAAACTGTGGTACAGCTTCCTCAATATGTGTCAGCTTAAGAACACTAAATAAAGCATAAAACACAGACATACATCTCCTCTTCAGGTTATAAAATTCCAGGTAAGTTCATTAAGGTGAACTTTTTATTTTATTTTGGTGGGTAATTAGCATATTTTAGACTGCTGTTGGGTGATTTGAGACTGTCATATTCAACTTATCTGCAAAACCACTGAGGTTTGATAGGAAAATACAGTTTCCCAAGTCCTAACCTCTAAGGGAATCCAATTTTATAGGTTCCAGGAAGAGTCCAGGAACTTGTAACTGTAAAAAGCTCTCCATCTGGCAACAGGAATTGTCATACGACTGCTGAGCTATAAACAGGTACATCTGCTCGGGCAACTGTTTAACAATAGACGTGAAAGCTGAGCATGGGCCGGGTGTGGTGGCTCATGCCTGTAATCCCAGCACTTTGGGAGGCTGAGGTGGGAGGATCACTTGAGCTCAGAAGTTCAAGACCAGCCTGGGTAACATGGCAAAATCCTCTCTCTACAATAAAATACAAAAAAGTAGCCAGGTGTGGTGGTGTATGCCTGTAGTCCCAGCTACTCAGGAGACTGAGGTGGGAGAATCACCTGAGCCCAGGGAGGTTGAAGCTGCAGTGAGCCGTGATTGCACTGCTGCACTCCAGCTTGGCCAACAGAGCAAGAATACACACACACACACACACACACACACACACACACACACACAGAGAGAGACAGAGACAGAGAGAGAGAGAGAGAGAGAATATTAGTCCATTCTCATGCTGCTATGCTGCTATTAAAGATATACCCGAGACTGGGTAATTTATAAAGGAAAGAGGTTTAATTGACTCACAGTTCAGCATGGCTGGGAGGCCTCAGGAAACTTACAATCATGGTGGAAAGGGAAGGAAACACATTCTTCTTCACATGGTGGCAGCAAGGGGAAATGCAAAGCGAAGCAGGGGTAAAAGCCCCTTATAAAACCATCAGATCTCGTGTGAACTTACTCACTATCATGAGAACAGCATGAGGGTAACCACCCCCATGATTCAATTACCTCCTACCGGATGCCTCCCACAACATGTGGGGATTATGGTAACTATAATTCACAATAAGTTTTGGGTGGGGACACAGCCAAACCATATCATATACCCTGTGTATATATATGAAGGGAGGGAATGAAGGAAGGAAGGAAGGAAAAAGACAGAAAGGAAGACAGACAGAAAGAAAGCTGAACATAAACCCTGTGATCCAGGACTTCCATTCCTAGATATGTACTCAACAGAAATACATACTTAAGTTCACCAAAACATGTAAAATAATGTTCATAGCAACACTATTTGTAATAGCATGAAACTGTAAACAACCCAAATGTCCAACTGTAGAGGAATAGACAGTGTTATATTTGCATAGAGTGGAATATTACACAAACTATGCTATAACATGCAACAACATAGGTAAATCACAAAACGTGGTGGATGAAAAAAGCCAGAAATGAAAAAATATTTACTGTACGATTTTGTTATATGAAATGCAAGAACAGAAAAAAAATTAATCTATGCAATGGAAGTCAGAGAGAGGCTGCCCTCTGGGGAGGTATTATTGACTAGGAAGGGACATGAAGGAGCTTTCAGGAGTGCTAAAATGTTCTATATCTTGATCTATATAGACGTATACATATGCAAAAATCATTAAGAAATACACTTAAGATTTACGTACTTAGAAAGTAAAAAAAAAAAAGAAAAATAAAGCTCCACAGGTGATTCCGATGCCCCACCAACACTGGAAAAAGGGACCTATTTTACCCACACCAAAAAAAAGTGATTATTCTTAATATTGCTAATTAAGAGCTAAAGTTTCCAGCAGCTCAATCTGTGTTGTTCTGAAATCATAATGGGCAAAAATTTGAGCTCGTAAAATGGGTAAATTAGTTGGTGATTATTTGCTTTGCAGAAGTGTTCCCCATGGGGTTTCTTTAAATGACAGGCTCTCTTAGGTGCATTAAAAAAATAAGATCTAAGTTGCCAAAGGCTATTTATTCACAAATGTTAACAGATTTATGAAGTGATCCCGACCGTTTCAGTGTTTGGGCGAGTGGGGAGTGGATGGAATCTTAATACTCCAGACAGAAGTCAGAGCTTCTCAAAGCTATAAGAAAGTGCCATCCTGAAACTGCTCTGTGTTTTGAGTATTGTTTTATATGGGTGGAGGGAACACCCACAGAGGATGTTGGAAAAGGACGACAGAAAATCCAATTATCTCAAAAATGTAATGGGCTCAATGTGGAAGGATGAACGTGGTATAACACAGTACATTTCAAACTGCAACATGCATTGGAATCACCTGTGATCTCGCTGCCATGCAGATGCTGAGAAGGAATGAGATTCTGCATTCTGACAAGCTCCAGGATGAAGCTAATGCTGCTGGTCTATGCACCACATTTTGAGTAGGAAGGACACTAGGGAGCTAACTCACATGGATTAGCTCACTTAATTCTCACACTCATACTCTAAATATAGGCTATTATCCCCATTTTATAGATAAGGAAGCTGAGACAGAGAATGGCTAAGTCACTCAGCTAAGGTGGGATTTGAATTCAGGCCTGTCTGACCCTCATTTTTCACAACAAGGGACAGAGCAGAGCTTGAGCTGACAAAGCCTTTCTTCTCCACCCTGTCCTCCCAACCCTCACTCCTCTTCCTCCCATCGTCCCAGAGCTCTGAAGGTAGACAGTCAGCTGGCTTTCAGCCAGCCAGCTTGACTGTCTCTGATTATATTCAATTAGAATTAGAAAGCTATTCTTGGTGATAAAATAGAGATGAGTACCTTGGTAATGTCCTCTCCCCTCCCCGTAGCCCTCTACACCCTTGTTGAGGCTCAAACTCTAGAAGAATACCAATAATTATGAGATGGCCAGATGCCGAGACGCAGAATTTACCCTCACTCCTCCAGGAATGACCTTGGTACCAATTGCCTGCATAAGTCCTTCTTGCAATGTTGCAGGTCTTTTATGCATCTGTTAACATTTGAATCTTGCAATGTTTCCCCTTCCCCTCCAGCCCATCCCACAATTACACAGCAGTGGAGGGTATAAGAGTGCTTCTTTTTAAAACATTGAATTTACAGCTAACTTCTCTACTTTTCCTCTTGTACACACACCACATGCCATTTTAACAGGTGAGTTCCCAGGGTGTCAAATGGTCTCCACGGTGAGAAGAGGTTGTAAACACAGAGTGATTAAACTTCCAAGGTACAACAGCATCCAAAACTGTGGTGGCCACCCACCACTCCTGTCTCACTCTGAGAACTCTAATCACAGACATAACAGTGCCTGCAGGTGGCTGTGGATCTCAAACAGGTGCTGGTTCCACCAGCAGTGCTGGGCTTCCCTGGAGGCTCTCATTCCAGGTTCCCATATAGCAAGGTGCAAGGTTCTGAGTTGACACCACTGCAAAGGCATTGGCTGTATAATGTTTAGAAAAAGAGATTCCTCCCTCTGCTTCCCCTGGGCCTTCTTGGTAGGTACATCAAGGGGACCAGAAACACACCAACCAAAAAATAAAAACCAGGAGTAACTATATTAATTTCATACAACACTGACTTCAGAACAAAGTTCCGGGGAGAAAAATAAAATGACTTGGCATAACAGTAGAGGTGTCAATTTTCTAAGAAGGCATAACCCTTCTAAACATGTGTGTACCCAGTAACAGAGCATCAGAATACACAAGACAAAAAGTAGTAGAATTGAAAAGGAGAAATAGACATATCCACACATATAGTTGGACACATCAGCATTCCTCTCTTAATAACTGACTCAACAAATAGGCAGAAAATCAGCATTGACATAGAAGACAAACAATATCACCAACCAACTGGACCTAATTAACATTTATAAAACATTCTATCCAACAACAGAAGAATGCACATTTGCCTCAAGTGTGTGTGAAACACTCACCAAGATATACACACTCATCATAATCTGGTCCATAAAGCAAACCTTAACAAACGTAAGAGAATTGTAATCATAACAATTATGTTCCTGAATTATAACAAACTAGTCTAGAAACCAGTAAGAGAAAGACAGCTGGAAAATCCCCCGAATATTTGAAAATGAAATAATACACTTTTAAATAACTTGTTGAGACTCAAGAGGAAATGACAAGGGAAATTTAAAAATATTTGGATGGAATGAAAATGAAAATAAAACATATCAAGATTTGTGGAATACAGCTAAAGCCATGGTTAGATGGAGATTCACAGCATTAAAATGTTTACATTTGAAAAAAGGAAAAAGCTAAAATCGGTAACGAAAGCTTTTACTTCAATAAACTAGAGAAAGAAAAGTCAATTTAAATTCAAAAGAAGCAGAAGAAATAACAAAGAGAAAAGCAGAAATCAATAAAATTGAAAACAGAAAAGAATGGAGACAAATAATAAAACCAAAGCTCATTCTTAGAGTAGATGGATAAAACTGATAAATCTCTAGCAAGAGTGACCAAGAAAAGTGACAAAGGAAACAAATTAGCAATATCTGAAATTAAAGAGGGCACATCACTTCTGAAGTCACAGACCTAAAGGGATAATAAAGGAATACTGTGACCAACTCCACTTCCTTAAATTCAACAACTTAGATGAAATGAAACAATTCCTTGAAAGATACCAAATATCAAAACTCACTCAAAAAGAAATGGATAACCTGAATTGTCCTATGCCTATTAAAGAAATTGAGGCCGGACACGGTAGCTCATGCCTGTAATCCCAGCACTTTGAGAGGCCGAGGCAGGCGGATCACCAGGTCAAGAGATTGAGACCATCCTGGCCAACATGGCGAAACCCCGCCTCTACTAAAAATACAAAAATTAGATGGTCGTGGTGGCGGCTAATAGTCTCAGCTACTCGGGAGGCTATGGCAGGAGAATTGCTTGAACCCGGGAGGTGGAGGTTGCAGTGAGCTGACTTCACGCCCCTGCACTCCAGCCTCATGACAGAATGAGACTTGGTCTGAAGAAAAGAAGGAAAGAAAGAGAGAGAGAGAGAGAGGAAAGAAAGAAAGAAAGGAAAGAGAGAAAGAAAGAAAAGAAAGAAAGAGAGGGAGAGAGAGAAAGAAAGAAATTGAATATGGAGTTAAAAAAACCTTCCAGGAAAAAAAAAAGGAAAAAAATACTCCAGGCCCAGATGGTTTTACTGGCAAATTCTTCCAAAAATTTACAGAAAAAAAAAAATACCAGTTCTATAAAATCTCCAGAAAACAGAAGAGAATATTTCCCAACTCATTTAAAAAGGCCAGCATTACCCTAACACTAAACCAAAGACAAAGAATACAGACAAAAAAACAACAAAACAATAACAACAACAGCAAAAACCCATTATTCTCTCAGCAAGGCTTATTCTCCCAGCATTTCTTGTAGTTGGGGCCTCATCATGTGACACAGATCCCACCAATCAGATAGCACCATGTGATATTTCAATTGAGAAGTGAGCAAATGGCCAGGCACAGTGGTTCACACCTGTAATCCCAGCACTTTGGAAGGCCCAGATAGGTGGATTGCTTGAGCGCAGGAGTTCAAGTGCAGGAGTAGATTGGGCAACGTGACGAAACCCCGTCTCTACAAAAAATAAAAATATTAGCTGAGCATGGTGGTGGCACTTATACATTTGTCAAAACTCAGCCTGTACAAGTAAATGGGCACATTGTACTGTATGAAAATTATACTAAAAACCCAGAATCCTCTCAGCTACTTGGGAGGCTGAGACTGGGGAATCTCTTGAGAACAGGAGGCAGAGGTTGCAGTGAGCTGAGATTGTGCCACTGCACTCCAGCCTGGACAACAGAGTGAGACCCTGTCTCAAAAAAAAAAAAAAAAAAAAAGTGAGCAAATGAAGACATTGGTGTCCAGAGAATCTAATTCCTATGGAGGGTGTATGGCTTTCAGGGACAGCAGAGGCTGTGGTATTCAGTGAAATTGTAGCTTTATTCTTGGCTGCATAGTTCCCAGGCTGACTCTGGCACTCCTGGAGATGCTGTGAGCTACGTTATCACCTTTAGTTCTCTTCCTGCTTAAGTGCTAGAGTAGATTCTGTTATTTGCAACTAAGATGCCAGACTAACAAGAGGGAAAATAAAAGACAGTGAAACAGAAAACGATGAAACAGTGTGATAAGGAATTTAAGAAGGGGATGTTTGGGCCATAGATGAAGAGAATGGTCCCCTGTGAGGCACTTCAGCAGACTGGTCATGAGCAGGGTTCTTAAGGTCAAAGTTCTGGATTCAAACTCTGGCTCTGCTATTACTTAGCTGTGTGGTATTAGCTCAGTTGCTCAACCTCTCTGAGCATTAGTTTCCTTTTTTCTAAAATGGGACAATGATACCTAACTCAGAGGAGGATTGTAATAATAGAATAAGCTTTGTAAGGCGAAGGCTTATTCAACATGGTTAAAAACTCATTAAATAGCAGTTATTAAATAGCATTATCACCAACCCAGTTAGCAATGCTGGGGAAAAGTCAGGGAAGGAATGTCAGAGGAGAGCACATTTAAGCCAGTTATTGAAGAATCAGCCTAAGAGTCAGCACATGACCAACAAGCCTATGGTACTGGATTATCTGGGAAAAGGAGATTGGTATATGGATGCAACGGAACTAACTCTTATCTTAAAAACAACATGAATCACAAAAGCATTTATGCTGAATGAAAGATACCAGATACAAAAGAGTACATTGTATATGATTACATTTCTATGAAATCCTAAAACAGGCAAAATAGATTTATACTGATAGAAAGAATGTAGTGGTTGCCTAAGGTGGTTTGCAGGGGGTGACACAGAGCAAGAGGACTCTTTGTGGAGTGACAGACAAGCTTCACATCTTGATTATGGTGGTGGTTACCTGGGTGTATGCATTTGTCAAAACGCAGCCTGTACAAGTAAATGGGCACATTGTACTATATGAAAATTATACTGAACACCCAGAATCCTCTCACCTCTATCCCTTGACAACCCCTACCAACGGCAGTTACATTTTCACTTCTGCCGTCTCTACCTGCAAATTGATAGCTCCAAGCTACACAGTTCCCAGCACATCATTACAGCTTGTTAACTTGGAGTCACCCAGACAAATTTCTCTTCCTCCCATTCAATTTTGAATTAAGTCAGAAAAAGACAGATTAGCAAAACATTACCAGAGTTAGAATTTATGACAAGCAGCTAATTTTTCCAGGACCTTCACTAACATCTCCCCTCAGAGATGACTCAATAGAAGCACTCATCCCCAGGCTGCCTGCCCCCAAAGTCTTCCCCGACTGCATCAATCATAGTTTCACTCCACAAATGCTTTGTAGAGCACCTACTATGTGCCAGACACTGGAGTATGGGCATACAGTTGTGATTAGTGAGTGGGTGTTTGGGGTGCAGTGGGGAACAAGGCCAAGTTAAAACAGATTATAGGACAGCATGGGAATTGCTGTGTTAGAGAATAGATCAAAGCATTGAAGGAATGCAGAGAAGTAGGGGGAAAAGAAATCAAGGAAGCCATCTGGAGGAGGTGACCCTTGAGATAAGTTTTGAAGGAGGAGTAGGAGCTGGATAGGTCCTGCTTTTTGAGAGACTATGAATAACTATTCTTTGGAAGAGTTCCTACAATGTGCCAAATTCTGGGCTGGACTCTTTACATAATTTATCTCATTTCCATGATCACAACTACTCTCCCCATCTTCTAGATGAAGAAACTAATTCTCAAAGGTAAAATGGCTTGTTAAAGGTTACTCAGATGATGATTAGTACTTATGGCTAACTATTTCAAACTACTTTCTCTTTGCCAGGTCCTGGCTGGGCACAGTGGCTCACACTTGTAATCCTAGCACTTTGGGAGGCCAAGGCGAGTGGATCACTTGAGATCAGGAGTTCAAGACCAGCCTGGCCAGCATAGTGAAGCCTTATCTCTACTATATATACAAAAAATTAGCTGGGTGTGGGGATGCACATCTGTAGTCCCAGCTACTCGGGAGGCTGAGGTGGGAGAATCGCTTGAACTTGGGAGGCGGAGGTTGCAGTGAGCCAAGATCATGCCACTGCACTCCAGCCTGGGCAACAGAGGGAGATTCTGTCTCAAAAATAAAATAAAATAAAACTAGTTAGAGATGTTTGCCAGGTCCCAATCTGAGTTATTGCACCAAATTCTTTTGACAGTCTTACAAGGTAGATATTATTATTAGAGTCTTTTATACTTGAAGAAACTGAGGCTCAGTAAGGTTAAGTGATTTACCCTAGATTCCGTGGCTAAAAGCAATGGATCTGGGGTACAAACTCAGGCAGTCTAGCTCCAAAGCACACGTTCTCAGGCATGACACTACACTGCCAGATTTACTCCAGGGTCTGAGTTCTCAGCCATGAAAATAAATCTCTTAGGAAGGTGATGTACAGGTTAAACGAGGGAGACCCTATAAAGCTCTTAGCATGTGTGTGGCACCCCATAAGTACCCTGTCCTCCTGGCTGCTGTTACTAAGGATTGATACTCAGGTACTCAAAGTGCCCATCCATCCAACATATGCTTACCGAATGTCTGCCACATGCCAGGCACCATGCTGGGCACTGCAGGTGCAGCGATGGAGAAGAGTCCAAGAGTCCAGGGAGCTTGCAGTCCACAGAGTGTGTGCAACCCCATTCAAGACTGCTTGCATCCTAAGGATGAACCAACACTCACAGCAGGAGGTACAACTGGATTCCTACTCTGGTCTCAAGATATATTTTTCCAAAAAAGCTCAGCAGAGGAAAAAGTCTGGGAAAAGAAATACTGCAAAATGCTAATAATGATTGCCTTTGGGTGGCAGGACGATGGATGAGTTTTTTTTTTTTCTCTTTAATGCTTTCCTGCATTTTACAATTTTTCTCCAAGGGAAAAATGTCAAAAAGGTGAGAAATGAGGATCGTCTAGGAGCAGGAACAAAAGGGCCTGTGGGCATGTCTCTGATTGCCTATCTGACTTGCTCTATCCTCACAACCCTGCTACTGGGATCAGTTCTTGGAGGAGCCGAGGCCACTTCCCCACCCAAGCCCCCTTCTCTGGTCTTCTGCAGCATGAGTGACACACTTTCCTCATGTTCCATCTCCACGTCACCCCCTTCCCTTTAGTTTTCTCCCCTTCTTGACATTCAATTTCATCCAGAAAAATAATGAGACACGGGTTTCTAAATTGGAATGAATAAATGACATTCCTATTCATTATTTAATCTGCTCTCAGACTTGAATGAACACTTCCAGGGGTAATTACTGCAAGACTCCAAATTCATTTCTAGGAAGCAGTTGCCGGCGGCCTGCACAGAAGGTACCGACACCATTCAATATTTATGAAGCAACATTTCCCAAGAATATCAGGCCAGGAAGGCAACTGTAGAAACATCACCCAGTGAATATGAAAACTGGTTGCTTGGGGTTTTTTTCCCCCTAGTGTTTCGGCAAAGAAAAGGACTTAGTTCTCTCCTCCCCTCTCCCCAAGGCAAACACACAAACACACTGATTTGGGCTTTTCATCAGCCTGACTCCTAGTGTGTTAGGGGACCAGAAGGGAGCAGCCATACAACATGGACCCCAAATACCAAAGAGAGTCCAGGGAGGTCACGTCTTCATAGGTTGCCGTACCACAACTTCTCTGATGGAATTCAACCACGCAAACATTTCCTGAGTATCTACACGGCAGGTGCGCAGTATGTTTTAAAAACATGATATAAAAGCACCAACCGGCCGGGCACGGTGGCTCAAGCCTGTAATCCCAGCACTTTGGGAGGCCGAGACGGGCGGATCACGAGGTCGGGAGATCAAGACCATCCTGGCTAACACAGTGAAACCCCGTCTCTACTAAAAAATACAAAAAACTAGCCGGGCGAGCTGGCGGGCGCCTGTAGTCCCAGCTACTCAGGAGGCTGAGGCAGGAGAATGGCGTAAACCCGGGAGGTGGAGCTTGCAGTGAGCTGAGATCCGGCCACTGCACTCCAGCCTGGGCGACAGAGCGAGACTCCGTCTCAAAAAAAAAAAAAAAAAAGAAAAAAAAAAAAGCACCAACCATAAAAGAAGAAATGGATAAATTGACCTTAATGAAAATTAGAACCTTCTGTTCATCAAAAGGTCCCATGAAGAAAATAAGAAGGCAAGCCACAAACTGGGAGAAAACATCCACGATACATTTATCTGACAAAAGATATGTATCCTGAATATCTAATGAAGTCTTACAACTTAATGAGAAGACAAAATACCAATAGTAGAA
The DNA here is from genome assembly GCF_037993035.2 of Macaca fascicularis. Taxonomy (NCBI): domain Eukaryota; kingdom Metazoa; phylum Chordata; class Mammalia; order Primates; family Cercopithecidae; genus Macaca; species Macaca fascicularis. The sequence continues at coordinate 107,303,460 of NC_088384.1, read as the reverse complement.
TAAACAAAACATTTGAACAGACTCTTCAAAAAAGAAAGTGTACAGATGGCCAATAAACACATTCAAAAGATGCTCAGTATCTTCAGTCATCAGGGAAATGCAAGCTAAAACTGCAATGAAATACTACTACATATCCATTAGAATAGCAAAAGTTTTAAAGATACCTGACAATACCAAGTGTTGGTGAAGATGTGGGGCAACTGGAACTTCCACACATTGCAGGTGGAAATGTAAAATGGTACATCCACTTTGGAAAGCAGTTTAGCATTTACTGTAAAGGTAAATATATACTTATCATATGACCAAGCAATTTCACTCTTTAAGTATTTATACTGGAGAATGAAAATATATGTCCACAAAAAGGCTTGTCCGTGAATGTTCATAGCAGCTTTACTCATAATAGCCAATAACTGTAAGATAGAAATCAACAGGTGAATGAATAAACAGTTTGAGATATACTCATAAGATGGAATATGACTTAGTAATAATAAGGAACAAACTACCAATATAAGCAGTAAAATGAATTATGCGTGAAACATAATGCTGAATGAAAGAAGCCAGATAGAAAGAGCCCAAGTGGTAAGATTCCATAAACTTTAAGAAGAGGCAAAACTAACATATAATGACAGAAAATGGATTGGTGGTCAGGCGTGGTGGCTCATGCCAGCACTTTGGGAGGCTGAGACAGGAGGATTGCCTGAACCCAGGAGTTCAAGACCAGCCTGGGCAACATGATGAGACTCTGTCTCTCTTTTTAAAAAAGGAAAATGGATTGGTGGGTTCCTGGATTAGGTGGGGGATGGGAGTTGTCCACCAAGGGATACTAGGGAGTTTTTCTGGAATGATGGAAATGTTCTATATCTTGATTGAGATGATGGTTACAAGGGGGTTGCCATTTGTTACAATTTATCAAACTCATATTTAAAGTGTGTACCTTTTATGATGTACACATCATACCTAATAAAGTCCGTTAAATTTTAAAAAGAAAAGCCATTTCCTCCAGTTCTAAGATTTAATTTTTTTTTTTTTTTTTTTTGAGATGGAGTCTCACTCCGTCACCCAAGCTGGAAAGCAGAGGCGCGATCTTGGCTCACTGGCTCACTGCAACCTTTGCCTCCTGGGTTCAAGAGATTCTCAAGCCTCAGGCTCCCAAGTAGCTGGGGTTACAGGTGGGTGCCGCTACGCCCAGCAAATTTTTTTACTTTTAGTACAGACAAGGTTTCACCACGTTGGCCAGGACGATCTTGAATTCCTGACTTCCAGTGATCTGCCCACCTCAGCCTAAAATCCCAAAGTGCTGGGATTACAGGCGTGAGCCACCACACTCGGTTGTATTTAATAAATTCTAAGAGTTATCTAGTATTCTCCTTATAAGAAAATGAAGTGGGCTATACACACAGACCAATACTTTCCAAGCATGCCCAAGCCCAAAATCTACACCTCAATACTCTATGAGCTTTTGTTAAATCCTAACTGGTGTGTTGCATGTCAGGAAGCAATGCAGCAAAACAGTGAAGAGCACAGCTTTGGGAGCAGATAATTCTGCATCCAATTCCTGCTTTTAACAATACTGGTGGGCAAAGAACATTGAGATTATAGGAGTCCCTTGCTGATATGCAGTAGTTGTTACACTTTCTTCTATGGTAACAGACCACTAAACTTTGGCTGGGAATATGGCTTCCTAGAATGAAGACTACATTTTCCGTGCTTCCTTGCACCTCAGCGTGGCCCTGCACTATTGGCCAGAATTAGTGAAAAGTAGAGTTATATCAGGCCCCTTCCAGAAGCCTCTTTAAGAGATGGTGTGCATGTCCCTTTGGTCCTCGCCATTCCTTTCTCTATCTCGTGGGCCTGGAATTCACACACTTCCATATTGGGCCAAGAGGCCACACACAGCAGGGCAAGAGTCGAGGTGTCTATGGCATTGACTGAGAACCGCCAGACTTCCCAGCCCTGGGTTATTGTGCTTGGATAATTACAGCAGAGAAATAAGCATCCCTTTTCCTTGTTTTGAATTTCTGTCAACTTGAGCTCAGCCCAATCCTAACTGAAATGTCTGTGTCTCTGCAAATTTGTGTGTGTAAGATCTGGGTTTATAAAGGCATGAAAGGGCTTAACAAGCTGTTTTAGGAGTTGAAAGCAGCTCAACCTGTCTGGAATATGGCATTTGAGGGAGGAAGAAGGGAGGATAAGGGGAGAAAGGCAACTAGGGAGGTTGGCAGAGATGAATTCACCGAGGGCTCTGTGGGCAGGTTAACGGGTTGGGCCTTGGTCTAAAAAGTAATGAAAAACGGCAGCTGACTAACTGGCATTTTTAGACCAATTCCTCTATCTGCTCCAGGGAGAACCAACTGTAGGGAGCAATGCAGGGAGTCTAGGCAGGAGTCTCCTCCAGGACCCAGGTGGCCTTGACCAGGCTGCCCTCTTATCTTGCATGCAGTGTGGCAGCTAATGAAAAAACTCATTTACCATTCCTTAGAGAGGCAGACATCTCAAACCCACACGCCCACAGAGGCCCTGTAAGGGAAGCAGGTAGGAGGCAGGACAAGGGTGAGGGTCCGGGAGCATTAGTTGCTGGACAGCCTGCACCCCCCACAAGACAGCCCCCCTGGCTCCTGCCCACCCATCAGTTGTCGCCCTGCAGAAGACAGTCCTGGAGTCACCGAGGCTGCCAGGTTTTCAGGAGGAGCTCGAAAGATGGATTATTATGGGAACCTAATTTTTTTTAGGCAGGCGGACCGTTCTTGTGAGTAGCAAAACAAACTTGTCCTTGGGCAGAAGCTGACTTGCAGGCTGCCAGTTTGAGGCCTCAAACTACCTTCCCTTCTCTCTCTTTCTGCTTCTCCCAAGCCCACCTCCAAAATTTCAGTGGGAAAACTCTAAAACTTGCCCCAGGGGCAGTAAATGCAGATAACACTTTCTTTGAGATCAGCAACTCCAGGGTTCCAATCAGTGTGCTGGATAACTTCTTTTTTGGGAAATTAACACAAGGAAGAAATTGATATTTCCCTATGAAATTCCAAGGATGCTCAGAAACCCTGGGAATGTGCTATCTGCTAGACAGGAGGCTTGGCCCCGAGGAACAGGGACGCTGGCCCTGCCTAACCCACACTCTCCACTTGAGATCTCTTTGCTCCTTTCCTCTCTCCCTGAATGGGTCCTTGAAAGCAGCTGGCTGAGGACAGAGGTGATGCTTTGTGGATACATCATAATCTCCTGCAACTGCCTATGGGAACTGCCTGTTCCAGACACAGTCTGATAACCCTTTTGTTCCAGATGTATTATGACAAAACTGAAAACATGGGCCTCTAGGGAGACTCTAATCCAGCTGAGCAGATGGAGAAGTAGCACACAGACATTCCAGGGGTACAGACCCGGGATCAGGCCACAGGCCAAACCTGGCCTACTACCTGATTTTGCAAATAAAGTTTTATTGGCACACAGTTGCACCTTTGTTACGTGTCATCCATGGCTGCTTTCCTGCAACAATGGCAGAGTTGAGAAGTGGCAAGAGAGGCTGGCAATATAGCCCCCAAAGCTTAACATATTTATTATCTGGTCCTTTATAGAACATGTTTGCCCTGGAATAGAGCAAAAAACAGCAGGTATTCAGGGTGGATTTTGTACCCATTGCTGTGTTAGGGACAGCACACACATTGGATCATTTAACCCTCAAATAATTCTTTAGAGGGAAGGTTTATTATTGCCCCCCCATTTTATTTTACTTATTTTTATTATATTTGTTTTTAGAGGTGGGGTCTTGCTCTGTCACCCAGGCTGTAGTGCAGTGGTGCTATCACAGTTCACTGTAACCTCAGACTCCTGGACTCAAGCGATCCTCCTGTCTCAGCCCCCAGAGTAGCTGGGACTACAGGCATGCACCACCATACCTGGTTCATTTTTTAATTTTAATTTTTAGACCTTGGATCTTGTTATGTTGCCCAGGTTGGTATCATACTATCCTCATACCTCAGAGCCTCTCAAAGTGCTGAGATTACATATGTGAGCCACCATGCCTGGCATATCCCACCATGATAGAGAAAAGAGGTTTGGTGAGGCTAGCTGACCCAAGGATGCCACAGGGAACCAGTGGAGGGTTCATACTAAGCCCAGCCTTTCCACTACACCAGTGGGCATCAACAGAGATGGAACTGCCCCCAATAGGGCATTTTGAAAATGCACAGGAGCATTTTAGGGGCACCATTGGCATTTAGAGGGTGAGCGCAAGGGCTATCAACTGCCCTGCCATGCACAGCACAGTCCTGCAGGAAAAGAGAATTGCCCCAAGTCCCCCATACTCCCTAAGTAAAACACATGTTCATAAGTATCTGAGGCCAAGTCTGATTCCATTTTGCACAAAGTGTTTTGGGCATGGTTTCTATCCACATGATCCTCCCAGGAATTCAACTCCCATTACCATGTAAATAAGGGAGTATTGTACTTTCTTTTTCTCAGAATTTTACCAAAATTTGCTCACCATTTCATCAAATCATGTCCCTATCGCAGCATTGCTTGTGATATTTGAGCCACAGTAGAACACACCTGTGTTAAAGCAGTATTTCTAAGCTGATTCTAATTCGGTAGACCTGGAGTCTGGCTTGGGGGTTTATTATTACTGCTTTAGTGGCCCTCTACTCCTGAGTGATTCTGGTGCTGCTGGACAATGGACCACACTTTGAGAAATGCTGTATTAAGGATGTCAAACCAGTGTTTTGATTCATTTTGGTTTTGCTGGAACGTCAGGATCTCTCTGGGTTAAGAAAAGAAGGGAATGTCAAACACAGAAAGAGCTACTGAGTGTCAGGGAGAGGGTCTTTAGCTAGGTTAGGATTTCTGTCAAGGCCAACGTGGTCCATGCTTGTTATCCTGGAGGGTCAAGGGGAAGGAGCAATGCCAGCCTGTCCAAGAAACCTGCTGTGTAAATGCCATCCTTGAAGTTTGCCCTTCGTGTTTGATGGAGATTATTCAACACCAGCGCCATCAGACAGCCTCTTTGCCACCATGCACTGGAGAGAACTGGAATCCCTGGGACTAGAACTCAGTGTCCGGAACAAGCGCATCTCACTGAGACTCCACAAAATGACTTTCCATGACCCTTGCTTGTACCCAGGAGCCACAGACCATTTGGAACTTCTCTGAGGACAAACTCATGCTTAATGACCCATTTTCCTGTGCCCTTGGAAAATGGTCTCAGGCACACAAGAGTCACTTAAAATCAGAGTCCACCAACTTGAATGAAATAGCCCTGGGCCACCAACACAAGTCCCAAGCCTGGCTTCTACCCCAGGCAGAGCAAGCAGTGGCCTCGGGGGAAAGCAATTATTTAGGGTTGCAGCAAGGACATGTGCTACTGTCAAGGAGCCTCTAAGTTCCCTCCCGATCCCAACAACCTCTGCAAACACTCAAGCTCCCAGGATACTGAATGCCCAGGTAGGAGATCATTAAACCATGTTCCCCATGCTGGCCTCAGCTTTGAAGAACAGTCCACAAGCACACTAATACCCAAGGTCCAGCCAGGACATGAGCTGGTCTGCTCAACCCTGACTCTCTCCCTGGGACAGGAACTGACATTTAGCGAAACTGCAAGTGCACCAGCTCCACACACACCATCTCACTGAACTCTCAGGACATTCGTTCCAAGTGGGTACCGCAGCGTCCCCATTTTATGGATGGTCACACCGAGGCTCAGACAGGTTAAACAATATTTCCAGGGTCATAGGGCTCGCAAATGGCTAAACCCGGGCTCTTCACCAGCCTGTCATATTGCTTATTTCAGTGGACAAGGGCATGAGACCTGGAGCCAGGGTGCCTGCACTCAAATTGTGGCTCTTATGTTGGCTCCATAACCCTGGGCAAACTACTTTCCTTCTCTGTGCCCCAGTGACCTCATCTGTAAAGTGGGAATCATCTTACACACCTCATAAGTAAGGTGTGTAACTTACATATATGTGATTGAATAACCCACATATACTGCTTGGTACAGAGCCCAGCACTTTCTAAGGACACAATACATATGAATTGGATATCGTTTGGGTGTGTGTCCTCTGTAAACCTCATGTTGAAATGTGATCCCCGATGTTGGAGATGGAGCTTGGTGGGAGGTGTTTTGGTCATGGGGGTGGATTCCTTCATGAATGACTTGGCGTCGTCCCTGCAGTAATGAGTCAGTTCTCACTCTATTAGTTCACATGACAGCTGCTGTTTAAAGAGCCTGGCACCTACTCCCTTTTCTCTTGCTCCCTGTCTCGCCATGCTACACACCTGCTCCCCGTTCACCTTCCACTATGATTATAAGCTTCCTGAGGCCCTCCCCAGAAGCAGATGCTGGTGCAATGCTTCCTGTACAGCCTGCAGAATGGTGAGCCAAATAAACCTCTCTTCTTTGTAAATGACCCAGCCTCAGGTATTGCTTCATAGCAATGCAAAACAGACTGATGCAGTTCTTATGGTAACAGGGGTTCGATTACTAGGACCCATTTATGCCAAATACAACTCTGACTCAGAAGAGGAAGGCCTGGAAGGGGCCAGTGCCATCAACACAGAGCCATTCCCCTCATCTCACCAGACCAACTAAGTGACAACCACAAAGTGCTCCCAACTCTGTGAAGGAGAGGAGGTGCACATGGCACGTTCCTGGATGTGCGCACGATACACTGGTTGTAGTCATTTAACTAAACAGTGCTACAAGGGGGCACTTTGTTTGATGGGGCAAGCTGTCCTAGGGGAAACATCTTAAGAAAATGGCAGGAGGGCCTTTATTTTAAAAAGTCATCCTCCCTCTACTTCTATGTATACATATATCCAAAAGAACTGAAAGTAGGGACTGGAACAGATATTTGTCCACCCCGCACTTTGAAAGGCTGAAGTGGGCAGATTCCTTGAGCCCCAGAATTCGAAACCAGCCTAGACAACACGGTGAGACCCCATCTCTACAAAATTTATACAAAATTAATACAAAAATTAGCCAGTGTGGTGATGCATGCACTTATAGTCCCAGGGACTATTTCAGAGGCTGAGATGGGAGGATCACCTGAACCTGGGAGGTGGAGGTTGCAAGGAGCTGAGATCGCACCACCGCCCTCTAGACTGGGCAACAATAGTAACAACAACCAAGTTAAGATGGTAAATTTGATGTTGTTCGTATTATATTACATTAAAAAAATAAAAATAACAAACACACTTACTAAGTAAAGAAGCCAGTCACAAAGACTACGATTCCATTTATGTGAGATGTCCAGATAGGCCAATCCATAGATACAGAAAGCAGATCTTTCTGCTTTGGGGGAGTTGGCGCAATGGGGAGTGACTGCCAATGGGCCCAGGGTTTCTTTTTTGGGATACTGAAAAATGTTCTGAAATTAATAGTGGCTATGTCTACACTACTGTGAATGTACTAACAACTCCTGAATTCTCTATTTTAAAGGAGGGAATCTTATGGTATGTGAAATATATCTTAATATAATTGGCTATAAAAAGGAAAGTTGCTATCGGGAAAAAAAATCATCCTCTCCTCTGCTCACTTTCCCCACAGTGGTCCCTGTGCTCTTGGCATGAGGCCTTTGCAAACGCCATTCTCTCTGCCCGGAATGCCTTTCACTCCCAGTCCACACCTACCCTGTGCATGATTCATACTTTCTCATCCTTCAAGCATAAGTTTCATTTCCAGGAACTCCTTGCCTCCCTGGGACCCAGAGAGCCTGGAACTCCCCTCAGAAGACTCACAGGCTCACGTGTGTTCCCTCCTCCCAGCAGCAACACCAAGGCTCCATCATGCTCCACAAATGGATGACTCCACCTCTCAGCAATTACGGGGCTGGAGGGCAAGTTACAGGTTTCCCTGGCCTCACTTTTCCTCACCTACAAGATAGAGCTAACACTGTTTTTCTCATGGAAGTTTATGAGTGGTAGCCGGGTGTGGTGGCTCACGCCTGTAATCCCAGCACTTTGGGAGGCCGAGGCGGGTGGGTCACTTGAGGTCAGGAGTTTGAGATCAGCCTGGCCAACATGGTGAAACCCTGTCTCTACTAAAAATACAAAAATTTGCTGGGCATGATGGCCCATGCCTGTAATCCTAGTTATCTAAGGAGGCTGAGGCAGGAGAATCGCTTGTACCCGGGAAGCGGAGGTTTCAGTGAGCCGAGATCGTACCACTGCACTCTGGCCTGGGTGACAGAGTGAGACTCTGTCTCAAAAAAAAAAAAAAAAAAAATTGTGGAGCCCTTCTGAAGTATCCGCAGTTGGTGGTGACTTCATAAATAGCAGGAAAGAGCCTCATTTGGTGATGAACCCGAGCGGAAACGAGCAACGCGTAAGTCAGTCAAGGCTGAATTCCGAGGTCAAGTGGGGCTGAATGTGCATTTTAAATTCAACTCGTCTTTCAAGGATTATCTATTGAGCAAACATTATGTGCCAGACACGGTCCCAGGCACTGGGGGCACAGCAGTGAACAACACAGACAGGACAGATTGCACAGGGGTGTAGTGACAGGCGAGGGCAAGGGACGCTCATCCACTCAACAGTACTGCTAAGCTCCCACTTGGCCGGGGCCCTGCTCTAGGCACTGGGGAGCTGGCAGTGGCCAAGAGAGAAAAGAGCTCCCGCCCTGCAGAGCTGGCACCCAGTGCGAGGACAGATGATATGGAGCAAGGTCACTTCAAATTGTGGCAGATTCCATGAAGCAAGTGAACAAAGCGACAGGATAGAAAAGAAACAGGAGCAGTGGAATAGCTTGCAAAGAAACAGCCTTTTGGAGGAGTCTCACTGAAGCTGAAGACCCAGGCATGTGAAGAGATGGGACAGAGAATTCCAGGACAAACAAACAGCCAGTGCAGAGGTCCTGAGGCAGGAACTGCTTACTTTGATGGGGGCAGGGGATGCTGTTGGAAAAGTGAGCAGAGTGCAGATGCCATGCAGCCTGGAAAGACATGGTGAGGAATTTGAGTTTTATCCCAAGAGCAATGGGAACACATCAAAAAAGGTAAAATGGAAAGAAGTCGGGGTGTTCCGAGAACAAGAAGACCTGCCTTCTCCGAGCACAGCATACATCCTGGGGAAATGAAGCGAACCCAGGCCCAGCCATTTATAGTTTCTGCTTGCAGAACCAAAGACACCAGTGTATTTTAGCAGCATGAGCAATGCCGGATTTCAACATTACTAAGACAGGATGAATAGGGGCAGGGAGAGACTGGAGTCAGGGAGGCTGGGGAAGCGCTTCTATTAGATCAACTGTGAATTGATGGAGACCTGGATAAGGGGGCTGGTGGGTGGACTGGAGAGGAAGGGAGAGAGAAAAGCCTGGACTAAGGAATTAAAGAATTGGGAAGAACTGAAGATGGAAGTCAGGGGGCAGGTTTGGTCACCAGCAGAGGAAAAAGTCCCAGATGCCCCTGGCGTCCTGGGGAGAGTGTGCAGGACTGGACTCATCTGGAAAGAGAGACTCTCATGTTTCCTTTTACCATCAAAACACAGGCACAGAACAAAATGCACAGATGCATGGGACATGCTGGGCTGAAATAAAGATTCTGTGACTCTCTCAATTATTTAAACATATTTAAATTATTTAATTATTCTTTAGCAAAAGGGGAAGCCTAGACGGAAATGTGTACTAACACACTGTGACATGTTATTTAAAATCCCAGGCAGTCCTTTCCTTTCCCTCTGTGACCAAATCAAATGACGCTAGATGCCTTCTGTAGGTCACATATTATCTTCTTCACAGTAACCAAAAATTAGGTCTTAGCGGCTATTTCTGCTCCTCATCCTCTCCAGCCCAACTCCCCATTCTCACTTCCAGCTGAAAGCTTTGCAGGCCATTTAAAAAATCCTTCCAGACCCACGTGAACCCCCAGCTACTATCCTACTTCTCTGCTCCCATTGACAGATGAACACCTTATCACAGCAGGCTCTATTTGCTGCCTCCTGGTCGCCTCCCCACATTGTGTCTTGGGCCCACTTCCATCAGGCATTCTTCCCCATTCACAAGGAGACAGCCTTAGTTAAGGTCACCCGTGACTTCCATGTTGCCAATCCAGTGATTCCTTCTCAATTATAAGACAGGGTAGTCAATGGTACAATTAACAGAGTTGTCCTGGGCCAGGTGCAGTGGCTCATGCCTAAAATCCCAGCATTTTGGGAGGCCAAGGTGGGAGGATCACTCAAGCCCGGGAGTTTGAGAGCAGCCTGGGCAACATAACGAGGCCCCACATCTATTTAAAAAAAAGAGAGAGAGAGAGACAAGAGAGTTGTCCTGTGTGTCGAGCACATGAACAGTGGCAGTTATGCCCATTTGACAAATGAGGAAACAGAGGTAACATAGAGATAAGAAGGCATTTGCCTGAGATTGGATGTCAAATGAGTTCTAGGCACCAAGGGAAGCAGGGAAGGGAGTGATACCCAATGCACGAGGTGCAGACCTGCCCCCAAGGAAGTTTCCAGCAACCCTGCTGCAAAACAGGCAGGCCATAACCCCATACAGATTCCCCAGTAGCCTTCAAATCACACCACAGGCCCAACCTGTCCTATAGCAGAAAAAGCAGGAGGCAGAAGACCGTGGCTTAAGTCCCAGGACCCCTCATGTCACTGCCTGTTGATGTGGGGACCCTGAGCAAGTCACCTGACATCTGAGTCTCGGTTCTGGAAATTGCAAAATGAGATGTGAATTCTGGCCCTGCCTTCCTCACGAAGGGGCTGTGACAGTCCAGGGAGATGACGCGAGTGATGAATGTTTGGCACACTGGGAAGTGGTGGAATATGACTATTTCCGCGCTGGCCCCATCTGCCGCTCTGCTCAGCACCCACAGCAGCAGATATGTCACATGACATTTCCATGAATTCTTGCCATTAGGAATTCCCAACACCCACGCTTTTTCCCTCCTGAAAGTTCTGCTGCACAAAAGAGGCAGAGAACAAGCCACCCCCTCCTCTGCTTCTCTGGATAATCCCCCAAGCATCTCTCCCCTACACCACTCCTTCCTGCCCATCAAGCGTCTGCGGAATTCCAGCTACTCCAACATGCAAACAGTTCACACCAGAGATGACCAGTGGTTTGGAAAAGCCAGATCATTTGCCATTTCTCCTTTGTAAAAGGTCTTTGGGGACACGATTAACACAAGCTAAGATGGGAGGAAAGGACAGAAATGAGAGCCCCAAGGTTTGTTTGTTTGTTTGTTTGGGTTTTTTTAATGTTTTCAACGAGCTGACTGTGACTTGAAACACGAGGCCGGACCTGGGCAGCCGGCAAGCTATGATGAATAACACTGCCAGTGAGAGTCCTTTTTTGTTTATTCACATCCCGCTTGTGCCCTAAGAGCAGGGCATGATGTATGGCAAGTGTATTAATGTTCCCCACGGGGCAGGACACCACATGGTTTAGTAAGTGGCTTGAGCCATCCCACCCAAGCTGGCCATTTGCTCCTGCGTGCAGATTGCCCCTCTCGACACTGGCCTCGGTGCCTCTCAACAACCTCCATGACAAGAGCTGCTATTCATGGAGCACCTCCAAGGTGCCAGGCGCGGTTAGAGGTACCTACCATGTGTTAGTGAATTTAATAAATCTTCACCAATTTCTCTTTCAGGTTGGAATATCGCTCCCATTTTATTGCTGGAGAAACTGAAGTTTGGAGAGGGGCAGTCACAGGGGCCAGGGACACGGGGTTACCATCAGTCAAGGCTGGAACTTAAACCCAGGTCATGTGCCTCTCAAAACCATGCTGCTCTCAAATACTCCACCAAGGGAATTCAGACTCCAGTGCTCTCTGGGACAGGCAGGTAAAGTGAAGGCAGGCCAGATGGGGATGGTGGTGAACTGACGACACACACCCATCTAAGGGGAAATACAGCCACTCTGAGGTACCCCTAATGACTTGCATGAATCTCACGCGCATTCAGCCGCAGGTGAAAGAAGCCATCTTGCAAAAGCAAAACTATAGGAACCAAAAACAGATGAAGTGGCTGCTAGGAGCTGAGGGTCAGGGAGAGCTTGACCATGAAGAGGCATCAGGAGGGAATTTGGGGGACAGTAGAAACACTCTGCACCTTGGTGGTGGTTGCACAACGGGATGTTCATCAAAGCTCCTATGACCAAAAGCTAAAAAGCCTGAAATTAACCATATGTAAAGTAGATTTTAAACAAAACGGGACAAAATAGCAAATCTGTGGACTGGGTCCAAGCTGCGGGCTGCTGTTTTGTAATCTCTGCCCCACCCTCCACATCATTAACATCCATCACACACGGCGATGAACATGCAGAGCTCGTGGGTGTGACTGATAGGGGAAGAGGTGAGCGGAAGGTACTGACTCGCCGGGACTCGAACGCTTTCTAGTTTCATCACTTACTGGTGGGGTGACCCTGAGCAAATAGCTTTCTCTCTCTAAGCCTCAGTCCTCTCTGTTTCAAAGAGGGGTGAGGACACTTTTCTTTGCATTGCTGTTGTCAAAATTAGATGAGATCCTAGAGATAATATTCCCAGCACACGGCAGATGCTCAATAAATTTTCCTGTCCTTGGAAATGTCCATGGCCTCCCAGGAGTCACATGGGCCCAGAGATCATCTCCTTTTATGACTAGATTTCCCAGGGGCCCCTCCTAGGTCATCTTAGCCCACCTAGAAGCTGGGAAAAAGCCAGCTAGGCCCAGGACTTGCTCTTTCTCCTGCTAGCTTCCCTGGGGAGTCCCTAGCGTAGCCACCCACAGAGACCAGGTGGGATATGTAACTGCCCAGCCCCGGCCCACATTGCCACGGGTGAGGTCATCGAACCAGTTGGCTTTGGGGCTTAACAGGAAGACAGAACAGCGAGGTAGTTAAAAGCGGGGGCTCTGGAGGCAAACAGACCTGGTGGGTTCAAGTCTTTTTTTGTTTTGTTTTTTGGAGACAGAGTCTTGCTCTGTCGCCCAGGCTGGAGTGCAGTGGCGTGACCTCGGCTCACTGCAACCTCTACCTACCAGGTTCAAGCAATTCTTATTCCTCAGCCTCCTGAGTAGCTGGGATTACAGGCATATGTCACTAAGCCCGGCTCATTTTTCCATTTTTAGTAGAGATGGAGTTTCGCCATGATGGCCAGGCTGGTCTCCAACTCCCGGCCTCAAGCGATCCTCCCAGCTCAGCCTTCCAAAGTGCTGGAATTACAGGTGTGAGCCACAGCACCTAGCTGGGTTCAAGTCTCAACTCCCACTTGTCAGCTAAAAGACATTGAACAGCTGGCTTGTGCTCCCTGAGCTTTGATTTCCCATCTGTAAAACAAGGATGCAAGGAGCACCTGGTTCTCAGACCTGTGGAGAGGATCAAGTGTGATGATGCTGCCACGTCTGGGCACACCATAGAGCCCAGCCGACTTGCCTGGATCTTCCAGATCAAATGCTGCTGAGTATTACTCTGCCCAGGAATCCCTCTGTGGATGAGTATTTATAAGGATGACATAAGATAAAGTTCCCAGTGAAGTATGTGGCACTTAACAGATGCTTGATAAATTGCAGGTAATTTTATGATAAGCTTGGTTGCTACTGGTGAAAGATCACGCCCCAGAGGCATCAGATCAGGCATAGGCCATGTCGAGATGGGATAGCTGGCTGGGCAAGGTGGTTTACATGTGTAATCCCAGTACTTTGGGAGGCCAAGGTGGCAGATCATGAGGTTAGGAGTTTGAGACCAGCCTGGCCAACATGGCGAAACCCCATCCCTACTAAAAATACAAAAATTAGCTGGGCGTGGTGGTGGGCGCCTGTAGTCCCCACTACTCAGAGGCTGAGGCAGGATAATTGCTTGAACCCAGGAGGTGGAGGTTGCAGTGAGCTGAGATTGTGCCACTGCATTCCAGCCTGGGCAATACAGTGAGACTCCATCTAAAAAAAAAAAAAAAGGGATCACTGGATTCTTGAATCCAAAATGCCATATATTACTACAAAAACAAAAAGTACCTGGGCCTTATCGTAGTCCCAGACATGAATCAAAAGAAACCCGGGGCCTCCAAATATCCAGCAGACACTACGCATTGATCCCCCCAAGAGTGAAAGGACAATATTCTGGAAACAGACCCCCCCTTACAGGAGGTCACCGAGCGAGTCAGAAACGAAACCCACAGAAGGAGAGAGCCTCGGTTTCTCGACTGAGGCACAGAGTACAGCCAACTCCTCCCAGACTGTCATAAGCAGGCCACCCCTGACCTCATGAAGGGAATCCATAATCATAGTAGGTAGGATAATTAGGCAGTCGAAGAAAGGAAGGCTGGGAGAGAAAAATCAGATTATCAGCTGCACCGACGGCCAGGAAGGAAATCTTTCTCCCCCATCTTGGGTCGTTAACCAGCTGTGTGAGTGGTTCAACTCGACACTCAGCAGGAGCCCATCTGGGCAATAGTATCACTGTATGTTCTTTTCTAACTCTAACTCAGTATTATGCAAACTTGAGTAGAGGTCTCTAGAGTCACACGTAGCATTAGGATGATGGATGGATTTAGGTTTTACTACTCAGAGTTTGTTGGCTGAGCATTTTTCTCCTGGACCGAGAGAGGGAAGGGTCTAACACTCTTCCTCCTCCTTGCTGCAGTTATTTCTACCTCTGCAATCAACACACCCCTGGGTTGCACCTCTCCCACCCCCAATACACACACACACCAGCTGGGAGGGAACAGGCAGGAACAGTAAGGAAGGCTGCTCAGCCCACAGGGACTCTGCCCAGTGCCTCCCTTACTCGTCACAAGTCAGGCGGGGAAGATGAGGGAGTATTTGGTTTTAAGCCACTCTGCTCTCTGACCATCTAAAGGATTCCTTTTTCTTATTTGCCAGTCTCCTGGGCAACCCTGGGATAAGCCAAACTCTCTCTGGCCGTCTTTTCTGCTCAGTCTAGTGCTCATCATTCAAGCCTGTCTAAAACCCTCCTCCTCCGAGAAGTCCTTCTTGAGTCTTTCACTGTGGATCTCATCTTTCCTTCAAAATTCTTTTTTTTTTTTTTCAAGATTTTCTAAAAACCATTGTACAGATGTCAAGAGCTCTGTGTATAGCAATGAACAAGACACATCCCTACCCAGGAGGTGCTTTCTGAAAACTGGTTGCCATGTGACTCAGTCTCTGGTTCCATCCCATCTTACGGTGTCTTCATCTGGCCCAGGTGGTGTGGGTGAGCAGGAGAATCAGGAAGATCCAAGGTTCAAGTATTAGCGCTGCTTCCTCCTTCCTGTGTGACTGTAAGCAAGCCATTGAGCCTCTCTGACTGTCTTCCTCGCTTGGAAAAATGTGGATAATAGTAATTACCACTTAGGGTTGTTGTAACCAATGGGTTAATGCAGGTCAAGGGCTTCACATACTGCCTGGTACATGTAAGTGCTCAGTAAGAGTTATCCTGTTATCCTTATAACAGGCGCTTGATACATTGTTAATATTTTTATTAGTAAATTTCAATTTAATAGTAAATGATTTTCTTCAAGTGTCTTGTCAGTTTCTTATCAGCAGTAATGGCCCTCTGGCCCCTACAATGCCTGCCAGCAGAAAACAGAACCATTTGGAGTTTAATATTTGTTGATGGTGAATGAGCTTTTGCTCCAGTATAAAGATTAATAGCTGCAAGTGTTTTCCAAACAATAGCAGCCAGTCTTTGTTAACATGAGCTGGCTTAGTATGTGGCTTGTTATTTACAGACATCACGTCACGGAGCCCTCGCAGTGGTCCTAGGAGTTTGTTCCTGGACCCCAGGTCCGAGGCCACAGGAACACTTCCTCCCTTCCACTCCTACAACCTTTCCTGCCTGGGCCTCTCAGCCTTCTGGAATTTTTATGTCTCCCTTCCCCAACTCCTTACCTGGATAAGACCACAGGCTCGGGAGTCAGGCAGGCCTGGTTGGAATCCAGCTCTAAGCATCTTTCAAAGGGAGCTATTCAAATGCTTTCTCTAAAAAGGTAACTAAAGATGATATGACTTAACCCATCAGTGAAGCCTGGTACGTAGTAAATGCAATAAATGTTAACTCGCTATCGCCGTCATTGCCCTAATTGGTGGTATCAGTAGCATTTACAGAATTAAAGCTGAGGACTGTGTCTTGTTTCTCCGTAAGACAAGGCGTTACAGACTTATCTCTATAACCCAAGTCCACACGTTGACACGGTCCCCGGGTGATTCATGCGCATGTTCAAGTTTAAGAGGCACTGACACAGAAGGCCAAAGTTGCAAACTCGTATGTCCGCAGCGGCTAGAAGCAGCAGGAATAAATTAATGAAGTGATCACCGAGGGCTTTGAGGAGATTGAGCAATGTGACTCCTCACAGCTCCTTCAGATTGGACCAAAGGTAGGCACCTGACTTGAAGCCAGAAAAGCCACTGGCTGGCTGGGAGCCAATCAGATTGAGTCTCTTGTCCAACTCTGGGAGAGGAGTAGAGGGATGTTGTTGGTCAGACCCAGGTGGGCCTGAGGTTGAGATGAGTAGTCTTGGGCCCTGGGCATTCCCACGGTCTGGGGAAATCAAGCCAGAGACAGGAGCAGGCCCGCAGCTAGCAGCAGAAGTGGGCAACCGTGTGGCCCCCTGGAGAGACAGACAACAGGCTGGGCTGACCGCCATTCCTGAGATGGAGCAACTGATTCCTACAGTGTCCCTCTGTCCCGTTCAACCAAACAATCTCTCCAAGCACTTCAAAATACCCTTCAGGCATGAGAAGGCGGGAATTAAATAAATCCCTTAAATAGAAAATTATTCAGTGGCTAAAAGAGATAAGGATAATCCTCGTGTACTGACACACAAAGATCTCAAAGGCTTTATTTAAAAGTAAAGTTGGCCCAACGTAGCGGCTCACTCCTGTAATCCCAGCACTTTGGGAGGCTGAGGTGTGCGGATCACCTGGGATCAGGAGTTCAAGACCAGCCTGACCAACATGGCGAAATCCCATCTCTACTAAAAACACAAAAATTAGCTGGGCATGGTGGCAGGTGCCTGTAGTCCCAGCTACTCAGGAGGCTGAGGCAGGAGAATTGCTTGAACCCAGGAAGCAGAGGTTGCAGTGAGCCGAGATCGCGCCCCTGCAGTCCAGCCTGGGCAACAAGAAGACTCTGTCTCAAAAAAGAAAAAGAAGAAAAATACTTTATAACCTCAGGGGCCGACAGTCGAGGTAAGCACGTGCAACAAAGTATTAAATATATGTGTTAATGTATGCATTAAAAATATTTTTTTTAATTGGCTTCAGTGATTGAGTTAACTCCAACTTCTTCCAACTCCTTTCTCCTCTACAGGAACCATTTTCAATCTCGTTAGTCATCTTGGCCACACCTCCCTGGGCCCCTATCCGTGTCTTTGCATGTTTTTTTTTTTTTCTTTTTTTTTTAAACAAGTGACCAAAGCGGGGTTTGGAATTCCACTGAAGGCCTGGTGCAGGGTGTGGCTTTATTCATCACAATCTTTGGAACACGCCCCCAGAATCTTGCTGACTCCATTCAGGGACAGTCAACAATGACCATCAACCCCAGTTTCAATTTGGGGGTCTTTTGTCTGATCCATCCTCTTTTATCCTGCCTCCGGATTGCATGAGCTTTGTTGTGGCTCTTTTCTGGGCACCTGGGGATATTATTAAAATTAAGTGACATTTATCGAGTCCCTACTATGTGCAAGAACTGTGCCAGACCCTTCATGTCTATAAACTCGTTTGGTCCTTCCAGCAACAGCTCTGTAGGGGGTAACATTATCTTTGTTTCATAGGTGAAGAGACTGGGGCTCAGTGAGCTGTGACATGTCATTGGTCACACAGCTGGGGACGGACAGAGCTGGGGTTTGAACCCATGTTCTTCCCACGCCACGTGGAAACCACTGTTTTTGTTCATAAAACAGTATAATTTCATCTCATTCTGTTTTTAGAATATCATTTTCCTCTGTTGTTCAAAGCTCTTTGAATTCTATTTCTGTCTTCCAGGATATTAACGCTGCCTCTTAAATATCATCTACATGTTTAATGAAGCAGATTCTCAAATCCTTCATCCAGGTTGTCAGCAAGAACATTAAGCGGGAGTGTTCCCAGGAGTTTCTGGAGAGTCAATTACTATTTGGTTGAGATTCTCAAACCACTTGTTCACTAACCTATCAATCACTTTGTAATATTTATTGACCACTTCCTGTGCCTCTGCTAGGAGGTGTCAGGAGTAGTCCTCAGCTACAAGAATCTCACAGTCTAATTGCACAATGCAGTGTGGTTAGGACCACATTTGCCCACAGGGCCAATAAAAATGACAGGGAAAAATGTTGACTGTAACGTTATCTATAATAGTAAGCTCTCTAAATATCACATTAGTAAACTATGGTATGACTATTTCATGGAAGGTTAGACAGCCATTATGGTATTTTTGTAAGCATTTGAAACATGGAGAAAAAAATAATGTTAAGGCTACAGTATTATCTTTATGGTATGTTTACAGGCCCCTCCTGTAATATTGAGCAATGGTCAAAAGTAAAATCCCAGGGTTAAATTATTTGATTATGAAAATAAAATACATAAGGTAATTAAATACCTTTACAAACTTTAAGTATATAAAACCCAACAAGATGTAAAGGCTGTGTGATAGATAAAACTTTGGTGAGATGGTGTTTAGGTGGGCTGGACTGAGACTTAATATATCAATTCAGTGAAATGTGGACCAAAGATATCCATTCTGCTAATTTCCCTAAAGCAAGCAGAAGCATTAATCAATGTTCCAGAGAATTTCCGTTTGCATTATAAATTAGTGTCAGCTGTTTCTAAAATTATCTTGACCAATCAAGCCACATTTTGAGTAGCAAGATTCCCCATAAGGCACATAACCTTGGCCTTAATATTGTAATAACAACAACATCACTAATTAGAATAACAAGCTCTTCTCTGATCGCACTTTTAAAATTGCAATCCCCCAAATGCTTAACCCTTGTCCCTGCATTGTTTCCCCAAAGCACTTACCACCTCTGTCACATCACCGTTTTTCATTGTTTCTTGAGATGCCCTTTGCTGTGAGACACACTATTATTTTATGTACCACTAACAGTGAAACCAAAAATGCCATTTAAATGACATGAAGCCTTAACAAGAGTCCTGAATCCAAATGAATCAGTTCCATCAGCCTCTCAACATTTTAAAAGTTTGTTCATCTTTCCAAGGGATTTGATCATTTCCCTTGTGTTTACTCATGCTGATTGGCTAATGGTAGGTGAGTGTTCTGCACTACTTATCTCAATAATCAAATGCAACACAGTTGCATCTTTCTTGAGTACCTTCCTTGCTTATGTCATACAAAGTACATGGGTGTTGGTTTATAAGAAAAAAATGGAATTATGATTGTCACTCCAATGATAAACATTGGCTTCAGTAACATCAGGCAAATGCCCTGCTGTCTGTTCCCCTGCCCTTCTGCATACATGGTACCAATGCTGAGTCAGATGGGTATAGTGTTAAGATATCTTAAATGGAAATTTAAATCCCCACACATATAATAGTTCCAACAGTGTGCTCAGCTCAACAAAAGCAACAGCCATCTGAGTGACCTTAATGATGATTTCACAGGAACATACAATGGCAACTATATCTTGACTATTGCCCCCACCAAGAGCAGGCATGAGCCAGCAGCAGTTCCATCGACTGCAAAATTATCCCAGTTTCAAAGGTATGAAAATGGGGGACGGGGCTGCATTTCAGAATTTATGAAATCTGCCATTTATGTTACTTGTTTTCATTCCCTGCCCCAACTTAGAAGGGAAGCTCTTTGAGGCAAGGGATTTTCATGTCTTCTATTCTCTGCCATATTTTCAAACTCTAGAACAGCAACAGGGACAGAGCAGCCAATATCTGCTGAATGAATGGCTCAGTTTTGCTCTCGATCTGGTCCAATATCAGAACTGTGTCTATTCAGATTGTATTCTATGGACAGTCCTACATTCGAGCTTTGCTCCCTACTATGCAAATCTTATCTATAATAATTTGGCATAGATACCTCATGCATCAGATGTCACATGTAAGATTATGCCAACATAAAACTTTTACGTACAAATAGAATTTGAAGTTTATTTTACAAGGTTTGCATTTTGACCTCAAACACAATCATTGGCCAACATTTGTTGAATGTGGTTGTTATATTCAGGATGCAATACTACATTCTCAGGGTGCAAAAAGGAACAAGCAAGTGAGAGAGTCAAAGCATGTTTGTAAAAATACATGGACTGGCACAACTCCTGTTCTGTGCTGACCCAAGCCAATACTGGCCATACCTGATGTCCTTGCTGTTCTCCCTAGCCTCATACCCTCGAAAGAGGACCTTGCAATCCCCCCTCCAAACAGCCACTGCCCCTGTGCCAGTTGCAGGAAGAGGATGTGGAGGGTGAAGGCCAATGCTGAGCAGACCCGGCTATCATTTCTAGAACCATCCTCTGCTTTTCAAAATGTCAAGTCTGTTCTACTGGATTAGAGTCACAGCCTTTTCCATTCCTCACCCGACATTTCCCCTAAACCCAATTTGCATTTTATAATTACAAAAACGATGCATGCTTGGGAGTCTGTAATTATTTCAAAATTAAAAACTAAAAAGTGACACATGCTTATTGAATTAAAATTATAAAAATTAAGCAGACAAATATGAAGTGAAAGTTTCCCATCCATCTCTCAGAGGCAAACCCTGTTTCATTTGTTAAATGTCCTTCCAGACTTCTTTCTACATGTACCAAATTTGTGTAAGTTCTCCTGTTGTGAAAGTGGAACCATTCTATACGCACTATTCTGGAATAAACTCTCACCATTTATTGAGGGCATCACATCCATATTCATATCCATGTCTATAGTACAGATATATCTGTACTATATCCGTATCTATACTATAGCTATCTATATCTACAGCCATAGCTGCAGCTACCTCATGTTTTTCCTTTAGAAATCTTTCGTTGGGAAGCTTTGTAAAACTTGTGTATGGTTCTATTGTATGCTTGTACCCCAAGTTTATTCAAGCAAATCTTCTTTATGGATCATTTCCACAGGAGGCGATAAATCACATATACACATATAAATTTTGCCTTTTGTATTTCTGTAGAATACATTTCTAGAAGTAATTTCTGACATGCATTTTTTAATTGATGATACTGATCAATCACCCTCCAAAAAAACTGCACTGTGAGATCCTCCCCCACTTTTTTTTTTTTTTTTGAGATGGAGTCTTGCTCTGTCACCCAGGGTGGAGCGCAGTGCTGTGATCTTGGCTCATTGCAACCTTCATCTCCCAGGACAAGCAATTCTCCTGGCTCAGCCTCCTGAGTAGCTGGGATTGTAGGCACATGCACCACGCCTGGCTAATTTTTATATTTTCAGTAGAGATGGGGTTTCACCATGTTGGCCAAGCTAGTCTCGAACTCCTGATCTCAAGTGATCTGCTGAAATGCCTCCTAACGTGCTGGAATTTCAGGTGTGAGCCACAGCACCCAGCCTAGATCCCCATTCTTTTCATGTGCATTGAAATACCAGTTGAGTACCTTTTATGTACCAGATTCTCTTGCAGGTGCTGGGGAAACAGCTGTGAACAAAAGGAAGTCCCTGCCCTGGTGGAGCTTGTCATCTAGAGAAGGGAGCTGGACAGTGAACAAATACAGAAGCTATGGGTCACATGATGATAGAAGCTATGGGGGAAAAAAAAAGCAGAGTAAGGGATGGGGAGTAGCTGGGAGAGTGGGGGCCATTCAGATGAAAGAGCCAGGATACCTCCTTGAGAAGTGAAGGAACTGGGGCTGGGGAGATGCAGGTATCTGGGGGAAGAACATTCCAGACAAATGGAAAACATGCCCACCAAACAAGCCAAGGCTCTCTACCAAAACTCTCACCAGTGTGGCCATAGTCGTGACTTCTCTGTCTTCAGAAATTGGAGATAAAATAGATACATTTTATTTGAAGTAAAACTTTTTTTTCCTCATTTCGTGACCATTTGTAATCCGTTTTGGGGAATTGCCTGTTCTGTGACCTTTGCCATTTTTCTCTAGTGGTGTCTGACTTTCCCTCACAGATTTCTAAGAGTGCTTTCTACTTGAAGGATATTAAGACTTTGTCAATTAGGGTGCAAATATTTCCCAGATCTGCGATTTTTCTTCTGATGTGATCCTCATGTCTTTTTCCATAGGGAAATTGAAAAGTTTTATGTAAACAAAGGTACTAATCTTGGATTATTTGGGATTTTGTGGCTTTTCAAATGGCCTTTCCCAGCCCAGAATTATATGAATAGTTTCCAAAACTTTGAGTCCTTTTGTATTTTATTACAAAAGGATTAAACTCACCATGGGTAGTTCTAATGTGTGTTAATATGTTTAAGACTGGAATTTTTTGTGGGGGGTGGTAGAAGTATATGGTACGAGGTGGGAAATTTCACTTTTTTTTTTCAATGGATATTCCAATTATTCTAACCTTGTTTATCAAACAACAACTGGGTGGTTTGAACTCTGAGGCTGGGTTATCTCAGCTAGAAAATAGCTCCACCCTTCACCAGCTTTGGGGACCTCAAAGATGGACCTTCACCTCTGTATCCCAGAACTCTCATCTGTAAAATGGGGTAATACCAGTGTCTGCTCCTACAATGGACCTACGATAATGTGGGACTTCAGTGAGGCTCCAAGTGAGCACAAGGTGAGTCTTGCAACTTGCCCTGGTGCAGGACACACGTCCTGTTGAAGTTAGAACTTGCTTCAGACTCAGAGAGCAATGCTCTTCTGAGAAACATGAACAACCAAAGCCGTGTTATCTCCTGTATTAGCCAACCATTTATGCTGAAAATGATCCCATAGAAGGGAAGGGAAAGACAGGGCACTCCAGGGTTCCCTTTCCTCTCAGTCCTTCCTTAATCATCAACAAGTCGAAGATGAGGAGTTGGTAACACGTGAGCATAGCAAGAAGTGAAATAAAGGCAGTTGTTAGTTTTGGACAAGTTTTAACTCTTCTGCTAAGAATGAAATATATATCCACGTACAGACTACAAAATAGGAATGGTGTGTTTTCAGTGATTCCACAGATGAGTTAACCGCTTCTATATTTGCATTCTTAACTGGCATGTAATATAAAGATGAACAGTAAAATTCATGCTAAACATTTTTTTTCTTTACTTGAAAGGACACTAAGTAACAAAAAACACTATGATGAGAGAGAGAGAGAGACTATGAAAGAAAAAGAAACAATGTTTTTGTACCTTTAGTGATACCTTTTTTTGCTTTTTGATCAAGAGTCTTACATCTTCATTTCGCAATGGCCCCTGCTAATTATGTGGCCAGCTCCATCCTGGCACATAGCAGGCACTCCGTAAATGTCTGAATAAATCAATGAATGCCCCTGTAGTAAATACTGATAAAGCCCGGGGGATGGGGTAGTAGCTGGCACAAGTAAGGTGAACGTGTGCTTCTCTGCCAGCTCTCAGACAGCAGCACAACCATTAACCCAGCTCCATGCTCTGTTATCAGCAGAAGTCCACGTGGGGCAGGAACTTCTCTAACAAGAGCCTTTTGTTTTCTTTCTTTCTTCTCTTTTCTTTCTTTTTTTTTTTTTTTTTTGGAGATAGAGTCTTGCTCTGTCGCCCAGGCTGGAGTACAGTAGCACAATCTCAGCTTACTATAATCTCCGCCTCCCAGGTTCAAGCGATTTTTCTGCCTCAGCCTCCCGAGCAGCTGGGACTACAGGCATGTGCCACCACACCAGGCTAATTTTTGTATTTTTAGTAGACATGGGGTTTCGCCATGTTGGCCAGGCTGGTCTCGAACTCCTGACTTCAGGAGATCCGCCTGCCTCCCAAAGTTCTGGGATTACAGGCGTGAGCCACCACGCCTGGCCCAAGAGCCTTTTCTATCCATTGCCATTCTCCTTGCAATCCCCATAGGCCAACAGAGCTCGGGGGCTTGGACGTGAAGAACACCTTCCTGGTAAGATGCTCCCCAAGATTTGTCCCCATATCTGAACTCCCTGTGCCCCATGGCTGTTCACTGCAGCCTTTAGTTCCCAGACCCGCCACTCTGCAGACTGCTTCCTATCTGCTTCTCTGAGTCAAGGACTGCTCTTGTGCATTTTCTAAAAGTAAGGGCTAAAAGCCACATGATGGCCTGGGCACAGTGGCTCACGCCTGTAATCCCAGCACTTTGGGAGGCCGAGGTGGATGGATGGCTTGAGCCCAGAAGTTTAAGACCAGCTTGGGCAATATGATGAAAACCCAACTGTACAAAATTATACATATTTTGTGTGTACGTAATCACAACCCAATGCAGCCAGGTGTGGTGGTGCACGCCTGTAGTCCTAGCTACTTGGAAAGCTGAGTGGGGAGGATCACCTGAGTCCAGGGAGGCAGAGGCTGCAGTGAGCGGTGATCGTGCCGCTGCACTCCAGCCAGAGTGACAGAGCAAGAGCCAGACCCTGTCTCAAAAAAAAAAAAAAAAAAAAAGTTACAGCCACACAATGATCTGCCCAATTCATTGAGGAAGCTGGAGATGCCATGGACTTCACACTTTCAACCTTCCGCATCTTTAACCACATCCTGTTATCAGCCGGCAGTCTAGCTGGGAAGTGCTCCAGCCAGCTCTTTGTGGCTTATCTTTGCTGAAAAGACTAAAGAAGAGAAAATAGTCTCCTTCAGACTCTTCACTTAATGGTTTCCCCTTCCAGACACAGAGGAGCAGTCTTTCCTCCCAGCCCCCTCTATTCTTCCACCCAGCATCGTGGAACCGTGTGCTTTTGTGTTCTTTCTGTCCTTCGCAGGTTGTAGCTTTGGTCTTTCTAATCTACCCTTCCAGAGGAGTGCTATTTAGTTAGGAGCATTTCTAACAAAAGCCAGGTTTCTGTCCACTTCCCCGGGCATTCTGGTTTGCCCTTGAACTCAGTATCAAGTTCTGGGCTTAGCCAGTGTGGCATCTTGCTCCCCTCCTACTGATCTTCTTGCACCACCATTGTGAGGACCACATATGTACAGGCACGTGCAGAGAGATCCTATCAGTCACAGCTACCGTGGGCTGAGCCACTGAGTGCCTGGCTGGTCTACACGCATCATCTCATTGTTTTCTCAGAACAACCCCCTATGAGGGGAAAGATTATAATCGCCATGTCACAGAAGAACCAACCAAAGCGCAGAGTCGTTAGGAAACGGCTCATGAGTGATGGGTGGGAAACAAACCCAGGACCCTGACTCTCAAGCCCATGCCCCTCCACTCCCCACGCTCTTCCGTCCACACCTGGGCACACGCACACCTGAGCATCCCAGTGGCCAAGCACGAGGTCTCCCTTAACAGCAGCTCCTCCTGGCCCCGAAATCATTCTGCATTCTTCCCAGTATCCTTTTGTTCTCCTTTACCTGCTGACATTCACTAGGTGCAGATTTAAGAATTCCTCTTCCTCTTTTTAGATTTTCCCTTCCCTCCCATAGATCTGTTTGAATCCAACCCCCTCCAGCACTTTCCCAGACCAGAAAGTGCCTCAGAGCACACAGGGAACCCCATCACACCCCAATATGGATCCCTGGAGCCCCAGATCCACTGAGTGAGAACCTCGAGGTGAGCCCAGGCATCTGCATTTTAATGCAAGTCCAGGACTCTGCCCCAGCAGGTGCACATACACTGGTGTTTGGGAACCACTGAGTCCTTTACCTCACTGGTGCTGCACAGGAATCACCTGGAGTTCTTATTGAAATGCAGATTCTGGTTCAGCAGGGCTGGGGTTGCGCCTGGGCCTGAGATTCTGTTGATACAGCAGATTCCGGGGCCACACATTGAGTAGTGAGGGTTTAGGTCAGTGATTCTCAGCCCTGACTAAACATTGGCATCACCTGGGGAGCTCTTAGCTCTAAGCTGCCTGGGCCCTGCCCCCAGGAATCATACAATTGTTTTAGAATCAAGCCAGTGTCCCCCTGCTCAATGTGCTGAATCTGACTTGTGCTGGCTTGGGAAAGCCTAATGTTACATTTTTAGGAATTGTGTGAACCAGTTGATAAACAGAACCACTATTAACCATCAAACTATATAAACAGAATTAAATAAATTATATTTAAAAGAAAGACAGTACATAATTACAACCCAATACTTCCTAATCATTTAACTGCATTTCACTCCTTCTATGCTGTTAAGGGTATTTGTGTCTATTTGATTATTTGCATACCTGTGTGGTGGAAGGGCTACTTCGTATTTCTTCCCAGTTCCGTGCCCACTCAGTGACATCAGCCTTGGTGGGAGTGTTTCTGCCTCGGAAAACTGCAAACGCTACAGATCAGGGTTTACTTCCCCAAAAAGCTGGTAGTCAGACATTTACCAGTGCACCTGCAGCCCTCATTACCTACAGACATTATAATCACCTGAGGTGCTTGATAAAAGTGCAGACAGCTGGCATCTACCTAAGATTCCTGAATCCAACTCTCTGGGCATGGGAACTGGGGATCTGGGACCTTTTTAGAATAAGTGACCCAGGTGATTTCTTATCTACAGTGAAGTTACTTTAGAATAATGATCAAACCCTCCTAATTAGCAAAACTCAAGTTGGATTAAGATGCTCACTGGGCACCCATTTCTTTTTGCTCTAAGAAATTATTTCCAAGGCCTTTTGAAAGCCTTTTTATCTGAAATTCCTATTCCATCAAAATTCTGGGCAGAGCACTTTTTCTCCCCAAGACATGAGCAGGATGTTGTATCAGGAAGCTCAGTGGAGGCCTTGTCACCTAGTTGTCCTTGCATCCGACCTCACACCCAAAAGCATCAGCCTCTCATTTTTCCCTAATAAGGATGGTGTGTTGGCCAGAATTTTCCATGCTCCAATGTCTCATCAGGCTTATGTCCAAGCTCAGACCATTTTGAAATGGTTAGAAAGAACTGAGTGAAGAAACTAGGCTATTACATAAAAGTTTTGCCAACCAGGTGTCGTGGTGGATGTCTGTAATTGCAGATTCTCAGGAGGCTAAAGCGGGAGGATTGCTTGAGCCCAGGAGTTTGAGGCTGTGCTGTGATGGTCCCTGTGAATAACCACTGTGCTCTGACCTGTGTGATGTAGCAAGATCCCATCTTTAAAAGAAAAAGAAGCTCTGCCAAGCTGTATCCTGTAAATCTTAATTTAAATTTGTCAAGGTTTGACCATCCCTGGGATCATGAAACTGGGGAAAAGTGCTGGGAATGATCCTATAACCCTTGTGTTCTAACCAACAGTTATTAAGCCCAATAGTTCCCTCACTTTAGGGATTTCCTCACTTGTTTCTCCAGCAAACTGACAAATAGGTATCACCATGTTACAAATGAGGAAATGGTTTAAGAAATTTACCAGATGAGTGACATTCTTCAAGTCTTAACCTGTAATGATGTATGTGAGTTTTCTATTGCTACATAACAAGTTACCACAAACCAGTAACTTAGAACCACACACATTTATTATTTTAAAGTTTCCACAGCTCTGGGGTCCAGGAAAAAGGGTTAATTGGATCCTCTGCTCAGGGGCTTCCCAGGCTGAAATCAAGGTGTTGGCTGAAGTTGCAATTCCCATCTGAGTTTCTGCTAAAGCCAAGTACCACTTAGATTATTATTTACTTAAATTTTTTATTAATGAACTCACTTTTTATAGAACTCAGTCTTGCCCTAAGCAATAATATCCATTCAATTGCCAAGTTTGACCATCAAAATTCCCTTTTTTCTTAATACATTCAAATAAACATATCACTATTTAAAAAGTTTTAACTGTTGCATCTAAAATTGTGTGCACTGATTGTACCCACACCACGCTTTACAATTATTTCCCATACCACACCTGGACTTCATGACACTACATCCTACACTAACAGCCCCCAAGTACCTTACAAATGATTTCTGTTGTCAACCAGCTTCAGAGAATCTACAAGGTCCAAGACCCGGGTAAGTGGGGAGCCTGCAGACAGGTGCATGTTTTTTCATAAAGAGACCTCCATACATTTGGTAGACACATTATCAGCATTGGAAATTAATTTTCACAACTTGTCCTCAAGTGTATGTGACGTTTTGAGAAGCTTAGAAGACATCTTCCAGTATGCCATGTCATTTGATCTTCACAAATTGTGAGGTAGCCACCATCATCCCCACCTCATAGGTAAGGAAATTGAGACTTGGGAAAGTTATAGGACAGACTGAAATGCAAACTTATAGGTCTTCTGATTCCATTCAGCAATGTTTTCCATAGCATCATCACTCTTTCCAAACAACCTGCTAGTTCTCCACCAGCGACCATTTTTCTTTCTCTCTTAGTGACAGAGTTTGCATTCCTAGCAGCTATTCGTTGTGGCTGAGCACATGGCCACTAGGAATAAAGACTGCATTTCCCAGCTTTCTTTGCAGCTAGGAGTGGTCATGTGACTCAATGCTGGCCAATAAGGATGTGAGTGGAAGAGATGGGAAGAGTCCTTCAAGTGAGTGATCTTTCTTTGTCCTTTCTCCTTCCTGATGGCTGGAATGCAGCCGTGATGGCAGGAGCTGTAACAGCCCTCTTGGACAATGAGTTGACCTTGGGAAATGGAAGATATGCATAGGGAAGCAACAGGCCACCTGGAGACTTTATGGAGCAGACTGCCCTGCCCACCTTACACTGCCTCCCCCTGGACTGTTACAAGACAGTGAGACAAACTTCTACCTTATTTAAGCTACTGTTATTTGAGTCTCTGTTATTCACAGCCAGACCTTTTTATAACAAATATAAAGTCATAATGAGGAAGGAAAATGCCAAAGTTTCAATGTCCCCATTTTAAAGAACAAGTCCCTTTTTTCTTGGAAACAGAACACCTGGCCCACAGTGGGACTGTGGGAGAAGAGAGGTGACTTGAGTCAGGATCCCCAGATGGCACCTGGTAAACATTTACCCACTCAGGTAGAGCCTGGATTCAAGGCTTCAGGACCTGTCACCTACAAGCAACCTGGGACCACAAAGCAGTTTGTTCTGATAGCTCCTCTTAATGATGTGTTTCCTGTAAGCCAGCTCCTCACCAATAACTCAGAAACACAAAATCAAAGCAGCCCTACCATGCACTGGCAAATATCGATCAAAGCCAACAAGGCTGGCAGAATTCTGACACCTCCTTCCCTGAGCTTACCCGAGAATTTGGGAAATAGTGTATGACAGTAATAAAGAGCAATTCAAACTTCATTAGGGGATGGAGGGAAAATGAGCCCAAGCCAAATAATGCCCACCCAGAGATGGCGGGGAGAGAGGGAGTCATTTTTGGCAGGAACACGTTGGACAGGCACGGGAGGTGATGTTGGATAGAGGAAGGAAAGAACGGACGTTTCTTGAAGCATCTCCAATGTTGACTCAATTCTATTGGGTCTATAGAGCTGGTTCAGCCCCTGGAGTTCTACCATGGCATTTTCTCACTTCTTGAATTGTTATTTCATACATTAACAATAACTAGAGGTGGAATCCTTCCCAACAGCAGCCACCTCTAGCCCCAGCTCCCCACTGGATTCCTCCCAGGCAGCTTTCCATGATGCTGCCAATATGTGATTTCTCTATTATTGATTCTCACTGCCATTTTCCATTAGCTCCAGCAAGGGAGATGAGACTGGTGACCTGGTAGAAAGAAAAGCAATCTATTGGATACCAGTATTCAGAACTGGGGAAATACCGATGCTGTTTGACTTAGGGTGGGGTTACATCGTGATAAACCCACTGTAAGTTGAAAATACTGTAAGTCTGAAATGCATTTAACACAACTAACCTACCGAACATCATAGTTTAGCCTAGCCTATCTTAAGTGTGCTCAGAACACTTACATTAGCCTACAGTTGGGCAAAGTCATCTAACACAAAGCCTATTTTATAACAACATCTTGAATATCTCATGCAATTTATCAAACACTGTACTGAAAGTGAAAAACGGAATCGTTGTATGGGTATGGTTTCTTCTGAATGTGCATTGCTTTTGAAACATCATAAAGTCATAAGTCAAACAGTCATAAATCAGGGGCCATCTGCAATGGTGACCATTATATTACTATTTATTTCTTGCTCACAATGTGTCAGTCATTGTGTTGGGTAATTGATATCTTTATTGGCTAATGTTTATGAAGTATTCACTATACACCAGACCCTATTTTAAACACACATTTTACATATATTAACTCATTTAATCCTCTCAATAGCCCTAAAAGGTAGGTACTATTCTTATCCCTATGTTACGGATGAGGAAACTGAGGTATAGCAGTGGGGAAATTTCTCAATCACATAGCTAGGAGGTGAATAAAGTCAAGACTGAAATACAAAGCACTTCCTGCCACCTGAGGGGCATAAAACATGAACAAGTACAGAACTGTTCATTCAGTGAAAACTTAGGTTGGGGCGGAGCAAGCAAGACAGAAACATTTGCACACCCACGACTACATCCTCTTACCCAGCCTTATCTTTCTCAGAACTTACCACTATAATATGAATTGTTCACGGTCACGATCCTACCTTCACATATCAACTCCATGAAGACACTATTTTTTTTCTTTCTTTTTTTTTTGACAGAGTCTTGCTCTGACACCTAGCCTGGAGTGCAGTGACGCAATCTGGGCTAACTGCAACTCCACCTCCCAGGCTCAAGTGAGTCTCGTGCCTCAGCCTCCCAGGCAGCTGGGATTACAGGTGTGCACCAGCTAATTTTTGTATTTTTAGAAGAGATGGGGTTTCGTCATGTTGGCCAGGCTGGTCTCGAACTCGTGGTCTCAAGCAATCAGCCCACCTTGGTCTCCCAAAGTGCTGGGATTATAGGTGTGAGCCATTTTGCCCAGCCTTTTTTTCCTGTTTTCTTCAGTGCTATTTCCCAAGCTCCTAGGACAGTGCTAAGCACATAGTAGGTGCTCAGTTAATATTGGAGGAAGGAGAAAGAAAGAGGGTTGGAGGAAGGGGAGAAAATGTCAAAGAATGTTTAAGAGCATGGAGAAAAAAAAGCTCTGAGGACAGACAGCGTTATAGGGGAAAGAGGGGATAGGCAAGTAGGTCACAGAATAAGCCACTGGGCTCACACTTGAGTGAGAGTACAAGGAAAAACTCTGAAATAGGCTATGATTGGAAACAATGGCCCATAAAACCACATTGAAAATGATACAAAGAAATTAACAGTTGGCCTTAGCTCGGGCAGACAACAGGGCGTGGTGGGGACAACATCAAAGTGGAGAAGCCATGCTTTTTCTGGCGGGGTGATGCTGGGGGAGGCCAGGGGGCTGTGTTTGATTCCAATCAATTCGTCACACTGGAAAAATTTGATTTTTTGCAGCCTCCAAATCATATTTTTGTGAAATATTTCAACTTTTTATATTGGCCTCAAATTCCAAGTTATTGTAAAATGCTATAGGAATGAGACGGGGGTCGAGGAGTTAGACTAACCCACCCACACAAAATTATAAAATCTGGGCCACATATTTTTAAAAACAACTACTTGAAGGCTCTGGAGAACAACCAGAAACAGAGAAACAAGAAGAGACTACCCTTAAAGACAGGAAGCAGTGGGGGATTTGCATATTAGTGACTTTTTGCCTGAGGGTACTCGCCAATCCACAAGCAGCTAAGAGTGACAAAAAGCTGCAGTTTACCAGCTGGAGGTGTCAAAGGTAGAGCGCTGGAAAGCAGCTGGAAGATTAGGTGGTCAATCCCGGGAGAGGAGGAACTGCCACTGCAATTAGCCCTCACATCTCTATATAAAATGCACGCAAATTCTTAGCTGACTACAAAACTACACCGGCCAGGGAAGACCCAGGAACTACAGTGAAAAAGCAGCAGCGAGAAACTGAGAGAACTGAGTCAGAGTTCCTGCTGACGTTGAGGGAGGTGGAGTTTGGAGGATGAGCCTATCCAAATTAATTGCCTTCTAGAAAAAAATAAGAACTCTTCAAAGGAGCACAACAGAACCCAGAATCTCTACACCATATCATTCATGACATCTAGTAGTGAATTGTAAGTCATTAAACACACAAAGAAGCAGGAAAAGGTGGATCATCATCAAGGAAAACAAGCATTTAATGGAAAAGAATCCCAGATGTTGCAATAATTTCAGGCAAGAAATTTAAGGCAGCTATTACAAACATGTTCGGGGACTTAATGTCACCTAATATAAATGTAACTGGAGTCTCAGAAGAAGAGGAGAGAGTGCATGGGCAAGAAAAAATTTGAAGAATTAAAATGGCCAAACACTTCCCAAATTTGGTAAGAGACATCAACTTACAAGTCCAAGAAGTTCAGCAAACCTTAAATAAGATAAATACAATAAAAGCTCTACATAGGCACATTACAGTCAAATTCCTGAAATCCAAATATAAAGAAAAAGCCTTGAAAGTAGTCAGAGAAAAGCAACGTATTATATACTAGCAGATAATGATAAGAATTATGGCTGACTTCTCATTAGAACCAATTAAGGCCAGAAGAGGAGGGAGTAACGTCTTTATGACGTTCAAAGAAAAAAAACAAGAATCCATAATTCTTTATCAAATGAAATTATCCTTCAAAAATGAAAACAAGCCTGGGCACAGTGCCTCATGCCTGTAATCCCAACACTTTGGGACGCCAAGGCAGGAGAATCACTTGAGCCCAGGAGTTTGAGACCAGCCTTGGCAAGGAAGAGAGGCCCTGTCTCTACAAAATAATAAAAAATAAAAATTAGCTGGGCATGGTGGTACATGCCTGTAGTCCTAGCTTCCTGGGAGGCTGAAGCAGGAGTATCACTTGAGCCCAGAAGTTAGAGTTTATAGCAAGCTATGACTGTGCCACTGCACTCCAGCCTAGGTGACAGGGCAAGACTCTTTCTCAAAAAAAAAAAAAAAAAAAAAAAAAAGCAAAGAAAAGAAAGCAAAATAAAGATATTTCAAATAAAAAAAGACAGAGAGAATTCATCACCGTAATCTATAATCTTCTCCTATAAGAACAACTATAGAAAACTTTTCATTCTGAAATGATATCAAATGGTAATTAACCTACAGGAGGAAATGACAATCACCAAAAACAGCAAATGTTTCAAACTGCCCCATCATCTCATGAAATATGTGAAAGAGAAAACAGATAAAAGAGGCACGTATGTGAAATCTTGTCCCTCAAACAGTAGAGCTTTAAACATCTCTGATGTCTGCCTCCCAGGTGTGAAGGCAGTGGTGTACTCCAGGACAGGGGAGATAATCCTATGAGGGTCTTTCCCTCTCCCTTCACTTTTTGGTCCCTGCAGACAAGTTTTGAGGGGCAAACCCTGAGGTTTTGTAATCTAGGCCATGCTGAAGACTCACCTGGCATGTCCATAGCCCCTGAGCATTGAGGGTGAGGCTGGCTTGGGAAGTTACACGGATCCTGCTGCCTCTGTGCTTACAAGCAGGTCGAAAGTCTCAGCCAGGCGCAGTAGCTCACATCTGTAATCCCAGCACTTTGGGAGGCCGAGGCAGGTGGATCACTTGAGCCTAGGAGTTCAAGATCAGTCTGGGCAACATGGTGAAACCCCATCTCTACAAAAAATACAAAAACTAGCCAGGCATGGTGGTGCAGTGGTGGCTCACGCCTGTAATCCCAGCACTTTGGGAGGCTGTGGTGGGAGGATCACTTGAGTCCAGAAGATTGAGGCTACAGTAAGCCAAGACTGTGCCACTGCACTCCAGCCTGGGCAACAGAGCAAGCCCCTGTCTTAAAAAAAAAAAAAAAAAGAAAGAAAGAAAAGAAAATAATAGTCTCCCAAGCCCAAGCCCAAGGCCAAGGCAACACAGCTGGGAACAGGAAACCCACAGGAGGCAACCTGCTTGCTCTAGGAAAAGGCCCAAAGAGGTCAGGACACCTGAGTTCTAGTTTGGAATCTTCCAGACTCACTGAGCTGTTCTTCAGCCTCTCTTTCTCAAAAAGGAGAGATTGATTGAGGGGGAAAAAAAAAGGTGATCTCAACCTTTTCTACCTTGCTGTACTGTTGTGAAGTTCAAACAT